>NC_037669.1:169321519-169927232 GCF_003255815.1 Theropithecus gelada
TTTTCATAGAGACTGGGCCTCACTATGTTGCCCAGGATGAACTCGAACTCTTGGACTCAAGCATTACTCCCACCTCAGCCTCCCAAAATGCTGGTATTACAGGAGCCACCACACTAAGTCTATTCAATAACTACTCTAATCTTCTCATAACCTTTAACTTGCTAGGTAAAGGCAGAAGGAGAATCTAGAAACCTTTTTTTAAAAATCCCAATGAACAATGAGTCTTCCTTGCTTTCTTGGTTGACACAAGAAAAACAATCCTTCAAATTCAAACAATGTCCATTTTTTCCATTTTTAATATTTTTACCATTTAACAAGATGGCCTCAGCTTATATTGGGTAGGATGTGTTTACTATGTCTCTGTAGAAGATGTAGAGATGGGAGCTTCTAAAACTTCAGTGGTTCTTTTGTAAAGCAGTTTAATGATTCTGCTTCCTTGTGAATGACACTGCCATGCACTGGCCCCATTGGGAAACCGTGACATTACCTTTGACTGAAATCCTTATCCCAGCCATTATTGTCTGCTCATGAGGTTCCTGTTTACAGCAGTCTCTTTATGACCAGTCTCTCCCCTGGGGTGCACTAAATGTATGAATCTCATGTGCACCCTCCACAGGTCACAGTAAGTCAGAAGGGTTTCCACTGTTGCATTCAAGAAGTCTTTTTTCTATGTCAATGCCATTTTAATTTAATTGTGGAATGTTGGACGTACTGAGTGAGTATGGAGACTCTCCTAGAGGCTTATTAAGGAAGCATACTACTAGACAATTCCCCAAATGTTTTCATGCTCCTCCATAATTATCTGGATATTTCTACCATCGGACATCCCATCCGGGTTCTACTCTGAAAGGCAGAAAAACCTGGACTCCTATCTCTTGCTTCGGCCCTACGTCTCTCCTACTTTTTGTCTCTGTGATCTCAGTCGGATAGGATAAGCTTTCCTGTCCCTCTATAGCATATCAAGGGTTCTCTCAACCCCAGTGTATAAAAATGCTCCATGATTTAGGGACTCAGATATGGCTCATGACTAGATAGAGACATTCAGAATTGAGAAATCTCCACAAATCTTGCTTTTAAAGATCATTGTCTCAGTACACAGATCAAGAGACCACCCCAGAGGCTCAAAGTTGACCAATACCTCTATTCCTCACTCCCAGGACCCTGAGCCTCCGAGCTCAGTCTTAAAACAGAAGGCTACAATCTGATATGACTGAAGAGGAAAATGGAAATTTATCAGTATAATATGTCTAACATAATATCTATGTCATATATATAAGGTGCCTAGAACACTATCCAGCTTATAGCAAGTGGACTCTTGGGTCCAGTGCTAAGGTTTGAAGAAAACATGATGGAAGGTCTAACTTTTAAATTGAGCCCTGAAGGGATAGATAAAATGTGAACATACTGAGTTGGGCAAAAGCACTCCATGCAGAAAGAACAGTCTGAGCAGGAAATAGGGCATGAATTAGGAACCGAATCGTTAGAGGATTTTGAATATCAGACAAGAATGTTGTACTTTATTCTGTAGGCAATGAGGGACATTGAAAGTAGGTCCTTTAGCAAGAAAGGGGCATAGTCAGAGCTTTAAAAGAAAGATCAATATGTCAGCAATTGTGAAATAAAATGTCATCATTATTATAGAGCAAATAAAAATGGAAACATTAGAATTTCAATAGGTAAGATCCCAGAATAGAATGATTCTTAAGTAAGATATTCACCCTTCCCAAATATTGCTTTGTGCCAAAATAGAAAGTAGTCAAAATGCCAGACCCAGCAGTGATAGCCATTATAAAAATAATCATATAGTATGAAGAGATGATAGATAATTTATTAAAGAAGACTATATTATTCTCCATCAATTGGTGTACTTTCCAAAATGAACTCTGCTTTCATTATTTTTTAGTATTTTACAATTATTTTCAATTATAGCAACTTTATTAAGAAAACATTTTAGAAGTAACCTACCAACTCCCTAAACCACTTAAAACATGTACCGCATCACTTGTCTAAACTCTTTCTGGTTAGTTGATCTCATGCCTAATAATTATGACAAAAGCAGACATTCTCAACTCAGTTGTCAGCAGACTTAAATATGACCAGCTAAAAAGAGATTTCACCATACTAAAATGTCCCAACAAATGTACATGACACATCCACTAGTATAGTGTGAAATATTAACATAAATATTTTACCCATAAGTGGCATTTGTTAAAAATAAAGTGCATGGGTGTTCTGGATTTTCTGAGAGAGCTTTGCATAACTTCTAATTCACAATTTTGATAATTGCCAGAGTGGTTCCCAGTTAGTGTAGAGTAGCCAAGAGCTTAGAAAAGCATTTTCCAACAAAGTTTTCAAATATAGCTGCCACAAAGGTCAAAGATTCTTTTAATTTTAGTGTCATCCCTGCTAATTCTGAGCATCAAGAAAAAGATTTTAATTGTTTTATTTTGGATCTACTAAAAACGAAATGCTAGCAACAATAACAACAAATCCTCCAGGGCATTCATTACCTACATCATGCATGGGAGAACTGAATTTAGCTTTTAAAAGTTAAAGCGGAACTTGAAACAGAGCAAAATGAAGTCAAGTGTACTGTGAAAAATTCGTGATTTCAAAATGGAAGCAAGGTCATATTTTATTGGTAATCTTTAAGTAGGTTTAGAAAGACTGCAGTGTAGCATGGAGAATTTGGTATTTGGGCTCATCGGATTCCGCTCTTTATTCAGACAAAATCTGAGCTATAGAAATCAAATACAAAAGAGTGCTAATTTCAATTGGCTTCCAACAAGACCTTATCCAAGCTACATATTACTATTTTCAAAAATAATTGATACGTAAATTTAAAATCAAATAATTACATATTTATGTGAAATATATCTGTATGTTAAAAGCAAACACACAGCATAAACAGATGCTGTGTATTAAAATGGATTTCATTTTCACCATCTCACCCCATTGACATTAGCACTATATGACAGTAAATGTCTTTTTTGCTGGCTCAATATACCGTTGTATCAAAGGAACTAACAACATACAATGCATAATATATCAATATTATTTGTTATTTTTCCCTTTATAAATCATATCTCAAAATGTATGCAATATTCTTTAAATATAACGCTTAAAATGCATATGCAATGATGAAATGTAGCAGAATTGCCAAAACTGATGAATATCTCAGAGACATTGCCATTGTTTTTCCTGGAAAATACTTCTTTGGAAAACATGAGACATCTTTGGGATCAAAATAAACACCTGTCAAAGGAATGTCTTGGGAACCCCAAGTAGTATTTCTAAAGAGATAAAAGAATGTTGCAGTCTTCCAGAAAGGAAATCAAGTGGAAGTAGATATTAATTCAGCACTACAGAGACAATCCTGAGAAAATAGAGGCATTGTTTTCTAAAGAAATTGGCTTTTGTAACATAAAGGAGATACAACTCTGGGAGTGAAAGTTGTCACAGTGATACATATCACACAATGGAAATGCCAAACAAAACCATCACTACTTGAAATCAAACGTGATTCAAGTTACTTGGGTAAAACACCACCATGGGTGGTATTCTTTTTTTTTTTTTTTAAACCAAGCAGCCGAACAGCGTATTAAGGAGGAAAACTTAATTGATAACACACTTTGCTCAATTATAAATAAGCTGACTGGAAAAGAGGTGGGCATGATGGAAAGCAAATCCGAATGAAGCTGTTATTCTTTTAATCTATAAAAACATTATATCCAAGTTTAGACTCATTGAGCTCTAAATATTTGGGAAAACATATTTAAAGAAATTATACAGGTTTGATCCAAAATCTCATTGGCACAACTTGAAATATGGGTAATCGTCCTGTGAAATTTGTGAATAGGAGAACCTGCTGTAGGATATTTAACATAAATCAGCCACATAATTTCTATCACTGATATCCAGGGAATTTCAATGACAAATCTAGTTTTAAACATTGATAAAACATTTTTGGTAGTTTCGATACAAGTGAAAGTCACGGGATATCAGATTTAAAAAGAAACCTGGGTGCTATCAAGTCTGATGTCAGTAATTTTTGGAGGATACTGAAGCCCAGTGAGACTATCCAAAGTCAGATATGGGGAAAAGCAGAGTCATCCCTCCTAGGCTGCTAAAATCCTCCCCATCCAGGCTCATCTTTGAAGACCTCATTCAAAACGAAGTTCCTCCCATCCCTCTCTGCCTGCTCTGGCATAGTCTGAACCATTTGCCTATTAATTGCCCTGCCTGGTTTCATTTGTTCTTTCTGCTGTATTTAAACTGTGGGAATTATTCTGCTGTTCACCTTTCTCTTGCTCAACTAAACTGTGACACTGCTAGGAATGCCGAAGCAGGGTTTTAGGTTCTCAGGATATTTAAGAGCTGGAGAAAGCACTCAATGTGTCTTGTAAGTAAATTTTGTGGAAACTGTACTTCCAATGACAGGCTCTGGCATCTCACTCTAAGGTAAGTAACAGGTGAGGCATTGCCCTTTGATAACCAGGACATGGATTCTAGAATTGGTTATGTCCATTCACACAATGTGTTCGTCTCCTCTCTGGCTATCCTTCTGATGACTCAGAAGTCTCAACCCTAATTTGGTTCTCTCAGGGCCCTGGCTTGCTCATCCGCTTTATGATTCTCCTTTATTCTTCTGTACCTGGGTATTCACTTCATGCCCACCCTCATCATCATTCTGCGGACAAAGATGCAGACTGTACTGGCAGAATCTGAACATGCAGAAACCTCCCATAACACTCAGAGGTCTTATACCTTTCTCTCATCTGGCATTATTAACTATGATAGGGTGAAGGAAACAACTATGTCTATTCTTTGCATCTGACTGCACTGTCCAGTTTCTAGTGGCTTAAATACACTTTTATTTTGTTTGTTTTGAGAGAGAACTTCGCTCTTCTTGCCCAGGCTGGATTGCAATGGTGCGATCTCAGCTCACTGCAACCTCCAACTCCCAGGTTCAAGTGATTCTCCTGCCTCAGCCTCCCAAATAGCTGAGATTACAGGCATGTGCCACCACACCTGGCTAATTTTATATTTGTAGTAGACACGGGGTTTCTCCATGTTGGTCAGACTGGTCTCGAACTCCTGACCTCAGGTGATCCACCCGTCTCAGCCTCCCAAAGTGCTGGTATTACAGGTGTGAGCCACCGCACCTGGCCCCTAGTGGCTTAAATACATTTAAAGCATCATAGCTCAACCTGTAAATTGCACTGCAACATACACATCTAAATCAGTAGTTCTTCCACAACAAAACACAACAATCCAGCATGTTTTCTCGTCTACATTCTACATTCATATCTCATTCTTAGGGACCACTTGGGGATACCAGTCTGTACCTCCCAGAACCCTTTTTAGAACTCAATAATTATTTTCACAGCTGCTGAAAGTGCTGCAGGCTAGAAGTCTTCACCCTGAAGCCCTCTCTGGGAGCTACCCTTGGCAAAAGAGACCACCTTCTCCAAGGTCAAGTCCCCTTCCCAGAATCTAGAAGCAAGAATCAAGAGAATCAAGAATTAAGGCTTGCTACCTTACTTAAACTCAGGGCAATTCTGAAGAGCCAATCCAGCTTCAGAGCTCCCCTGCAGCAAGATGTTACAATTTTGTTGTAACTGCATTTTAGCAATTCAATATCTCCCTCTGTCTAGTCCTGGCTTCTTCCCTTCCCCACAGAGGAACACTACCTATAACAAGCCTTAGCATCCTTCCATTTTTAATTTTTCATATTAGTAACCTTTCAGAATCCTCTGTTCATTCACTCAATGAATATTGTCAGGGTACCTACCATACACCAGGCACTATTTTGGGTGCTGGTTATTCAGCAATGAACAAGACTGCAAAGGCCCTGCCATCACAGAGTTGCCATTTCAGTAAGGGAAGAAAGTAATAAACAAACATATAATTTACTATCGCATAGGGGTAATGCTTGAAGGAAAATTAATTGAATTGTAACAATACAGAGTTATTGGGAGGAAGCATTTATTTAAACAGAAAAGACCAGAGAAGCCCCCCTATGGCGGAGTGAGATGGAACTGATAACTGAATGAAGTGGCAGAATGAACCATGCAAAGACATAAAAAATTGCATTCAAAGCAGAAGAAAGAGCAAGTGCAAAGTTCCCAGGGCTAAAATAATATGTAATTTTGAAGAATGGTTAGGACAGTTTGGTAAGAGTAGAGTGAAAAGGAGAGAAATAGATAGGAAATAAACTCAAAGACAGAGGCAGCAGTTCCTGCAGGGACTTGTAGAGGTAAGGAGGTCAGATTTTATTCCAAATGTGATAAGAATCTACTGCAGGAACAGGGGAGGACACTGTCCAATTGATGTTTGAAAAGATTATTCTGGCTATTGTGTGGAAAGAAACTGAGGGGGCAAGGGTAGGAGCAGGAAGATCTCCTAGGAGGATAATGCCTGTTGCCAAGGAAACACAGCCTCATTTGGGTTTCAGATAATATCAAAAATGAAACAAAAAAAATCACAGAAAATACAGAATAAGTTGAGCATGTGGACTACATTGCTGTTGCCTTATACTCTGTGTCTTCATCTTCCTTCTTTTCTGTTTCTTCACTTTTGATACTAATAGCTCAGAGCTGACCTCATTGTATGAAGGACCCAGTGATCACCACTAGGGCAGGAAAATAAAATTGACACCCAACTCTTAGAAGATCCCCCACAGGAAACAAAAATAGCTGATGCTGTGGTTTACAACACACAATTGCAAACAAATAGATAAGAAACAAACAAAAAGAAATAGAAAAAGATCAGTTATGTATAAAGAAACATCTACTCTTAGCCGCAAATATGAGCCAAGGAAGTCTTAAGGAAAATATTAAAATATTTTGAACTAGTACAGCTTCCAAGAAAAAAAGAGAAGACACAAATTAGTATTGTTATAAATAAAAGACGAACCATCACTACTGATTCAAGGACACATAAAAAATAAAAAGGGGATACTACAGACAACTCTATGCCTGTTCAATAACTTAGATCAAATGGGCTAATTCTTCAAAGACACAAACTATGGAAACTGACTCAGGGAGAAATAGATAATCTTTTTAAAAAAAAATTTATTCTACTTTAAGTTCTGGGACACGTGGGCAGAACGTGCAGGTTTGTTACTTAGGTATACACATGCCGTGGTGGTTTTTTGCACCCATCAACCCATCATCTACATTAGCTATTTGTCCTAATGCTATCCCTCCTCTAGTCCCCCAGTCCCCGACAGGCCCTGGTATGTGATGTTCCTCTCACTGTGTCCATGTGTACTCATGATTCAACTCCCACTTATAAGTGAGAACATGAGGTGTTTGGTTTTCTGTTCTTGTGTTAGTTTGCTGAGAATGATGATTTCCAGTTTCATCCATGTCCCTGCAAAGGACATGAACTCATCCTTTTTTATGGCTGCATAGTATTCCATGGTATATATGTGCCACATTTTCTTTATCCAGTCTGTCTTTCATGGGCATTTTGGTTAGTTCCAAGTATTTGCTATTGTGAACAGTGTTGCAATAAACACCCATGTGCATGTGTCTTTATAGTTGAATGATTTATAATCTTTGGGTATATACCCAGTAATGGGATTGCTGGGTCAAATGGTATTTCTGGTTCTAGATCCTTGTGGAATCACCACACTGTCTTCCACAATGGTTGAACTAATTTACACTCCCACCAACAGTGTAAAAGCGTTCCTACTTACCCACATCCTGTCTAGCAACTGTTATTTCCTGACTTTTTAATGATCACCATTCTGGCATGAGATGGTATCTGATTGTGGTTTTGATTTGCATTTCTCCAATGATCTGTGATGATGAGCTTTTTTTCATATGTTTGTTGACTGCTTAAATGTCTTCTTTTGAGAAGGGTCTGTTCATATCCTTTGCCCACTTTTTGATGGTTTTTTTTTTTTCTTGTAAATTTGTTTAAGTTCTTTGTAGATTCTGGATATTAGCCCTTTCTCAGATGGATAGATTGCAAAACTTTTCTCCCATTCTGTAAGTTGCCTGTTCACTGTGATGATAGTTTCTTTAGCTAGCAGAAGCTCTTTAGTTTAATTAGATCCCATTTGTCAATTTTGGCTCTGTGGCCATTGCTTTGGTGTTTTAGTCATGAAGTGTTTGCCCATGCCTATGTCCTGAATGGTATTGCCTAGGTTTTCTTCTAGGGTTTTTATGGTTTTAGGTCTTATGTTTAAGTCTTTAATCCATCATGAGTTAATTTTTGTATAAGGTGTAAGGAAGGGGCCCAGTTTAAGTTTTCTGCATATGGTTAGCCAGTTTTCCAACACCATTTATTAAATAGGGAATCCTTTTCCCATTTCTTGTTTTTTTCGTGTTTGTCAAAGATCAGATGGTTATAGATGTGTGGTATTTCTGAGGCCTGTGTTCTGTTCCATTGGTCTATCTATCTGTTATGGTACCAGCACCATCCTGTTTTGGTTACTGTAGCCTAGTAGTGTAGTTTGAAGTCAGGTAGTGTGATGCCTACAGCTTTGTTCTTTTTGCCTAGGATTATCTTGGCTATACAGGCTCTTTTTTGGTGCCATATTAAATTTAAAGTAGCTTTTTCAAATTCTGTGAAGAAAGTCAATGGTAGCTTGATGGGGATAGCACTGAATCTTTCAATTACTTTGGCAATATGGCCATTTTCATGATATTGATTCTTCCTATCCATGAGCATGGAATGTTTTTCCATTTGTTTGTGTCCTCTCTCATTTCCTTGAGGAGTGGTTTGTAGTTCTCCTTGAAGATGTCCTTCACATCCCTTGTAAGTTGTATTCCTAGGTATTTATTCTCTTTGTAGCAATTGTGAATGGGAGTTCATTCATGATTTGACTCTCTATTTATTGTGTATAAAAATGTTTGTGATTTTTGCGCATTGATTTTGTATTCTGAGACTTTGCTGAAGTTACTTACCAGCTTAAGGAGATTTGAAGCAGAGACAATGGGGTTTTCTAAATATACAATCATGTCATCTGCAAACAGAGACAAGCTGACTTCCTATCTTCCTATTTGAATACCCTTTATAATATTAATAGTCCTACATCTATTACATAAATTGAATTAACTTAAAAATTTTTTTAAAGCCCAGACCCGAAGGACTTAACTGGTGAAGTTTACCAAATGTTTACCAAAAAAAAAAAAAAAATAAAAAAAAAAAACCAATTCTGCATAATTTTGTATGGAAAATTGAAAAATAGAGAACACCTCCCAACTAATTTTATGAGGTTCACATTACTCTAATACGCAAACCAAGTAAAGATAGTACAAGAAAACTACAGACCGATGTCTCTCATGAATCTGTATGTCAATTCCTTAACAAAATATTAGTGAATTTAACCCAGTCAGACACATAAAGAGGATTGTGCCACACAATTATGCAAGACTGGTTCAACATTAGTAAGCCAATCAGTGTAACTTATTGTATTAACAGACTAAGTAAGAACAAATGTATAATCATCTTAATGGATGATGAAAAAAATTTAATAGTATTCAATACCCACTCATGATAAAGATGCTCACAAAAAATAGAAAAATAGAAATAGAAGAAACTTTCTTTATCTAATAAAGTTTATATGTGAAAAACCTATAGCTAATATAATACTTACTAATGAGAGGCAGGATGCTTTCCCCTGAGATCAAGAACAAGGCAAAAATGTCCTCTCTCACCACTAGAAGGATTTAAAAACAGATCAATGGTGGCCAGAAGTTTCTGAAGGCAGGAATATTTGACCAGGGGAATCACAGGAAAGTTTGTAGGGTGGTGCAATATCTGCATAGTAAATATATGAAACCACGCATTTGTCAAAATCCATAGGACCGTACAGCACAGAGTCAACCTCAATGCATGTCAACAAAATTTTTTAAACTTTCAGGAAATTGAGGGATCCCAGAATGGAATGCATGCTGTGATAAAAGAACCTAATTGTATTAGAAATATACATGACATAACCTCACTGAAGTGGGTGGAGAAAAACTGCTGACCCGAGTAAGCTAGGAAACTGATATTTTGACTAAAAACTGTAAGAATAATACACAAGGAATTGCACACAAATATTGTATTCTGGTTAATAAAGTTGTTTCTCACAAGGAATGGGTAAACGATTCTGATTGATACACATATATACTAAAATTAAACAAATAAGTAAAAAGATGGCAGATAATGGGAGCTATGTTTCTCAGTTATTGGAGTGGGAGATTACACCAAAAAAAAAAGAGGAATGCTAGAATGAACCATGTAGGACTAGACTAGAATTGGAGAAATCACTATGAATTCACATTTAGCTTAACATAAATATAAGATTTATATATATATATTATATATATACACACATGGTGATATATAGATAATATAGATACAAGTGGATATGCACAGAAACTACATATGTGTGTGTATATATATACATATATATAACTGAATTAGTATTCACGTGTATTATTTCCTAGCCCTGTCTGCTGAACCTAGAAGCAATGATATTACAGTAACGATGAGCATGAGCACAACCAGAACTCCGACTTTGCTTTTTTTAATACTCTAACAAATGCTCAAATAAAAGGAATTGGGGATCCTTGGAAAAATGAGTGATTCTAGGGCTGGGACATGAAACCCAGGTGATGAGCCTGGAACACCTTGTACTGCTGGAAAGTAAGGAGCGCTCAAAAGGCAAACAAAAATATCAGGGCATATCAAAAGGACAGAAGAGCAACTGAAAGAACTCTCAGTGGTCAAAGCTAGAATAATTTGATCAAAAAAAAAAAACAAACTATTGAATTATAACCCAAAGTGTAAAATAATTAACTATAAGTGTGTACTAATTTAAATAAGTGATTGAATACATTAAAAATGAGAAAGCAGAGAAAAATCTCTCGTGACAAAGAATTCTAAATAATTTGTGTAGATGCTCTATCCTCAAAAAGGTGGAGTATAACTCCCCAACCCTTGACTGGGGACTGAATTTAGTGACTTGCTTCCAAAAATCAGAATTTGGAAAGGGGGAAGACAACTTTACAGCAGAGAAACCTAACATGTGATACCTAAGCAAGATCATCAAAGCTAACATAATCAGTGAGAAGTCATGGTGAGAGCATGCACCCTTGGTATGATATGATAAAAATGGCATTTCAGCTTGCGATTTCCCTCCCCCAAACCTCTATCCCTATCCTATGCACAACCAAAACATCAGACAAATACCAATAGTGGGACATTCAATGAAACACATGACCAGTACTCCTCAAAACAGTGAAGGTCATCAAAAATAAGAAATTCTGAGAAATTGTCACAGATTAGAAGAGCCTAAAGAGACACAACAACTAAATGTAATGTGATATCATGTATGGGATCTTGTGAGAGAAAAACGATATTAGGAAAAGACTAGTGATATCAAAAGCCAGTGTGGATATTGGTTTTTAGTAATGTACCAATGTTGGTTTCCTAGTTGTGACAAAGGTTGCATAGCAATGTAAAATATTAACAACAGGGGAAACTGGTTCAGGAGTATATGGGAATCTTCTGTTTTATCTCTGTAACTTTTTTGTAAATCTAAAGCCATTCTAAATAAAAAGGTTATTTAAATTAAAAAAAAGACATACTCTAAAGAAAAATATTCTCTCAGGTCAAAATATAATACATAATCAACTTCCATTGTCTGAGCTCCAGTATTTCATTTCCTTCTCTTCATCTTGTCCTTTTCTAGGGCCAGAGCATTTTCCCTTATCAGTTAGTTTCTCTGTGGGTCCAGTTCCCTTTTTTTCCTCTCTTTAGATTTATCCTATAGCCCTCTTTTGGGATTTTTTTTTCAAAAATCTATATTTAAAGCTGCACCAAATAGTCCCCAGATATTCCCCTAAGTCTTCCTTGTGTCAAGATCTCCACTTCTCTGGGATCCTGATCCCCATTACCAATGAAATGGACAAAGATCTATATCCAGGTCACAGGGGCAGAGAAACCATTTATGCTTCAGAAGCACTTCAGTGAAAAAGAGGGGACAGGCAGTGAAATCCAGTAATAACCTAAAGCCTCACGGGACCAACGATCCAAGTATTGCTTACAAAACAATTCCTATAGAACAGTAGGGAGTCAATAACTTTTTAACCTGACCACAATTTCGAAAATGGCTCCTGCATGTATAATGCTACCTCTCATTTAATTTACAATTCCTCTTCCTATTTTTCCCAGGCTTCCTCAAGTCTCATGCCACTGTTATGTACATAATAACAGATAGTAATAATATGTTACATTTTAGTGATTACTATGTGCTATGAACTCTCTGAATTGTTTCATTTAATCCTTGTAATAAGATGGCTACTCTTATTATCTATAAATTGTGAACAATAAAAGTAAGTGAAAAGAGATTCAGTAAGTTTATACCACGATCATGTTTGTAAATGGTGGAACCAAGATTTGAACCAAGATACACATAGCTCCAGAATCCATAATTTTAACCTCTATACATTCAGTTTCCTGTCTTTGTAGCTGTTTCTACTCAATTACCCCTTTAGAGACCTTTAACATTTGTCATTTAATAAACATAGATGCTAAAATCCTTAACAAAATACTAGCTAAGCGACTCCAACAACATATCAAAAAGATAATCCAGCCAAGCGTGGTGGCTCACACCTGTAATTCCAGCACTTTGGGGGACCAACGTGGATAGATCACTTGAGGTCAGGAGTTTGAGACTAGCCTGGCCAACATGGTGAAATCCCATCTCTATTAAAAATACACACAAAAAAATAGCTGGGCATGGTGGCAAGTGCCTGTAGTCCCAGTTGCTCTGGAGGCTGAGGCAGGAGGACTGTTTGAACCAGGTGGTGAAGGTTGCAGTGAGCACTCCAGCCTGGGTGACAGAGAAAGACTCTGTCTCAAAAAGAAAAAAGATAATCTACCATGATCAAGTGGGTTTTATACCAAGGATGTAGGGATGGTTTAATATACACAAGTCAATAAATGTGATACACCACATAAATATAATTAAAAACAAAAATCACATGATCATCTCAATAGATGCAGAAAAAAAAATCAACAAAACCCAGCATCCTTTTATGATTAAAACTCTCAGCAAAATTGGCATACAAGGGACATACCTCAATGTAATAAAAGCCATCCATGACAAACACACAGCCAACGTAATACTAAATGGGGAAAAGTTGAAAGTATTCCCTCTGAAAACTCGAAAAAGACAAGGATGCCCACTCTCACCATTCTTCTTCAACATAGTACTGGAAGTCCTAGCCAGAGCAGTCAGGCAAGAGAAAGAAATAAAAAGTATCCAAATCAGTAAAGAGGAAGTCAAACTGTCACTGTTAGGTGATGACATGATCGTTTACCTTGAAAACCCTAAAGGCTCCTCCAGAAATCTCCTAGAACTCATAAAAGAATTCAGCAAAGTTTCTGGATACAAGATTAATGTACACAAATCAGTAGCTCTTCTATACACCAACAGCAACCAAGTGGAGAATCAAATCAAGAACTCAACCCCTTTTACAATAACAGCAAGAAAAATAAAATAATTAGGAATATACCTAACCAAGGAGTTGAAGACCTCTACAAGGAAAACTACAAAACACTGTTGAAAGAAATCATAGACGACATAAAGAAATGGAAACACATCCCATGCTCATGAATGGGTAGAATCAACATTGTGAAAATGATCATACTGGCAAAAGCAATCATAAATTCAACGCAATCTCCATCAAAATACCACCCTCCTTCACAGAATTAGAAAAAGCAATTCTAAAATTCATATGGAACCAAAAAAGGGACTGCATAGCATAAGACTAAGCAAAAATAACAAATCTGGAGGCATTACATTACCTGACTTCAAACTATACTATAGGGCCACAGTCACCAAAACAGCATGGTACTGGTATAAAAATAGGCACATAGACCAATGGAAAGGAATAGAGAACCCAGAAATAAACCCAAATACTTACAACCAAGTCATCTTCAACAAAGCAAACAAAAACATAAAGTAGGGAAAGGACACCCTTTTCAACAAATGGTGCTGGGATCACTGACAAGCCATATGTAGGAGAATGAAACTGGATCCTCATCTCTCACCTTATACAAAAATCAACCTAAGATGAATTGAGGACTTAAATCTAAGACATGAAACTATAAAAATTTTAGATTATAACATTGGAAAAACCCTTCTAGATGTTGGCTTAGGCAAGGATTTCATGACCAAGAACCCAAGAGCAAATGCAATAAAAACAAAGATAAATTGCTGAGACTTAATTAAACTAAAAAGCTTTTAGATGGCAAAAGGAACAGTCAGCAGAGTAAACAGACAACCCACAGAGTGGGAGAAAGTCTTCACAATCTATACACTTGACGAAAGACTAATGTCTAGAATCTACAATGAACTCAAACAAATCAGTAAGAAAAAAAAATCTCATCAAAAAGTGGGCTAAGGACATGAACACACAATTCTCAAAAGAAGATATACAAACGGACAACAAACATATGAAAAAAATGCTCAACATCACTGATGATCAGGGAAATGAAAATCAACACCACAACATGATACCACCTTACTCCTGCAAGAATGACCATAATAAAAAAATAAAAAACAGTAGATGTTGGCATGGATGTAGTTATCAGGGAACACTTCTACACTGCTGGTGGGAATGTAAACTAGTACAGCCACTGTGGAAAACAGTTCTCCTTAAAGAACTAAAAGTAGAACTACCATTTGATCCAGCAATCCCACTACTGGGTATCTATCCAGAGGAAAAGAACTCATTATATGAAAAAGATACTTGCACATGGATGTTTACAGCAGCACAATTGACAATTACAAAATCATGGAGCCAACCTAAATGCCCATCAATCAATGAGTGGATGAAGAAACTTTGGTATATATATGTGATGGAATACTATTCAGCCATAAAAAGGAATGAGTTAACAGCATTTACAGTGACCTGGATGAGACTGGAGACTCTTATTCTAAGTGAAGTAACTCAGGAATGGATAACCAAACATCATATGTTCTCATTGATGTGTGGGAACTAAGCTATGAGGACACAAAGGCATAAGAATTATACAATGGACTATGGAGACTTGGGGGGAATAAATGAGGGGGTAGAGGGATAAAAGACTACAAATATGGTACAGTGTGTACTGCTAGATTGATGAGGCACCAAAATCTCACAAATCACCACTAAAGCACTCACTCATGGGACTAAATACCACCTGTACCCCAATAGCTTAAGGAAATTTTTTTAAAAAATTGTCATTTGTTCTCTGTTCATAACAGGTACAGTGGCCAATTCTTGAGAATCCAAGTTTTCTCAGACTATCATTGATGTCACCAAGAATCTGATCAGAAAGACAGTGAAAAAGAGACATCAAACTAAACAAAATCTCATACTTGAGTTTCATCTCTTTCCATTACCACCTCAATCCTCACCTCCTTAGAGCACCCAGCTAAAATTCTCATTTATGCATTTTACACATATATATGTATATATATTTAAATATATTATATATATATAAAATAAACCTTGGAAAATAATATATTTAAAAGAAGAATGAAGTACACAGTTAGAGAACAGTAATCTATTAACTTGTCAATGAAAGTTCCATTACAGTGTATATGCAAATACCTGAAAGTATACATCATTTGGTCTGTCTCACCCACTGTTGCCAAAAGATTTAAGGTGGAAATTCTAAGCATTTTTAATCTCACAAACCTAATTAGTTTGCTCAAAACTTTTCTCCCCTAATCAAATTAGAATCAGCAAGAAAAGAATCTGGTCAATAAAGAAAAACATCTAATAGAATAGTATTAATACAAATTCATGTTCCCAACTTTATTAAATTTTACAGTTATAAATTTATTATTTTTTAAACTTCATCTATTTAAAGTTTCCCCAATTAACAGTTCTCAAGAGAACAGCTATGTAGGAACCACATCTCTTAGTTCTTTGGATGCCCCATAGAGTACAAAGTGCCTTGCTTACAGTTGAAGCTCAAAGAATGTTTTATCAATCAGTCAAAAAATTATGGTGTTTGCTCAATGTTTATGGATAATTGTGTCAAGAGAAGTCCTGAGCACAAATTCAAAGTGTTTGGGACTCTTCCAGTCACTAAGCAATTTCAGGAGAAGAAAAATTATATCAAGTATGAGGTATTGATTCCTTTCCCACACTCCTTCATAAACTGCTCTGTAAGAATTTTAAACAAACATGAGGCACATATAACTTTCTTAGAAATGCCAAAACATTCTACACTCTTCAAACATTAGAATTATAAAAACATTTATCAATGTTTTATTAATTGAAAGTAGAAAGTAAATCTTTAATACTACCCACCCAGACAAATCAATACCCACTAGTTACAAGGTAATCCTCCAATTGAATATGCCAACTGTAGAGCATGAAGTTTTCCATGAATACAGATTTTCAAACAATGAACACCTGGCACAGAATCTGTCATAACATTCCCCATCATCGGCACTCTTGGCTGAAAAGGAATAAGAATATGTATTTATGTGCTCAATTAAATGAACTGTTCAAATATACTCTAATAACCAACCACTATATGGACAAACAGGTAGTCAAACTAATTAGATGGCTAAAGTTACCAACTCTTTTCTTGGATGTATTTTATTTCAGATGAATGTGGGATAATATATTAAATCATATAACAAGCAACAATTTTTATAATAGAAATGTAACTTGCTTATTGTGTGTAGATTAACATTATCCTCAATTGATTTGAAATGGAAATATTTTCCAAAATGTCATTTTATTGCTAGTATATTTAGAAAAATTTGGAAAAGTTTTAGCCAATCTCATGTTACTTTTCGCCATTTAGAACCCAGCTGTTTTCTTTACCCTACACTTCCAATCATGATATTGAAGACCCCTGACAACTACCACATCAGAGAAAACTGCCCGGTGGTGAGAAAACCACCACTAGGGATGATGTCAATATGCACAATTTGCAAACAATTTATCTCTTCAAAAAGTAAATATATCTTGGGCATTACCTTACTTGCAAAGTACCTTAGTATACATTTTTTTCTTTTCTTATTTATGTAATACATAAATATATGTTCATTATTTTTTTAAAAAAATACAATTGATAGATATGTACATGTAAAAAATTGCTTTTGTCACCCCTCTAACAGCAATATTGAGTTCTAATTCCCTCACCAAAGAAAATCTTTGTTAGGTTCAGTGGATATTGTTTCACAATAAGCATACAACTCACATATGCACACCTACTACATACATATTATTTTTCCTTTTTAAAATTTAAATCTCCATATATGACAACTGAATTAAAACGCCAAGACATACAGTCATACTCTACATAATGACATTTCAGTCAACAATAAACTGCATAAGATTGCAATGGAGCTGAAAAGTTTCTACTGCCTAGTGATATTGTAGCTGTCATAACATTCACAGTGCAATGTATTCCTCACATGATTGTAATGATGCTGGCATAAACAAACCTACTGTGCTGCCAGTCGTATAAAAGTCTATCCAATATGATTATGTACAGCATATAATACTTCATAAAAATAAACAACTATGCTACTGGTTTTTGTATTTACTATACGTTGATCATTATTTCAGAGTATATTTCTCTACTTCTTTTTTTAAGTCAACTGTAAAACAGCCTCAGGCAGGTCCTTCAGGAGGAATTCCAGAAGAAGGCATTGTTATCACAGAAGATAACAGTTCCATGTGTGTTATTGTCCCTGAAGACATTCCAGTAGGACAAAGTGTGGAGGTGAAAGACAGTGATATTTGATGATCCTGACCCTGTTTTGGCCTAGGCTAATGTATGTGTTTGTGTCTTAGTTTAAAAAAAATTTTAAGTAAAAAGAGAAAATAAAAATGGAAAATATTACATATATTTTCTTTATAAAATAATGATAAAATCTTAAATCGATTTAAAGAAAAGAAATTTGTATAATTGTATGTTTGTGTTTTAAGCTAAATATTATTATAAAAAAGCCCAAAAGTTTTTTTAAAAGTAAAAAGTTACATTAAGCTAAGGTTATTAATGATAACTTTTTTTTATAAATTTAGTACAACCTAAGTGTACATTGTTTATAACAATCTATAGTAGTGCACAATAATGCCCTAGGCCTTCACATGTACTCACTACTTACTCACTGACTCACCCAGAGCAACTTCCAGTCCCTCAAGCTCCATTCATGGTAAATGCCTAACAAGTACACTAATTTTTATCTCTTATCCCATATCTTTACTGTATCTTTTCTGTGTTTAGGTATGCAAATATTTACCATTGGGTTACACTTGCATACAGTATTCAGTACAGCAACATGCTGTACAAGTTTGTAGCCTAAGAGAATCCACCACACCGTAGAGCCCAGGTGTGTAGTAGATTATACCGCCTACATTTGTGTAAGTATACTCTATGATATTCACACAATTTCAAGATCACCTAACAACTCATTTCTTAGAACATACCCTCATCATTAAGCATTCAATGACTGTATATTTTGTTCCACACATTTCCATTTAGTTTTCTCTTTAATACATTCATTCAGAGGTGGCAGTTGCTATTGCCATTTTGCTTTTAAATTAAGTATCACTAAAAAGCTAACTGTTGTTACTTAGTAACCTTCATCCCTGTCACCCTGCCTTAGGCAGCACAGCACACAATGGAGTCTCATCATGTAAGTGAAATGGATTTCTGTGTTTGTCCTGTGAACATTTACCCCAGGGATTCTCACAGATTGAGCACAGTGTTAGTGGACTGGGTTTTTATAGCTAAAGGGAACCAAATACCATGTGCAATTTGCTCAGCGCCACTTGGCAGTCTTTTCTAACAGTTCAAATGTTTACATATTTTACTTTAGAAGTACCAGCCACGTTCCCACTGTACGTAACCCTTGCTCTCACATCATTCCATGTTTCTTTCCTCTCTTTATAAGTAACATCTTAATGAAAAACCAGAAAAGACTCCCTAAAGAGCCTCCGAGCTTATAGTTCTGCACAACACAGAACCTGGTGCAGACAAAATGAAAACTGTGGAGTATACCCAGGACTCCCCACATTTACTGAATTCCATTCAGAAGAAATCCGGGCTCCCAGAAATTCCATGCAAGAGCATTTATTGCTATGGAATCCTAAAAGATCTGAATAAAGGCAGTCTCCACTACGAGGGGTCTGGACACCGAGAGTTTGACTAATCAGAGTGCTGAGAACCCTTGAATTAGCTTTCCAAATAAATTTGAGTAAAAGTAAACAAAAAGCACATTCTTCCTAATTCATAATAAAGAACAGTAATAGCTATACTGTTCTGAGTTGGAGCTCGGCTCAATCTCTTCAGCTATTAAAATTAGAGTGCCAAAGGTATGTACTGGATAGTCATTGTGAAAATTATATCATCCACATAAAATGTTTAGCATAGAATCTTCCAAATGATAGTTGTAATTATTATACTTATTACTGCTGTCATCGTTTTGATTTTTCAGGAATTTAGTTATTTAAAGTGTGCATTAGAATGAGCCCAAATGTCTGAATATAAGAAATAAGACCTTTTTCTTCCTAACACCTTAATCCTTCTGTACGTTCTCTGCTGTCTGCCCAACACCTGGAAAGGTAACTGATGAATGAATGAATGATCAAATGAATATCTTTTAGCACTATTGCATTTTACATTATTTTTCTCCCCATTTACCTCCTAGAATTTTGCATCTTTTATTGAAAAACATGATTTTTTTTCCATTTCTTGCCAGCCTATACCAGACCACTGTAGTCATCACATACAGTGATAGCTTTTACAACATTTGAAACTTAAAGTGGGCTATTTTCCCCCTACTGCCAATAAGTATATTCCTACTAAATCCATTTATCAGTTCTATGATGAGCATAAAGATGACTGGGAAGATGAGTAACAATAGTAGGCAAGCTGATCTACCTCAAATCCTCTAAAATTTCTAAATATGCTGTGCTTTTCTTTTACATAAAAGATTATAGGGCAACAGAACCGGTACATTAAATTTGGAAAGGCAGCTCAGTGATACAGGGGTAGCCAGTTGAGTCCACAGTGCAACTTTCCCATAAGCCTACCCTATAATCAATTACATATTTCCTTAAGGTCTAAATTACTGGAGAGAGAAGTGTCTGTTAATCTTATTAAATTATGATCATTACTGCTAACCATTCAGCAGCTTAAAGGTAAAACAGCAGTATCCTTTTTAAAGTAGACATACCAAAAATTTTTCCTACACTTCTCTTTAATTTCAAACTCTTTTGTTTTTCGTGAATTAGAATAACAATGAATAAGATTGTAATTCAAGCACAGCATTCTGAATTCTCCCCCTCTCAATAGTCTCTACTTTCCAAAACAATTCAAAAGAAGACAACATACTAATCCAATGTCACAAAGCATTTTCTCATGTGCTATTGAGAAAAACTTATCACACAAGTCTAGTTTAATCTTTGATGTCCTACTAATTACTTCTGCTAAGAAGTTACTTTCTATATTTGAGAACATTTGTTACTTCCAGAATCCTGTTGTGATAAAATACACAAACAACAAAAGTATAATAGAGTCAAGGGAGATATTGAAGCCTAGTCTGAGAAATAATGCTTTTCATAGTTAGCAGGATAATGGAGTTGAAAGTAGTTAAGAGGAGAATAGAAAGGGACAGCTGACTCCTCCTGAGATGCCAATTTATAGTGTTTCTCTCTTATCACTTTTGAAGTGAGGCAAACATCAGAGGTTCTCAGATGGCACTGGCAATACAGAAGCAAGTTTTAGGTTGAAAACAAAAACGAATTTGATCACAACCATCTAGGATTTTTCAAACTACTGCTTTGATATAGTCGGTAGGATAAATAAGGAGTAAACGAACATAAATGTCTTTTGTAATAACTGCTAGTTATTTTTATACCACTCTGTAATTTCTAATTATGCCATAGGAACAAAGGCATACTATGGCAACCATAAAAATGAACCTCTTAGATCTCCTACAGTTACGAACATAATTGTCAAACAGCGCTAGATGCTGCATTCTGAAACCACTCACTGTTTGTGATCTGGCATGCTTCCCATGGGCTCTTCCCAGCCAATGACTAAGACCATCACTGCAAGATCCAGGAGTTCACTGATGGGAAGACCCTGTTAGCCTTGCTGAAACTGTCCTAAAACTATGCTGTACTCTAAGACCTTCCTTCCACTCTTTCTCCCATCTTTCCTTCATCCCTGCCCTCTCTCTTTCAGAGGGATCAGACCTGCATCATGGTCTGAAAGTTCTTCTAGTCTCTTCTGGCTCTCTCCTTAATAAATATCTCTTCACATCTAATCCTGTTTTGGCACCTGCTACTCAAACAACTGTTACCTACACCTATGCCTTACACCAAAGAAAATTTAGGCAGATGCATTTTTATAAATAATCATACTTTAAAGTAACTGGATAAATATATAAAGCAAGCAAGATAATCTTCTTTGCCTCTAATTATGCCTTAATTTATGTTTTGTAAGTTCAGATTTCTATTTATTGGTTTTCACTCAAGTTTAATACTATTCTCCTAATATCTCCAATCCCTAATACACAGATATCTTGCCCCTATTAAACTAAAAAAAAAAAAAATACCTTCAATTTATTTTAAAATTTCAATTAAAAGGGCAAGTTTCTCAGGTGGCTTTGAATAAACCAGTGCAGAGGCCTATATAACTGATATAGAAAGTTATTTCTCATTCTTTCCTATTTTGGAAATGGGGGAAAGATGTGTGGCTAGTTACCAAACCCCTTTCAGCTTTGGGCTACACAACCACTAGATATTTTCCAGCCTCCCTTGCAGCTAGGTATGACCATGAGACTGAGTTTCAGCCAGAGAAATGTGAGTAGAAATTAAGGGCACCATTTCCACACCTGGCTCATAAAAACCTCCCTGTGTGATGCTCTTTATCCTTTTATGATCACTGCCAACAAGTATAGGAAATGTGAAAACCATATGATGAAGATGAAAGAGTGACCATACCATGGGAGGATGGGTCACTGAATTGCCAACTAAACAAGAGCTGCCTGACCTGGAACACCTCAACTGTCGTGTAAACAAGAAATAAACTTACTGCATTAAGCTTCTGAGATTCAGTTCTGAGCTTGTTGCAGCAGCTGGCATTACCTTAATATATAGTTTTGCAGCACAAGTATTCTCAATAGGTTCATAGTAAAGACTGCTCCTACAGGGTAGTGATGATAAGGGTATGGCAGATGGTTCTGTTAACAACAAAGCCAGTCTCCCAAAAGATGGGGTCTTCCCCTTGTTTGGTGTCATGAAGCCAATACACAAAACTAAAAGTGAGCGTCCAGAAGTGCAGACTTCATTCGATGGCCATGGAACTAAGAAGTGGAAGCAGGGCTCACAAATCAGCTTCTCAACTAGTGAGGAGTTTAAAATATAGGGTTTCTCTAATGAAGGGGTTGGATATTAAAAGCAAAGGGTGGAAGTGGTAGAATAGTAAACTTCTTAGAACCAGAGTGCTGCCTTCCTCTGTCCTTTTATGGCTTCTTCTAGTCATTGTCATGGCAATTGTAACCTCATGGTGATGGTGGGGGTGTCATTTTGCATGAAAATGAGATTATAATGAAGCTTGAGGTGTTTCTGAGGTCGTTAGGTTGGCTATCTTGGTTCTAACCAGTCTCAGCTGGTCTGGTTACAAAGGGAGCTTTTTATCACAGCCATCTTGTTTCTTAAAGATAAACAGAGTTAGGATAGGGTGAAATTTCAATTCTGTCACATAGACATTACACCAGGTAACAGTTCCAAAGATGGCTACCAAAAGTTTGTTTAAACATGCCACTCCTCCACTCTTCCTTTCAAGAAGTAGTTTGTTTCCCCCCTCCTTGAATCTGCAAGATCCTATTACTTGTTTTGACCAATATAAAACAGTAGAAGTGTCCTTATACCACTTCAAGCCTAACCTTTAAAAGCCCAAACAGCTTTTTTTTTTTTTTTTTTTTTTGAGACGGAGTCTAGCTCTGACGCCCAGGCTGGAGTGCAGTGGTGCAATCTCGGCTCACTGCAAGCTCCGCCTCCCGGGTTCACGCCATTCTCCTGCCTCAGCCTCCCAAGTAGCTGGGACTACAGGTGCCCACCACCGCGCCTGGCTAATTTTTTGTATTTTTAGTAGAGGCGGGGTTTCACCACGTTAGCCAGGATGGTCTTGATCTCCTGACCTCGTGATCCGCCCACCTCGGCCTCCCAAAGACAGCTTTTAGTTTTAGTTTCATGAAACCCAGTGTTCATGCTGTAAGGAAGCACAGTCTCTCCTAAAGACAGGGACCACTTGAAGGGACCCTGGAGGATGAGATGCCACGTGGAGGATGAGGGCACAAGGAAAAGACTCAAAGTAACACAGCCAACTGCCAGCTTCAAGTACCCAGGCCTTACCAAGACAGCCTTCTTTCCAGCCTAGCCACGTGAGTGACTGAACTGTCTAGACAACCACAGAATCACAATACACAATGAACTGTTATTTTAAATGACTAAGTTGTTACAGGTTTTGCCAGGGAGAGGGGTATGGAGGAATGATTGTCACACCATAGGAGATAACAGATACGTTGTGGTTTTTATTAAAGAAGTAAACAATTTACAGTAAGAGATACTCTGAGAAGTGATATTCCCTCGATTGGGTTTTCAGCTTTGAAATTCCAAAATATTAATATGTTCTCCATCAAATAAATAAATGCCAAATAAGCATCTTTACCTGTTAACAAATATGCCCCAATTTCTACATAAAAAATACAAATAGTATATTTTTGCTAAAATAAAGGTGAACTCACATAGAAATGGGTGAAAACTGAAAATGTCCCTTTCATGCTTCTTTCACAGCTCCAAAACGCTCCCCTTCCTAGAGGCAACTGCTGAGGACATTTTAGTTTTTGGTGTGTTTTAGTTAGTCATCCAGGTTTTTGCCTATGAAATATCTGTGTGTTTGTATATGTATGTAGCTTTCTGTATTCAAATATTTGAATCAGACTGTACATGTTCTTTTGCAACTCATAGAATTCATTTTTGAAGGAACAAATATTCCATGAGAGACTATATCAAGGGACATTATTTTTTCATACCTGTGCTTTCTTTTTGCCAAGTCTACATTTAGTAGCTTATCTCTGCTAGGACCAAGAGTGTGCCACCAACTATTTCCCTCCTTTGATTTAAGTATATTGTGTAACAAGAATTTTGGAAATGCAGACAATCATTCCCACAGAGAAGTTTCTTATCTCTTTGATTCTGAGGCATTTTCATTGCACGAATACTTGTTTTTCAGGTTTATGTTTTGACTATTTCTCAATAGTCTTCAATCAAGAAAAAATGGTGATGGAGAGATAAAGCTTTGATGTTCACATTATCAACTTATTGCAAACAAAGATTGTGAGGGCACTAATAATCTTTTGCTGTCTCAAAATTATAACATAGTCCCAAGCTTGGGAAGGGGAGAATGAGATACACATGAACATGTATACAAACTTTTCTCCTTGTTTGTATCTCTTTGTTCCCAGATTCTTGAGTCAGTCAACTTTGAAAAAGCTAATAGCCATATAGAGGAATTTCTCGGATCAAAACAGCCAGGTTTCTTGAATGCCAGACATCTTTAAAGATGGATAATTTTTGGTACTTTAATTCTAGAAGAAAATACACATCGTCGTCTTTGAATACCTAGAGATAAATACCATGCCCTAAGGTGTTCGCAGTGCACAAACTTAAGAAGAAAGGAATTCTGTATTTAGACAATGGATAAAAATAGACTTTTTCATTTCATTAACAAAATATGAAGTAGGATATCTTTGTATCTGGTTTCAACAGCATATGTATCTTCTTTCAACCAACAATATAGAATATGTGCATTTGTGAGAGAATTCCACCGAGTTGAATGCCCTTCAGTATCAGGCAATGGCCTGGTTGAGACAGACAATTTTCATTTCATGAGAGCAATATACTTAGCACGATGTTTCTTCAGTTATTGGTACATATCCCTTTGGTGTATTTGACAGTATCAAGAAGCAACTGATAATAATAACAACTGTAGCAGAGTGTATCTCCTAAGATGGTCTAAATAATATCTCTTACCTCACATAATCTTATGATACAACTCCATCCATTAAAATATGAGATCTGTATTCCCTCTTCTTGAAACTGGCTGGACTTTTGTGACTGGTCAAAGAAATAGGGTACGGTGGAAGAGATGCTGCACGACTTCTGAGGCTAGCTTCTGCCTGGCAGCTGGACAATCATGCTTTGAACACTGAGCCTTTACATATGCAAGATAATGGCCCCAAAGCAGCAATGCTGTGAGAAAGTCCAAAACAGCCCACCCATGAGAACAAATGAAAAGCCCAGAAACATCATGAAGAGAAATGTCCAGTCAGCTCCCAGCTACTCCAGTCCCTCATTGTTCCAGCTATAGTTCCTCAAACCAGAATCATCCAGTCAAGCCCTCCCCAAACTCCTGACCCACAAAAAGCATGAGAGAGAATAAAATGGTTACTCCTGTTCTAAGTCACAGGGTTTCAGGGTGCCTTGTTACAAAGCAGTACATAACTACAATAATACCTAATATTTACTGAGCTATAGAATTGAGTATATAATATTTCATTCAATTTATTAAACATATAGTATTTGTGTAGTCAGGATTCAAGGATTTTAGATGTATTAATTTATTAATTCATTTAATGCTTTTATTAAACTCCTGTGAGGTAAGTATAATTACTCTATTTCAAAGAAAAGAAAATGAAGCAAAGAGTGCTTTTGTAACGTTTCCAAAGTCATAGTAGTAGATGGCAAAGGAAGGGTTTACCTCTGAACATCTAGCTCCTGAGTCAATACTTTATTGTATTATTTCTTTATTATTATGATATATTTAGAATTGCCATTGATGTATGTATTTATATATCACATACATTCATATCAACATGCATCTGTATCAACCACAGTTATATTATTGGATAGAATATAAATATTCAGAACTTTAAGATAACACACAAGACTTCAGAAAAATATCTGCCTGAAGCTATTCATCCAGACTCTCTGGAAATC
The DNA here is from genome assembly GCF_003255815.1 of Theropithecus gelada. Taxonomy (NCBI): domain Eukaryota; kingdom Metazoa; phylum Chordata; class Mammalia; order Primates; family Cercopithecidae; genus Theropithecus; species Theropithecus gelada. The sequence goes on from NC_037669.1 coordinate 169,347,562, forward strand.
ATGCCTCTTAAAGCATTTCCTGAAAAAGTGTTTTCATTTTGTTCTGTTTTGTTATCACAGACTTGGCATTTCACTGAGAGTCATTACATGAAATTGTGACACAGAAACTACTTCTACATAATCAGTCAGAAGCAATATTGTAGATCTCTAACAAGGCATTAGAAAAAACACCTGTTAGAATTTGTATTATGATAATGCACACAATATCTAGACACTAAAATATTGTGCCTCTTTGAGGCACTTTTCTGCAATGAATTTTCTTGTCTGGTTTCTCCCACTTCAGGCTTTAAAATATTCACTGTAGATGGAATCCAAAGTATCAGAGTATAGAAATACCTAGAAGGGTTATTTATCTTGGGAATATGTATTTAAAAGTAGTGATTAAGAATTACTTATATTGTATTGAAAGCAACAGAGAGTTTAACATACCAATTATTTATAACAAATTCTAAAGACTATGCAGCAGTACCCAAATCTTTAGTTCATCCTTACAATTGAGTTGATGATAAACCATAACTTTTATGGCTAGAACATGACCTCAGAAGTGGAACCATCTGCATCTTCTCAGATGGGCATTTGTTTCATAAACAGGACCACACCTCACATTTGTGGAGCCCAAGGTACAAGTACAAATGAAGACCTACATACCATGTATCTAAATATGGAAAAATTATCACTTATACTGCACCTAGAGACTGGCCAGCATTTCCACCCAGGGACCTCATAAGCTATTTTGGGGAGGTCAGCATGAGGATTCAGGGGCTAACAGAGTCACATTCTCCTTTGGTTTTTAGCCCTGCTGCCTATGAGCATGAGAGGCAATACAGATCTACTTGGGGCAGGGCACGTATTTCCCTACCACTTATATTTGCTCACTAAACTTATGAAAATTTGCTGTTGTTAGGCAATCTGCAATGGTTTTATACATCTACAATCTGTAAATTCTTTCAAATTCCACCCATCAAAAGGTCGACTCTAATTCCTTTCCCCTTGAATATGATCCAATCATGATGACTTGGTTCCAGTAAGAACAATGTTATACAAGTAAACTCTGTATAACTTTCAAGGCTAGTTTAAAGGAAGCAGTGACATAACTTCCAGCTGGACCCCCTGCCTTTCGTGTGTGTGCGCGTGCACATGTGTGTGTGTGTGTCCCACTGACTCTTGGAAATCATAGCCTTAGAGAGGTCGTGCATAGGTGTTGCAGGTGACAGCCTCAACTGAGACACCAGGCTGTGGCCAGCATCACCACCAGACATGTGAGTGAAGGAGGCTTTCGACTATTGCAGCCCAACTGATACTGAGTGTAACAGAGACAAGCTCTTCCCACCAAGCTAACTCTGCTCAAATTTCAGATTTGCAAGCAAAACAAATGTTTCTGTTGTTTTAAACCCCTGAGTTTGGAGGTGGTTAAGCAGCAATAGATACCCACAATGCAAAGTTAAATACTACTTTTCCTAATGGCATGTTATAATGTAAAATACCCCAGATTTCTAAGTCAGAAGATCTGAGAATTTGAATCAAAACTCCAACATTTACTAGTGTGTGGATATACATCACTTATTTTAGCTTTTGTTTTCTCATTGATGTGACAGAACAACCCTCCCTCAGAGATATCAAGAGTATTCAAAAGGGAAGTGTATGTGGAAGAATGGAATTCAGGACACTTCACATTTTGTAAATGTTTCTTGAATCCGTATCTCACCATTCCAGATACTTACTCTTTGTTCTTTCTCTATCTCTATCACTTTTCCATGAGGGCTGAGAAATGTGGAAGTTATGCCTGCCACATCTGTATCTAAAAGTGTGAATAAACTATATTTTATTTTTAAACTGAGAAATTACTAGTAGATAATTCTTCAGATCATTACCCAATGAACCATTCAAAGAAGAAACTCAATACTGACAGGTTTTCCTTCTGGAAGTAATTGAAGACCCCAGAAAGAACAATATTATGTGTTCCACTGAGAAAGTACGCATTGATTCATCTTGTATATATGCCTTCTCCCTGAAATGTATGCCTGAGGGAGGAAAATGCTCTCGATTAATGCCTCCCACTTCTTGATTCTGTAACCTACTCATGCTATAATGTTAGAATGCTCTGCATCCTAAAGGATTATTCAAAAACAGAATCTGACTTGAAAGGCTGACTTTTCTAGAAGCTAAACTTCAGAGATACTAAGTCTTATTTTTTTTTAATTATCTCTTAATGTTTTCTAAATGGCATCAGAAGATGAATTTCAAAGAACTATAATTGATTTAAGATTTCACTTACCAAACAAACACAGTAAAAGATGATATCAAACATCTGCAGTTTTCAATCACATAGCTCGCAAAGAAGCACAAAATGGTTTTAGTGAAGTGCATAATTTGCCATCCTTGCCATCAAAGGTAATTTTAAATACATAATTCACAATGCCCATTGACAGCAGGTCTCTCTTGTTCGGTATTAATCTGCCAGGATGAGTCTTGAAACATCAATGTCTCTCAATTAAAAGCATAAACTTTAAAAATGAGAAATAAAATCATGGTGGTATGAACAGGGCACGGGTGGGTAATTGACAAGCCTACATAATGTGGAAAAATCATAGGTTAGAGGAAAAGTCATAACAATAATATAAAGCTTTGGATTTGCACAGCCACTTCCCCTGAAGAGATCAAAGCCCCTTATATACATTATCTCATTAATCCCCCTGCTACCTGCTGCTTTGGCAATGTCAGGGCAGACACCCATCAGTGACTATTCTGTGGCCATCAGTGTCCTGTGTAGTAGCCTATTGTGAACCCTATTACTTTCATTCTCTTTTCTGTAATAAAGTGTGAGATTAGCGTTCGAGTCACAGCTGGAGATGCAAGGCAGCATCAGTTCTTAAACCAATTTATCCCTTTCCCCAACTTGTCACACTACACAGATAACTACCTAAAATATTTCCATCGACAGGTACGCTATTAATGGGCTGTAACTGTGTCTCTGAAAGAGAGTTCAAAGACATCAAAAACATCTGTAACTACTAATTAGAGACTCGCTTAACTACATGAGATTATTTCGGAAAACAGGTTAGCTGTGGGACTCATTTGTTGCTCAACACCCCAGACATTTCAGACATTTGATTTTTTTCAACGTTCTCTTCCCACCTCCTGTTAGAAAGATTACATGCCTGTTACAGTGCATGTATGTGTAGATTCATGAAAAGCAAGAAACAAAAAACACTATTTTGCTATCATGCATTCTAACATTTCTGAAAACCAGATCACCAAAATCTTATTTTATTTCCCTTTATTTATTGTATTTCAGAAAAAATAAACCTCTGTGAAATATAACTGTTTTTCAAATGCTACTCATTCATATTTCATCAATAAAATTGTCAAACTACAACTCATCTTTCTTGAGGAAGAAAAAAGTACGTTGGTTTAGTATCCTATATCTATGACATATAAACCTTCATGTATGCTAATAGTTTTACTACAGTGGAATATTTGATTGGGTATTTCTTTGATAATCAATCCAAGGATTATATCTGCCACCTCAAATTTTCTTTGAGAATAAAATTCAAAAACTATGTGTGCATTGAAATTGCAAATCAATGGCTTCACATCTAAATATAATTAATTATTAAGAAACATAACCAATGTTTTAATTTCCTGGAAGGAATACACCTTGATTCTAGGGTATGTAGCCAAAGAAGGGTCACATGAAAACTTTCAGATTATGCCTGCATTGAGCTACCACCTTGAATTTTTGTACAAAATAAAATGATTGGTATCCATGTGAACTGTAACAACACCCACATTTTGGGAGAAATTTTATTTTCCTATGTAGATCCATTATGAAAAAGTTGAAGAAGCATTTAAAATGGTGATGACTAAGTTTGGGTACTCGGTGATTTTATTACTTAATATGCTAGTATTGTATTTAAACTAAAATTGTATTGCTCCATTTATTGAATAGGGAGTACTTTCCCAATTATTTTTGTCAACTCTGTCAAAGAACAGTTCGCTGTGTGTGGCTTTATTTCTGTTTTCTCTGTTCTGTTCCATTGGTCTATATGTCTGTTTTTGTACCAGTACCATGCTGTTTTGGTTACTGTAGCCTTATAGTACAGCCTGAAGTTGGGTAATGCGATGCTTCTAGCTTTGTTCTTTTTGCTTAGGATTGCTTTGGCAGTTTGGGCTCTTATTTGGCTCCATATGAATTTTAGAATTTTTTTCTAATTCTGTGAAAAGTAGTATTGGTAGTTTGATAGGGATACTTTTCACCAGATACAAAAATTAACTCAAAATGGATGAAAGATTTAAATTAAGATCTTAAACTATAAGAATACTAGAAGAAAAGCTAGGAAACACCATTCTGGAGGATGGCATTGGGAAAGAATTTGTGACTAAGTCCTCAACAGCAATTGCAACAAACACAAAAACTGACTAGTGAAATCTAATTAAAGAGCTTCTGCACAGCAAAAGAAAATAGCAATAAACAGAAAACCTACAGAATGGGAGAAAATATTCACAAACTATGCTTCTGACAGAGATCTAATAACCAGTATCTATAAGGAACTTAATTAAAGAAGCAAAAACAAATAACCCCATTAAAAAGCAGGCAAAAGATACAAACAGACACTTCTCAAAAGAAGGCATACATATGCCAACAAACATATGAAAAAATTTTCATCATCACTAATTGTCAGAGAAATGCAAATCAATCCACAATGAGATACTATCTCACACCAGTCAGAATGGCTATTATTAAAAAGTCAAAAAACAATAGATGCTGGTGAAGCTGTGGAGAAAAGAAAACAATTATACACTGTTGGTGGAAATATAAATTAGTTTAGCCACTGTGGAAAACAGTTTCAATATTTCTCAAAGAACTTAAAACCTAGAACTACCACTAGACCCAACAATCCCACTACTGGGTATATACACAACAGAATATAAATTATTCTACTAAAAAGACACAGGCACTCATACATTCCTTGTAGCACTATTCACAATAGCAAAGACAAGGAATCAACCTAGATGCCCGTCAATGGTGGACCGAATAAAGAAAATGTTGTACACATATACTATAGAATACTATGCAACCACCAAAATAAAAAGAACAATATCATGTCCTTTGCAGCAACATGGATGAAGCTGGAGGTCATTAAGTGAATTAATGCAGGAACAGAAAACCAAATACCACTTGTTCTCACTTATAAGTGAGAACTAAACAATGGATATTTATGGGCATAAAGACAGCAACAATAGACATTGGGAACTATCAGAGATGGGGGGGGGAAGAGAGAAAAGGCTGTAAAACTAACTATTGGGTACTATGCTAAGTACCTGGATAATGGGTTCATTTGTACCCTAAACCTCAGCATCATGCAATATACCCGGATGATAAACCTACACACATGCTTCCTGAATCTAAACGTTGAAATTATAAAACAAATTAAAATAATAAAAAATCATTTGAAAATAAAAGTAAAAATAAAAATAAAGGAACTGTATTGCTTTTACAAAAGGCTGGGTTAAGGCCAGGCTGCCCCATCTGCCTGCTAGGTTCAGCTACTAGTCTTTAAGACCCCTGTACTCTAAGTGTGGTCCTGGGCATCGTTTTAGGTTTATTAGAGATGCAGGATCTAAGGCACTACTGAATATAAATCCCCAACCTAATGGATCAGAATCTACATTTTCCATGATCCCAAAATTACTCCTAAAATTTGAGGAAGCACTAAGTTGAAATATTATCAGAAACTTAAAACACAAAATTAAAGAGACTATCTTAACATAACAGAAGTTTCTGTAGCAAAGTAACATATTTGGTCCAATCTATTTTCACCCATCAGATCACCAGCACTACTACTCCTTGTTGCCTGTTCTCCATTTTCAAAATGTGCCTTGTTCTGTTAGGTAAATTAAACATAAACAGAGCAAAAAGGTCTGTTGTTGGTCCCTTTTTGGACTTTCAACAATGACATTTTCTGTCACAAAAATCAATAAGGGAGACTTTGGATTATACAAAGCGGGAAAGGAAAGCAAATGCACAGCTTGGGGGTCCCAGTTCTCCTTTGCTTCAGATACTGTCCAGTTTTACTCTTCTTCATTTTAATTAATTGGCTTACCCTCCTCCGGTGTGACATGCTAGTGTCATAAATTGAAATGAAATGCATTTAAACTCTTTCTGCTTCTTTATTTTATTGTCCTCATGTCATTTTGCTATGAAAATGTCCCTACCCAGCACTTTGGGAGGCTGAGGCAGGCAGATCACGAGGTCAGGAGATCAAGACCATCCTGGCTAACACAGTGAAACCCCGTCTCTACTAAAAATACAAAAACTTAGCTGGGCATGGTGGCGTGTGCCTATAATCACAGCTACTCGGAAGACTAATGCAGGAGAATCACTTGAACCCGGGAGGCTGAGGTTGCAGTGAGCCAAGATTATGCCATTCCACTCCAGCCTGGGAAACAGAGTGAGACTCCATCTCGAAAAAAGAAAAAAGAAAAAAAATAAAAAAGGAAAGAAAGAAATAAAATGTCACTGAACCCTTCTAAATTTTATAATCTAGGCAGAAGCTATAAGTAAAGACCATCATTTTTCTGGATGTGAATGAATTCAGAGAGACATTTCACAGAAGACTCCGATTGATACTGGAACACAGAGTCAATAACAAACTGAAAAGCTCCATTGGAGTAAGAAGGATCCTCCATGGCATCCCAAATCATCCATGCAGAATTTTGTCCAACATAACCTCAGATGACAGGAAATAATTTCAAATATTGAGTTTTCTCATCAAAGGTTTTTTAGAACTATGTTTTAGGGAATTTTTAGTATTAACAATCAACCTTGTGTAATATTTGGAATATGTCTCCAAGTTACAAAGGTTATGGTTAATTCACAAATCGCCAATACTATTGGCTCTGTTCTTTTCATGGTGTCACAGATCACAAGCAGTCTTCAGGGTGGCAATTTTCAAAATTCCATAGTTATTCCACTTCAGCCTAAGAAACTTCAATATTATTTTTGTAATTTTGTTCTGGTCATCAATTGTTATTTAACAACTCAAAAACTAAATGAGATTTTTTTTAAAGAAAACACGCATTTTATTATGCTCACAGCTTCTGTGAGACTCAGGAATTAAGATAGCACATATCAGGGATGGCTTATCTCTGTGCTATGATGCTTGTGGCCTCAGATGAGAAGACTCATACAGTTGGGGGTGACTCAAATGGATGTGGATGGAATCCCAGAGTCTGAGCTGAAAAGTTTTGACTGAGTCTATCAGCTACAATCCCTATACATGGCCTCTCCATGTGGCTTGGACTCTCATGCAGTCTAACAGTGTGAAGAGAGTCAGTCTTTTTACCCTAGTATGCTCAGCCTCATGAGCAACTGTTCCAGAGAACAGAGTGGAAGTTTCATGGTCCCCTTTTATGGTCCAGCCTCAGTGATACTGTATTGGTTGAAGTGGTCGCAAATTTTCCCAGACTCAAGGAGAAGGGACATAAACATTAACCTCAAAACTCAATGGAAATACTGTCAAAGAAATATGAAGCAATATTTTAAAGGTGTCACATATCTACTAGTTTTAAGGGCAATAGTTTCATTCAATAAATGATTTTAAAATTAAAATCATTAGTCAAATCTAATACAGAAGGTCTTGACTAAAGGAAAATAATATGCTAAATGTTTGTTTTCTACTTGTAACTTGAACCAGGTTGTATGCAATTCTCTTAAATCGAATCCCAATATTCTTAGCACTGTATTAAAGAGGCCTTTCCTTGTTAATAAGAATAAATTCTTATGTACCACCTGGAAGCTCTACAAAACGTACAAAGACACACCATCTTTAAGAGAATATTTATCTACTGAAGTCACTGTGGACACCCTGAAAGACAAATTGTCTGAATAAAAGAATTTATTTATGAATATTTAAATTGTTCATTGCCCAGACATAGTAAGATAAATTATCTTCATTCTCTGCATCATGATACTGCCCTCAATTACTCTTATAGAATAAAATAGAATTTTAAAATGCATTCAATCAGGCAAAGAAAGTATAAAAACTATGAGAGTAAGCTCTCCTCAAACAGCAAAAACAGGTAGGAAGTCAGTAACATTTCTCAAGGTGAAAATGAGAAGTAGAGAAGTACCCTCTATAAGGAGAGGCAGGAATTTCATTCCTGGAAAGAAACATAATGAACATTACATGGGGAATTTGTAAACCATTCAAAGATGGATACACTGCAACATAAAGATCTGAATAAAAAGTTGAGGCATTAATTGAAAAAACTCTGGGGAGCAACTGAGGGAAGATAGCAACAACAGTTAGATGTTCATGCTGCCTTCCCCAGTCCTAGGGCCAGCACTTCTAAAGCACTCAATGGACCCACTGCTCAGGAGACACCAGGAGAGGATCACTGAGGATGGTCCAAGGGGCTGATGGGTCACGAAACTTAGGAGACAGAGAGTTACTTATTTATGACAAGCATAAAAGTTTGAAGTGCTTTTATTTGGGCATTTGAATTTCTAACAATAGGAAGAAAGGTTTCCCTTAAATTTGGGAATTATGAGGATAAAAGTATGGCACCAGAATTCCATATGATGATGAACTAAGAAATGATGTTTCCTCAACAAGGAAGGTAAGAAAACCTACTTTGGAGTAGTAGGAGATGCTTCATGTAATTCTAAGATTGCGAACTAAGTGTACACATAGACATTTAATGTATATACACATTCAAATCTCCATTTTCAGTGCAGTGTTGAAAGCATATGCTTTAATCTAATGTAAAAAAAAGAGTTTTAATTATTATTTTTTAAAAGCCTATATGCTTTATCTTGGTGTGGGCCTGTGTGTGTATGTATGCATATGTGTGTTAGACAGGTAAGTTAATTATTTTTAAATGCATATTTTAGAAAATGTACTTTTTAAATTAAGCTATTCTATCAGTTGTTGTTTTCTTTAAACAACAACAACAAAAAAGACTAGCCCTATATGATCAGTTATTTCTGATTAGGCATCAGCCCATACCATCAGGTACCATGATGGACAAAGTCTTTTTAAAGAGGGCATTTATTCCTCTCTAAATTTTTCCAGCTAAAAAATATAAAGACTTTGATGAAACTAGAATTGAAGTGAGGTGGTTAATGATTCATTATTAAGTTAGTTTCTATAGAAAGTAATCAAACAAAACATATTCTTTTTAATTTTAAATTTTCTTTTAAAAATATTTTATTTTAGATTCAAAGGGTATGTGCACAGGTTTGTTACATATATATGTTTTATAATGGTGAGGTTTGGGTGCATACCTATCACCTAAATAATGACTATTATACCCAAGAGGTAATTTTTTTAACCCTCACCCAGTGTCTATAATTTTCATTTTTATATCTACTATACCCATTGTTTAGCTCCCCATATGAGAACATGTAGTATTTGATTTTTGTAAATTTTCTTGTAAAAACTCGAACAAGGAATCACGATCCATGAAGCCTGAATTCATTATGATGTCATTGATTTAAGTTCTTTAATAACAAACCAAGTATAATTTTGCAAAGAAAAAAAATCACATATTAGTTCTCAGCTTTGCTTCACATGTATTCATGGAGAGACCCTTAACTGGAAGTATAGCAATAAAAAAGGAAATAAATTAAACACCAAGGATATGTTGTTACAGAAGACCTATTAGTTCCACCGTTATACTTGTTCATGCCACAGCAGCTTGTCAAATGGTAAAAACAAGAGTGAGGGAAAATGGCTTGATGATAAACAATTGGATCTGATGGACTATATCAACTACTTATTTGGATGCCGAGTGAACCAGCTTAAAAAAACTTGTGAGGAGCAAAATACTCCCCTTGAAGTTATACTTTTGAAGCCATTGTATATGTATGTATACATACACATATATATACACACAGACACGTACACACACACACACACACATATATATACATACACACATATATATGAATATAAATGATTATCTGGTCAAAATTGCTACAAGATTAATCATTTCAACATCATCCAAATCTTATTCTCATGGTTTGTCATAAAAGGGTACCTATTGCAATAAGGGCCATTGGGATCAAAGACATGAGTTAGATGCCAAGGAGAGGACTAGGTCATGCTACACTGTCTAATAGCTCAAAAAGAAAGACTAGATTGTTAACTCCATGAGGCTTGAGAGGAAACTTTTTTTTGCTTGTTTTGTTTGTACCAATTTGTGAGGGGAAAACTGAAAATAAAGCTCACCTAATTAAATACTAGTATTTGACTCCATTCTCTATTTATTATTCTTATCCAATCATATAGATATTTGACTGACAACTTTCCCTCCAGTCCATGAAGCTAGATGCTCCTCATTATCTCACATCTGAAGGTACTAGAAGGAGGGGTTAGTACCAAATAAATGGCTCTTCTAAGGCTTCTGGTCTATAGCTACCCCAACTCAACTTCTGACCACAAATTCCTAAAAATTTCCTACTTACTCATAACTTCAAGTAAAATACCTTTTTTCCTCAACATTAGCCATACTTCCAGTCCTTTAACTCCTTCATATTCTTCTAGGCTATCAGTTCTGTCATAGCTTCTCTTCCTCTCATGTAAGTCTTGACCCCATGGCTAATTATCTGAACCGCACTTTCACCAGCACTGTTAGTTTTCTCCTACCCCAATGCCTTCTGAGAAATTGGTCATATGAAGTTCAACTTTAGAACAATGTAAAATTCAAGTGTTGGACACCAACTTCAGTCTAGATAATGATGTACTAGATAATCCAAATACTGTGTCAAATGGCACCTTGATAAATTCCCATTCTCTAATGTCAGCTGGGACATAAGTAGCATCGACTAGTTCTTTTACACATTCTTGGTCAGCTTTCTTTCCCATTCGTCTCAATCACCATTACAGACTCACTCAGTCTCTCAACTTGCCTATCCAGTCTAGGAAAAGAATGCGCTTTAAGGAAATTGAAGCGATAATGCATTATCTGGTAAGGAATTGGAATGGTGGAATGAGGAGTTCAGCAAATCCTCTGCCCAAAGCAATGATAAAACTAGATGAATTTGTCAAATACAAAGATTTCAGGACACTAGAAATAGAACAAAGGCATAAAATAACTTGAGTTGTATCTATGCAAGAAAAACCACTGAACCACAGATAAAAGCTTCTTGTGACATTTTAGCCTGGGGTTGTAATATTTCCATCCTCCATTCCCCTTCCCCACCTTTCCATTTGTGCTCAGCTATGTACTAGAAAGAGGCAAGTCATGGAAATAAGCAGCTTCTTAGACAGGAAGGGTAAGTGCTGACATATTTAGCAGGGCACAGAAAAATCCCCACACTCAGGGGCATGGTCAAAAAGAGCAGCAATTTAGGTGAGGATAAGGGCCAATGTTAGTTAGCCTGAGGCATGATTTTAGTTGGGGGAAGCAACAAGCAGACTAGGCAAAAATTTAACAGGAAGGTCCATGAAATGAGGCAGCCAGAGCAGGCCCTGATAAGGTTCCACCTATCCCTGATTGTCTGAAATTAAGTACGCATGTGCAAAGCTGCACACACTCTCAGGAGAGAAGACAACTATCTGCTTGTCCCTAGATGAAGGTGAGGCCTTTTGCAAGCAGAAAGGAAAAGCCAGGAACACTTATTAACCTGTCTGAAATGTAAAAGTGTTCCCCAGCTCACACACAGATTCATGAACAAGAGCAGAAACCTTAGTTGTTCAAGGTGAGTAATCTGACTCATTATTGAAAGACTAAGCAATTCTGACATGAGAGCAACCCTTATGGAGTCACGCTTAAAAATAAAAATAATAATAAAGAAGAAAACACCTGAGAAGAGACATCAGAGGTCACACACTGTGGAGGAAGAGAGACTCCACAGAATTCACCTAATAACCAATAAACAAGCAAACACAAACAATACCTGGGAAAAAAATAAATTGAGGTTTTCTCTATTATAGTATCTAAAATGCTCAATTTTTAACAAAAACTGATGAGACTGCAAAGAAACACAGAAGTACAATCCATACACAAGAAAAAAGCAGTCAAGAGAAACTGTCTACTAGAGGACCTAGATGTTGGACTTAGCAGTCAAAGATGTTAAACAGCTATTATAAATCAGTTCTAAGAACTAAAGAAAATTATATATATAAGTTAATGGAAAGTGTGACAACAGTAACTCATTGAGTAGAGAATATCAATAAAAAGATAAAGATTGTGAAAAAAAAGAAAGAGAAAATTCTGGAGTTAAAAAGTATAAAAATTGGCATCTCCAATTTCTACCCTGTGTGAAGAGCTTGGAAATCATCACTTCCATCATCATAACAAGAAGACAGCAGAAAAACTAAAAGTCAACAACTAGTCTTAAATTTATAAGAGAATTGAGGTCACAGGACGGACTGCTGCCCCAAAGCCTAGAGAAAGAGGTCACTGAAAAATCACAGCTTACCATCAGCAGAAGCCAGAGAAGCCGGAAACTGGAAGGAACATTAAAAACTGTAATAGACAAATTGCTGCATCCTGAGTATTGATTAGTGTGAGAGTTAAAATTCCCGGGGGAAGCTCACCAGGTTCTCACTCAGAAGATTAGAGACAAATGTCCAAGTACTAAGGAAGGAAGGGAAAGAAAGTTACCCATTTTGAAATATACCAGGAGAGTTCTGTTTTCTGAAACAAAGGCCTCCCCTGAAGTAAAAACTACAGATGTTCCTGAAGTTAGAATGAGGTTATATCCCAAAAGACCTATCATAAATTGAAAATATCATAATATGGCTGGGCACGGTGGCTCAAGCCTGTAATCCCAGCACTTTAGGAGGCTGAGACAGGCGGATCACGAGGTCAGGAGATCGAGACCATCCTGGCTAACACGATGAAACCCCGTCTCTACTAAAAAATACAAAAAACTAGCTGGGCAAGGTGGTGGGCGCCTGTAGTCCCAGCTACTCGGGAGGCTGAGACAGGAGAATGGCGTGAACCCGGGAGGCGGAGCTTGTAGTGAGCTGAGATCCAGCCACTGCACTCCAGCCTGGGCGACACAGCAAGACTCCGACTCAAAAAAAAAAAAGAAAAAGAAAATATCATAATATGCCTAACTACAAAGCTTGATAGCTTAGCCTAGCTTACCTTAAACATTCTGAGAACACTCACATTAGCCTACAGTTGGGCAAAATTATCTAACACAAACACTATTTTATAATAAAGTTTTTAATATCTCATGTAACTTATTGAATATAGTGCTGAAAGTGAAAAATAGAATGGTTGTATGGGTACTTTATGTAGTTTCTATTGAATGTGTATTGATTTCACACCATCATAAAGTTAAAAAAAAATTATAAGTTAAACCATCATAAGTTGGTATATTCGTCTGTTTTCACACTGCTGATAAAGAGATACCCAATACTGGGTAATTTATATAGGAAAAATAGTTTAATGGGCTTACAGTTCCATGTGGCTGGGAAAGCCTCACAATTATGGTGGAAGGCAAGGAGGATCAACTCACATCTTACATGGATGGCAGCAGGCAAAGAGAGCTTGTGCAGGGAAACTCCTTTTTAAAACCATCAGATCTTGTGGGGTTCATTCACTATCACAAGAACAGGACCGGAAAGACCCGCCCCCATGATTCAATCACCACCTATCGGGTCACTCCAACAACACATGGGAAATCAATATGAGATTTGGATGGCCACACAGCCAAACCATATCATTCCATCACTGGCCCCTGCCAAATCTCATGTCCTCACATTTCAAAACCAATCATGCCTTCCCAACAGTGCCCCAAAGTCTTAACTCATTTAAGCATTAACTCAAAAGTCCACAACCCAAAGTGTCATCTAAGACAAGGCAAGTCCCTTCTGCCTATGAGCCAGTAAAATCAAAAGCAAGTGAGTTACTTCCTAGATACAGAGGTGGTACAGGCATTGAGTAAATACAGTAATTCCAAATAGGAGAAATTGGCTAAAACAAAAGAGCTACAGGCCCCATGCAAGTTCAAAATCCAGCCAGCAGTCAAATTTTAATGCTCCAAATGGTTTCCTTTGACTCCATGTCTCACATCCAGGTCATGCTGATGCAAGAAGTGGGTTCCCACGGTCTTGGGCAGCTCCAACCCTGTGGTTTTACAACCTCCCTCCTGGCTGCTTTCACAGGCTGGCATTGAGTATCTATGGCTTTTCCAGAAGCAAAGTGCAAGCTGTTGGTGGATCTAGTATTCTGGGTTCCAGAGGGCAGTGGTCCCCTTCTCACAGCTCCACTAGGCAGTGCTCTAAGGAGGGACTTGTGTAGGTGCTCCAACCCCACATTTCCCTTCTGTGCTACCCTAGCAGTTTTCCACAAGTGCCCCACCCCTGCAGCAAACTTTTGCCTGGACATCCAGGCATTTCCATACATCCTCTGAAATTTAGGCAGAGGCTCCCAAACCCCAATTGTTGACTTCTGTGTTCCCACAGGCTCAATATCACATGAAAGCTGCTAAGGCTTGGGGCTTGTACCCTCTGAGGCCATGGCCAAAGCTGTACCTTGGCCCCTTTTAGTAACAGCTGGAATGGCAGGGCACCAATCCCTAGACTGCACACAGCAGGGGCCTGGCCTATAATACCATGTTTTCCTCCTAGGCCTCCAGGCCAGTGATGGGAGGGGCTGCCATGAAGACCTCTGACAAGCCCTGGAGACATTTTCCCCATTGTCTTGGGGATTAATATTCAACTCCTCATTACTTATGCAAATTTCTACAACCAGCTTAAATTTCTCCTCAGAAATTGGGTTTTTCTTTTCTGTCACATTGTCAGGGTGCAAATTTTCCAAACTTTTATGCTCTGCTCCCCTTATAAAACTGAATGCCTTTAACAACACCCAAGTCATCTCTGGAATGATTTGCTACTTTGAATGGTATCTGCTTTCCCCCAGATACCTTAAATCATCTCTCTCAAGTTCAAAGTTCCACCAATCTCTAGGGCAGGGAGAAAATGCCACCAGTCTATTTGCTAAAACACAACAAGAGTCACCTTTGCTCTTGTTCCCAACCAAGTTCCTTATTTCCATCTGAGACCACCTCACCCTGGATTTCATTATCCACATCATTATCAACATTTTGGTCATAGTCGTTCAACAAGTCTACAGGGAGTTCTAAACTTTGCCACATTTTCCTGTCTTCTTCTGAGTCCTCCAAACTGTTCCAACCTCTGCCTGTTACCCAGTTCCAAAGTCGCTTCCACATTTTGGGGTATCTTTCCAGCAGCACCCCATTCTACTGCTATCAATTTACTGTGTTAGTCTATTTTCACACTACTGATAAAGACATACCCAACACTGGGCAATTTAAAAAAGAAAGAGATTTAATTGGACTTACAGTTCCACATGGCTAGGGAAGTCTCACAATCATGGCAGAAAGCAAGGAGGATCAACTCATATCTTACATGGATGGCAGCAGGCAAATCGAGAGAACTTGTGCAGGGTAACTCCTATTTTTAAAACCATCAGATCTTGTGAGACTCATTCAGTATCATGAAAACAGGACAGGAAAGACCCGCCCCCATAATTCAATCACCTCTCACCGGGTCCCTCCCACAACACATGGGAATTAAAGACGATATTTGGGTGAGGACAGAGCCAAACCATATCAGTCGGGTATTGTCTATACTCTACTGGAACCTTATCTGACCCAGGGAAGAGCAGTGAGCCAACCTCAGCCCCCTCTATCCTTCCTGTCTCGCATACAGGGATTTTTTTACAATGCTAAAAAAACTATTCTAAATGTCACAGTACAGGAACTTTGGCCCAATTTTTTTAATGGAGATCTAATCATAGGATTACAGAAAGCTGCTTCTTTCCAGTATCTTACCATTCCAACATCTTACCACCATATCAACAGGTCTTTTGTACAATAATAGTAGATAACAACTGAGAGACCTTCAAGACACAGACTCTAAGAGGAAGTTTCTAGAGAGACTCAAAGACAACAGAAAATACAGTAACAAGGACATCAGAGTACACTGAAACCTTTGACACCTATAGCAATAGCAAACCAACACAGACTAACTTCTAGCCATATAAACATAAAACTTCACACTAAAGGCATATGATTTCAATTCTCAATATATGATACATCACGTCTGAATTTCAACAAAAAAATTATAAAGCGTACTGAAAGACAGAAAAAAAGTACTCTGGAGACATAAAGCCAGCATCAGAAAATAACTCAGATATGGCAGGGATTTTTTTAAATCATCAGGCCAAAAATTAATATAACTATAATTAATATGTGAAAGGATCTAATGGAAAAAGTGGACAAAAAGCAAGAACACATAGATAATGTAAGCAGAGACATGAAAACTGAGAAAGACTCAAAAGTAAATGCCAGAAATAAAAACACTACAAGAAAAATGAAGAATGTCTTTGATAGACTTATCAGTAGATTGAATATGACTGATGAAAGAATTAGTGAGTTTAAAGATCTGTCACTAGAAACTTCCTAAAGTGAAATGCTAACATAAAATGGAAAAGAAAGAAACAATAGCCAAGAACTGTGGGAAAATTAGAAAAGGTAGACCTTATGTGTAGTAGAAATAACAGAAAGAGAAAGAAAAGAGAAGAAGTATTTGAAGTAATAATGGCTGAGAATTCTCCAAGATTAGAGTCAGACACCAAAACAGATTCAGGAAGTTCAGAGAACACTCAGAAAGATAAATAGGAAAAAAAAAAAAAAAATCTATACCTAGGCATATCATATTCAAACTATAGAAAACAAAAGACAATGAGAAAATCTTGAAAGAAGCCAAAGGAAAAAAAATATCTTATTAACAGAGAAAAAGAATAGGAATTACAATGGATATCTCTTTTGAAATCATGCCAGCAAAGAGAGAGTGGAGTGAAATATTTATAGTGGTGAAAGAAAAAGAAATCTCCAAGGCCACAGAGCAAACTGGGCAAACTCAGCCATTCTCCCTCTCAGTGAAAGAGAAACAAAAGCTTTTTCAGATAAACAAAAACAGAGAATTGGTCTCCACAGGTCTGCATTACAAGATATGGTAAAACTAAATTTTTCAGAAAGAAGAAAAATTACATAAATCAGAAACTCAGATATGTATAAAGAAGAGCATTAGAGAAGGAATAAACAAATTAAATATTTTATTTTCCTTACTCTAATTGTCCTAACAGATAAAATAATAATAGCAGTGATGAATTGGTTGATTATAGCTTATGGATTACTGAAATAAATGAAAGCAATTTTGTAAGGAATAAGAGGGAGGAATTGGGCATACTTTGTTATAAGATGCCAACACTGCTCATTAAGTGGTACACAGTTATTTGAAAGCTGACTTGGTTTAGCTGTAAACGTATATTTTAAACTCTAGGGAAACTACTAAAATGTATAAAGAGAATTATAACTGGCATGCTAAGAGAGGAGAGAAGATAAAATTATATAAAATGCTCAATTGAAACCAGAGAAGACACAAAAAGAAGGAACGATACACAGAACAAATGCAACAAATAGAAAAGTTACAAATATAGTAGCTAATAATCCAACTATATCAATAATTACCATAGATTTAAGTGATCTAAACACACAAATTAAAAGACAGAGACCAACAGAATGGATTTTTCTTAAAGAAACAATTTTATATTGTCTCCAAGAAACACTTCAAATATAAAGACCTATAGATTAAAATTAAAGAGATAAAGGAAAATAAACCTTAGTAACACTGATCAAACAAACCTTTTTATTGTTTCATAAAAAGCAGACTTCAAAACAAAGAAAATTGTCAGTGAGAAATATGAGAGTTACATAATGATATCGGGGTCAATTCTCCAAGAAGACATGATAATCTTTAACGTGTATATGCCTAAGAATACACCATCAAAATACATGAGGCAAAATCAGATAGAACTGGAAGGAAAAAGAGATCAGTCCATCATAATTTAGACTTCAACACATCTCAATCAGTAATTGACAAAACCACCAAGCAGAAAATCAGTAAAAATGTAGTTGAACCAAACAGTACCATCAATCAACTTGATTTAATTGACATTTACAGAATGCTTCATGCAATAACAGCAAAGTACACATTTCTTTCAAGTTCACATAAAACATTCATTGAGATAGACCATATTGCAGGTTAAAACATACCTTAAAATTTTTTTAAAAAGAGAAATTATATAAAATATGCTCTCAAACTAAATGGAGTTAAACTAGAAATCAATAGAAATATAGTTGGAAAATGCCAAAATATTTAGAGACTAAACAATCACTTTTAAACACATAGGTCAAAGAAAAAGTCTCCACGGAAATTTAAAAATAGTTGAACTACATGAAAATGAAAATACAACTTATCAAAATTTGTGGCATGCAGCAAAAGCAGTGCTTAGAGGGAAATTATAGCATTGAATGAATATATTAGAAAAGAACAAAGATATAAAAATCAATAGTCCGAGTTGCCACCTTAGGAAACTACAGAAAAAGAAGCAATGTAAACCTAGAGTAACAGAAGAAATAATTTTAAAAGTAGCACAGAATAAATAAAATTTAAAAATAGAAGACAAATGCAACCATAAAAAGAGAATTCACTCACATCCTTTGTAGCAACATCAATGGAACTGGAGGCCATTATCCTAATAGAACTAACTCAGAAGCAGGAAACCAAATACTGCATGTTCTCACTTATAAGTGGGAGCTAAACAATGGTTACCGATGGACATAATGATGGAACAGAACTGGAGACTCCAAAAGCAGGGAGGCTTAGAGGAGAATAAGAGTTTAAAAATTACCTTTTAGGTACAGTGTTCACTACTTGAGTACCGGGTACACTAAAAGCCCAGTGCCCACCAGTTATGCAATATACCCCTGTAGTAAACATACAAATGTTCTCTCTGATTCTTAAATTTATTTGAATAAATAATAATACACTGAGAAAATATGGCATTTTCGTATGCATAATCTGAATTTAATGATGAGGAAACATCAGACAATCCCAAAATAAAGACCATTTTACAAATTACAGTCCTGTAGTCTTCAAAAATGTAAAGCCATGAAAGATAAGGAAAGATAGAAGCACTTTCAGATCAAAGAAAACAAAAAAAAAAAGAAAGAAAGGAAAACAAAACATAAGAACTAATGCAACATATACTCCTGGGTTGGCTTCTTTCCCTATAAAAGACAATATTGGAATAATTGGCAAAACAAATGAGGGGGTCTACTAATTAATTGGTAATATATCAGTTTTGATTTCCTAATACTCAGAGCCATACTCATTAGGTGGGAGACTGATCTTGTTAGGAACTACAGACAGAAGTATTAAGGGCTAATAGAGTGTGTCTGTAATCCCCAAATAGCTTAGGGGGGAAATATATGTAATGTACATATAACAGATATATATCTTATAGATGTATGCGGATATATGTATACAGAGCCAATAATGAGGCAAATGTAGTAAAAAGGTAAATCTGGCAAATCTGTATAAAGGATATATAGGAATTTGTTGTGTTGTTCCTGTAATTTGTCTATGTACTTAAAGTTATTTCAAAATAATAAGGTTTTGAGAAACCAAAAAATAAATTAAAATTAAAATTTTAAAAATGGGAAGACAATAGGGAAAATCATTGAAACTAAAAGTCACTCTTTAAAAAGATCAATAAAATTGATACCTTTCATCAGGAGAACCAGGAAATAAAGAGAAAACACACAAATTACTAATATCAGAAATGAAAGACCATCAACACTGATACCATGGATATTAAAAGGATAATAAAAGAATAATAAAAAAAAAGAATGAACTAGATGCCCATAAACGTGATACCTTAGACCAATTCTCTAAAAGATGTAATCTACTGAAACTCATACAAACAAAAATAGGTAATTTGAAGAGGCCTATATTCATTAAAGAAATTGAATCAACAGTAATCTTCCAAAAAAAGATAGTATCATGCCCAAATGGTTTTATTGTGAATTCTACCAAACATTTAATGAAGAAATGATACCAACTCTCTATGATCTCTCCCAAAACATAGAAGCAGAATGAACGCTTCCTAACTCATATCATGAGGCTGGCATTACCCTAATGCCAAAACCAGATAAAGACATTGTAAGAAAGGAATACTACAGAACAATATGTCTCAGATGTAAAAGTTCTCAACAAAATATTAGCAAATTGAATTTAACAATTGATAAAAGAATTATACACCACAATCAAGTGGGATTTATTCTAGATATAAAAAGTTGGTTCACCATTTAAAAATTGATTAATGTAGTCTACCATATAAACTAGTTAGATTTAAAAAATTATATCAATAGATGCAGAAAAAGCATTTAACCAAATCTAACAACAATTTATGATTTTTAAAAATTCTCAGTAAACTGGAAATGGGGAAATTTCCTCAGTTTGATAAAGAATATCTACAAAAAACCTACAGCTAACTTCGTATTTAATGGCAAGAAATTTACATGCTTTCTTCCTAAAATCAGGAGAAAGGCATGGGTGCCCCTTCCCATGACTGATTTTCAACATTGTACTGGAAGTCCTAGATGATGCAATAAGACAAGAAATAAAATAAAAAGTATACAGAAAGGGAAGAAATAAAACTGTCTCTTCACAGATGACATGACCATCTATGTGCAAATTCTGAAAAAAAAAAAAAAAATAACAAAATACTCCTGGAACTAATACATGATTATAGCATGGATGCAGGATATAAGGTTAATATACAAAAGTCAATTATTTCCTCATACAGACCAGCAGTTAACAATTGAATTTAAAATTAAAGACAAAATATCATTTACATTAGCACCAAAAACAAAATATTTAAGAATAAATTTAACAAAATATCTGCACAATCTATGTGAAAAAAATAAAACTGATGAAATAAGTCAAAGAAGATTGATATGGTTTGACTCTGTGTCCCCACCCAAATCTCACCTTGAATTGTAATAATACCCATGTGTCAAGGGTGGGACCAGGTGGAGATCATTGAATCACGGGGAGTGGTTTTCTCCACGCTGGTCTCAAGATAGTGAGTTCTCATGAGATCTGATGGTTTTATGAGATCACATGTTTTCTTCCTCTTCCACCATGACTGTAAGTTTCCTGAGGCTTCCCCAGCCATGCTGAACTATGAGTCAATTAAAACTCTTTTCTTTATAAATTACCTGGTCTTGGATATGTCTTTATTAGCAGCATGAGAACAGACTAATACAAAGACCTACGTAACTAGATAGATACTTCATTTCACTAATAGGAAAATTCAGTATTGTTTAAAATGTCAATTCTTCCCAATTTAATCTATAAATTGAATGCAATTCCGATCAAAATCCCAGAAAGTTATTTTGTGGATATCCAAAAGATTCTAATTCTAATTCTAAATCAAAGAACCAGGAATAGACAATACAATACCATACTAAAGAAAAGTAATAAAGTTGGGAGGTGGAAAAAAATGCAACTTTAAGACTTACTATAAAGCTACAGTAATCAAGTCTGTGTTATATTGGCAGAAGCATAAACAAATACATCAATGAAATAGAATAGAGAGCCCAGAAATAGACTCCCATAAATATAATCATCAAGTGATCTTTGAGAATAGAGCAAAGGCAATACAATGGAGAAAAGAGAACCTTTTCAAAAAATGGTGGTAGAACAACTGGATATTTACATATAAGATTCAATAAGTGGTGCTAGAAAAACTGGATGTTCACATGTAAGATAAATGAATCTAGACTCAAGGTCTTATATTCTTTGCAAAAATTAACTCAAAATGGATCACAGCTCTAAATGTAAAACACAAAACTGTAAAACTCCTAGAGGATGACATAAGAGAAAATCTAGATGACCTTGTGTTTTATGATGACTTTTTAATACAACACCAATAGTATTATTCATGAAACAAAGAACTGATAAACTGGACTTCATTAAAATTAAAAATTTCTGCTCTGTAAAAGACATTGTCAAAAAAAATAAAAACACAAGAAACAGACTGGGAGAACATACTTGCAAAAGACATTTCTGATAAAGGATTGTTATCCAACTATATATGTTACTCTTAAAACCCAACAATTGGAAAACAAAGGGCTTTTGCCCTTTATTCTGCTAATACAGTGTATTTTATTTGAATATGCATCTCTCCAAAATGATATATGAATGTCTCACAAACACATAAAATATGTTCAACATTATTAGTCACTAGGAAAATGTAAATTAAAATCATAGGAAATTAACATTTCATACCCACGAGAAGGGCTATAACTAAAAGACAAATGATAGTCTTAGGAAGGCTATAAATAAACTAAACTATAACCCTCAAAATTTTCTAATGGGAATAAAAAATTCTTCAGTCCCTTTGGAATGTAGTTTGGAAGTTTCACAGAAAGTTAAACCTTAACATAATGTTCTCCAGTTCCACCCATGTCATTGCAAATGACAGGATTTCATTTATTTTATGGCTGAATAATATTTCATTGTATATATGTACCATATTTACTTTATCCATTCATTTGTTTATGGACACTTAGGTTGATTTCATATCGGCTATTGTGGATAATACTACAATAAACATGAGAGTGCAGGTATCTCTTCAATATAGTGACGTCCTTTCTTTTGGGTGCATACCCAGCAGTGTGTTAAGTGAAATAAGCCAGACACAGAAAGACAATATCACATGTTCTTACTCATACTTGAGAGCTAAAAAAATTTATCTCATGGAGTTAGAGAATAAAATGATGGTTACCAAAGGCTAGGAAGGGTATTGGGAGGGAAAATAAAGAGGGTTTGGTTAATGGGTACAAAAATGCAGATAGTAGGAATAAGATCTACTGTTCAATAGCAAAATAGGGCAATTATCATTAACAATAGTTTATGGTATAATTCAAAATAGCTAGAGGAGTGGATTTACAGTGTTCCCAACACAAAGAAATGATCTATGTTTGAGGTGATGGACATCCGAATTATCCTGATGTGATCATTACACATTATATGCTTATGTCAAAATATCACATGTATCCTATAAATATGTACAACCATTGTATACTCATAAAAATTAAAATTGAGGAAAAATAAAAAGAAAGTTAAACCTAAATGTACTGTATTATTCAACATTCTGCCAAAGTATCAACCCATGAAAAATGGAAATATATGTCCACATAAAGGTTTGTATTGAGATGTTTACAGAGACATTATTCAGAACAGTTTAAATTGGAAATGTTCTAAATATACAATGAACTGGAAAATTACATACAATGTGATACATCCATACAATGGAATATTATTCAGCAATAAAACTGAACAAAGTACTCCTACATGCTATAACACAAATAACTTCGAAAATGTTATGCATGGTGAAAGAATCTGGTCACAAAAGACTACCTGCGTTACATCCAGGGAAAGCTAAATCTAAAGCAAATTAGTGGTCACTTGGGGCCAGGGGTAGGAATAAGAATTGACTGTAGATGGACATATGAGACAGTGTTGGGGTGATGAAAATATTTTAAAGCTGTATTCTGGTAATGTTTGTGCAACTCTATAAACTTACTAAAAATTATTTGCTTATAGCATGTAAATTATATTTCAATAAAACCCTTCAAGAATAAAATGCAAATAATAATTGGCTGAACACTGAACTGAACTGTAACCCCAAAAAATTTCTAATGGGAATAAAAAATTGTTCCATATTTTTTCCACACACAAATTGTATCCATATTTTTTCAATTCTTGCTTTCTTTCCTCCAGAAGGTATGTTCTACCTCATTTATTATTATCTCCCCACTTGTACCCATGACATATCTCCTTCAAGCCTATTCGATATTTCCCACTAACAATTCATTTCCTACTTCTCCTATATTTTAATCTTCGATTAGTTCCTTTTCCGTGAATGCATATTAAGCTCATTTCTCCCATAATTAAACAAATAATAAACTTCCATTTTTCCTGAATGTGTCTCTAGTCTGCCTCCTTTCCATCTTCTAAAAGTACATTTAAAGACAGGTAGTTTTCAGTTGCTGCCTCTATCCCTCCACTCTCCTATCGTCCATTCCTTCAACTCACTGAACTCAGCTACTCAAGTGAACCTTCTCTCAAAAAGGTCACTGATTACCTCATACTTCCTAATATAATGCATATGTGTTAATCCAATCTTGTTGGGCTTTTCTCAGGCACCTGACCTTATTTATCATTGTCTAATTAAATTTATCTATTATCTTTAGATTCTCGATAACGTATTTATCTTTTTTAAGCCTGACCTTACATTCTTTTATATTTAGTTTCCTTTAGAGCTCTATCCTCAGTCACTTTCATAGTAATTATATATAGTCTCCTTAGATAATTCCATGAGCTCGTTTCTAACAATCATCTTATAGTAGATTGATTGCATGAATGGTTCACACCCTACTTTCACATCCTTTGTCATGTAACCGTGTAAAATGCTACCACTCTGACTCTGCACCTAGCTATGCGACCTGCTTTACCCAATGGAATGTTAGCCAATATAATGAGTGCAGAAGCTTAAAAGCATTCATATGAATGAGCTCGTAAGCTCTAGCCCCTCACCTGTTGCCCTGAGAATAAGCAGAGCCGCTACTAGAAAAAGGAGAGCATGTGGCGAGCACGTGGTAAGACATCCTAGTTGTCTCAGCCAAAAGCATTCTAAATGGGCTCTCAGACAATCCCAGACAGAGAATGAGGCCAGCCCAGACAAGTTTCAGAGATATAAATTCAATAAATGTTCATTATTATATGCCACTGAAGTTTTGTTGTTACACAGCATTATAATAGCTGTGGATAACTGATACACACCCTCTGTGGTAGAAACAAGAAAATCTACGTTTCCCCATGGTGACTCTCTGAGCTTCACACTGGGGAATAGCTTGAGCTGAACGTCTCACAAGCATCTCAAATTAACCTAAATATAACTGAGCTCATGATCTTTCCCATCTAATAAGACTGATTCTTCCTAAAATTATCTTTCTCCACTTTCAGTACCACTATCCAATCCAGCCAACCAAGCTAGATCCAGGAGTCATCCATGCTTCTTCACTCTCCCTTATCCTTCATCTCTAATTCTCTAATGATACAATATGTGCTCCAGGGCATTGCAAACAGCTAACAGTTATAGGGAAAGGAGTGTGTGTGTATGTGTGTGTGTGTGTGTGTGTGTGTGTGTGTTATGCTTTGGTTAACAAAGTCTTCATTAGAATTGATACTGAGATTGACTGAAGTTTGACTTTACCAAAAGGTCATTGTCTCTAAAAGCTCGAAAGCATTTTGTACATTTCCCCTACTTGTTTAGATGGGGGTTAATTTGTAGTTAAAAATTGCAAAGGAATATAATTTTTGTGAAAATTCCTCCCAAATGTTAGATATGGAGTTAAAATAAATGATTGATTTTCTTAGCACCAGTGCTTGTTTCTATGATTTTAATAGAAGAAAAATATCAAGTTTAATAAAGCTATGTTTCCAATGACTGAAGTTTTGGGGAAATTTTTTGATGGTTGTAAAAAAATCTTTTTTTTACCTTTGAATATGCTTGGAAAAAATTAATTTAGAAAAAGATTAATGAAATGGCCACCAAGGTTGCATATAGGCTGAAGGTGACAATGACAAAATAATGTGTTTTTCAAGCAATATAAAATGTGTATAGGAAAGCAATAAGGCAGGGTAAAATGAATTAAAGTGCGCTATACTCTCGTTTAAAAATGTTTGGAAAATAACAGCAGGAGAATTTAAGCCTTTTCATGGAACCTAACAGAAAAGTGTCAAGAGTCCAGAGATGATGGAAGACAAGTCAGAGGAAAAGCTATGTGAGTCTGAAAAGGAAAACTTCCCAAATTCTTCTGAAAAGAAAGTTAAATGTTAATTAAGAAAAAGGCAAAATTTTTTCATTTAAAACTTTGAGATAAATGTAGAGAGAGCACAAAAATCTATTAGGAGATACCTTTCAGCACAGTCTTAATAAGGCAAATGACTTGGTCTAATACATTGTGTTTTATTGGAATTCTGGTTGTTTTTTAAAAAACTATCCAGGCAATACTTTTGTACATGAAAATATTGCCTTAAAAGAAAGTTATGCGTTAAGGAGGCAGCACAGCACAAGAGTCAAAATTGAACACACCTGGCTTTGAAACCTGTTTTCACCAAGTCCTGTTTGTTTGACTTTGTCAAGTGTCTTAACCTTCCTAAGCTTTTGTTCTCTACTTTCAAAATAAATTTTAAAACATCAACTTTCAGGGTTGCTGTGAGTATAAAATCAAATAATACAGGTGAGCTTATAAAAAGGTGAACTTATAAAAAAATAGGTAAGTCACTATACCTCATGGTAAAATCCAGTAGACTATATGTAAAGCACTTACCACAGCACCTAGCACATCACAGGTGCTTGATAAATGCTAACTGCTATTACTATTTTTACTTGTATTTATATAATTATTACTCAAACTCCCCAAAATAATGTATTACTTGTAATCTGTAGTGGACATCTTTTATCTGTGGTCACCCAGTATCATCTGAACTTCCACTACAAACTGTGATAGTTCCCACATCGCAAACCCTGCCTCTTTTATTCTGGCATCCAAAACATTACCTTTCCCAAGACTCCTTGCAGTTATGGTACAGACATGTGGTCAATCCATGTGAAATCAAGGAACTCATGTGAGATCAAGATTCAGAAGTGAGCTGTGAGAGCGAACAAGCTAATGGTAAGACATACATTTTGATGTACAAAACATGATTTTAAAATCAGCAGAAAGATCCAAATATTCTGCCATTGACAATAAGAGTAGGATACTTTCCATTTCATGGAAAACACATTGTGTTTCTAGGTGGGACAGAGGTAGCAATTCCCTGTCTCAGTGGTGTTGCTCTAGAAGCTGTTCCTGGAAACTCATCTAATAATTTTGGAGAGCTGGAGAAATAGAGTACTAGCTACCGGATAACTCTTAACATTTCCGGTTACGCTCGCTAGAATGGATTCTGTTCTCTGGCACTAGGAATCCTGACCAATAGGAGTACCAACTTGGAAGTAAGCTCACAAAAGATTCCATCTTGTTTGGCATCTATGAGTAGCAGTAAGGAAGGCTCAGTAGGGGAGCATTTGCTATTCTAGGAAAGAATACATCTTCAGGGAATATAAAGAATCCAGATTCACAGGTATTGATATGGTTTGGCTGTATCCCCACCTAAAATCTCATCTTGAATTGTAATCTCCACAGTCCCCATGTGTAAAGGGCGGGAACAGGTGGAGATAATTGGATCGTGGGGGTGGTTTACCTCAAGCTGTTCTCATGATGGTGAGTGAGTTTCACCAAATCTAATGATTTTATGTGTCTGGCATTTCTCCTGTCCTGCATTCACTCTGCCCTGTCACCCTGTGAAGAAGGTGCCTGCTTCTCCTTTGCCTTTCACCATGATTGTAAGTTTCCTGAGGCCTCCCCAGCAATGCAGAACTGTGAGTCAATTAAACCTATTTCTTTTATAAATTACTCAATCTTAGGTATTTCTTCATAGCAGTGTGAGAATGGACTAATACAGATACGATACAAAAGAAACCCTTTGGTGTTACAGTGCATGGCAATATATGAATAAAGATAAAGGACAAAATGTCAGTCACTTGGAAGATCTCCGACTCCAGTCTCTGCTTTAACACTTGAGTCCGACAAGAGGAGTTTTGAGGAAATACAGAAAATGCCCTTTTACAAATTTTATTTGAGACATTGGGGACAAGCAGCAGCACAGGTTTAAGGTCTGCATGACAGAGTTCAGGACTACTGGAAAATGAGGCAGTCTTTCTCACTTGGAGATTTCTCTGCAAAAATGAAACAGCTAGAGCAAATTTAAGGGCAAGTCAGATAGGTTCCTTCTGGACCAATAAAGGAAGATAAGAGGATATGGCATTGACAGTTGAGCACCATCAGAAGATGGTGCTGTCAAGTTTCAACTGTAGCTTAACCCCATTTTTGAGTGGCTTGCAGGCATCTGAGTGCTTACTAAAAATTATGTTTCCCAGGAAACCCAAACATGATTGAAAAATGGATGCCTCATTGTAACCAACAGAATTAGTCATAAGCACATATGTCTGGGAAACAGTTCTGAGTGCAGGACAAGGAAACAATATGTGGAGGTGTTTAAATCTTGCTGGAATACCATTTTCCTCCATTACTGTGGCTCAGTTTCATTCTTTGGTTGGTAGGTTATGAGGCAACATAGGTTGTATCATGTGCGTTTGTTTTAATGAAGCTCTTTTAAGAGAAAGATCATACGACTCTCAGAAACAGTAGGTCATAACTATATTGAAGGGCATGGTTTAGTAGAGGATATTGTCTCTTTATCCTGTCACTCTGGGTTCTAGGCTGGGAGGTTCAGAGGTTTCATGTGGAACTGAAGCAAAAGATCATATAGTCTGCTGGATTTTACCATGAGGTATAGTGACTTACCTGCTTTTTTATAAGCTCACCTTTATCCATCCCAGTGGAAGCCTTCAACTGGGTCCATTTGCCTATAGATGACAACATGGAAGACCGTTATGGGACAGAGTTTAAACCAACTCAGTGCAGAAGTACTTGCCCTGACCACACGATCCATCTTTGGCTTAGCCTCTAATCCTTCTTCTATTCAATACTGGCCATGGTAGCTGTATTAATTTTCAACTCATGTGGTATGAATGATAGAGACTCATCTGTGAAAGAATAGATTAGCGACACAAAGCACTAAGGATATGGCAGTACTCGAAACTGCATAGTACTCTGCATCGTCTGCCAAGTACAGCCTTCATCCAGAAGAACTTAAAATTCTGGTGCAGACATCTACTCTGGACTAAAAACTACTTTTTGACAGTTTGGCAATGACCCTGGTAGAAATCTAGTGGTCTCTACACCCATTGACATAAACAGATTGTTATATATCATTTCTTTTGAGAAATACATCAGTGAACTATAATGGTTTAAACTAGAATTTTCCAATTTCCACAGAACATTAATTCTATATGCATTACTCTCAAAAAGGACTCTATATTCAACTAACCCCCAACATGAGATGCTGAAGTCTAAAGGCACTGACCCTCTACCTAAAAAAGAAGATGTAATCTCATGTGGCCTGATGAGAAGTCATGTTATACTTCAGCAATCAGGCCACATGAGATTATGTCTTCTTTTTTAGACATAAGGTCTACATGGTAATATAAGAAAACATTATACTGGGGCAGCAGGCAGAAAAGGGGCATTAAGCTTCTTGTGGAAACATAAAATTCTAAAAACTACAGCACACTATACCAACCCCTGCAGAGAAACTTTTGAATTTTTGCTGTAACATACCACCGGGATGCTGAATGTATTTCTACTAGCTAAGAGAAAAAGGAACAGAAAGCCAATAAAGAACTTATTGCCTATCATCTGTGCATTCTGGATAGACAATTCTCCATAACTTTGATGGCATACTTATGGATGCTTAAACAGATGGCAACATGAGTCAATTTCCTTTAGACTCATCAAAAGTAAAGGAATATAATCATTGCTTATTTATTAGGACAATTCTAGTTGCTATAATGCAAAAAGCATGATAAATAAAACACAACAATTGTTAATTATTTGCTTATAGTAAGTTCCAAAATGGGAAAGACTGTGATAGAGAAAAGCCTCTGGTTTTTGAGATATACCCTGTAACCCTAGTAAGAATATTCAATTCCCAGCCTCTGTGGCTGTCTCATCATACTGACTTTGTCCTACAAAGGGGTTGCATCCTTAGAAAATTCCTGTCAGGGCATGAAGTGGAAAGTCCTACCATTGTGCTATTTTTATTTTCAGCAGGGCCACAATATTCTGACATATTATAATGTATCTTCCTGGTAATCCAGAAAAAGCACTCAATCTCAAAAGGGAACAAAAGTCACTCTGGACCAGAGATGATAATCAGAACATTTAAAAATTGGCCCAACATGAGCTCTGAGCACAATTCAGATGTCACACAATTAAAAATGAGGCTAATCACAATCCTGAACCCGTTCATATCAACCGACAGTAACCCTGCTCTCTTTTCACACCTGGGGAGGATGCAGAAAGCCTCCAGGTACTTGGGAGTTCAGATTACAGAATTGTGTCTGGAATCTGAGGATGGGTTTCTGATGTAAGGTAGAAAACCAGTCATATCAACCAGGCTCAACTGTAATCATTGTTCAGTTCCTTTAAGCCAAAAGCCCTACCAGCCCCTAGTTCCTGAGGGAAATTTGAGTGGGAACATGGCTGAATCTGGGAGCTTCCTGTTCAGGGAATATGTATCTGTTCCTGCAAGAACCTCTGCAGAGTTCAGCATTTTGATAGGGAAGGAATGAGAGCTTATTCTATGTAGCAGAACTTCATAAATACTGTTGGTGTCAGAATTGATTTACCTCGCATCTGGCATCAAGGAAAATGGACTCCTACACAGGCCCACCTTGTTTAGCAGAAGGAAATCAGGACCATGGGGAGCCATGCCCAAGAAAATAATGTAAGTGTTTCAGTAAAAATTTTCTGTCCCTTTCCCATTCCCCCATGAAAAGATTTCTCTGAAATAAGAGTGGTGAGAGAGTATGTCAGGAGTCATGCTTCAAGCCCAAGTTGTGCTGTCCTGGAGTAAACAAGATCAGCGCTCCACCTGGATCCCCTAGGGTCTCTATTACATCATTTTCACGCACACTCACCCGCAGATTTGGGATGCTTTCAACAGAAAGGGACTTTGGAGGAGGAGGACTGCCTTCAGGTCACTGGAGCCACTTTGCCTTCAGACACAGAGAGTTGGAAGTGCTTGGGATTTTATGTTCACATGGATCAACCATTAGTCAATGACTAACATGTATGAGTGCCCAGCTCCCTTGCCTTGGTTTGTGACAACTCCGAGGTGTATCCTATACCCAGCATTCCACCAAAGGATCAAGGTGAACCTACCCTCCATGGAATTTTGCCTGAGACCTCACTCTTCTTTAGCTTCTTCATCTGTCCCCAACCCCCATCCTTTTCTAGGTTATCTTGAACACTTATGTAATGAATCAGTTGCACACAAACCTCATCCCAGAATCTGTTTCTAAGGAACCTAACCTAACATGCTGGGATGCAAAAGGCAACTTTGGCCATAAGGGAGGTATCTAATATTCATAGGTTCAACAAGAGGTATCTAATATTCGTAGATTTAAGATGAGAAATTGATGGCATTTTTGAGAAGTCACTAGTTAGGTATTTTCTGTTCCTTGGAAACATAATGAAAACTAATTAGAATTTTTTTATAAGAAGAAAAATGATACATATGTTTTAAAGCCATAAGAATCGTACTCTTTTGGCCTGGATTCTTGTATTCTTTCTCTTCCCCTAAATTATCCGGCAAATAAGAAACTTTCCACTTGAAGATAAAACCAAGATAAATGTGTCTCCTTCAGTTTCTAATGAATAGAACTGAGAAGCTGCACAAGATAAATATAAGCTCCAATGAGGCCTTTAAGCAAGTATGCTTAATTAGCTAGGTTAATAGAGGGAAGAAAGGCCATAGATAATCCAAATCAGTATGTTATTCAAAAATAATTTATAATTGCTTTATTTAAACAGGTTTATTTTTCTATTTGTCTTGCTTTATGCAAATATCCAGGTAAGATTTCCTTCCCTAAGCACATATTAGCTAGGGCCAAGAAAACAGCCAGAAACCACAATAAATAGTGAAGGTCCCAGGATATAGTTTGCCATAGTGAGTGCAGGAAGCAGATTTGCTTCATGTAGATTATCGAGAATTGAATGTAAGTAAACACCATAAATGACAACATTTCTCATTAGATTCAACGTTGGTAAGAATTATTTCACTCAGAACTCCAGGAACAGAGAAATGACTTAGTGACTGAATACCTAATAATTTTCTTTCCTATAAGGAACTGCTAAGAACAGAAGCAGTAATTTCCAGAGACGAGCTTTATTTTTACTCTGCAAAAAAAGTTTTAATAGATAGTACTAGGTTACAAATAAAAAGTCTGAGTTATGTATTGTATGGGTGTTAAAATATTGCTAGCAATTTTTAAAATGTTAATGTGTGGATTAGTTATTTTATCTATTTAGATGGCATTTTCCTATGATAGAGTACTGAAATTGAAAGTAGATTCTCAATAGTAGATATTGTCAAAGATTGTCACTTTTAAATTCAATTATGAGAATAGAAAACTGTTTCAGAAACTAATTGATTTGGGATATTTAATTACTAATAAAAGAACCTTTGGAGGAATGTAGGCTACCAAAAGGACAGAGTTGACTGAGTCATGTTAATTTTGACAAATTTATACAAGCAACATCTTGCAGTGCTCCACAGTTAGGAAACAAACTTGAGACAAACTTGAAAAGCTAAAAAATAAACTTCAGAAAAAAAGATGCAGTGAGAGATTTTGAGTGAGAATTATTAATAAATCACTTTCTATTACAAAAATAAACAAAAAGCATCTGTGTTTTTAGCTTATAAACTTTAATTGGTTAGGGCATGCCAGTGAATATTAAAGAAGAGAATGTACTTGTATTTATTAAGTGGAGTATCATTTCACAATGCTCACCTCTTTGTGGAAAGTCTAATACCATTGACCATGGCACAGAGAAAACAGCCTTGAGCAAGGTGGGATCATATAAAAGGATACATAGAATCACCTGTGGAGATTTTTTAATTTATCTGCCACTACCCCAGGATTCCAGGATTCTGAATCAGCCCCTCATCTCAGAATGAGAATCATGTTCTAGAGGTCCCAGTATAACTGAGAGTGGTGTGGTATATTGGACATACTAGATGGGCAAAAGATTGAGGAAGAAAGAAGCACACACATTAGAATTGTTAGCCCTTGAGACTGGGATTATACAGGAAAGAATGTGAGTCAAACCTTGAGCACCTGCCATGTTCCAGGCATTCTTCAAGGTGCTGGAATCCAAGTGCTGAACAAGAGGGAAAAGATCCTTGCTCTCCTGAAAGTTGTACAGTACATTTTTAAAATTAAATTTTTATCAAATTCATATACTACTTATATATGCCAGGCACCGATCTATAAAAGTAATACTTTAATCCTTGTAACAACTTTATTAGGTAGAGAGTCTAAATGTTCCCATTCTACAGATGAGGGACCTGAATCAAAACAAGTAATGTCAGAGGCAGGATCAAAACAGAAGCCGCATTTTTCCTGATTTTTGCTTTTAACTGCTATGTTATGCTTCTACTGGAAGTAGCATCTGACACATAAGTTAACAAGAAAATGTCCTATTTATATTAGCTACAAAGGAAAAGAACAATCTGCTCTGTCTCAGCAAGGGTTCAATCAGAGAAGTAGAATCAATGAGATACATATATATATATATATATATATATATATATATGCTGTTACATATATATGCTGATATATATATACATATGCTGATATATATACACATATGCTGAGATATATATATATCTCACACATATGCTGTTTTATATATATATATGCTGTTGCCATGTCTGAGGCTGAAGCTTGAAGTCTACATGGCAAGTAGGCAGGAAAGGAAGATTAAGAGAAGTTTAGTGTCCTACAAGGGCAGAATGAAATGTGTGTCAATTTTTGTTTCCTCTGACCTTGGTGACAAGAGAATATTGTAAAAGCTAGAACCTTCTTCATAGAGACAAAACGCATGCACTGGCTCATTTGCTGCTTCACACCAAGGAAGCGAGTCAGTAGATCAGCAACAGCAACATGTGCTTGCTGCAAAATGACTGCAATCTCCCTTCCACAGTCCAGCTCTGGAGATAGAATCTCCCTTATAGCCCTCCTTAACCAGAAACTACTAGAAAGGGAATTCTGGGAAATATAGTTCAACCTAGCCAAGTTAATACATCACAAAGTCATTGCATATGCACTGAAAGGGAATTGTAGGGTAGACTTTGGCAAAGACAATGGTAAAACCATTCCCTGACCTTAGATAATTTAGAATAAGCTGAGGGAAATAACCATTAAAGGAGTGATAACAAGTATGATGAATGTCAGAAAAGAGGGCCATAAAGTCTGCTGCAAAAACTTGCAACTAGGAGAATTAGGAGGTCAGCAGAGGAGTCATCTCTGAAGAGATGACTTTTCCATTAAAACTTGAGAATTGATTAGTAATTAGCCATTGGCAGTAGAGATTGGAGAGAGCTGTGTGAGGGCATTTTCCAGGTGTAGAAGATGTGAAAAGTCCAAGGACAAGAAGAGTATGGCTGGAAGCATAGTCTGAAAGGAAGATCAAACCTGAAAAGTAGGTGAGTAGCAACATTCTACGAATATATACTGCAATTTCACTTCTGTATATATACCTAAAAGAATTGAAAGCAGAGTCTCAAAAAGGTATTTGTATATCATGTTCATTCAGCCTCATTCATAATGGTCAAAAAGTGAAATCAACCCAATTACCCATCAGTGGATGAATGGGTAAACAAAATATGGTATATACATACAACGGAATATTAGTCTGCCTTGTAAAGGAATTCTGTAACATGTTACAACTTGGATAAACCTTGAAGACATGATGCTAAGTGAAATAAGTCAGATACAAAAGGGCAAATTATTCCCCTTATAAGGTACCTAGAGTAGGCAAATTCATAAAGATGGAAGATAGAACAGTGATTACCAAGACATTAGAGGACAGAAATTGGGAGTTAGTGTTTAATAGGTACACAGTTTCAGTTAGGAACAGTGAAAAAGTTCTGGAGATGTATGATGGTGATAGTTGCACAACAATGTAAATATACTTAATGACACAGAATTGTATACTTTAAAGTGGCTAAAGTGGTAAATTTTATTATATATATATTTTACAATAAAAAACTTTTAAGATGTGTGTCCTTAAGGGAATTTGCTTCTAAAACAAATTAAAAATCATTAGCAGAGGGAAAAATCGTTTTCTAAGTTAACCTGTCATTCAGAACAGTTGAAATAAACACATGGAGATTTGTCACATTACAGCTAGCTAGGAAGAATAAGTTCTAGTGTTCTGTAACATTGTAGGGTGAATTTAGTTAATAATTTGTTGTATATTTTCAAATAGCTAGAAGAGAAGGTTTTGAATGTTCAACACACACAAAAAAATGTTCAAAGTGATAGATACACTAATTACTCTAATTTGATCATTACGCATTGTATACATGACTGGAAATATCATATTATACCTCATAAATATGCACAATTATGTGTCAAATATAAAATTTATAAAGAAATTACACCAGATAGAGTTAAACAAGCAAAGCCTTCAGACAAGACTATTGCAAGAGAATGAACTCAACTCTGCAGAAACAAAAAGCAGGCGAACTTTCTAAGCACTGGGATGAGCTAGTGGAAGAAAACTGCAGGATGTCAGTAGGAAAGTTGGTCAATTTTATTAGACCATATGTATTTTCTAATTATTGTTTATAAAAGTTATGCTCCTACCCTCTCCACAGAAACTGGGAGACAGAGTATACTTGATGAGTACATTTGATGTTGATGACTACATTTCAGAAGATGGCCCCCAACTTGATGAGTACATTGCAGAGGGATGGCTCCCAAGTCCTTTAGAAAGACATTCCTGAGTTATGAAACCGGCAAGAGCCTGGGAGAAGATTTACATCTCAAAGGGCAGAAAAAGAATTTTCAATTACAACTTTTCTCAAGAATGTTCTAAGAAAAGGAAAATAAAAAAATCTTAGTTTAAATTTAATCAAGTTTGAGGAACAACAAAAAAATGATTCGTCAATCAGGCAGTCCTCAGAACCAGAACAGGTTCTGCGAACTCTGGTCAACAATGTGACAAGGCAGCATTTATAGAAAATGTAAGTGAAGTATAGAGACAACTTACGTGATTACAGTTGAATTGGTTGATTGGTTACAGAACCTCCCACAATTACTTAAAGGTCAGCAACTGTGACTGAACCTCATATTGGTTTTGTCTGTGGGGCCTCGTGTAGGAGCTTAATCCAAATCAATAGCCTTCTATAAATTTTGTTTAACAATTCTCTTCTTTTGGTCAAGCTCTCATCTCTACAACCTTCTTATCCTCTCAGCTACTTGTCCTACACATTCCCTTCCTCTCACTCCGGAACTGCACTCCAGGACAAAAACTACTCTCCTTTTCCCCTAACAAGAACACATCCTTTATGTGAGCTTCAGTTACCAAAGTTACATCCCAGCCTCCTCACATAAGGAGTTATTTCCCTTATTATCATTATTCTCAATTGCCGTATGTTGATTAGAATTTCTAACTCTCAGGAGCCTCAACTTCCAGTGAAAACCTAAGAAGTAAGCAATTTTGAAATGTTTCATATCAGCATTTGGTAGGTGAGCACCATTTTATGATTGTTAGAAACACGTTTCCTCATAACACAATTTCCATGTTTGTTTACAGACCCATATTTAGTTTCTCTATGCTGTATAAAAACAAGATGCCAAAATACACATATTTTAAACTTATATTCAGCAGTTCATGTCTTAGTATTTTAATTTACTTAAAAATGACCCCCAAATTTTATAAATATCTGTTACTTAAAAAACACATTATTGATAGCTTCTTGGCTACCATTACAGCATTAGTTTTCCTATGCAGAAAAGCTATTCAACCAGAAACATAGACCAGTACAAGAACATACAGTAGCCCCGCCCCATTGTCTGTGGGGGATGTTTCAAGACCCACAAAGGATGTCTGAAACCATGGGTAGTATTAAACCCTACACGTACTATGTTTTTTCCTATATATACCTATGACAAAGTTTAACTTATAGATTAGGTATCATAAGAGATTAACAACAGTGAAATAGAACAATTACAACAATATACTGCAGTGAAAGCTATGTGAATGTGGTCTCTCAAAATACTGTAGTATGTATTCACCTATTCTTGGACCTCTGTTGACTGTAGGTAACTGAAACCACAGAAAGCAAGACTGTAGATAAGGGAGCACTATTGTATTCGTATCCTGTTTAATGTGGCAATTGAATGAAATCCCACTGTTAATGTTGAAATGATCCTTCAGGTAGCAGAAAGGTTGTCTTCCAAGGCTTATGGGTTTGGCAAACCAAATGTTGGGCACAAACTATTTTAGCAATTTTAATTTGTCACCCCACCAATTTTTTTTATAATTTGGATAATTTTGCCTATTACATGAGTTGTAGAGTGCAAAGCTCTTAACAACGGAAGCTTCAAGGACTCAGGGAGGACCAGGTGGCCATCCAGGCACTGCATGAGTCCATGCTTATGCTGAATTTACATTATTTCAGATACCAATTTTGTTTCTCCAAATCCAAGACATTGCATTATTTATCACATAGATCATCATAAACATTGACTTGGATCAATCATATAGGTATCACTCTAATTGCACATCCTAACCCTTCAGCACTAGCTGATTCAGCATTTCCTTTACAGTTATGGGCTTCACCCTTGAATACGTCTGGCTGAGACTGAGATTCTGTCCAAAGTTTCCTCAACCCTGCCACCTCTTTGGTGTAGTCCTGGCCCTCAGTGCTGCAGCTTCCATGTGCTTCTCCAGCTTAGCCTCCAGATGCTAGTTGCGTTCCCTCACCTGACCTGAATTTTTATGTTCCCCTTTTAGCTTCTCTACAATATCTTTGAGATGTTTCACTATGACCTGGGACTTCTAGGACTCCTCCTCTGTTGGCCTTCCACATGTACTCCTCCTGTCACATAGCCTCTGACTTCATCAGCTCCTTGCTGAGCTCCTGCCAGAGCTTGGCCAGCTCCACATTCTGCTTGCTCCCCACATGGTTCATGGCTTGGTTCAAGGCAACCCTCAGGATGGAGTTCTCCAGCTGCCCCTGAAGAGTCCAGATATTGCCCTACATTTGGGGCACCTCCTTCACATGCTCCCAGTAGTTGGCCCACATGGTCACTTCTGGGCGATGAGCTGTTTTATCACCTTGGCCTCCCAGACTGCTGTCTTGACATTTTTCACTGACGTCTCCTTCTGAGTTCCCTCAGTTTGCTCTTGGGGACAGACACATCTTCCTGCTCCATGAATAGCAGCTTTTACTTCTCTTCCATCTGGCATTTTAGAATTGCCACCATATTGTCTTCTGAGCGGGAAAGCAGTTCAATTTGATCTAAAAGGAGGAGGTTTATTGGTAGACTGGCATAAAAAATAAAAAATCTCTGTTCCTGTGTCTTGTTTGTTTGCCATAAAGGCAGACATATTGGGATAAAGACTTTTTAGTCTAGATCTTTTGGTCGTAGAATAAAATAAGGAAATAAGGATGAAAAAGTCCCTTTGGTCTAGTCCCTGCAATAGTTGTAATTGGAGGGAAATAAGTTTGTTAGCTTTTTGCATTTTTTCTTATTTTAAAGTCCTCTCAAAGTGTTCAGCTAAGGCTACCAATTCAGCTATATTTATAACTTCCCATCCAGTTTGTTTTTTGTTGTTTGTTTTTTTGTTTGTTTGTTTGTTTTTAAGATAGAGTCTCACTCTATTGCCCAGGCAGCAGTGCAGTGATGTAATTTTGCAATTTGGGCTCACCACAACCTCCACCTCAAGCGTTCAAGTGTTCAAGCGATTCTCCTGTCTCAGCCTCCCAACTAGCTGGGATTACAGGTGCCCGCAGCCACACCCAGCTAATTTTTGTATTTTTAGTGGAGATGGAGTTTCAGAATGTTGGCCCGGCTGGTCTTAAACACCTGACCTCAAGTGATCCACCCTCCTTAGCCTCCCAAAGTGCTGGGATTACAGGCATGAGCCTCTGCTCCCAGCCAGTTTATGTTTCTTAATCAGACTGCTAAGTTTAGGACAAAGTTTGTTTATACATAAAGCAGTTAATGCCATTTCAATCTCTCAAGGAAATGCTCCCTTATATTTTAAATACAGAATATTTTACAAATGTTGTTTCTAAATGACCTCCATAATCTGAAACCAGTTCATCTTTCTTCTGCTTGCAAGAATATGTGTTGGTCCTATCAGTTTTCTGTAGAAAAACCTTAAGGATTGAATTTAAATGGTTTTTAGTGACTCTTCCAGCTTGTTTCATTCCTTCTCATGAGGAAGAAGGAGTCTTTAATATCTTGTTCAAGTTCTTTCCATTCTACTGCTGCCATTCATTTACAAGCTTCACCAAGTCCAAATATCATGTGAATAAATTGGTCATCATCAGGGTGTCCTGATGGTAAATTCCTATGAAAATTCTAAATTCCTTTGTAAACTTTTGAGGATTTACTTCTGGGTTAGCAAAGTCTCTTATGATGGCTCTAAGCTCAGCCTTAGACCATGGAGTAAAGTGGTTATGGCAGGTGAGCCTGGTTGTTCAAATGGTCTCACTTTACAAGGTATTTGCTGAACTTCCCCTTTTTGATTATGCTCAAGATGAAAAAAAGGTAATTCAGCAAAAATATTAGAGGAATCAGGGTATTGGGATAATGATGAATAAGGAGAGGGAGCAGTCAGGGTTAATTCAGTCAGAGTACACTCCTTCTTCATCATGTCCTCTATTAGTTGTTTAAACTTTTCATTTGCCTTCTGTAAAGAATTATTTAGAGGCAAATTTTGATTCATTTAATCTGTTAGATACCTCTACTTATCAATTTAAAACTGTATTCCATGTTTTTGATCCTTCTTTTTCTAATGTGCCCTGCAAATAATTTTATCCAACTTAAAACTTCCTCATTATAGCCACTTTAATTCTAAATTATCTCTAGTAAGGTCAACCCATTCTTGTAAAAATGCACACGTATTGAGTCCTTTTTTTTTTTTTTTTTTTTTTTTTTTGAGACAGGATCTGACTTCTGTCACTCAGGCTAGAGTGCAGTGAAATAAACATTGCCCACTGCAGCCTGCAGCCTTGACCTCCTGGGCTCAAGTGACCCTCCAGCCTCAGCCTCCCAAAGTGCTGAGATTACAGATGTAAGCCATAGTGCCCAGCCCCTGGGTTCATATTTCTTACACATGAAATTGGCTAGAGTTCCAGATAAATGAGTTCTAAGCTCCTTGAGTTGAAATAAACCCATTACCAAACCCACTACTTTAAAAATCCTACCTTAACTCCAATCCAGCTCTGGACCCAGTCCAGTTGCTGTCTGACTCAGTCAGACACCCAAGGTCTTCCTGGAGGACCCCATCCTGTTTCTGTTGCCACTGCTGATCCTAGTTCAGATCTAATTGCTCAGGTAAGCCAAGAGAGTTCAGAACACAAATTAATGGAAGTTGAAACCTGAGCAAGAACTCATCCACAATCTTCAGTTGCCAAGAGAGATCAATAGA
This sequence comes from Theropithecus gelada, assembly GCF_003255815.1. Classification (NCBI taxonomy): domain Eukaryota; kingdom Metazoa; phylum Chordata; class Mammalia; order Primates; family Cercopithecidae; genus Theropithecus; species Theropithecus gelada. The sequence goes on from NC_037669.1 coordinate 169,387,721, forward strand.
CACAATGAACCCCTGCGGGTACTTTCGTTTGCTCACCCCAGGCTCTCTAGGGGTTGTTGGAGCTCTCATCTGGATCCTACCAACTATGCCAATCTGTTAAAAGGAAAACCTTAAACAGTTTAAATTTAGCTGAGTTTTAAGGGGGAAAAAATGATTTGCAAATTAGATAGCCCTCAGAACCGGAACAGGTTCTAAGAACTCTAGTCAACGACGTGATCAGGCAGCCGTTATAGAAAACAGAAGTGAAGCACAGAGGCCACTTAAGTTGTTACAGTTTAATTGGTTAATTGGTTATAGAGCCGCCTACGATTACCTGAAGCCCAGCTACTTTGATTGAACTTTATACTGGTCTTGTCTGTGGGGCCTCTCCAAATAAATGGCCTCTTACAAAATTTTTTTTTAACAGAGGTCAGGGGCCTAGAGTCAAGAAGAAGCCTGACTGATATTTAGTCAAGCAGAGGGAAACATTAATCTGCTTGATCAGAGAAAACCTTAGTCAGACTAAAACATTTGTCAGAATAAAAGAAAAACAAAAAGACTATCACCATTTACTCTCAATAAAAAAGCTATTAAGCATGTATTTCAGCAAGAATGTAATTGAATCAGGAAAGAGGAATGGGAAGCAAGAAACAATGCTGAACAAAGAAACTGGCAAACATATTAGGAAATTAAAATAAGCATTGAGTATGAAAGAAGATTGTAACAAAAATTAAAATTTGCAAGAACTTACAAATGAGATAGAGACAAAATATATGACAGTGATAACATGCAAGACACTGAATCTGGTTATTAAAGTAGAAGCATTCTAAAATCTCTGGTAGGATATAGAGATACTGCTATATTTTAGAATTAGTCACATATTTGAGGGTAACTACCAAAATACAAGAAGGAAAATAAACTCTTTCCAAATCAGTAGAGGAGATAGGGGACTAAATAAAGCTCAATCAGAAGCCTACAACCAGAATGTCAATAGAAACCAATGGGCAAACAAAAAAACTTGAGAACAGACTGTTCTCCCTAGTCAAAGGACTAGGAAGAGAGCAGTCTAGAAAAACAGAAAACTTGCATAGGATAACCACCCCAGTAGAATTAAGCACTTGGGGAAAAAATGTGGCCCCACACTCGCTCTTTCAGCAAAGTGCCAGGTGGGAGCTTAGACTTCCACCCTTACCCAGCTGTAATGAAGCTGCTCCTCCCATACCCAGGGTGGCATCACAGAAGAACAAGTCAAGAGCCAGTACTTTCATCCTAGTCTAGGAAGCATGAATGAGTGCACACACACACACACACACACACACACAGTCAGTTCTGACCACGTGGAAAGACTGGACTTCAGCCTCCATCTCCATTAATAAGGCCCTCCTCCCCATTTCCACAGGGGTAGCGTTAGAGGAGGCTGAGTGGGGAGACCATCCCTCAGCACCCCCATCTCCCTGGTGTCTGCAGCAGTATCAAGGTACCCTTCCCCTGCCAGCCAGGGTGGTATCATTGGTCACCTAGTGAAGAGCCTGAACTTCCACCCCCTCCTTGATAAACAAGTTGTAGTACATCCATCTCACAGAATACTACCAAGCAATACAAGCTACTGCTACAGGCAACAAGCTGGATGAATCTCAAGGCACTATGCTGCTGAGAGAATAACCAATTTCAGTGTTATATGAAGTTATATGAATGGTGTTCATAATATGATGTTATGTGAATGATTCCATTCATGTAACATTATCAAAATGACAAAATTTTAGAGATGGACAGCAGATTTGTGTTGCTAAGGTTAGAGATGTTCAGGGAGACAGGGGTGAGGGTGATTTTAATTGAGCAGGAAGCACACGGGATATCTTTTTGGTGATGGAGTAGTTCTGTATTTTGATTCTGGTGGATTATACAAATCTGCACATGATACAATGGCATAGACTAACACATATACATTGTAGCAATGTCAGTTTCCTGGTCTTAATGATGTTCTATAATTACCTAAGATATAGACACTGGGGAAAATGGAATAAAGGGTACATGGAACCACTCTGTACTATTTTTTGCAACTTCTTGTGAATCTATAATTATTCCAGAAAAAAATAAATAACTTCATCCAATAAAAGGCAGAAAAGCATGGATAAAAAAAGCAAAGAAGTCCAGGTGCAGTGGCTCATGCCTGTCAGAACTTTGGGAGGCCGAGGCAGGCAGATCACGAGGTCAGGAGATTGAAACCATCCTGGCTAACACAGTGAAACCCCATCTACAAAATTAGCTGAGTGTGGTGGCAGGTGCCTGTAGTCCAAGCTACTTGGGAAGCTGAGGCAAGAGAATGGCATGAACCCAGGAGGCGGAGCTTGCAGTAAGCTGAGATTGTGCTACTGCACCCCAGCCTGGGCGACAGTGTGAGACTCCATGTCAAAAAAAAAAAAAAAAAAAAGGCAAAGAAAAGACTTTCCTAACAGGAAACATAAGCTAGCTGCTGGAAATATGTAATCACAATGAATTAAAATGAATTGATCCTCCTATTAAAAATAAACATTCGCTTATTGAATTAAAAATAATAAAAATTTCATATGCTGTTTGCAATTGATGCATCTGAAATACAAAGACAAAGAAAGCCTGAAATTAAAAAGATGGAATATTAATATAATCATAATACACATAAAGATAAAACGTATCGTTATGATAAAAGGAAGTCCTTGCCTAATCATTAAAAAAAAAACTCATTAGGGACATTTAACAAGACTGATATACATTCTAAAAAACAGCTTCAAAATAATGACAAAATTGACAGAACAAGAAGAAATTGGCAAAACAATAATCATAATGAGAAATTATTTAGATAACTCTCTGAAATTAATAGAAATTTTTAAACAAAATTCTGAGAAAATAATGAAGCACAAAGATAAAAACAGTTCTAAATATTTAGAATACTGAAACAACATAATAAACCACAGACATAGAAAGTAAAGACATGTCAACATGGTGACTAAAAACTTCAACTTATCTGTAAGTAGGTAAATAAACATCCTAACCACCTGAGAGGTTCCACAGCTGCCAATGATGTAGAAAACTGGCAGGAACAGTTTCCAAACTATAAAAGTAGAAAATAAAGTAGTTACTAGGATGGGGCAGGGAGAGGGTGAGGGATGGGGATTAACAGTAAATGTGCATGAGGAATCATATTGGAATGATGAAAATGTTCTAAAGTGGATTTAATGTGATGAGTGCACAACTTGGTAATTTTTTTAAGTCATTGAATTATACATTTGAAAAGGGTAAATTATATGACATGTAAAATATGCCTTAATAAACTTATTTTATCAGAAGAGTCTTGCTCCCACCCAGCCAATGAGAAAAACCTGAATAAACTACAAAACCATAACTTTTCTTGACCGTCTCAGAGAGATGGGGTTAGCAGGAAACCAAATAGCCAGCGGTAGAATGAAAGTAATCATAGTAACAATAAAACACAAACCTAGCTCAATTCCTTATTTTGGAAAAAAGTAACTTCAAAAGGTACACATCAATTATCATAGGAAATTGTGAAACCCTGAAATAATTTCTCACGAGACTAGGAATGACATTCAGCATTGTTCTGGAGATCGCAGTCAGCAAATTTAGGCAATAAAAAATTTAATATAAAAATAATAAAGGACAGTTCAAGTTGGAGAGGAGCCCTAGGTAATGCAAGGTCTACCAAAGGGCCTGGGAGTGGGGAATATATTCACACTGTATGCAGCTACGTACGTTTCCTTTTGCATAGCATTTGTTACTAGGATAAAACCTTGAATAGGCATTTATTTTTTTAAAAAAACGTATTTCCAGGGGGGCGGAGCAAGATGGCCAAATAGGAAGAGCTCCAGTCTCCAGCTCCCGGCGCCAGCAACACAGAAGACCGATGATTTCTGCATTTTCAACCAAGGTACTGGGTTCATCTCACTAGGGAGTGCTGGACAATCGGTGCTGGTCAGCTGCTGTAGCCCGACCAGCAAGAGCTGAAGCAGGGCGAGACATCACCTCACCTGGGAAGTACAAAGGGGGAGGGAATCCCTTTTCCTAGCCAGGGGAACTGAGACACACAACACCTGGAAAATCGGGTAACTCTCTCCCCAATACTGTGCTTTACCAAGGGTCTTAGCAAACGGCACACCAGGAGATTATATCCCACACCTGGATGAGAAGGTCCCACGCCTGTGGAGCCTCCCTCATTGCTAGCACAGGAGTCTGTGATCTAAGGGCAAGGCAGCAGCGAGGCTGGGGGAGAGGCGCCCACCATTACTGAGGCTTAAGTAGGTAAACAAAGCCACTGGGAAGCTCGAACTGGGTGGAGCCCACAGCAGCTCAAAGAGGCCTGCCTGTCTCTGTAGATTCCACTTCTGGAGACAGGGCACAGCTAAACAAAAAAAAAAAAAAAAAAAGAAGCAGAAACCTCTGCAGACACAAACAACCCTGTCTGACAGCTTTGAAGAGAGCAGTGGATCTCCTCACACAGAGGTTGAGATCTGAGAAGGGACAGACTGCCTGCTCAAGTGGGTCCCTGACCCCTGAGTAGCCTAACTGGGAGACATCCCCCACTAGGGGCAGACCGACAACCCACACGTCACAAGTCCCTGTACACCCCTGAGACAAAGCTTCCAAAACAAGAATCAGACAGGTACACTCGCTGTTGAGCAATATTCTATCTTCTGCAGTCTCTGCTGCTGATACCCAGGCAAACAGGGTCTGGAGTGGACCTCAAGCAATCTCCAACAGATCTACAGCTGAGGGTCCTGACTGTTAGAAGGAAAACTAACAAACAGGAAGGACACCCACACCAAAACCCCATCAGTACGTCACCATCATCAAAGACCAAAGGCAGATAAAACCACAAAGATGGGGAAAAAGCAGGGCAGAAAAGCTGGATATTCAAAAAATAAGAGTGCATCTCCCCCTCCAAAGGAACACAGCTCATCGCCAGCAATGGATCAAAACTGGACGGAGAATTACTTTGACAAGTTGAGAGAAGAAGGCTTCAGTCCATCAAACTTCTCAGAGCTAAAGGAGGAATTACGTACCCAGCGCAAAGAAACTAAAAATCTTGAAAAAAGAATGGAAGAATGGATAACTAGAATAATCAATGCAGAGAAGGCCATAAATGAACTGACAGAGATAAAAACCATGACACGAGAAATACGTGACAAATGCATAAGCTTCAGTAACCGACTCGATCAACTGGAAGAAAGAGTATCAGCAATTGAGGATCAAATGAATGAAATGAAATGAGAAGAGAAGTCTAAAGAAAAAACAGGAAAAAGAAATGAACAAAGCCGGCAAGAAGTATGGGATTATGTGAAAAGACCAAATCTACGACTGATTGGGGTGCCTGAAAGTGAGGGGGAAAATGAAACCAAGTTGGAAAACACTCTTCAGGATATCATCCAGGAGAATTTCCCCAACCTAGTAAGGCAGACCAACATTCAAATTCAGGAAATACAGAGAACGCCACAAAGATACTCCTCGAGAAGAGCAACTCCAAGGCACATAATTGTCAGATTCACCAAAGTTGAAATGAAGGAAAAACTGTTAAGGGCAGCCAGAGAGAAAGGTCAGGTTACCCAAAAAGGGAAGCCCATCAGACTAACAGCAGATCTCTCGGCAGAAACTCTCCAAGCCAGAAGAGAGTGGGGGCCAATATTCAACATTCTTAAAGAAAAGAATTTTCATCCCAGAATTTCATATCCAGCCAAGCTAAGTTTCATAAGTGAAGGAGAAATAAAATCCTTTACACGCAAGCAAATGCTTAGAGATTTTGTCACCGCTAGGCCTGCCCTACAAGAGCTCCTGAAGGAAGCACTAAACATGGAAAGGAACAACCAGTACCAGCCATTGCAAAAACATGCCAAAATGTAAAGATCATCGATGCTAGGAAAAAACTGCATCAACTAACGAGCAAAATAACCAGCTAATATCACAATGACAGGATCAAGTTCACACATAACAATATTAACCTTAAATGTAAATGGACTAAATGGTCCAATTAAAAGACACAGACTGGCAAATTGGATAAAGAGTCATGACCCATCAGTTTCTTGTATTCAGAAGATGCGTCTCACATGCAGAGACACAGATAGGCTCAAAATAAAGGGATGGAGGAAGATCTAACAAGCAAATGGAGAACAAAAAAAAGCAGGGGTTGCAATACTAGTCTCTGATAAAACAGACTTTAAACCATCAAAGATCAAAAGAGACAAAGAAGGCCATTACATAATGGTAAAGGGATCAATTCAACAGGAAGAGCTAACTATCCTAAATATATATGCACCCAATACAGGAGCACCCAGATTTATAAAGCAAGTCCTTAGAAACTTCAAAAGAGACTTAGACTCCCATACAATAATAATGGGAAACTTTAACACCCCACTGTCAACATTAGACAGATCAATGAGACAGAAAATTAACAAGGATATCCAGGAATTGAACTCAGCTCTGGACCAAGCTGACCTAATAGACATCTACAGAACCCTCCACTCCAAATCAACAGAATATACATTCTTCTCAGCACCACGTCGCACTTATTCCAAAATTGACCACATAGTTGGAAGTAAAGCACTCCTCAGCAAATGTAAAAGAACAGAAACTATAACAAACTGTCTCTCAGACCACAGTGCAATTAAATTAGAACTCAGGATTAAGAAACTCACTCAAAACTGCTCAACCACATGGAAACTGAACAACCTGCTCCTGAATGACTACTGGGTACATAACAAAATGAAGGCAGAAATAAAGATGTTCTTTGAAACCAATGAGAACAAAGATACAACATATCAGAATCTCTGGGACACATTTAAAGCAGTGTGTAGAGGGAAATTTATAGCATTAAATGCCCACAAGAGAAAGTTGGAAAGATGTAAAATCAAAAATTGACACCCTAACATCACAATTAAAAGAACTAGAGAAGCAAGAGCAAACACATTCAAAAGCTAGCAGAAGGCAAGAAATCACTAAGATCAGAGCAGAACTGAAGGAGATAGAGACACAAAAAGCCCTCCAAAAAATCAATGAATCCAGGAATTGGTTTTTTGAAAAGATCAACAAAATTGATAGACCACTAGCAAGACTAATAAAGAAGAAGAGAGAAGAATCAAATAGATGCAAAATAAAAAAATGATAAAGGGGATATCAACACTGATCCCACAGAAATACAAACTACCATCAGAGAATACTATAAACACCTCTATGCAAATAAACTAGAAAGTCTAGAAGAAATGGATAATTTTCTGGACACTTACACTCTCCCAAGACTAAACCAGGAAGAAGTTGAATCCCTGAATAGACCAATAGCAGGCTCTGAAATTGAGGCAATAATTAATAGCCTACCAACCAAAAAAGTCCAAGACCAGACGGATTCACAGCCGAATTCTACCAGTGGTACAAGGAGGAGCTGGTACCATTCCTTCTGAAACTATTCCAATCAATAGAAAAAGAGGGAATCCTCCCGAACTCATTTTATGAGGCCAATATCATCCTGATACCAAAATCTGGCAGAGACACCAGAAAAAATAAGAGAATTTTAGACCAATATCCCTGATGAACATCGATGCAAAAATCCTCAATAAAATACTGGCAAACCGAGTCCAGCAGCACATCAAAAAGCTTATCCACCATGATCATGTGGGCTTCATCCCTGGGATGCAAGGCTGGTTCAACATACACAACTCAATAAACATAATCCAGCATATAAACAGAACCAAAGACAAAAATCATATGATTATCTCAATAGATGCAGAAAAGGCCTTTGACAAAATTCAGCAGCCGTTCATGCTAAAAACTCTCAATAAATTCGCTATTGATGGAACGTATCTCAAAATAATAAGAGATATTTATGACAAACCCACAGCCAATATCATACTGAATGGGCAAAAACTGGAAGCATTCCCTTTGAAAACTGGCACAAGACAGGGATGCCCTCTCTCACCACTCCTATTCAACACAGTGTTGGAAGTTCTGGCTAGGGCAATCAGGCAAGAGAAAGAAATCAAAGGTATTCAGTTAGGAAAAGAAGAAGTCAAATTGTCCCTCTTTGCAGATGACATGATTGTATATTTTAAAAACCCCATCATCTCAGCCCAAAATCTCCTTAAGCTGATAAGCAACTTCAGCAAAGTCTCAGGATACAAAATTAATGTGCAAAAATCACAAGCATTCTTATACACCAGTAACAGACAAACAGAGAGCCAAATCATGAATGAACTTCCATTCACAATTGCTTCAAAGAGAATAAAATACCTAGGAATCCAACTTACAAGGGATGTAAAGGACCTCTTCAAGGAGAACTACAAACCACTGCTCAGTGAAATAAAAGAGGACACAAACAAATGGAAGAACATACCATGCTCATGGATAGGAAGAATCAATATTGTGAAAATGGCCATACTGCCCAAGGTAATTTATAGATTCAATGCCATCCCCATTAAGCTACCAATGACTTTCTTTACAGAATTGGAAAAAACTGCTTTAAAATTCACATGGAACCGAAAAAGAGCTCACATTGCCAAGACAATCCTAAGCTAAAAGAACAAAGCTGGAGGCATCACACTACCTGACTTCAAACTATACTACAAGGCTACAGTAACCAAAACAGCATGGTACTGGTACCAAAACAGAGATACAGACCAATGGAACAGAACAGAGCCCTCCAAAATAATACCACACATCTACAGCCATCTGATCTTTGACAAACCTGAGAAAAACAAGAAATGGGGAAAGGATTCCCTATTTAATAAATGGTGCTGAGAAAATTGGCTAGCCATAAGCAGAAAGCTGAAACTGGATCCTTTCCTTACTCCTTATACGAAAATTAATTCAAGATGGATTAGAGACTTAAATGTTAGACCTAATACGATAAAAACCTTAGAAGAAAACCTAAGTAATACCATTCAGGACATAGACATGCGTAAGGACTTCATGTCTAAAACACCAAAAGCAATGGCAAGAAAAGCCAAAATTGACAAATAGGATCTAATTAAACTAAAGAGCTTCTGCACAGCAAAAGAAACTACCATCACAGTGAACAGGCAACCTACAGAATGGGAGAAAATTTTTGCAATCTACTCATCTGATAAAGGGCTAATATCCAGAACCTACAAAGAACTCAAACAAATTTACAAGAAAAAAACAAACAACCCCATCAAAAAGTGGGCAAAGGATATGAACAGACAGTTCTCAAAAGAAGACATTCATACAGCCAACAGACACATGAAAAAATGCTCATCATCACTGGTCATCAGAGAAATGCAAATCAAAACCACAACGAGATACCATCTCAAGCCAGTTAAAATGGTGATCATTAAAAAGTCAGGAAACAACAGATGCTGGAGAGGATGTGGAGAAATAGGAACACTTTTACATTGTTGGTGGGATTGTAAACTAGTTCAACCATTGTGGAAAACAATATGGCGATCCCTCAAGGATCTAGAAATAGAAATATCATATGACCCAGCCATAGCATTACTGGGTATATACTCAAAGAATTATAAATCATGCTGCTATAAAGACACATGCACACATATGTTTATTGTGGCACTATTCACAATAGCAAAGACTTGGATTCAACCCAAATGTCCATCAGTGACAGACTGGATTAAGAAAATGTGGCACACATACACCACGGAATACTATGCAGCCATAAAAAAAGGATGATTTCGTGTCCTTTGTAGGGACATGGGTGCAGCTGGAAACCATCATTCTCAGCAAATTCACAAGAACAGAAAACCAAACACCGCATCTTCTCACTCATAGGTGGGAATTGAATAATGAGAACACATGGACATGGAAAGGGGAACATCACACACTGGGGCCTATTATGGGGAGGGGGGAGTGGGGAGGGATGGCACTGGGAGTTATAACTGATGTAAATGACGAGTTGATGGCTGCTGACGAGTTGATGAGTGCAGCACACCAACATGGCACATGTATACATATGTAACAAACCTGTACATTGTGCACATGTACCCTAGAACTTAAAGTATAATAATAATAATAATAATAATAATAATAATAATAATAATAAAAGAAATACCTGAGACTGGGTAATATATAAAGAAAAGAAGTTTAAAGTTAACTGGCTCACAGTTCCATGGGCTATACAGAAAGCATAATTCTGGCATCTGCTTGGCTTCTGGGGAGGCCTCAGGAAAACTTACTATCATGGCAGAAAGCAAAGGGGGAGTGAGGCATCACGCATGGTAGGAGCAGGAGGACAGAGAGAAGGGGAAAATGCTACATGCTTTTAACAATCAGATCCTGTGAGAACTCTATCATGAGAACAGCACTAGAGGGATGGTGCTAAACCATTAGAAACTGTCTCCACCAGGCTCCACCTCCAGCATTGGAGGATTACATTTTGACATGAGATTTGGGTGGAGACAGATTCAAACCATATCATTCCACCCCAGCCCCTTCGAAATCTCATGTCCTTCTCACATTTCAAAATACAAACATACCTTCCCAACAGTCCCCCAGAGGTTTAACTCCTTCCAGCATGAACTCAAAAGTCCACAGTTTCAAGTCACATCTGAGAGAAGGCAAGTTCCTTCTGTGTATGAACCTGTAAAATAAAAAATAAGTTATTTACTTCCAAGATACGATGGGGGTATAGGCATTGGGTAAATACTCTCATTCCAAAAGGGATAAATTGGCCAAAAGAAAGGGGCTACAGGATCCATGCAAGTCCAATACCCAACAGTGTAGTCATTCAATCTTAAAGCTCCAAAATAATCTTCTTTGACTACATGTCTCACATCCAGGGAAAGCTGGTGTAAGAGGTAAGCTCCCAAGGCCTTGGGAAGCTCCACTCCTGTGACTTTGCAGAGCTCAGCTCCCATAGTTGTTCTCAAGGGCTGGCACCGAGTGCCTTCAGATTTTCAGGCACAAGGTGCAAGCTGTCAGTGGATCTACCATTCTGGGATCTGTAGAACAGTAACCCTCTTCTCACAGCTCCACTAGGCAATGTCCCACTGGGGGCTCCATTTCCACATTTCCCCTCTGCATTGCCCTAGTAGAGGTTATCAATGAGGGCTCCAACCCCTGCAGCAGGCTTCTGCCTGGAGATCCAGGTTTTTCCATACATCCTCTGAAATCTTGGCACAGGCTCCCAAGCCTCAGCTCTTGGACTCTGCACACTCAGGGACTTAATACCACATGGAAACCACCAAGGCTTACAGCTTACTTCCTTGGAAGCAACAGCCTGAGCTGTACCTGGAGTCCTTTTAGTCACAACTGGAGTTGGAGCAGCTGGGATGCAGGGAGCTGTGTCCTAAGGCAGCACAGGGCAGTGGGGCCCTAGGCCTAGCCCATAAAACCATTCTTCCCTCCTGGGCCTCTGGGCCTGTGATGGGAGTGGCTGCTGTGAAGGTCTCTGAAATGCCTTTGAGGTCTCCCCACTGTTTTGGCTATTAAAATTTGGCTCCTTTTTACTTATGCAAATTTCTTCAGCCTGCTTGAATTCTTCTTCAGAAGATGAGTTTTTCTTTTCTACCACATGACAGGCTGCAAATTTTCCGAACTTTTATACTCTGCTTCCTTTTGAAATATAAGTTCCAGTTTCAGGTCATTTTTTTGCTGAGAAATTTCTTCTGTCAGATACTTTAAATCATCGCTCTCAAAGTTCAAAGTTCCACACATCCCTAGAGCAGGGGCACAATGCAGCCCGTCTCTTTGCTAAAGCATAGCAAAAGTGATGTTTGTTCCAGTTCCCAATAAGTTTCTCATCTCCATCTAATACCTCTTTAGCTTGGACTTCATTGTCCATATCACTGTCAGCATTTTGATCACAACAATTTAACAAGTCTTAATAAATTCTAAACTTTCCCCCATCTTTCTGTATTCTTCTGAGCCCTCCAAACTGTTCCAACCTCAGCCCATTACTCAGTTCCAAAGTTGCTTCCACATTTTCAGGTATCTTTATAGCAATGTCCCCTTCTGTATTTGTCTGTTCTCACACTGCTATAAAGAAATGCCTGAGACTGGGTAATTTATAAATAAAATAGGTTTAATCAATCAGCTGATGGTTCTGTAGGCTATAAAGAAAGCATAATTCTGGCATCTGCTCGGCTTCTGGGGAGGCTTCAGGAAACTTACAATTATGGAAGAAGGAAAAGGCAGAGTGAGAAGTCTCACGTGGTGGGAGCAGGAGGAAGGGAGCAAGAGGGAGGTGTCACACACTTACACACTTTTAAACAATCAGATCTTGTAGGAACTTTATCACAAGAGCACCACTAGGGGGATGGTGCCAAACCATTAGAAATCATCTCCATGATCCAATCGCCTCCCACCAGGTCCCACCTCCAGCACTGAGGAATTGCATTTTGAAATGTGATTTGGGCAGGGACACAGATCCAAATTATATCACCATTTATAATAAAAAATATTAAGTAACAGAGAATAAATCTAACATAGATATGTAAGGCCTTTTCAAAGAAAACCATAAAACTTTACTGAGAGACATTAAAGAAAAACACAATAAAAGTAAAAACATATCATGCTCATGGTTTGGAAGATGCACTACTATGAAGGTTTCGATTCTCTCTGAATCAATTTAGAATTCAAGAGAATCCCTATCAAATTCCAACATGTTTTCGTGGAAACTGCTGTCTCTAAAATTTATGTGGAAGTAGAAAGGGCCAGGAACAGCCAACACAGTTTTGAACAAGTCACATGAGATGGAAAGACTTGTTCTTCAAAATATCAGGGCCTATGATAACAAGCTACAGCAATTGATTCAGTGCATACTGTACAGTGGCAGTCAATAGACCCGTGGAACACAATAGAGCACTGAGAAACAGACCGATGCTTATTTGAAATCCTATAATATGGTAGGGATGGTTCTGCAGGTTGTTTGGAAAAGAATCACCCTTTCAAAAACTGTGAAAAGGCCGGGCGCGGTGGCTCAAGCCTGTAATCCCAGCACTTTGGGAGGCCGAGACGGGTGGATCACGAGGTCAGGAGATCGAGACCATCCTGGCTAACACGGTGAAACCCCGTCTCTACTGAAAAATACAAAAAAACTAGCCGGGCGAGGCGGTGGGCGCCTGTAGTCCCAACTACTCGGGAGGCTGAGGCAGGAGAATGGCGTAAACCCGGGAGGCGGAGCTTGCAGTGAGCTGAGATCCGGCCACTGCACTCCTGCCTGGGTTGACAGAGCGAGACTCCGTCTCAAAAAAAAAAAAAACTGTGAAAAAATGAATGAAAACACTTTTAGAAGACATTATAGGAAAACATCTTCCTGTCTTTTGGAGAGGGAATGATTTATTACATAAGACTTAAAGAGTACTAATGATAAAGGTAAAAATAAATTTACTTACATTAAAACAGCCACACAAAGACACCATAAAAAAAATAAAAAGGCAACAAACAGAGTGAGAATATTTCTAACACATGTGGCTACAGAACTTGCACTTAAAATACACAAAGATTATAGACAACTAAATTTTAAAATGAGCAAAACAGTTGAATAGGCTTTTCACCAAAAAAGAGTATTGCTACAAATAACCAATAAACATATTTAAAAAGTGCTTCACCTAATTAGTAATTAAGAAAATATCAGTTTAAGAACAATGAAATATCACTACTCACATAATATTTAAAAAATGAGACAACCCAAGTGGTGGTAAGGATGTAAAACAAGAGAAGTCATAGACTGCTGATGACAGCAAGCACCTTGGAAAACAGCTTGGCACTATCTAGAAAAAAATGAGGATACAAATAGCCTAAGGCCATACAATTCCACTTATCGCTAACTCTGTGCCAGGACACATGTATACAAATGTACATAGAAGCCTTGCTTTTAATAACCAAAAGTGGAACCAACAAAATTGTCCAGGAGCAACAGAATAAATTTAGAAGAACAAAATATTCATACAGGGGAAAGGCATGGGAAGCTGGTGAAGAGGTAAAAGATATCATCAGACTAGGTGATACATTCTCAATCAGGGTGATATTGCCCTCAGGAGATAAAAATTGGTTCCTGGAGGTGAAAAAAAAATCTATTCTTTTTATTCCTAAAGCACATATATACTATAAACACACATGCAATACACTAACCAATGTAGAGTATATGTGTAGGTATTAAAATTTCATGGGGGACAAGGGGTGGGGAGAACAATGTCTAAAGAGGCTTCTTAAAAAGGTAATAATGCAAAATGGTTGAGGGACACTTGAGTAGGCAATGAATGAAGCAGGGTGGGGCAAGGGTCTAGAGGTCTGGATGGTGTGAGTTAACAGGACTATTTATTATGGTGGTTGATGCAAAGGAGTAAGTGTGGCAGAAAGGATGTGGCTTCATAATCATTTAGAACCAGATAGGTAATTAGTTCCAGTTATCATCCCAAGTATTTAACTGAAAGTTTTAGGATCTGCTCAGAGGGCAGTTTCTCCAACAACTTATTGAGCTGTGTGTGATGCTCTAGAAGTGGGTCCAGCTCACAGAGGACAGGATGTCATAGGAAAATCATTAGCATGTGCTTCCAGGACCCACAGAAATCGTGTGGAAGGATTTGGCCCAGGGCACCTCCATACTGAACTACATAATAATCACTAGGGCTGTGAGCTAGTGTTGGATCCAATAGGAAAGATTTGTTTTATAAAGAATGCTAGGGGTTATCATGAATGCAGGATTGCATCCCCCAATTGGTATCTTCGAAAATGAAGAGAAACAGTGTGGCTAAAGTTGGTTAATGATTTAATTATTTAGTCAAAATAATAATCATAAAATAGACAACTAGAAAAGTCATTATAGTAAAAGCCAGTGGGAAGTAGAATTTAAAGAAGGGCTCAGAGTGAGAAAATGTTAAGTAAAGCTTGAAGTAAAATGAAATGGTGAGCAGTAACACACAATGAATAAAAGAATAGACTCACAAAGTAGTCAAGCCAGAAGAACTTTTGATGATAACGAAGCCCATAGCAGTTAAGTGACTTGGCTGAGTCAGGAAGCCAACCAATGGGGGGCTGAACCCTTCAGGCCTTCTTGTCTGGTGTTTCTCCCAATAAACTATGCAGCCTCTGAAGGCACGTTTTCATTTTGCCTTCGAATTATTAATAGAAAAATCCATTTTCCTTATTTATCTTTCAATTTTTCTATTGAACTTATATCTTCAAATTATTCAAATAAGCTACTTTAAAATCACCTTTCAAAGAATAACTGAAAATTGTACTTACCTGATAAGCACACCAAGATATTGGGAGCTTTGAAACCATGCCCACAATTCTCACCAAAAAAAAAAAAAAAAAAAAAAAAATTTTGGACTCATAGTTATTATAAAACAATTATAATAGTTGTTATAACTATTTTACTATAATAAAACATATTATATTTCCTCAAAATTCAAAAAACTCAGAAAAATAGCTTGTTAAGGAGCGTTAAAATGACTGAAGACTTCTCTCTGAATTAAACAGTGTGTGATTATTCTCCTGAATAATTTACATAGATTTAGGAATAATGTATTATTTGTTAGACAAGGAAGGAGGAATATTAAGTGGTATTAATCTTTAAAACAGAAACTAAGCAAGGATGCAGCATCTGTGAATTAGAAACCCAAACCAGAGTTGATAAAATGTTTACGCTTAAACTTTGATGAGCCTAAGAATAACCAGGTAAAGGATACAGATTTAAAATGCATTATTGAGTAGAAATGAAAACAGAAAAAAAAAATTCAAGAGTTGTTCTTGTAGTTGTCACTGCTGTTACAGCATTTTGTTGATGATGGGATGTAAAATAAAAATGGTACCTAACAGCAGATGGGACACTTCTATTTATCATGGCCAGAGTCATCAATAATTGTGCTGTGTCATAGAAAAAGAAAATATCGATCACAGCCGTCAACTCTGAAGAAAATCCTCAACATAGAATTAGAGGGTCCACTGGGAAAATCTAGGCTCCTGCTTTGAGGCAGGTGAGGTCTTGATAATTCCTTTTGTACATGAGATAAAGTGCTCATCAGTGGCGTCTCTAAGGTACCATAGGTACCATTAAACATCATAACACCAAGAGAAGCCAAAGCTTCATAATTACCTTGTTACCTGTTGACTTGCTCTGTGTAGATTATTGAACCTCATACCATTTGCTGCATTGAGAATTTTTTTGCCTACATTGAAAAAACATATTAAGAATTTACAAAATCAACAGTCATTTTTGGAGCATAACTATGCAGCTTATGTTACCTGTGAATTTGTTTTATGTGTAAAATAAAATTTAATGCCAACAAGAGACAGCATGATATGGCCACCGAAGTATCTATCATTGTCAATAGTCCTTGGACAGTATGTTAAAGGGAATCTTTGAAAAAGTCAGAATTGTTCCACTAAACGTGTAAAAAAAAAAAAAAAAAAGAATGTTAATAATAAAATAACTAAATGCCAAATTGTTATTGTTTCCTTCTTTAAGAAAATCCCCAAGATCAATTACCTAAAAATATTTGCAACCACTAGGATAGTAAGAAAAGATTTGTGGCCACATTTCACTGTCTTTTTGGGGACTGTTAGGAATTAATCAATTTCTTTGAGTAAAATCTGCCTGCAAGACCTCAACGACTGGAACGTCTGGGTCAGGGAGTGTTCAGTTTTATTAAATGTCTGATGGTCTCAGGTTTGAAAACAAACCCCATTCAGGTGCTGGTTTATTATCTATAGCTCCTTTGAGTGAACATGTATTTGTAGTCACCACTGTGAATGTCAGTTATCATCACTTTATTTCTCAGACATAAAAACAATCCCAACTCTTCTTCTGGAACCTACTTTCTAGAAACTAAACCTCTGGCCTCAGTTTATTTTCTATTTCAAACAGCTGGAAACCATTATTCTTAGCAAACTATCACAAGAACAGAAAACCAAACACCGCATGTTCTCACTCATAGGTGGGAACTGAACAATGAGATCACTTGGACTCGGGAAGGGGAACATCACACACCGGGGCCTATCATGGGGAGGGGGGAGGGGGGAGGGATTGCATTGGGAGTTATACCTGATGTAAATGACGAGTTGATGGGTGCTGACGAGTTGATGGGTGCAGCACACCAACATGGCACAAGTATACATATGTAACAAACCTGCACGTTATGCACATGTACCCTAGAACTTAAAGTATAATAATAATAAATAAATTTTTTAAAAAAAAAGTCAAATGTAGAATCTATTGCCACTGTGAGTATTCCAGTTAGCTGAAAATTTTCTATGCTCTGTCTACTTTTAAACGCTAAAATGTGACTTAGAAATCCAAAGATTCTACCTCTAAAATAAAATTATAAATTTGATTTTACCAAAAGTTATATATGTATACTTATTTGTCACAATAACATTGTGAAATAAAGAAGGGTGTCACTACTACTGAAACTCAAAAAGGTTAAGTCATTCTTAACCTTTGGGAATTGTTCTCTCACAATTCCCATTCAACCTGTCAGTAATTCCTGCTTCCTCTACTTCCAGAATGAACCCAGAATCCAACCACTTCCATGGGTAGCCACCTCCTGAGACCCTCCATCATCTCTCACCTGGATTACTACAATAGCTGGCAAATGGTGTTCCTGTTTCAAGTCACTTCTTCAATCAGTAATGAAAGCATCTATTTTTAAATGGGCACCAGATCTTGTTACTCTTCTGCCAGAACCCTGCAGTGAATCCTATTTCACTTAGCATAAAGGCTGAACGCAGCCCTGACCATGATGACAAGGCCCCACTTGCTCTTACCTTCTATATCTCTCATGGTTCACCTCCTACTTGTTCCCCTTTGCTCACTTTGCTACAACCACCCTCATCTGCATCCTGTTCTTCAAACATGCAAGGCACGTCCCTGATTCAGTTGCTAGGAGCTGGCTCTACCTGCTGCTCTTGCCTCAAATGTTCATGTGGCCTCTTTCTCCATCTACTTGGAATCACTGATCAGTCCTTGCCTTCCTGGTGAAACCTACCCTTACCATCTGTTTACAATACAACTCTAGCCAGGCACAATTGTGTACACTTGTTCCCAGTTACTTGGGAGGCTGAGGTGGGGGGATTGCTTGAGCCCAGGACTCTGAGTCCAACTGGGGCAACATAGTGAGATGTCATCCTTAAGAAACATAAATGTTTTTCATGGCAACTTACCTAACACTCTCTTGTCTTGATTCCTCTATTTTGTAAATTATGACACTTATGATTTTTTGCTCTCAAATCGACCCCCCACCCTCTCTTAGAATGGAAGCTCATGAGGAAAGAATTTCTATCATGGATGTATCCTGATTACCTAAAACAGTTCCTGAAACACATCACACTGTCAATAAAAATCAGTTAAATAAATAAATGAAGGAAACATACATGAGAGCTCAATCGCGTATTTTTTTTTCTTTGTTGCTACTGTTGTTTTGTTTTCCTGACTAATTGGGTTAGAACAGTACTCTTAGGCTCTGGGAACACATTTACTTGGGATTAGTCATATAACCCAGTAGGCCAAGAAATAACTGAGAAAGTGAAGAATATCCAGTTCCCTGAAGTGGTTTGTAAAAATCTAACAGGTTAGGATATTCAATATGTGCAATGTGGTGCCGAGTGTAGCCATGGTGCCTGGATTAAACAGCATCAGAAAAAGACACCATCTGTCCCGTAGAGTAATGTGAAGACAGAGTAGAATGGAAATTGGTGGCAGGTCTGGGGTTTCATTAAACGTGTCAGTCAGGTAGAGATAGGAAATTGCGTTGGCCCAGACCACATTGCTCATCACATACCAAGAAAATATGCTGAGATACTTCTGGTCAAATGGCTCTGCCTTCTCCTGGGTTAACAGGGAACCCCAGGGTCACAGCTATGGAAAAAGAAATGGGCAGTAGTAGCCATAATAAAATATTGGGAAATATAGACTGGTTATACCCATTGTGATTCAAAATTAACAATGCATTGCCATTTATTATAACACCTCAAACCAAAAAAAAAAAAAAAAAGGAAAAGAAAAGAAAGAAATATTAAGATTACGTTTCTATAAAAAATTCAGGGAACCCTGCATTCTAATTATCATTAGAATGATATTTAAAGTCTCTCCAACCCCCGGCTCTTGAAAATATTTAAACAGAATTTTCCAGTGTATTCCCTGATTGATTTTTTTCCTTGAAGTTGAATTAAAAAAATGATCATTTGCCTAATGGAAAGGCATGACCATCTCAAATCAGCTTACATAATGCTTATAATCAAAAGGATGTCTTTCAAGGTTTAGAAAATACTGTAAAATGGATTTTTGTGCTGGCAACACCCTATAGATATTTGCTTAAAGGGATACTGTCTCAGTGGAATTGACTCTATTCTAATGCCAACATCTTACTTTAAGCAGACACATTGTATTGCAAATCTTTACTTACAAAAGAATCAGGGGGAATAAAATTATTTAAACATGCCACTTGGTTTCAGCAAACTACATAAAGATGTACCCTAGAACATGAGCTTGTAATAAAGTATAGCCTTGCCATTTGTGTGAAATCCTGTCTAGTCTTAAAATCTGGCAAATACAAGGCATAATTAGAAAATGTGCCTGACTATTGGGAAAATGAAACTCATCCAACTAGACTTAGTCAGATTGTTTGCTCCATATTTCAAGCAAAGAAATATTTCAGATTCCATCATAAAATAATGTGCCCCTCTGGGATGAAGCTTCCAGAGGAAGGAACAGGCAGCAATCTTTGCTGTTTTGTAGCCTCCACTGGTGATACCCAGGCAAACAGGATCTGGAGTGGACTTCCAGCAAACCACAGGAAACTCCTGCAAACCTGCAGCAGAAAGGCCTGACTGTTAGAGGGAAAAATAACAAACAGAAAGGAATAGCATCAATATCAACAAAAAGGATATCCACTCAGAAATACCATTTGAAGGTCACCAATATCAAAGAACAACGGTAGATAAATCCATGAAGATAGGGAGAAACCAGCCCAAAAATGTTGAAAATTCCAAAAACCAGAATGCCTCTTCTCCTCCAAAGGATCACAACTCCTTGCTAGCAAGGGGACAAAACTGGATGGAGAATGAGTTTGACGAATTGACAGAAGTAGGCTTCAGAAGGTGAGTAATAACAAACTCCTCCAAGCTAACGAAGCACGTTCTAACCCAATGCAAGAAAGTTGAGAACCTTGACAAAAGGTTACAGGAACTGCTAACTAGAATAACCAGTTTAGAGAAGAACATAAATGACCTGATCCAGCTGAAAAACACAGCATGAGAACTTCATGAAGCATATACAAGTATCAATAGGTGAAGGGATCAAGCAGAAAAAAGGATATCAGAGACCGAGGATCAACTTAATGAAACAAAGCACGGAGACAAGATTACAGAAAAAAGAATGAAAAGGACTGAACAAAGTCTCCAAGAAATACGGACTATGTAAAAAGACCAAACCTAATTTTGATTGGTGTACCTGAAAGTGATTGGGAGAATGGAACCAAGTTGGAAAACACTCTGCAGGATATTATCTAGGAGAACTTCCCCAATCTAGCAAGACAGGCCAACATTCAAATTCAGGAAATCAGAGAACACCACAAAGATACTCCTTAAGAAGAGCAACCCCAAGACACATAATCGTCAGATTCACCAAGGTTGAAATGAAGGAAAAAATGTTAAGGGCAGCCTGAGAGAAAGGTTGGGTTACCCACAAAGGGAAGCTTATCAGACTAACAGCAGAGCTCTCTGCAGAAACCCTACAAGCCAGAAGAGAGTGGGGCCAATAGTCAACGTTCTTAAAGAAAAGAATTTTCAACCAAGAATTTCATATCCAGCCAAACTAAGCTTTATACGTGAAGGAGAAATAAAATCCTTTACATAAAAGCAAATACTGAGAGATTTTCTCACTACCAGGCCTGCCTTACAAGAGCTCCTGAAGGAAGCACTAAACATGGAAAGGAACAACTGGTACCAGCCACTGCAAAAACACACCAAATTGTAAAGACCATAGACACTATGAAGAAACTCCATAAACTAATAGGCAAAATAACCAGCTAGCATCATAATGACAGGAACAAATTCACGCATAACAATATTTACCTTAAATGTAAATGGACTAAATGGTCCAATTAAAAAACACTGACTGGCAAATTGGATAAAGAGTCAAGACCCATCAGTGTGCTATATTCAGGAGACCCATCTCCTGTGCAAAGACACACATAGGCTAAAAATAAAGGGATAGAGGAATATATACCAAGAAAATGGAAAGAAAAAAGAATCAGGGGTTACAATCCTAGTATCTGATAAAACAGACTTTAAACTAACAAAGATCAAAAGAGACAAAGAAGGGCATTACATAATGGTAAAAGGATCAATGCAACAAGAAGAGCTAACTATCCTAAATAAACATGCACCCAATACAAGAGCACGCAGATTCATAACTCAAGTTCTCAGAGACCTACAAAGAGACTTAGACTCCCACACAATAATAGTGGAAGATTTAACACCCCAGTGTCAATATTAGATACATTAATGAGACAGAAAATTAACAAGGATATTGAGGATGTCAACTCAGCGCTGGACCAAGCAGACCTAACAGACATCTACAGAACTCTCCCCCCGCAATCAACAGAATATACATTCTTCTCAGTGCCACATCACACTTATTCTAAAATTGACCACATCATTGGAAGTAAAACACTCCTCAGCAAATGCAAAAGAACAAAAATCATAACAGTCTCTCAGACCACAGTGCAATCAAATTAGATCTTAGGATTTAGAAATTTACTCAAAACCTCACAACTACATGGAAACTGAACAACCTGCTCCTGAAAGACTACTGTGTAAATAACGAAATGAAGGCAGAAATAAAAATATTCTTGGCCGGGCGCGGTGGCTCACGCCTGTAATCCCAGCACTTTGGGAGGCCGAGGCGGGCGGATCACAAGGTCAGGAGATCGAGACCACGGTGAAACCTCGTCTCTACTAAAAATACAAAAAAAAAAATTAGCCGGGCGCGGTTGTGGGCGCCTGTAGTCCCAGCTACTCGGGAGGCTGAGGCAGGAGAATGGCGGGAACCCGGGAGGCGGAGCTTGCAGTGAGCTGAGATCCGGCCACTGCACTCCAGCCTGGGCGACAGAGCGAGACTCCGTCTCACAAAAAAAAAAAATAAAAAAATAAAAATAAAAATATTCTTTGAAACCAATGAGAACAAAGACACAACATATCAGAATCTCTGGAAAACAGCTAAATCAGTGTTTAGAGGAAATATTATAGCACTAAATGCCCACAAGAGAAAGCAGGAAAGATCTAAAATCAACACCCTAACATCACAATTAAAAGAACTAGAGAAGAAAGAGCAAACAAATTCAAAAGCTAGCAGAAGACAAGAAATAACTAAGATCAGACGAGAACTGAAGGAGATAGAGACATGAAAAACCCTTCAAAAAATCAATGAATCCAGAAGCTGGTTTTTTGAAAAGATGAACAAAATACATAGACCACTAGCCAGACTAATAAAGAAGAAAAGAGAGAAGAATCAAATAGACACAATGAAAAATGATAAAGGGGATATCACTGCTGATCCCACAGAAATAAATACAAACTACCATCGGGGAATACTATAAACATCTCTATGCAAATAAACTAGAAAATCTAGAAGAAATTGATGAAATCCTGGACAAATACACCCTCCTAAGTCTAAACCAGGAAGAAGTCAAATCCCTGATTAGACCAATAACAAGTTCTGAAATTGAGGCAGTAACAATTGAGCCTACCAACCAAAAAAAGTCCAGGACTAGATGGATTCACAGCCAAATTCTACCAGAGGTACAAACAGGGGTTGCGACCATTCCTTCTGAAATTATTCCAAACAACAGAAAAAGAGGGAATCCTCCCTAACTCATTTTATGAGGCCAGCATCATCCTGATACCAAAACCTGAAAGAGACACAACAAAAAAAGAAAATTTCAGGCTAATATTCCTGATGAATATCGATGCAAAAATCCTGAATAAAATACTGGCAAATCGAATTCAGCAGCACATCAAAAAGCTTACCCACAACGATCAAGTTGGTTTCTTCCTTGGGATGCAAGACTGGTTCAACACATGCACATCAATAAACATATTCCATCACATGAACAGAATCAATGGCAAGAACTCATGATTATTTCAATGGATGCAGAAAAGCCCTTCGACAAAATTTAACAGCCTTCATCCTAAAAACTCTCAATAAACTAGACATTGATGAAACATATCTCAAAATAATAAGAGCTATTTATGACAAACCCACAGCCAATATCATACTGAATGGGCAAAAACTGGAAGTATTCCCTTTGAAAACTGTCACAAGACAGGGAAGACCTCTCTCATCACTCCTATTCAACATAGTGTTGGAAGTTCTGGCCAGGGCAATCAGGCAAAGAAAGAAATAAAGGGTATTCAAATAGGAAGAGAGGACGTCAAATTGTCTCTTGTTACCAGAGGACATGATTATATATTTAGAAAACCCCATCGTCTCAGCCCAAAATCTCCTTAAGCTGATAAGCAACTTCAGCAAAGTATCAGGATACAAAATCAATGTGCAAAAGTCACAAGCATACTTATACACCAATAACAGAGAAAGAGAGAGCCAAATCATGAGTGAACTCCCATTCACAATTGCTACAAAGAGAATTAAATACCTAGGAATACAACTTACAAGGGATGTGAAGGACCTCTTCAAGGAGAACTAGAAAACACTGCTCAAGGAAATAAGAGAGTACACAGAGAAATGGAAAAACATTCCATGCTCATGGATAGGGAGAATCAATATTGTGAAAATGGCTATACTGCCCAAAGTAATTTATAGATTCAATGCTATCCCCATCAAGCTACCATTCACTTTCTTCACAGAATTAGAAAAGAAACTACTTTAAATTTCATATGAAACCAAAAAAGGGCCCACATAGCCAAGACAATCCTAAGAACAAAATCAGAACAGCATGGTACTGGTACCAAAACAGATACATAGACCAATGGAACAGAACAGGTGCCTCAGAAATAACATCACACATCTACAACCATCTGATCTTTGACAAACCTGATGAAAGCAAGCAATGGGGAAAAGATTCCCTATTTAATAAATGGTGTTTGGAAAACTGACTAGCCATGTGCAGAAAACTAAAACTGGACCCCTTCCTTACACCTTATACAAAACTTAACTCAAGATGGATTAAAGACTTAAATGTAAGACCTAAAACCATAAAAACCCTAGAAGAAAACCTAGGCAATACCATTCAGGACATAGGCATGGGCAAACACTTCATGGCTAAAAGACCAAAGCAATGGCAACTAAAGCCAAAATAGACAAATGGGATCTAATTAAACTAAAGAACTTCTTCATAGCAAAAGAAACTATCATCAGAGTGAACAGGCAGCCTACAGAGTGTGAGAAAATTTTTGCAATCTATCCATCTGACAAAGGGCTGATATCAAGAATCTACAAATAATTCAAACGAATTTATAAAAAAAAAAAAACCATCAAAAAGTGGGCGAAGGATATAAACAGACACTTCTCAAAAGAAGACATTTATGTGCCCAACAAATATATGAAAAAAGCTCATCATCACTGGTCTTTAGAGAAATGTAAAACAAAACCACAATCAGATACCGTCTCACACCAGTTAGAATGGCAATCATTACAAAGTCAGGAAACAACAGATGCTGGCGAGGATGTGGAGAAGAAATAGGAAATCTGTTACACTGTTGGTGGGAGTGTAAATTAGTTCAACCATTGTGGAAGACAGTGTGGTGATTCCTCAAGGATCCAGAACTAGAAATACCATTTGACCCAGCAATCCCATTACTGGGTATATACCCAAAGGATTGTAAATCATTCTACTATAAAGACACATGCACATGTATGTTTATTGCAGCATTGTTCACAATAACAAAGACTTAAAACCAACACAAATACCCATCAATGATAAACTGGATAAAGAATATGTGGCACATACATACCATGGAATACTATGCAGCCATAAAAAAGGATGAGCTCATGTCCTTAGCAGAGACATGGTTGCAGCTGGAAGCCATCACTCTCAGCAAACTAACACAGGAACAGAAAACCAAACACTACATGTTCTCACTCATAAGTGGGAGTTGAACCATGAGTACACATGGACACAGGGAGGGAAACATTACATACTGAGACCTGTAGAGGGTGGGGGGCTAGGAGAGGGATAGCATTAGGAGAAATACCTAATGTAGATGAGACAGGTTGATGGGTGCAACAAACCACCATGGCACATGTACACTTATGTAACAAACCTGCACGTTCTGCACATGTACCCCAGAACTTAAAGTATAATATAATAACAATAATAAAAATAATAATGTCTTTAGGGAAAGCTGCAATATACTCTGTTCATAAAGGTCAACTTCCTGTAATAAGAAAATCATGTGGGTTTTGATGTTAGACAGACTTTGGTTCAAATTCTGGCTCTAACATTTACTTACCATGTAATATTTGGTGTTACCTAACTAAATCTCACTTTCCTCATTCTGTAATATGAGGCAATAATAGGGAGGTACTTACCTCAATGAGTTTTTTATGATGATTTTAAAAGATAATACATGTAAATCAACTTATACGTAGAAAGTACTAAATAAATGGAAGTTATTGTTCATGTTCTTTAAAAAATCATACTAATGGCTCAAATACTCTGGTAGCCTAGAAGAAAAGAGGAAGACATACCTGAAAAAGAAAAGCTATGATTTCTGAATGTTTTTCTGTCTTTCTTTTTCTTTCTCACTGTTATCTGTCTTCTGGACTGTGATCTGTCTTCCTACTGTAGATTGTAGCACAATGTCATAGTTATTTGTTCTTATGGTATAGTCCATTTTATACCTGAAGCAAAAAAAGAGGCAGCAAGTGAAAGTTTTTGCTTTGTAATTTTATCATTCCTCCACAATTCCTAGTATAGGGCCTTATATACAGGAAGCACTCAGTAAATATTGGATACAAAGATGAATCAAAACAAAATATGTGTTGGTTCCCCAAGTCGCTTCTTAGAATTAGGGGAGATAATCTTTAAAGTGCATCTTGAAGGCTGAGCAAAGGAAAATGGACAAATTGCAGGAGTGGATATAATAGGAAAGTGTTCCCTAGGCAGAGAGGATTCATGTAGTAGGGCAGGAAAATCAGAAACAGCATGGCATGGTTGAGAAACCACAATAAATTTAGCATGGCTAGAGTACAGCAATATTTGCTCATATTTCAGAAAGCACCAAAGAACAAGTCTGATGTGCTAAGAGGAATTGTGGAGAATGTTTTCTTTTTTCTGTGAGGAAATGCTGGACTGTGATCTGGTTTATACGCCTTTGTGAGCTAAAATTATCTTAATAAAGCAGTTTACTCAGAAGAGTTTTCTTTGTGGCTATAGACACTGCGTTCTTGCTTCTTTTCATTCTCCTCAAAAATAGAAAAGCACTGGTGCACTTTTAAAATTCCAGTCAGAAACCTGAAGTTTTTCTGGAGTGGTTGGGTTACTCCTAAAATTCTATCATAATTCTAGTACCAGCTTTCTCCAATATGCAAATAAGTTTTGTCTTCCAACTATATTTATAAGTCAGTTGCCTAGAACTCAGAACACAGACACTATAGAAAAGATGGCAGTGAATTTCCTTGGCTCATTCATGGTCTTCAGGCTTTGGGCTCAGTGATTTTTCTCCACCACCCTATACTGTCTCCCACTTTTCTTTCCTTTTTAGTTTCACCTTTCACTAAGTCCCCAAACTCTTTGTTGAACGTCACATGCATTTGTGCATTTGTACAGAGTATCATTTTATACAAGTAAGATTTGGAAGTATTCACTTCCAAACCTCAGTATTGTCAATGTACCAATGGACATAGTCAAAGATTTTGTCATACAAATCATTGTAAATGTACAGTATCATGAAAGTACATCCAGCCTTTTCCACTTGTACAAATTATTGGCACACTAAAACCAAAGTCTTGGAGGCTTGATACTTGTGAATGTCACTGAAATCTATTAAATATTAGAAAAAAGTTATAATTGTTTTGAGATGGAGCAAGGACCTTTTTGGACCTACTGGGTTCCTCCCTTCCCTCCTCTCACCACTGCATGGAGATAAGGAAAAAAAAAATAGTTCTTTCAAAGGAAATTCTCCTAGCTAGCCCTGTAACCAGTAATTAAAGAAGTAAATGAACAACCCACTAAACAAGAAGATAACAATAGCTTAATCAATAATCACTCAACTAACATAACAGTCACAAGATATTTTGTTTTCTATAGAAACTAAAGATATCAACTTGACATATGTCTTTGAGTTATTTATCAGAAAAACAAGGAGCCCCACCAGATGCAAAACACTGACTGCTTTCATGTAGACCTTAGACAGACTAGAACCAAAAACTGGATAAGGAAGTCCCAGAAATTCCCCTCACCTTTTTATCAATCCCCTCACCCTTGCCTTTGAAAATCCTTGCTTGTAAGCTTATCAGGGTGTTCAGGTCTTCAGCATTAGCTGCCTGCTGTCCTTGCTTGGCATCCTGCAATAAATGCTTTTCTTTCTCTTACTGCACACATTTGTGTTGGTGTTGGCCTTTACTGCACAGCAATAGGGAATAGATTCAGTGATAACTTCTGTATCTGCCTCACCTCCTTCAGAGAAATGTAAGTTCCTCAAGACCCTCACTTAAAGTAGGGCATGGCTTTCATTCATTGCTGTAGGCATCACTGTATTTTAATAAAAACTGTACTATGTACTGTGTACTCTGCTAAACATTTTCCATAAATTATATAAACTTTGATAATGTAGGTACTACTGATGTGATCCATTTTATGTTGAAACAGGTGAATTAAACTTCCCAGTCAGAAAGCTTATTAGTGGCAGATTCAGAACTTAAATCCAAGTCTGTTGACAATAAGCACTATGCTTTTTCATTTGTTATATGTATGTCAAAGACAAAATTACAACAAATTTAGCTTAAAGATCTAGTTGGATTTTATTTGTGATTCTAGAATGGAGCAACACCTCATTCTGTTTTACAGAGTGATTATTCCATTGAGCTGAGCAGAGGAGGTTGGCTGTATAGGCAGAGAAGAGCTGAAGAAAGCAGAAACAGAAAAAAAGCAGATCAGTCATTTCAACATTACTTCCTTGTACGATTAAAACAGAGGCGACTTCCTTGTTGCTGACTCAGATTGACTGGAATCTCCTGGGCTTTTTTAGAAAAACTGGTGCATTTCAAAGTCGATTATTGACTTTTGCTTCATGTTGTTAAATTATATATTTCACTCTCCATAACTTTCATAAAAAACCTATGTAAAATTAAATTTTAAAACTAGTTTTCATGATAAGGCCTTTCTATTGCTTCCTTCTTTTAGTTTTTAAATCAGTTGCCAAGACCTTCATTCTAATATCTGTTTTGCTTGTAAAAATTTGCTTTCAAAATTATAAAAAATTGTTTTCTTAAAAAAATGTTTAACTTTCCACCTGGTAAAGCCAGTCATTTTCATTCAAGGAAGAAATAGCCCTTTACATCTTTCATTTGTTTGCCAATTTTGCATCATTGTTTTAAATTACTATTATTTGAGATAAATAAGCCTTAGTTAATACGCTTAGCATTTGCAAACAATTAATTTTACAGATAAAGATAACACCCTGGTATTAGCATTATGCACACTTGACAATGCGAACACATCTATTTGCATACTTATCCTCAGATTTTCAAACATATCCTCATTAGAAGCAGTTCCGGGAAAAACATAACCTCCCTGGAATTTATGTTGTTAAACATTTAGTCTATTCAATAATGCTTCTTTATTAGTCTCTATACAATTTTAAACTCATAATCAAAAGATGCTAAATTATTACTGAAAGTTTATGTCGAGTACTTAGTTCACTATTACAGAATCTTTGGATCTCAGACCTCCTACCACATAATTACCAAGAGCTTAGATAAACTGTCCTTTTATCAGCTGCGAATCCATAAGGCTCTGCAGCAAATTGATTCTTGCCTCCTCAGAGGAAAAGCTTCATCTGAGGAGCATAAGGTGGAGTGAGAGACCAAGGCAAGTTTTAGAGCAGGGGTGAAGTTTATTTAAAAAGCTTTAGAGCAGGAACAAAAGGAAGTAAAGTGTACTTGAAAGAGAACCAACCAGGTGACCTGAGAGACTCAAGTGCACAGTTTGATCTTTGACCTGGGGTTTTATACATTGGTATGCATCTGGGGTTTTGAGTCTCTTCACTACTGATTCTTCCCTTGGGGCAAGGCTTCCCACGTGCTTGATGGCCTGACAACACTTGAGAAGGGCCCAAGTGTATTTACTGAAGTTGTGCAGTGTGTTTACTGAAGTTGTTCATATAATAATTTGAGGCATTCTCTCCTTACCAGTCTAGTGTTCCTAGAGGAAGGTCATATACCAGTTAAACTCCACAATTTTGCCCCTTAGTGTGCATGCTTGAGCCCACTAGCCCAATTCCTGAGATCTTATCAGAAAGCTACTGATCATCAGCTTCAGGTGTTTTTTAATGTATTGGGAGACTGCCGGTCCCTGGCACCAGCTGCAACCAATTATTACTTTAGAGAGCTAGTTCAACAACTGCCTGACCATCACCATCACCTGATGGTTGCCTGATAGTCCTGGTGGGGTGGGGGATGGGACCTTCTCCTGTTCTGCTTATGTCTGACTACCTACTCTAACATTGCCCCACTCAAGGGTCCAACAGCCCAATTTTTTGGGAAAATGGATGAAGATCAGTCTTCTACAATTGCTTCCTACTGACAGAGGGGTGTTGGTGATTGTTCTATGGGTCTTGGCCTCTTGCTAACTGTCAGGGCAGGGTGGCTCCATGGGTTGGTGAAAGTGTTATTCCACTAGGTCTAAGAGAGACAAGGGAATGGTTTTGCCTCTGTCATGTCCCTCTGATGGGCAGTCTAGGACCTATGTAGAAGGGTGACTCTTCAATATTGACAGGACAGTATGCCTTACTGAGGATCATCTGGAACTTGATTGCCTGAAGGCAAAAGGAAACAAATTGAGTTATTAGATTTAGAAGACATGGACCAAAAAGGAGCAAACATAGGAGACTAACAAGTGGACCTAAAAAGGGAAGAATATAGAGAACCATTTCCAGGTTCCTTCCCCATTTAACTAACCCTGAGAGGCTTGTTCCCTTAAATGGGAGGCTCATTTTACAAGTTGTCTGATGTTGTCTTGAGCTTTTCCTGATTGATTTACCCTAAAGCAACATTTTTCATCTAAGGCTAAACAAATTACTCCCTATGTTGCCATTAACATATCTAATCATTGGCAATTTTAGAACACTGTGGCTGCTAAAGAGTCAATTTGTTTTTGCATAGTTTTTAAGGTTTTAACCATGGTGTCATGGTTGCTGGCTATTTTCTGTGAGAGCTGGCTATAGGTCAAGGAGGATTTTGTGATTCCAACAATTCTGGTTCTTGTACTGGCTATAATGCCAAGTCCTATGAGAAGGGGTATTAATTGGATAGCTCTCTTCACCTTGGGCAAGATGGAATGCCCATAGATTAAAACTGGAAGAGAAAGATTGCCAGGGTTTATGAACATGTCCAGAGATACATAGCCTGTGGTACAAGTTCCAGTCCAGTTAGTGGGGAGGCAGTGGTGAACTGATTGGCCACAAATATGGAAGACCCTTCACTTTTTAAGACAAGTAGAGATGTCCAAATGAAATAATATTCTTACTCTCTTCATTATAACTGGGGCCATGGCTAACTCCAGATTTCTTTAGGCCTTACCTAGAATTTAATTGCTTTAAATCAGGCAAGGTGTACAGTTAAGAGTCATAGTAGCAGTTTATGAAGCATTTAGCGGCCTAATAAAATTATACAACTTTTAAAATAAATTCCCTTTCATGAATCTCTTTGTGACTTACACAGACCATCTATGACATACTTGGACTTTCTGGCTTGTCCTAAACATCCCTCTTTTTAAACAACCAGTCATTTTACTTTATGGCAAGTGTTTACTTTACAAGATTCTTTCTCATATAAAACCTCTTTTCATGATAACCTTCTTTACCAAAAAGTATCTTTTTACCTTTATAATCTTTGCATTTAGACAAAAGTCTTTTTTATTCTGTTAGGAAGTTATGGTTTGCACAACATGTTGCTGTGCAAGTCTGGTGAAGGGGGAACAGATAAGAAGGTTATCTGCATATAGTAGAAGTTATCTTCCCTCAAGAGACTGCTCATTTAGATTTTTGCTAGGGCTTGTCCAAATAAGTGTGGGCTATTTCAACCCCTGAAGTAAAAGTGTCCAGGTTTAAGTAATTTGTGAAAGATTTAGGTAGCTTTTCTGGGAGAAATAAGGCTATTAGAGAGAAAGATGAACTTAGAGGTTGGGTAAATATTAACCTGGCATCCATTTCGGAAAGCATATTTTTGATTCAAAAAGGTGTTGGGTACTTAGACATTACCAGGGACAAGTGAAACAATGCTCATTGGTCCCTTAAGTAATATAAAGGAGTCTGAATCTTTTCTTTTGGAAGGAGAGTGTGCCATCTGCCCCCATTACCTGACAGGATTTGGAGATGAGTTGCTCAGAGGAGATTAACACAGAGTAGGCAGCTCTTCAACCCCAATGGGAAATTTATCATTTTACTTGCTGCCTCCAGAGTTGCCCTTGGCTTTGTCTTGTTGATGATGTCTGATTTGGAAGCCCCCTGGAGCAGAAAGACCCTTCAGCTCAAGGCCACCAGGACTGAAATTCCATCTTGGGGGTCCTTTGATCCTCAGGGTAGTCCCATTTCCAGCAGTTGAGCTTGAGGCATAGGGGGCAAGTTATGTGGGACTTTTTCCTGTTTATCCCATTGGGACAGTCTACCTTCCAGTGGCCTGGCCTCTCACACGGATGGCAGTTACCAGAAAGTGTATTCTGAAGGCAACCTGGAATGGGCTGGAGTCCTTGTAAAGCAGTTAATAGTTGAGCCTGTCTCTTGTACCTGCATTTCTCCTTCTCTTTAGCCCTATCCTCCTTGTCCTGATCTTGGTTATAAAAAACTGAGGAGGCTAATCTCAGAACCTCCTGCATAAGGGCACTGGGTTCTAAGTCTGAATTTTGCAATTTTCTCCCTGTTTATTTTAAAGCCAAACAGTATTACAAATGAAACCTAATTTGTCATTTTAAGGTTTGAAGGTATCAAACTTTTCCAGGTTTTGAAGATGCATCCAAGGGGCATGTCCTGTGGTATGAAGATCCGATTCCCTATCTGTGAAGAGAGAACAGAGGAGCAAAAAAAAAAAAAAAAAAAGGAAAAGAAGGTATTCCTTCTTATTTCTCTGTTATCCTTTCCTGAACAGGGCATCCCCCATTTATCCTTAGAGTTCCAGAATGAACCAGTCTTACCAGGTACCCTTAATTGGGGACTCATCTCGTCACAATTACCCACTTAAGAACAGACACAATACCAGAGCAAACAGGGGGCCCCCTATATCCTTGGGGTTCTGGAATGAACTGGCCTTACCAGGTACCCCTAACCTTGCCTTCATCTCTGTTCTCATGGTAATCTGTTTTGTGCTTATATCCTGAGACCAGCCTTATCTCCGTCCTATGGATACCTTTTTTTTTCTTTTTTTTTTCGAGATGAGATCTCACTCTGCCACACAGGTGGGAGTGAAGTGGTGGGATCTCAGTTCACTGCAACCCCCACCTTCCAGGCTCAAGAAATCCTCCCACCTCAGCCTCCTGAGTAGCTGGGACTACAGACACATGCCACCAAGCCTGGCAACTTTTTTGTATTTTTTGTAGAGGTGGGGTTTTGCCATGTTGCTCAGACAGGTCTTAAACTCCTGAGCTCAAGTGATCTGCCCCCTTGGCCTCCCAAAGTGCTGGGATTACAGGTGTGAGCCACCATACCCACCCCCTGTAGACACTTTTTGTCTCTTGTGCCTGTGGCCTTGAGCTGGCCTATATCCTTGTCTCCATGACCTTATAGTGACTCTCACTCAAAGCATTCCAGCAACAAATAATTACCTCTTTCCTCAGATTCCCATTTCCTATGTTCTTTAAGTAGACAAGAAATCTGTTTTTCAGCCAAGTGCCATAAGAGGGCTAGACTTTCCTCCCTTCTAATATGACCTTGAAGGTCCTTAAGTACACTGAGAAGAGCATGGAAGTATTTAGAGGAAGGGAGAAAAAATTGTATTTGGAGTTACTAGTCCTCCTGGATTAACACACAGAACAAATGCCTAAGCAGACAATGACAATTCCTCTGCTACAGGAGGAAGTGGGAGGAAGCGAGAGGGATATTCATGGAAAACCTTCACATACTTACAAAAACAGCACGCTTGGATTCGAGAGGGTAACATTTATTCACCCTATTGACATAAAGGAGAAACCTCCAGAGGACTTGGGGCCTGGGATAATGGCTGGAAAGTGGCAAAGGAAAAATTTTCCCTCCTCCCAAAAGGGTGCTAACTCAAAACAAGCGAGTAGGTAAGGTCCTTAAAGAGGGCACGAGTAAGGTCCTATGCAGGTGGACAAACTATTTCAAAAACCACCAAAAAACCTGGCCCTGGAGCATAACAGGGATGGAAAGTATATAGTAAGTCATGAGGAGCTCGCAGAACAGGGGTTCTGGTTCCAATTTGTATCTGTCCCGGAAATGAACCAATAGACATTCGCAAAGGAGCCTGTTTCTTTGCTCCTGCAAAAATACAGCAAGAGCTGTGGGCACAAGAATAACAGAGAGTGTATGTTTAAGGCAAAAAAGGAAGTCACATGGCATTCAAAGTGAAAGTAGAAAAGATGCAGACTTACCCCCAAAGCTGATGCTCTGGCAGGTGCACAAGGTCATTTCAGAGTACACACAGGGAAAACAGGAGAGTAGGTGGTGTGGGTTTTTGGAAAAGAGCCAATTTTAGTAGAAAAAGCAGAGGAAAACCCAGACATTGCAGGATCTCAGCTTTAGTCCTGCCACTCTCACAAGCCTCCTGTCTAAAAGAGCCATTAGTGTCTGAGGTTTACTCAGTGTGGACTACAAGGTCCTTCCCACCCAAACAAGCCACCCTTCAGGGTGAGCTGACAGATCAGTGCATGGACACAGAGCCACTGCAGCTGAGAGGAATCATTCTGGGGGTTGGCTAGTAAGCAGGAGAGAAAAAGGGGAGAAGAAAACCATGTATGGGGGTTGAACACATCTAGCCGAAGAAGGTGAGTTGTAGAGGTGTCTTACCACTAGGGGATGTTTTCAAGTCATGTGGCACCAAAGTATGTTAGCAGCAGCTAATCCATACAGGTCTGAAACAACTCAGTTATTGCCTCCTCAGAGGAAAGAATTCATCTGAGGGGCAGAAGGCAGAGTGAGAGGCCAAGGCAAGTTTTAGAGAGGAATGAAAGTTTATTAAAAAGTTTTAGAGCAGGATCAAAAGGAAATTAAAGTACACTTGGAAGAGGGCCAAGCAGGTGACTTGAGAGATCAAGAGTACTGTTTGGCTTTTGACTTGGGGTTTTACATGTTGACATGCTTCTGGAGGTTTGCATCTCTTCTTCCCTGCTTCTTCCTTTGGGGAGCACTGCCCACATGCACAGTGGCCTGCCAGCACTTGGGAGGGACCACATGTGCAGTGTGTTTACTGAAGTTGTGCACAGGTTCATTTGAGGGGTTGTTCCCTTACCCGTCAAGTGTTCCTAGAGGAAGGTCATAAACCAGTTAAACTCTGCCATTTTGCCTCTCAGTGCGCATGCTTGAGCCCACTCCCCCAACTCCTGAGATCTTATCAGGAAGCTGTGGATCACCAGCTTCCAGTATTTTCTATTGATTGGGAGACTGCCTTTCCCTGGCATCAGTTGTGATCAATTATTATTTCAGAGAGACAGTTTAACAACTGCCTGACCATCACTTGATGGTTGCCTGACATTTCTTGGTTGGGGGGCACTCTCCTGCCCTACCCATGTCTTCCTAGCTACCTACTCTAACAGTCCTATCCTGATCACATTTACTCTTCTTTCCCAGATGTTAGGACTGTGCCTCCACAGATGTGGGGTTTTTTTTGTGGTGTTGTTTTTTTGTTTGTTTGTTTGTTTGTTTTTTGAGACAGAGTCTCACTCTGTCACCCAGGCTAGAGTGCAATGATACAATCTTGGCTCATGGCAGCCTCCACCTCCTGGGTTGAAACAATTCTTATGCCTCGGCCACCCAAGTACCTGGGATTACAGGCATGTGCCACCATGCCTGGCTAATTTTTGTATTTTTAGTAGAGATGGGGTCTCACAATGTTGCCCAGGCTGGTCTGAAACTCCTGACCTCATGCGTGCCTCAGCTTCCCAAAGTGCTGGGATTACACACATGAGCCACCATACCCGGCCCAGACTTATCTTAAAGAGAAAAACAGAGACTGGGCGCAGTGGCTCACACCTGTAATCCCAGCACTTTGGGAGGCTGAGGTGGGCGGATCATGAGGTCAGGAGATCAAGACCATCCTGGTCAACATGGTGAAACCCTGTCTTTACTAAAACTACAAAAATTAGCTGGGCATGGTGGTGCTTGCCTGTTATCCCAGCTACTTGGGAGGCTGAGGCAGGAAAATCACTTGAACCAGGGAATCAGAGGTTGCCATGAGCTGAGACCACACCACTGCACTCCAGCCTGGCAATAGTGCGAGACTCCATCTCAAAAAAAAAAGAGAGAAAAATAGAAAATGAGTAGCATAATTTCATTTATTGCTTTTTATCAAGGCCTATAACAGTAACCACTTCTAACAAATTTTCAGAGATATTTTAAAAGAATTCATAATTTGTCTATTTCAGGATAGGCATGGGTCTAAATTATCAATCAACTCTTTGGCACTGGCTAAAATGAAAGGACAAACAGCAACTCACCTTCCTTTCCTATTCTGACCTACCTGAATACTTCTCTTCCTTCTTTATCTTTACAGCCATTCTAAGTATGGATAACTGCTAGTGGCCTTCTAACACAATGTGATGCTACTCAGAAGGCTTCACCAGTCAAATGAAGTGGAAACAGCTACCCTAATCTTTGTTACATGTCTAAGGATTTCTAAATGTCAAGTATGAAAACCTGAAACAAACAAATAATTAGTAAAACATGTATCTCCAATTATTTTACTTTGAAACTCAGCTTTCATTTCTCAATTTCCTCAATTTTTTAATCCAAGGTCACTTCCTTAATAAGGTTTTACAAAATACAACTTTCAAATTAAGAAGTAATGTGAAAAACTAAAATTGAAATCAGGGGCAAGAGAAGTATGCTTATTATCATCACTGGCAGTAAACATTATTTTATAAGTGTTAGCCAACACAGTTAAATAAGTAATTGAAAATAAAAATATAAATATTGAAATGGAAGAAATAAAATTGTAATTATTTACAGATGATATGACAGTCTATCTGGAAACCCCAAAGTAATCTATTTAAAAATCATTAAATAGTAAGGTGTGTCTTAATGGAAATTCTTTACAAAATTAATATGCAAAATCAATACCTTCCCTTCACAGATATCTCAACTTTTATGCATAATGTGTTTCTGAAAGACACTACCAAAGCCAAACAATGAATATACATAATAAAGAGAAGACACAATATAGAATATAACATAAAAAGTTTTACAAACATATTAAATAAAGGTATTTCTTTAGTAAATGAGATAGGAAGTAAGGCTAATACAATGAAGCACTTATGTGTATTTTCACACTAACCCCTAAAAGCTAACATGTTCTTTTCCTCTGGCTCCTAAATTCTTTCTTTCACAGCAGGAATTAAAAGAGAAGTCATGGCACCTGTATGATACCTCATGGTCAAAATTTATCAGTCCTTTTTTTTTTTTTTGAGATGGAGTCTCACTCTGTCACCCAGGCTGGAGTGCAGTGGCACGATCTTGGCTCACTGCAACCTCCACCTCCTGAGTTCAAGCGATTCTCCTGCCTCAGCCTCCTGAGTAGCTGGGATTACAGGCCTGTGCCATCACACTCGGCTAATTTTTGTATTTTGTATTTTTGTATTTTGTATTTTTAGTAGAGATGGGGTTTCACCATATTGGTCAGGCTGGTCTTGAACTCCTGACCTCATGATCTACCCACCTTGGCCTCCCAAAGTGCTGGAATTACAGGTGTGAGCCACCACACCCAGCCCATCGGTCCATTTTATACATAGATTTTTTCTCATTATTGTATTATTATCTTAGATAAGTGTCTTCTCTCCAAAGGAATTTAGAAACATATTTACTTGGTAGTATCTTCAATGAAACTTAACCTAGTAATAGAGCTGAAGAGAATAATAGCTTTACTAAGTCCAAAGTCATAAGATAATTATAGAATCCCCATTTACAACTCACTGTTTAGATACATTATTTAGTACTATCTTTCCAACAGTTAATATATGCCCCCTTTTGTTCATTTCCATTACAATTAAACACAATTGCATATGTGCAATGAGTACTCAGTTGAGACTGGTTTGACTTTTTTGGCAAGTCTGAATATTTTCATTTTTGCCTCAATTGTAACTAATTTTAGAAGACCTGTGCTTCTTATCACTAGTATTAGCATTTTCATTTTCCACTTTTCCCAGTCATTTTTTAAAATTGATAAGAAAAAAATGCAACATGTAGTCAAGTATTTCCACAAACATAGACCCAAAAATATCCAGACTGCAAAGTTCAACTACCAGCTGTTAAGGAGGCAGGTTAGCATTTAAAATAGCCTAAGTTGTGTGTTCAATAGCTGAGAGATGAAAACTTAAATTTGGCAAATGTAAAACAGTTTAGAGGTAGCATTACACTGTATGATATACCAATGTGCAAGTTGCATGAGACAAAGTCACAAAAGTTGAGAATGATTACAGAGACAATTTTTTAAAAATTATTACAACAGCAATAGAAAAGCTTAAAACTTTAGGAATAAATTTGCTCAAGTTATCTATTGTTATGTAGTAAATCACCCCCATATTTAGTGATTTACAAAAACAATGATCATTTGGTTGTCTCTCATAATATCTTAGGGCCAGGCACTCAGAAAGGCCTCAGCTCAAACACTTAGGGCTTCCCTTGAAGTTGAGGACAGACAGTGGCTGAAACTGAAGCAGCAGGTAATAGGAGCAGCAGGGCTTCCTCAGAAAATGGCAGCCTCAAGGCAATTTGCAATCAGGCTTCTTACACGGCAACTGAAGGCCTTAAGTGAAAGCATTCCACATTTACAAAAGCAAAATCTGCCTCATAGGCTAGCCTTGAATGGAAAGGGAAAGTATTTTATGTCATACAAAGCCTAGCCTATGAAGTCATGAAGAATCACTTCCGGTTGCAAGTGAGTTGCAAACCCACCCAGATTGAAGGAGAGGAGAATTTGACTTTACCTTTTGATGGAGGCAAGGCAAGAGTTGTAAGGTATGGTGAATATATTCCAATTTTCTATGGAAAAAAAAATCAGCCACCAAATCTACAATGAAATATGCAGAAACCACATGGAGAGAACTCTATAACCATATTTAAAGTAAGTTTAAAAAGAGAATGTTAATAACCATATTTTAAAATGTTTAACATTATATGCCAATAAGAAATTTCAAATTTAAACAATGATGATACGCCACTACAGGCTTCTTAGAATGGTCAAAATTCACAACTCTGACAACGCTAAATGCTGACAAGTATATGGAGCAACAGGAACTCTTATCCATTGCTGGTGGGAATGCAAAAGAGTGGAGCCAGTTTGAAAGACAGTTTGGCAGCTTCTTTCAAAACTAAACATATTTGTATCATATGATCCAGCAATTGATACGGGTATATGAGAACTCTCTAAACCTTCAGCTCAATTTGCTATGACCCTAAAACTGCTCTAAAAAATACAGCCTATTTTTTTTTTTAAAAAAGAGAGGGGGAAGATACAGACTAATAGATGTTCTTGAGTGGTAGAACATATCATATCATGAGATGCCATTGTCCCCAAAGTAAATTTATCAGTTTAACACATATGCTTCTGAATCTAAACTCCAATGGTATTTTATTTTGAGACTTGACAAAATGATTTTAAAGTTGGTCTTGAAGAGCAAACTGTTAACCTGAGGACTTAAAGAGTCAAAGGCCAAAGGAAATGACCAACTTCCTAAGAGTGCTGTGAGCACTGAAGGAATCAACAGAGGTAGAGCACTTGGAAAACATCTGGACTAGAATAAGTGCTCAGTAAATGTTAACTATTCTCACCATTATTGGACTGAAAAAATATGGGATTACTCCTAATATAATTCTCCCCTTGGTGGAAAACAGAATGAGAATGACTTAAGGTGAAACATCTGGGACTAATGTGTCCTGTAGTAAAAGAAAGCAAAGAAATGGTTTGGTAAGTAGAGGGAGAAGTGAAATCTAGGGATCAGTTTTAAGGTAAAATAAAACCATATCTGTGTGTTGTGTGTATGAGTCTGTTAGAAGGGAAAATATGATGATATATGAGAGTTAAGGGATAATTTCTGGATTCCTTCCCTTTAATAGGAAATAGGGAATAAAATATGTGAATATAGTGGACAAGTGGAGGAATGGTTCTGGCCTAGCCATTTATTCTTACTCTCAAGAGAGGGAGCAACCTAAATGGGCACAGATGCTAGTAGAAAGGTATGTAATCAAACCTGGTAGATAAGAATCACCAGAAACCGCATGCTAACAACTTCCCTAAAAATTGTTATTCCTAATAGAGTTTGAAAACCACTGCTCTATACAAACACATTCATGTATGGGAAACTGAGGCTTAAAAATGCCAAAATAATTGTCTAAGATTGAATATCTCTTTTGTAGCATCATCAGGATGAGCTTCCAGCCTTTTTTGTTCTCATTATACAAAAACTAATAAAGTGACAGTAGAGAGTTAGTAAAGGTTATTCTATGACCATGTAGTCATTTGAACCTAATACAGACAATCTAAATCAAATTGTCCAGCTTTCACAGTTCACTGTGAAATATGACAGTAAGTTAGTAGTATTAAAGCCTAAATTGAAGACTGTCTGAAACACCAAAAAACACAAATAAAAATAGTTTCCTACATTTTATACAAAATAATGCCATTATTGGCATTAGTTCCAACTTATGTGAGAATATGCAGTGTTTGGTTTTCTGTTCCTGCATTAGTTTGCTGAGGATAACAGCTTCCACCTCCATCCATGTCAATATTGCTCCTTTTTATGGCTGCATAGTATTCCATGGTATGCATGTAGCACATTTTCTTTATCCAGTCTATCATTGATGAGCATTTGGGTTGATTCCATGTCTTTACTACTGTGAATAGTGCTGCAATGAACATATGTGTGCATGTATCTTTATAATAGAATGATTTATATTTCTTTGGATATATACCCCATAATGGGATTGATGAGTCAAATGGTATTTCTGCTTCTAGATCTTTGAGGAATTGCCGTACTGTCTTCCACAATGGTTGAACTAATTTACACACCCATTAACAGGGTAAAAGTATTCTTTTTTCTCTGCAACCTCGCCAGCATCTGTTGTTTCATGACTTTTTAATCATTGCCATTCTGACTGGCAAGAGATGGTATCTCATTGTTGTTCTGATTTGCATTTCTCTAATGATTAGTGATGTTGAGCTTTTTTGTATGTTTATTGACCACATAAATATCTTCTTTTGAGAAACTGCATGAGCATGCAGTTTGAGAAGAGTCTGTTCATGTCCTTTGCCTACTTTTTAATGGGGTTGTTTTTTTCTTGTACATTTGTTTAAGTTCCTGTGGACCCTGGATATTAACCCTTTGTCAAATGGAACAATTGCAAAAATTTTCTCCTATTCTGTAGGTTGTCTTTTCATTCTGATGATAGTTTCTTTTGCCATGCAGAGGCTCTTTAGTTTAATTACATCTCATTTGTCAATTTTTGTTTTTGTTGCAATTGCTTTTGGCATTTTTGTCATGAAATCTTTGCCCGTGTCTATGTCCTGAATGGTATTATCTAGATTTTTTTCCAGGGTTTTTATAGTTTTGGGTTTTACATTTAAGTATTGAATTCATATTGAGTTAATTTTTGTATAAGGTGTAAGAAAGGTGTCCAGTTTCAATTTCCTGCATATACGTAGCCAGTTTTCCCAGCACCATTTATTAAATGGGGAATCCTTTCCCTACTGCTTGTTTTTGTCAGGTTTGTCGAAGATCAGATGGTTGTGGAGCAACACACTATTAATGAAGAATCTCCTTAATCATGTGATGTAATCACCTCTCATACTAATGAGAATGCTAATATTTCTCTAATTAAAAATTTGTAATATATTCTTCCATGCACTACCACCACCCTATCAAAAGGATCACAGAGAAAGACATGGAATGTTAGTATCCAGAGAAGAAAGTGGAAAGACACAGAACTTAAAGCCCAAATAACTGAAGATATTTAGTATAAGGTATCTGAGAACCAAGCTATCCATTTACTGGGCTGAAAAGTCAATCTCTAGATGTGAGAGTTGATTCCCCTGTCTTTCTCTCTCCCTCTGTGTGTGTGTCTGTGTGTGTGTGTATTTATGCTGGTGATAAGATAGCCAAAGGTTACATCAATAGAGAGGCATTTTTTAATGCCCCACTATTTAAGAAAACACACATATAAAGAACCACACAACTGTTCTAGAATCAATTACTAACATAATTCATACTTCACACTGTCAGTATATAATGATCTTTTAATAGTAAGTCCTTGTTGATTTTAACTCTATGATATATGAAAAACTCTATTACTGAGACCCTGAACTACACAAACTAATTATATCCCTATAGTGACTAAAAGTGTGTTTACAATAGTTATTGATAGTCTTGTTTTCAACCCTTCAAAGAGGTTTACCGGACTTTGTGACATAACCTCCGCATCAAAAATGAAGCAGTTGCAGACCCACAGCATCTACCCTTCCTGGAATGAGGATATGGCAGGAGTGAGCAAGATGCTTGGAATCACACACACCAGAGGGAAGGGGACAAGGAGGAGGCAAATATCAAAATCAAGACAGAATATCTCAGAACAGAGCATTCCAGAAAGACCATGCAAGCCATTTGCTGGGGCCTGAGATGTTGAAGTTTGTGAGCCAGGCCCACAGGCATCTTCAAGGTATAGGTCTAGGCATTAGAATTCTGCCTCCTAAACTCTACACTCTATAAAGGCAAGGAGCACATGTGGTTTTGTTCATCATTGTAGTCCTAGCACTTAGCATGGTGCCTGATTCACTGTAGGTATGCAATAAGCCTATGTCAAATTGGTGAATGAATAAATGAATGAAATTAATAAACAGTGACCACTCCCTTGGGTAGCAACTGGTCAACCCAAATAGATTTTATCCCTTGAAGAAATGACACGTGTGTTGCTAGGAAAATTACAAAGGCAGTAGCAAGAAGCAATAAAGCAAAAGTTACAGTTTAAGGAGATGTGGTGCAGTTAAGAGAAGGTAACTTGGTCAGTGGTGGAGAATAAATAAGAACAGAAGAAAAGAAGCATCTAGATAAAAACACAGCCACAGAAGTCATGAACAATCAGCAGGTAGCCAGTAGTAAAGCAGAAAGATGAAGTAGTGATGTCTAGCAGAGTTACACTTTTGTCTCCAGAGCCACTGTCAAAGTATTAAAGAATTGCCTTCAGCAAAAAAGGTGCTGCCTTGCCATGAAGGTTACACAAATCTCTTTCCTGATGGAATGATGGAAGCCCAAGACCAAAGGAAAACAGGAGGATACAGAAAAGATGAAACTAACTGTGGTGTAATGAGCTCACCATGGCATCAGGCTGAAGGTCATCTAGAGCGGAGGCCTTGTTTCACCCCTTCCCTCACTCCAGGGAGCACTCAAAACCCGTGTGCACAAGAATCTACACTTCAGACTCAGATTTTAGGGAATCCAACCTCAGGCATCTACTAAGTGCCAGACCCAAGGCCAACCACTTGGGAGCACAGTGGTGAGCAACACAGGAGCTCCTCCACCTGGAACTTCCAAATCTGGCAAAGGTTGGGAGAGAGATATTAAACCACAACCACAAAAAATATTTATTTATAGTTTCCAGTATCTTGGTGAAGGAAAATGACACTGTCAATGAGACATGGCATTTGGAAAATTACAAAATTCAGAGTCAGCTATGAGATTCCAGATGGATGATTAAATATTAGATATTTTCCACTGAAAATATTAACTACAACTGAAGAACAAAGCAAAACATTTTGTTCTTCCTTTATGCACTATTGATCAAAGATAACCACAGGCTCCTACCTCAAATTCAGGATGTCATTTTCTCTCCTTCACAATAGATCATTTTCTTTTTCTGTTAATCTAAGGAAACACACTTTAAATGAGGCAGAAAATTTCTGCCCTTAGAATTATACATGTGTGGGAATACAGCAAATAAACACATCGGAAAAGAGAGCTTGTGCACACACCTCAGGAAAACACCTGATGCTCAAACCATATGTTTTCAGTTCCTCTTACAACTTCAGAGACTCTTGTACAATTTCCACACCGTAAAAAGTTTAGGCAACTAATAAGGTCCCTGTAAAACCTAAATGCAAAGGATATAAATTGTAGCAGTGTGCTGAGGAAGTGAGAGTTCCCTAGCTAACTGGATTAGCAACAATGATGATTGAATAAAAGCACTTTCTCATTACCTACAAATTCTTTTCAATTAGGTGAGAGAAAGCAGCTTGGCTACTTTTCCAAAATCAGATCTTAGATATACATGAACCCAAAGAGTTTAAAGGTGAAGATTAAATACAGATGCCTGTGAATGTTCTATAATGAAGAACCTGCCTGAAAGGATTGCAGTGGGATTTGTTTATAGTGTCCTCAAGCAGTGTGGCAGCGTTTTTAATCTACATTACTTAAGAGACATAGTTTACTGTCTATATCTCGGGGACTTCCTATTCTGAAGATGTTCTGCATATAGAAATCTTCTCAGAAGAGTTCACCATTGCTCATTTCCATTAGCAGGAAAATTTCTAAGAAAGAGTATTGGAATTATGCCCAAGAGGAAGACTTTAAGCTATAACCAAGTATTTATCAAGGCAGATCACTCTCTGAGTAGAAATTTTAAAGGCTTTTAAAACACAGAGGTAGCACTGATTTCATCCACCTCTAGTACTAGTACTGCTGGGCCCCCACTTTTCCTCATGATACCAAGCCAACTACGTGTAAGCTTCCATTTCTAGAAGAATTATAAGAGAAGGAAAAATGATTGGTGTAGTGACAATACTGGATAGTACAGTATCATGGGCTCTGGATTCAAATGGGACTGAGAGTAAGTCCGAATTCTCCCACTCACTCACTGAGTCAACTTGAGCAAGTTGCTTAATTT
Organism: Theropithecus gelada; assembly: GCF_003255815.1. NCBI lineage: Eukaryota > Metazoa > Chordata > Mammalia > Primates > Cercopithecidae > Theropithecus > Theropithecus gelada. The sequence goes on from NC_037669.1 coordinate 169,431,917, forward strand.
CTCTGTACCTCAGTTTCCTCATTTTGCAAATGAGAATAACAACAGGATGTATCCACAGAATGATGATAATGATTAAATGTGATCTTCAATGCATAGCACTTAGCACACTGCTTATCACACAAGAGGTGCTCAATAACCTCCTTCATTTACTCCACATTTATTCAATAAGTATTTATTGAGTAGCTACTATGTGCCATGCATTATGCCCCTGTTGCACTTATGAAGTCAACTTTCTCATAGAACATTATGTAGACATAATGATGGTGATGGTAAAGATGCTGATGATTATGATGGGGTGACGATGATGATGGTGATAAAATCAGAACACAAATAGAAAATTACTGTGTGCCTCTGAATAGCCACAGTGATTTTCTCTTCAAAGTTTTACCTCAAATACTCTTAAAAGTCTGGCAGTGTTATAATTGAGATTTAACTGATTCACTTGGGGATGAGATTGGGCTGAATTTTATCCCCTATTCTATAGCCACAAAGGGCCTCCTAAGCTAATTAATGCTATAAACAAGATGGGAGGGGAATTTTGCCTGCATCAGAGAGCAGTTATTTCCAAGCACTTTCGCCTGTAATTTTCAAACAAGCACTGTAATTGCGAAGTAAGCAGAAGCCAGCGTTGCTAAGCCTGGCTTTGTACTCATTACCAGTCACCATTATCCGCTCATTAATGCTGGTCCTAGAGCTGGCAAAAGCCCACTCATCCTCATCCTAGTGATTGTGCTCAAATGCAATGGAGCAAAAGCCATTACGATTATCTACTGCACTAATTCAAAGCTATGGGATACTGCAGTAGGTAAGATCACTGCCTCTAGAGCCTACCTGCATGGATTCAAGTCCAATTTGAGTCCACTTTGTCCTGTACAATATTGGTCGCCTTATTTAACTGCTGTGAACCTAGATGGGATTCTTCCACCGTACCATGTGGATAACAACACTACCTATCTAGTAGAATTACTATCTGGTTTAAAGAGATGATCTATGCAAATCATTTAGCACAGGGTTGGCCCATAGTAAGCACTTAACAAAACTTAGCTGCTACGATTTTATATAATGATCATCACTATTCTGACCATCAAATGGAATCAGCAAGACTACAGTGGCTAAGGAAAGAGCCTTATTTTGAGAAGAAAAAGATCTCCAAATTTTCAGAAGGAGAAAAATGGTGAAAGACAAAATATCCATGCTCCATCTCACTATTAAATATTGTACTAACATCCTCAAAGGAAAGTCTTATACATTTCTTACAAATATGAAAAAAAAATGCTAGAGGAGAATTATACTGTCACCTTATGTCAGCATCCTACCTTTTAAAATAAATTAATGAAACAACTTAAAGAACTGTTTGCATCTAGGTTGCCAAAAGACCAATTTTTATTTTACTTATTTATTTGGCCAAGGGAGACACAGGGTGGGAAAGAGTTGTATTTCTCAGTCAGGTTTATTGATCTCTCTAAGTGCATTATCAAGCTAAGATGTGTAGTCACCAATTGCTTTATACTAGCTGACTTGGCGAGCAAACCAAGCCCCAAGGGATTTCATTTTCCCCTTAGAAAGTGGACCTTCAAAGTCAAGGTAATTCTGTTAGGCTTTCATACTGTATTCCTCCTTCAACTAAATCCAAGATATCACAGCATTAACTTACCAGTGGAAAAAAATGGGGGTAGAGTTTATAATTTTTAAATGTCATCCACTTACTAAGGCATGTTTCTTAGCCTCAACAATTTTTTAACCATTCCAGACAAAAAATACCTCCAAATCCACTTTGCAGTAACAAAACTCTACAATTAAATGTAGTAAAGTAAAAAATAAATACATAAACATTTTTTAAAATGAAAATATTTGGACATTTCTGAACCAAATGTTGAAAGAGCCACAGTACAACTCTGTTTCATTTCATCTTGCTTGAAGCTGTATCTTAATTTGGAGAGTTCCTCAGTTACAGAGTAGTTTTTTTTTTTTTTTTTTTTTCCTCCAAGTGAATATTGCATTTGCTCTTCTCCCACTCTCTTCTCTCAGGTAAAGTTGCCCTTCCCTGCATGTCCAGTACTTGAGAAATGTGATTTCCTGTTATTCTTTCTAAAATGATTTGGGGACTGGGCAGCTTCACTCTTGTACTTGACAAATAATAATTCTTGATTGAGAAACGGAAGAAAACTGAAAATACTTAAAACAGATTTAAAATATGAAGCTGGTCCACTGTGATATACAGTTGTGGAAACACAGCCATTTCATGAAAAAGTATTTCAGAGTAAACCTGTGTATAAGCAAGCAATATTTAGCCTTCATTTATCTCCCCTTCGCCAAACTGGGGAGACAGAACACTTCAAAGAAGCAAGAAACCTGGTCTCTGGATTTCACAGCAGGTAGAAAGGGACACCTAATTAACTGGTGGCCTGTTCCTCTTGATGAAATATGCATATCACACAGTCGTGACTGAATGACACTCATATTAGCCCAAGGAAAAGTTCAGAAACTCCATGACCAGCTCAACATTAAGGAGGCAGGATCAAAGATGACTAACACTGAAGATTTCACATCAACAGGAAGCAACCCTGAGGAAAAAATAAGCCCCCTTCTTCACCTATTTTCTTAATAGGAAAAAATTTAGATATGTCCCTAAAATTTTAAGAGCATTTAGTTCTTTTAACAACAAAAATTCTCTAAGTAATCAAAAGTAATGTATCGTGCAATTCAAATAAAGTAGAAAGGAAAGGCATTGCTCTAAGGTCTATGAATGCAGTAAGAGCACTTTCTATTTTTAATGGCACCTGTCATGATTTTACGAAATGCCCATAGTTTGTCTGAATCATATGAGGGGTATGTACATGTGTGCCTTCTTAGACTTCATCTAAACTCATTTCAAAAGCAGAAGACAAAAGGCAAGTCTTACATCGCAGCAGGCAAGAGACAGAATGAGAGGCATCCAGGATGAGAGAAAGACATAGGCTGGGAGGCTAAGCCAGTCTCTCTTTTCACATTTTTCTGACTACTTATATTCTAGCTGCACTGGCAGCTGACTAGATTGTGCCCACCCAGATTAAGGGTAGGTCTGCCTTTCCCAGTCCCACTGACTGAAATATTAATCTCCTTTAGCAACACCCTCACAGGCATACCCAGGATCAATACTTTATATCCTTTAATCCAACCAAGTTGACACTCAGTATTAACCACCACAAATGGCTTTGACCAAAAGCCTGATAGTGATGTGGACAATAAGGTCCAGGCTGAGGTGGTCTCAGATGAAGATGAGGAACTTGTTGGGAACTGGAGCAAAGGTGTTATAGCAAAGAGACAGGTGGCATTTTGCTCCTGCCCTAGTAATTTGTAGAAGTTTGAATTTGAGAGAGATGATTTAGGATATCTGGCAGAAGAAATTTCTAAGCAGCAAAGCTGCTTAGAAGTGACTTGGGTGACTTGGGTGCTATTAAAGGCATTCAGTTTTATAAGGGAAGCAGAGCATAAAAGTTCAGAAAATTTGCAGCCTGACAATGTGATAGAAAAGAAAATCCCATTTTCTGAGGAGAAATTCGAGCTGGCTGAAAAAATTTGCATAAGTAATGAGGAGTCAAATGTTAATCCCCAAGACAATGGGGTAAAATGTCTCCAGGGCAGGTGAGAGGTCTTCACAGCAGTCCCTCCTCTCACAGGCCTGGAAGCCTAGGAGAAAATGGTTTCATAGGCTGAGCCCAGGGTCCCTGTGCTGTGTGCAGTCTAGGGATTTGGTACCCTGCATCCCAGCCACTCCAGCCATGACTAAAAGACATCCCAGCCTTTTAGCCATGACTAAAAGGGGCCAAGGTATAGCCTTGGCAGCTTCTGCCTTATCAAACCACCAGATCTCGTAATAATTATGCACTTCCATGAGAACAGTATGGGAGAAACCACCCCATGATTCAATTATCTCCCACTGGGTCCCTCCCACAACACATGGGAACTATGGGAGTACAATTCAAAATGAGATTTGGGTGGGGACACAGAGCCAAACCATATCACCCCATTAGTGGGACCATCCAGTATACCACTCTGAATAGGTTGTGGCCAAAAGAATCTTAGTCTTGTATAATTATACCACATTCACAGGTCAGAGTAATCCTACATAGGTATACTTTTCTAGCAAGAAAATATTGACATTTTGCTATTTAAGACTACCCTTGTTTCATTATAACTTACTGGTACTAAGCTACACTTTCATTTCCCCAACAGGGATTCTTGAAGCTTGCAAGAGCATTGCAGCATGTTAAGGCAAAAATATCTTTAAAATATGAAGAACCACATTCTGTGGTGAAAGATGAGGCACAGATTTTGTGTCACAACAAACGGACTAAACACTGCATATCTCCAACAAGTGGGGAGAGAAGGAAAGACTAAAACTAGCATCTATTACTGTTTACTACATGCCAGACCCTAATTTTATGACATCATGTGAATTTACTTTCCTCTAGCCCAGTACTATTAACTCTACCATCTTTTGCTAATTGTGAAAAGAAAAAATGTCATGAAAGGTTTGAGTAAGATGCCTTACAAATATCAACTACTAGTATCATAAGCTCTCTCATCTCACTATTTACACACAATAAGCTCTCAAGGCAGCCTTAGTTCTGCTATTCCTCTCCAGGAATAATGAGTAAAACAGCCAATTAGGCTCTTCCTGGAACACTTTCTATATCCACAAAATGATCCAAGAATTTGGATTTTTATGTGCAACATTCAGACAATCTCTTGTGATCCTGGGAGACTGCTTCTGCTGGGGAGGTTGTCAGGAAAGGAGATTCTTCGAAAAACAAAACAAAAAATGATAATTTACCTAAATATCTTGGAAAAACCTGAAGAGAAAACTGGAGACGCATTCTGTTCCTCATTCATTAGAATGACTTTACATCCAACCCTCAGTGGGATGTGGGAAATGGAGAAAATTTTCAGGGTAACTTGATCCAAAATATCTTTAATTAGATCTCCTGTTAAACTCAGATTATCCTAAACTGTATCTGTTTTTCACTTTTTAAAACCTATACGTTTACAGTAACTTCTTTTTGTGAATTTTATTAGTTTATTTTTTTCACTTCAAAAGGCAAATGTCCCAGGCTAAATGCCTGAGATTTTTAAGGAGCCAAAAATCAATAGCCTCAAAGAATCCATACCTAAGAAATACTTGTATCACAGAAGAGCAATATTTCGATGTTTGTACTCACCACATCTGTCAACACATATAAGTGGTTTCCTAACATAATAAAATATGTACTTTAATGCAAGTTAAAGAAAAAAAATTGTTCTATTAATATTTCCTAAATTAAATGCAAGTACAAATGTCAGTTGGAGAAGTAACACATGCATATCTCAGAAGCAGTAACAAAGATACATGGTAAAACCTCAGGTGTGGATAAATCATGTTGAATGGCTCTGTGAACATTATTTAACCTCTTTGGAGCTTAGTCATGACTGGATATTACAGGACAAAGATGTAGTATCACACATGTCACTATACCTTAAGTGAGCCCAAATATAAGCCCATATTTCCCAAAGTCTTATTATTTATTTTGAGATTCAAAAGTATTCTGGATTGTTCCACTGTTGGCATTAGGTTCTGAGGAATTTAGAAGAGAAGGAAAAGTAAAACTGTTTTACTCTGTTACAATCAATGGCAACACTGTCTCCAGCAGTGCTGTCCCAGAGAGAGGTAACTCACATGAGCTATTTTAAGTTTCCTAGAGGCCACATCAGAAAAAGAAGAAATCTTAATATGCTATATATAATCCAACATGGCCAAAACATTATTTCAACATATAATCATACAAAAATAATTATTAATGAGATATTTTACATTTTTTATATTAAGTCCTCAAAATCCAATGGACATCTCCATGTACACAAGCCACATTTCCAATGCTCCATAGCTCTTGTGATTATTGGCTATTATAACGAACAACACATACATAGAATATTTTCACCATCTCAGAAAGTTCTATTGAACAGTGTAGCTCCTAGGAATTAAGACCTTAAAAACAGGAAAATCATTGCACCTAGTTTGAAAAGCATGGCCTGAGGGCCAGAAGCCAGCTCTTAGGTATCCTCAGCTCTTCCTGCATGCCATCCTCTGTGCCTAATGATCTCATCAATTTAGTGAAGCTCAAACTTTCCCATCTACAACTTGCACATCAAAGAAATAAAATGAGGGGCTCAAAACTGCTGATCCCCAAGGTAGTTCCCTTTCAGCTCTCACAGCATATTGCGCAACTGCTATGGAAATCTGCATGAACCATATTAACTGACCTTAAAAGGAAGGCTGTTTTCAAAGGAACACATAGACAGCATTTTGAATTTCAATGTTATCTCCATTGTATCTTAAGAGGAGCACAGAAACATGTGGCTTGAACTTGACTTTTTCTTTCCCTTTCTGTTTATCAGTGTTTTCCCTGGCAGATGTCGGCACAGAGCCCAGGAGAAGTTCTCCCTTGAAGTTTATCCAGGAGTTTCCTGGTAGCACATTGCTATCACTCAGGAGTTCAAGGTCAATCCCAGCAGCCTCTTTTCTCCTTAAGTGAAGTTGGCAAAGGAAATGACATCTTCCCGAAATGCTTATTATAAGAAGAAAATATATGGTTAAACCATTCGATTAACTCACAAATTTATGGAAGGCATGCCACTGTGTGTATCTAAATTTGGTGAATTCAAATGTATACGTTCAGCAAGGAAAAAAATTCCTTTACAAAGACTGCCAACCACCCTACCTGCCATTCCACTCAGCGAGCATATGTGCCACAGAGAGAGCAACTGGTCTCATTTTCCTCAATATTTTAATGTCTCTTTGCCCTGAGTATTATCTGGTCTTTTAAATAAAATATTTTTCATGCACATGGCCCCCAAACTCAGCCATGTACTTTAGTGCCTAATTAAGGGATTATTAAGAGTATTTTGACTGTACACAATTTTTGCCTTGAGACTGGATTAGGCATTCTGTCTCCTATATGAGATGCATATGTAAGCGCCAGATCTTACATGATGTGTTGTCCAAGATGACCCCTTGAAGCTGACACTGTGGTAGGCGAGACAACGGCCTGTACACAAACAACTCTAAAATTTGGCAGAAAATCCTAATTTATGTTAGTTAAAAGGAAATATGAAACTCCAAAAAAGAAATAAATACTTCTGCCAGGTCAAGGGGAAAATATCATGGAAGTCCTTTTAAGAAAGTCAAATTTGTTATAGGTCCTCAAAGAGAAGAATTTCAAAGAACAGGAACAGGCTAAAGTAACTTTATGCCCAGAAGGAAATCACATAAATAAATTCATGAAAATGAGAAGTTAGAGTATTGCTGAAGAAATAGACACTATTCCATTTTGACCAATATATAGGAAGCATTAAAAGAAAAAGTGTAGAAATTAGTGTGGAAGTATAGCCTCAAACCTAATCCTAAAAAGCTTAGTCATGGTAGAATAAGGTGTGATTACAAGTCCCAATGTGCATAATGGCTCAAACAAAATAAATATTTGTTTTTTATTCTTGTAACTGTCTCCAGCAAAATTTCCTAAATTTGGCGGGTGCCTCTCCTCCACATGGTGATTCAAGAACCTAGGCTCCTTCCTCTTGTGGTTCCACATCCTCCCGGGCAGGGGTGAGAAAATAAGTATGGCCTGGTTTTGTACCTCAGTGAGCTAAGAATGACTTTTATTCTTTTAAAGGTTGTAAAAAAACGAATAAAATTTAAAAAGATTTGTATCGACAGAGACAATTCTGCAATATTCACTGCAAATATTTACCATCTGGTTCTTTTCAGAAAAAGCTTGCTTGGCAACTCCTGCCTTAAGGCCTCATTGTCTTCCGTATCTGGCAGACAAAAAGAAAAATAGTGTGAAGGGGCCTTAGTCCCTTCTTAAAAGCCTCTCTCCAAAATGACACACATCACTTCCGCTTTTCTTCCATTGACTGGAACGAAGTCACGTGGTCAGTGCAAATTTTAAAGCAGGCAGGGAAATGTATCCAGCTGTGTGTCTAGGAAGAAAAGGAAACCGGTTTTTGGTGAGATTATCAGTCTCTGAACACCCTATTAAGGGGTTTAGATTTTCTTCAAAAGACAATGAGGAACAAACCATGAGAGAATTCTGGAAACAGAACTGACAAGACAAAATTGTTTAAGAGCATCTCCTTACAATAGTAAATAAAGAGCTACCTGCAGGAAGCATAACTCAGTATCAAGTCACTGAGTCTCTATCACAGACTTATGTGCACCTGGTAAATGGCCCAGAACAATTTTTAAAAGTCACCTATTTGTCAATTAAACTTCACCACAAGTCAATTAGCATGGTGATGTTTATGGTCCAGAGAGAACAGGCTATAAGGAACAATCAGGAGTTGTGAGGAATCACAATAACAATAAGTCCTTATGGGATGGTATGTGAAAAGTATCAACAGCACATTATAAATTTTAAAATAAATTTATTTCTGGCTGAGTGCAGTGGCTCATGCCTATAATCCCAGCACTTTGGGAGGCTGAGGCAGGTAGATCACGAGGTTAGGAGATTGAGACCACCCTGGTCAACATGGTGAAACGCTGTCTCTACTAAAAATACAAAAAATTAGCTGGGCGTGGTGGTGCATGCCTGTAGTCCCAGCTACTCAGGAAACTGAGGCAGGAGAATCACTTGAACCCCATAGGCAGAGGTTGCAGTGAGCCAAGATTGTGCCACTGCACTCTAAACTGGAACAGAGTGAGACATCATCTCAATAAATAAATAAATAAATAAATAAATAAATAAATAAATAAATAAATTGTTGTATGGAAGGATAATGCTGATACTAGTGGAAACACAAGAACCTTACAGGGACCTGGAAGTTTAAAACCAAACTTTTTCTTCACTCTGTTATGAAATAAACAGGCTTTGAAATCAAAATGACCTCAGTTCTAATTCCTGTTCTGAAACTGGTTGTGTGAATAGGAAAATCACTTAGTGTCTCTGTTTTTTTTCTTCATTTCATCATCAGTAAAACAGAGATTTTAAAAAGAAAATTGTTCTTGCAAACCGTTATAAGGTTTAACAATAATATTCATCAGACAGATGACCTAGTGCCTGGCAGAGAATAAACCCTCAATAAATTTTAACTACTATCATTACTATTGTCATCATTACGCCCATTTAAAGCCTCTTTTGAACAAAAACAAAGTCATTTGTATCCTAAAATGACTTGCAAAAACACATAATTAACAAACACTCTAAAATATGTGGTTATAACTTGCTTTTTCGTTTCAAATTTATAAGAAGCAGAAGTTCAAAAAGCAATTTCCTTAATTAAAAGGAATCTGATGTTTAATTCACAAACAAGGTTTTCTAGCCATTAAACTGGAACCAGCCCATTACTTATACACCTTTGTAGTTTTTCAAAACACTTTACTTTTAAACACTTAGAACCTAATGGTTCCTGGATGAAGTTGCAGGTAGAGTCATTTTCCGTGATGAGATACCTGCATTAGTCACGAGTCATTATTTAGTAAAGACAGGAAATAAACAAAGATGCATATGAAACAAAATTATTCTGTGACCTCCACCTGAGGCTTTTTGCTTTGTGACAAAATCAAATAATTGACTTATTTAAAAATTATGTATTAACTTTCTAATTGAGGCACCTGGTAGACATTTTGTGAAGATTTGTTGCTATTTAATTAATTAAGGGTGGATGTGGTCCTGTGGTTTGTAACTATTCTTAAAGATCTCTGTCATCTGCTTTTAAAGTTGAGATGCCCACCTTAAGTTGGGTTCCCTCAGAAGCAGACAGGCCTGAGGCAAGAATTTGAATGCCAACAGTTTTTTCAATGGCTACCCCAAGAAGAACCAGAAGGAAAGCCAGGAAGCAAGGTGGGAAAAGGGAAAAAAAAAAAAAAAATTCACCAAATTTTGATGATCAAGTTGCAACTTTAGGAAAGTAGGGCTCAATCGCGCTGGGAATCTCTGGGAAACAGTAGAGAACATGCCTCGGGGCTGTTCCACCTGAGGGGAACCAGGGTATTTACCGATTGGCTCCTATTTGCTGTGGGTTGAAGGCTACAGCTGTGCGTGTTAATACTCTGGCACTCTATCTAGCCCGCCTAGGTAGGCCAAGAACACTCCTACTGCCAGAGAAAGCCTCCCGGTGGTACCAAGGAGGGATAGATGAGGCATAGACGATGTCTGCTGAAATATCCGAGGAGAAGGGTCTGTGGGCCAAGTGTCACCATCATCACGGATACTTTACCCAAGAGGAAATATTTTACTTCTACCCTAAAGCATACCAGAAATTCTGATTGATCTTTGTATCAGGGTTCTCCAGGGAAACAGAGCCAATAGGATGTATGTATTAAAAACAGGTTTATTTTAAGAAATTGGCTCATGTGATTATGGAGTCTGACAAGTCCCAAGATCCATGGGGTGAGCTGGCAAGCTGCAGGCCCGGAAGAGCCAGTGGTATAGTTCCAGTCAGAAGGTGGCAGGCTCAAGACCCAATAAGAACTTACATTTCTGTTGGAATCTGAGGTCAGCAGGAAAAAAAGCTGATGTTTCAGTTCAAAGGCCACCAGGCAGGAAGAATTCTCCCCTACTTGAGGGATGGTCAGCCTTTTTGTTCTACTTGGGCCTTCAACTGATTGGATGAGACCTACCCAAATATGGAAGGGCAATCTCCTTTATTCAGTCTACTGATTTAAATGGCAATCTCATCCCAAAACGCGTGTCCTCACAGAAACACCCAGAATAATGTTTGACCAAATATTAACAATATTAATAATTAACACTTAAAATTAACCATCACACCCATTTAGTGAATGGAGCAATCGGTATTTTTCAGATTGAGAACTCAAAATACTTAAACTCCTTCACGCTTTCACATGAGACAAAAACTAAGCCAAGGGAAACAAATACAAAAGAGAATGTCCAAACCTGTCCCCACTGATGAAACACTGTATGACAATAGCTGTATTTTGTGCTCAAATCTGTCAGTCACATATTCAGCCCTGCTGGCCTTTGGGTCAGGTATCACAGATCCGCAGGCGCGGATGCTCACTTCAAGGAGCCCTGAATGAACGACCGTGGGAAGGAAGATCAAAGTGCACACATCCTTTCCTTACGATATGAAAAAGAAGTTTCCATAATGAAGCAAGAAAAGCAGAGGCCAGCCTGCTTTGCAGATAAGCCATTTCAGAATCAGTGTCCTAAATAACCCTGAAATTTGAATTTCCAAAAACATATTAAGAGATACTTCCAAATCTAGTTAATGACTGATGCTTTTCCTATTTTGAATTAATACGATTTTATTTTTCCAAACACTGACTCTTCCACCACAACAATACCTGATACCCCTTGTTAAAACCTGAAGGTCAAAGGAATCGAATCATGGCTTCTCACTTTTATGGAGGATACTCTTAGTGAAAAGCAAAATGAATGAGCAGTTGCTTCTCTGCTTTGGATAGATGCATGTCAGCAATCACACCACCCCACGGAAAATTTCACAAGCTACATGTGATAAATATATAGTATGTCACTTGTGAGTATGGTGTGTTTTAATAATAAAAACTAATATATTTTGTAACACAAATAATATTATTATCCAAAAAGGTGTGTTTTTTTTTCCTGGGAGGGAGGAATTTGGAGTTTTTAGGGTTTTAAAAATTGTTATTATTAGTATTATTACCTGGGTGTCAGATAAGAAGAAGCCAGACACTCTTGCAGGCCCTGGGGATATAAGAGAAAATAAAACAGATAAAAAAATCCATGTTCTCGTGGAATTTGCATCCAGGAGTAAGGGAAAGGAGATAGAAGAAAATCACTGAAATATAAATAAGTGCTTGAGAAAGGTAAAACATGTGAAGGAACAGCAGGAGAGGACTTAGCATTTTAAATATAGTAGCCAGGGGAGGCTGGCTGGCCAGGGACCTGGAGCAAACACTTCAAAGGCAGGGGGAACAGTGAGTGCAAAGGCCCTGAGGAGCAATATGCCAGGCTGGTCAAGAACCAGGAAAGAGGCCAGTGTGACCTGGTCGGGGTGAACCAGGGAGAGAGCAATAGAGAGTGAGGTCAACTGGGGTGAGAGGCAGTGGCCATTTCATGTCAGGCCTTCCAAGCCATCATAAGGACCTTGGCTTTTACCGCAGCTAAAATTAGGCACAGATTCCAGCAGAGGTATGTCTTAGGTCTGAACGCGATCCCCTGGTGGCTGTGCTGAAAGCAGAGTGCTGAGGGGCAAAGGAAGCAGCACGGAGACCAAGAAGGCGGCTAGGAAAGTGACCCAGCCAGGGCAAGACCGTGTTTGGCTCCAGGGTGATAACAGTGCAGTTGGTGAAAACAGTGAGATTCTAGATATATTTTAAAGTTAAAGGCAATATAACTCGCTGGCAGAACCAATGAGGTAAGGAAAATAAATAAAGGACTCATAGGTCCTCCAAAATTGTAGGCTGAGCACCTGGAAGAAGGCATATGCCATCTACTGGTATGAGGAGGTCTAGGGAAGGAGGAACTTCCAGCTCAGGTAGGAACATATTAGTTGTGAGGCTTTTATTAATTGTTTGAGTAGAAAATCAAGCCGATTAGTCAGATGTACGGGTCTAGAGACCAGAGGAGGGGTCTGTATTGCAGACGTGATCTGAGGAGTGACCTCTGTAGAGATGGTATCTAAAGCTGAAACTGGTTGAGGTCACCAAAAAAGAACACCGACACAAGCGAAGAAAAAAAAAGCAATTTGGATAGAAATAAGTTACTGAAAACAGTGTGTGACTGAAAAAGCATCACTTTTCCACTTTACATTCACCTTTAGTTATTAGAAAGAGACTTTGGAAAAATAAAATAGACATAAAAGCTCAATGAAGGGCTGGGCGCGGTGGCTAATGCCTGTAATCCCAGCACTTTGGGAGGCCAAGGTGTGCGGATCACGAGGTCAGGAGATCGAGACCATCCTGGCTAAATCGGTGAAACCCTGTCTCTACTAAAAACACAAAAAAATTAGCCGGGCATGGTGGCGGGCACCTGTCGTCCCAGCTACTCAGAGGCTGAGGCAGGAGAATGGCATGAACCCGGGAGGTGGAGCTTGCAGTGAGCCGAGATAGCACCACTGCACTCCAGCCTGGGGGACAAAGTGAGACTCTGTCTCAAAAAAAAAATCAATGAAGGAAATTTAAATCACCCATAATCCTCTCTACCCAGAGACACACACTATCATAATTGGGGATGTTGTCATAATTAAAATAATACTTCAGCTGGACACAGTGGCTCACACCTGTAATCCTAGCACGTTGGGAGGCTGAGGTGGGCAGATCACCAGAGGTCGGTTGTTCAAGACCAGGCTGACCAACATGAGAAACCCTGTCTCTACTAAAAATACAAAATTAGTTGGACATGGTGGCTCATGCCTGTATTCCCAGCTACGAGGGAGGCTGAGGCAGGAGAATTGCTTGAACCTGGGAGGCGGAGGTTGTGGTGAGCTGAGATTGCGCCATTATACTCCAGCCTGGGCAACAAGAGCAAAACTCCATCTCAAAAAAAAAAATAAATAAAATAATAATACTTTACAAGTATATTGTAATCTGCTTTTTTAAAATAATAGATCATAAACATTTTCTAAAGTAAATTATATATGGATATCCCATTATTCAATTAACCAGTTCCTCTTGATGTTGGACCTTTAGTATATTTTCAGTTTTTCACTATTATGCATAACACTGCAATCTTGTTTATGCAAATAAATCTGTTAATGAATTTCTGATGGTTTCCTTGTAACACACTCCTATAAGCAGAATATCTTAGTTGAATGGGGTGTACATTTTAATGGTTTCTGATATACAGTGCTGAATTGCTCCCAAGAAAGGTTGCACTAATTCACACTCATAGAATTCCTTTTTTCTACCCCCCTGTGCTAAGAAGGTAGTCAAATATTTACCTTTGTAAACTCGAAAGATTAAAAATGGCATTTCATGGCCAAGCGCAGTGGCTCATGCACTTTGGGAGGCCGAGGCGGGTGGATCACTTGAGGTCAGGAGTTCGAGGCCAGCCTGGCCAACATGGTGAAACCCCATCTCTATTAAAAATACAAAAATTAGCCATAAATCGCTTGTACCCAGGAGGCAGAGGTTGCAGTGAGCCAATATTGTGCCACTGCACTCCAGCCTGGGCAACAGAGTAAGACTTTGTCTCAAAAAAAAAAAAAAAAAGGCATTTCAATATTTCAATGCTATTTCATTCTTTATTTCTAGAGAAGTTAAACAAATTTCATATTTTATTGGCTCTAAATTTACCTTTCTATGAATTACTTTGCTTATATAAATTACTAGCTCATATCCTTTGTCCATTTTTCTAAGAAGGTGTTAATCTTTTACTTATTGGCTTATAAATATATTAATGATAAAAAGTACATTTTTGTTTTGGTCTCCTGAATTCTTTTCTTGAAAAACAAAACAAGGAAAGAAAAAAAAAAAATCAAGGTTTCTTCCAGATTCTGATATAAACACCAGAAAGTATAATGTTATACCCCAAACTCAGTCTAAATTCAAGTGCCAGGAGCTCTAAGATAGTATTTCTCAAAAAGTGATTCTTAGAGTACCTGAACCAACGCTTCCTAGGAACCTTGTTAGAAAATGTAGATTTCTGGATACCAACACAAACCTGCTAAATGAAAATTGCAGGGAATGGGGGCAGGTTGAAAATTTGCTTTGACAAGTATTCCAGATGAAGTTTTATCTGCACAATAAAGTTGGGAAGCCGCTTGCAGGAGGTAGAAGGGGTACTAGAACTAGCTCTCAGAACTTTAAGACCATTAATTTAAGTTAGATGTCAACTGCACCAGGGCCTGTACTATTGCTCTGGACTAATTCACCTTAGGGACTTTCTCAGAATCCATAGCATTAGCCAGCAATGGGGAGTGATCTAATGAATATTATGGTAGCCCCTGCCATTATGTAACAAGTTATACAGGCACTTACTCTAGCTGTAGATGTAGATACACAAATCTTCACACAGCACCAGAAAGACCATTTGAAACACAATAAAACATGCCAAGAAGCAAGCAATATCTTGTTTAAAACACAAGTTGCTCCTGTAAATTTGCCCAGGATCTATGGATAACTAGGTCAAATGCCATTTTCCTTCCAAATACAACGTACCACAAATTATTTTCATTTAAAAAAAAAAAAAAGCCAGATATCTTTTTTTCCCTGACTCATATTTTCATGTCTCACCTTTTATTCTGAGGTCATTTCTGCAGCAACCAACTGTGGACAAGGAATCTTTGACAACACGCCTTCTGGCAGGGCTTTGCTATGTGAGATGCTTGCCAGCGGCTGCCAAAAGAAACGAAAACACAGGAGTTCACTTTCATGAAGAAGTGGTTCTTAAAGTGTGACCCTTGAACTAACAGCCTCAGCATCACTTTAGAACTTGCCAGAAATGCACATCTCCAGCCCTAGGTCAGCCCTACCGAATCAGAAACTCCAAGGCAGGATCAGCAATCTGTGGCTTCACAAGCTCTGCAGATGATTGGATGGACGTTAAAGGTGGAGACCCAAGAGGTGCAGCAGAGTCACCTGGAGCTGAAAGCAGAGTGCTGCCCCCACCCCCACCTTAGGGCTTTGATTTGCAGGCCTGGGGTGACACCCAAGAATCTGCATTGTGAAAAAGTTCCCAGGTGATTCCCATACTGCTGGTCTAAGACCACATTCTGACAAAACCTGGCCTGGGAAAACCATTAGCCGGTGCAGACCAGGCATTGGATAGGCAGGTGGGCAAATGAGTCTGTCTTCCGCCTCTCAGTGAACAGTCATGAGACACTTCTATCAGATTCCTACAAGGTCCTAATACAGTTGAGTTCAAGTTGCCCCCAGCAGTAACCAGTTTAATCACACGCCCTTAGTATGGCTCTACTTCCTTCTGTTCCACTTTTCCAAGCCCCATGCTCCAATTCCCTAGGGTCAATTCCCAAAATTAACAACCCCCACTAGTTCTTGTCTCATGCTCTGCTTTTTGGAGGATCTGATGCTGAACAGAAACTATTTCAGAAACCTCAGCCCACAAGCTTATTATCCCACAGATTTCAATCCATCTTGTGAGGCCCACTTGCTCAGTGTGCAGCTCGCTCCCCTTTTAGTTCAACAAGTCCTCATATTCATTTTCTTTGGTTTTTCTGATACTCAGTAAGAATATCCAGTCTTCTGCCAGAACCACCCTTCATTGTGCCTCAAGAGTATTTTTTTCGGTTTTTATTCCAAAATGAATACCTGCTATCCTACATATTCCTCAAAAGCAATACCCATGGCAGGATCATGTGTACATGCCACCAAAATATAGTGTCCTATGACATGTGATGGCCACGGGGCTGCTGATTAAGAAGACAGCAAAGCCCTCACCAAGTTTCATTGGCGAACTGCTTGTCCCCACATACCCTCATCTCCTAGGATTCAAAGAAGAGCCCTTTGATAGGATTTGGAAACAAAACAAATTTTAATTAAACCAAGGTCTTCTATGGCCAAGAATAAAATGCACGAGTATTGTCAAGAAGAAAAACAGCAGAAAGGTTGCCACAGCTGAGAAGGAAAACCAAGCAGAAGCGTTTCCCCTACCAGGCCTGCTGAGAACTTTTACAGCCTACTTTAAAACTGTTCAGATGAAAGACACAGATCAGAAAGAAGTCTTCAATTATATTTCTCTTTTCTTCCTCTAGCCAGATTGTTTTTTTTAAAACACCGTGTAGTGAAAGAAATAAGATTAATCAAAAAGAGTCGGTGGGAAGAAAAATAATAAAGCTTATAGGTTGTTGTTGTTTAGTACAAAACAAAAAAAGAGATTGTGCTATAAAACAGAGGCCTGGTTGCTGCGGGGTGGGGGTTTGGGTGCAGGGGAAGATGTTCCAGAAGGCTAAATAAGAACAGGAGATGGAGACTGTGCCTGTTGGGTGGAGAATATACTTAGTAATTTATAGCATCCCGATGTGAGATAAGTCATCTTACCTTTGATGTGGTTTGTGCCTAACTCATTTATTACAACAAATGATTGGAAACCCAGAGCATTTGATTTATTTATCTAGCAACTTGCTAAAGCCCAGAACTAACCCAGAGAACAAACAGCAGTAAGAAAGCATTCTATCATCTTGAATTAAACACTTGTTACCAAATCATAAAACTTTGTCCTTTATCCAATCTATGTTCAAGATCAATAATAAAAGGTCATGCCTTGGGAACAAGGTGACTTGAAGCTTTCAACTAAATTTCTAGGCTACTGTGAATTTGAGCTTCAACCTTCAAAGGCAGCAGGGCTCAGAGTTTGGCAGCAGATGATCCAATAATCTTAAATGCTGATGTAAAAATTGTGATTCGCTTGATTTAAAACACAGTTTTACTGTGAATGTTTCAAGTTTTGTTTGGGTTCTGGTTTTTAATACTGACTGATAAGTATGCAGAAAGAGATACTTTGGTGTTTTATTGCCATATTGCCTATTACTGCTTCTGTGTTTAAAAAATCTGCTTATTGCAAGCAGGGTACAGTCATTTTGTGCATATTGGGTTTAATTTTCTACTAAGCAAATAAAAATGCCTTCATGTAATTTACAGATCTTCTTTTTTTCAAATATTGTATATGTTCTTTGATTTCTAGTGCTGTCTCAATGACCCCATGCTGAAAGGATTTCATTTTGCATTTCCAAAATATATACAAAACCTATTAAATGAAAGAAATGTAAGCCATAATTTATGTAGGAAAGAAAATGCTCCAATCATAACCCAATGATTTTATATAACCAATATGTCCCTCTATGACTACAAAATGAGGTCACATTCTCTTTTGTGTACTCAAACTATTATACCAAAGTTCTTTCCTGATTGCCAGAAATTGGCTACCACTCATACCATCTCCCCCAAATGATCTTCAGCTGTTTCTAAGACTGTTCCAGGACACAATCAGCCACCTGTGCATTCAGAAACAAACCCTCCATCCTCATTCTCCCCTCTTCTGCTGTCTTCGTCATTCAGCCTCTATTGCCAATGACCTGCTATATATCAGCAATCCATACGACATGGCTGTCCTCTGCCACCTACTGCTGCCAAGACCAGCCCTCCGGCCTTATCTCAGGGGACCCTGATTTTCCTCCACAGCAAGCATAGGCAAAAGCCTCTGTTGAACTCCCCAAAATGTCAAGAGACAGTTCATTAATAAAGCTAAGTTGATTCTCTCTCACTACAGTAAGGGAGAACATCATCTTAACAGAAGTAGAGTATTTACTTCTACTTGGGGGTCTGGTCTAAAGTGGTTTAAGGCCTGTCCCTCAAGGTGTGAAACTGGGATTGGGCAAAGTCTGTGACCTAATAGTTTAGGACTGGTGGATACAGAGGTGAGAGTCTGGAAGCAAATCTTGATAACTAAATTGTTGTTTGATAAGTGAGCTCTTTGCCCTCATAACCACACAGCTGGTTCTGATAATTGATCAGCAGGAATTTTCTGAAGCAAACAGGTTATGTATTGGGGCAAAATCTTATCTTTCCTAGACAAAGGTCTCCTGGAACAAATAACTAAGACATGTTAACATAGATGGACTAGCACCATATCCATGTCTT
Source organism: Theropithecus gelada (assembly GCF_003255815.1). Taxonomy (NCBI): domain Eukaryota; kingdom Metazoa; phylum Chordata; class Mammalia; order Primates; family Cercopithecidae; genus Theropithecus; species Theropithecus gelada. Next base: position 169,450,476 of record NC_037669.1, read on the forward strand.
GTTGACACCTCAGTGTTGCCTCTCAGTGTTGCCTCTTCTGTTTGACAGGCCTAGATCCCACCTAAGTTCTCAAAACTAGCTTCCTGCCCTACTCCACATCTGTCTCACCAGACCAGAGGCAGACCATTCCCTTCCATCAAAGTCTTTCAGAACCTCAGAATTAGCCAATTGATTCTCATCCTTGTTCAAAAAAGAGAAAAAGACATTTCCCCTTCCTCCTCTTCCAGACCATGGCCAGCCTCCCTTACATCCTTATTTCTTGCTGAAACTTAACCCAGACTTGCAATGGGGCCCTCTGACTCTCAATAAGGATATGCTCCGGCTCTGGCCCTAGAGCCCAATAAAAGGGACTCGTTGGTACGCTTCTCAAGTCCTGGGTCACTTGATCTTGCTCATGGTCCCTTTGTAACCTACAAAGTTTTCTATTTTCCAGAAAGTACATCTAACACACATGCCTTATGCATCTATGGTTATATTTTTACCCAGCAATGATTTTCCTTTAAACCATCAAAGAAGAGATTTATTCTAACTGTGGAGACAATAAGAAAATGGTCCCTTCTACTCTGCAATTTAAATTTTTATTCTACATAAACTATTTATTTTTTTAAGTTCTCATCTTAATAAATTCCTTAAAACAAAAGAAGATTAGCACAAATAAATATATAGAAACCTAAACTGAGGAAATGAATGCTAGGCAATACATGCTTTCATTCGCCTGCTGGAGTACAGTAGTATAAGAGCTCGGCTAATTGCAACCTTCGTCTCCCAAGTTCAAGAGATTCTCCTGCCTCCGCCTCCTGAGTAGCTGAGATTACAGGCACCTGCCATCAGGTTTGGCTAATTTTTGTATTTTTGTAGAGACAGGGTTTCACCATGTTGGCCAGGCTAGTCTTGAACTCCTGACCTCAGGTGATCCACCCACCTTGGCCTCCCAAAGTGCTAGGATTACAGGCGTGAGCCACTGCGCCCAACCTACTGCTTTTTTTTAAAATCCATTTAAGGAAATTGTCTATCCCTAAGTTAGAGCATTGACATGCAATATAAATAAATACGAGATGCTCCCAGTTGATGCCTTCAGTTAGTACCTTAAACCTAAATACAATGACAAAGCCATGCATCTCTGGGTTATGAAGTCTGGAACCACAAAAGCACTAAGGTCCACCAAACATTCTATTTCATTAGGCAAATGCTTAAAATTCCAACATCAAGAGAAAATTGGGGTATCTTACAATTAATTCCACAATAAGCACTCTCCTGGGGAAAAAATTGAAACAATATTAGGAAAATTGAAAGTACACACGGTCTGGAATAAGTTTATTATCGTATTTGAGTCTTTGAGTTCATTGAGGGCAGAGCCTGTCCCCAGTACCAAACACAATATAATTGTTAAACAAGCATTTGACAATTGACTAGCTGTTTGAATGAATTAATGAATTAATGAGTAAATGAATAACTTGCAAGTAACTCTCTTGGGGCTCAGCACTCTGAATCTGGCCTAAAGATCCTGGACTGCAAACAAATAGAATTACATCAAGAAAAATAATCCTTTATTTTGAAAACTTTGCTGATACACCAAATCAACATGAATTTCTAAGCTCCACAGGACACTTATAGGCCAAAAAAGGAATCTAGAAATGCTAGGGTGTACCAACATATCAACAGATCCTAAAGCAAGTCACTGGCAGGCGTCAGGATCAAGGGAAGGGCTAAAAGATGGAGAAGAGTTGGAGTCATCCCACTGGACTGAAACAGTGCCTCCCGTGGAAAGGACAGTTAATCCAGACTGAGTTAGGCCTGCAGACACTGGTAATATCTTGGTGGATGATGCACACTACAGGGTGCTACAGAACTCTGTGCTCTTGCTTTTCAGCATCTATTTTTTGACTATTGTGGGAGGTGCAGAGAGAATACTGAAATGTCAAAGCTTGCAAGTGTCCGACAAGTACCCAGCTACCGAAGGGAGAAATTCTTCCAAGCTTTTGCATGGAGGTTCTAGCCAATAAGTATGAAGATCAAGATCCCTGGAAAATAATCAGACCCTCATGTCCCAAGTATCTGTAATACAAGAGTCACATCTGCAAATGTTGCATGCTCATTAATTCTGACTTTAATGGAATTAATATCTTAGAATTGTCCCTAATCAAAACCTAAGCTTCAAGGTGAAGACATTTCAGATTCTGTTTAAAATCTGATCCTAAGAATCCTCATAGTAGCAACTCTTGTTTGGACCTTGTATATTTCTCACAAAGCCAGTAATAGGATAATTTCTATTCACAATTATAATTTCTAATAACAAGGTCAGGTCTCTGAGTATTGATCTCAATGTTCCTTCCCTTCCTCCTGCCACCCCTCTCTCTAGGGCAATGATTTCCAACCTTGGCAGCACAGCAGTAACGTTGGGAAAGTTACTGCTAAAAAGTACTGATTTCTGGGTCCCACACCCTGATCTTCTGGTTTAATTGGCCTACTGATGGAGTACAGGTGTCAAAAAATGCTTAGGTGATTCTAATGTGCAACCAGAATTGAAAGGAAGTGCCCTAGGCCTGTGTTCTCTCCCTGAGCACACAAGGAGCCTGAAACAAAAATTCAAAAGAAATGACCATCTAAGAGCAAAACAAAGGCTTGGCTTTAGGGCCAGCTTTTCCCTCCAGTGAGATGAAAGGCTAGACTGGAGAAAAGGAGCAAGATGAGGACAAGAGTATGAGCAGTACAGGTGTGTAAGTTCGTTTTCACACTGCTATAAGGAACTATCTGAGACTGGGTAATTTATAAAGAAAGGAGGCTTAATTGACTCACAGCTCCACATGGCTGGGGAGGCTTTGGGAAACTTACAATCACGGCAGAAGGTGAAGGAGAAGCAAGAACCTTCTTCACAAGCTGGCAGGAGGGAGAGAGAACAAGTGAGGATGTGCCACACTTTAAAACCACCAGATCTCATGAGAACTCACTCACTATCATGAGAACAGCAAGGGGGAAGTCCATCCCCATGATCCAATCACCTCCCACCAAGTCCCTTCCTCAATACATGAGGATCACAATTCGAGATGAGATTTGGGTGGGCACACAGAACCAAACCATATCAACAGGACATCCTTGAAGTGGCAAGATAAAAGGGAGCTTCTGTTGCAGAGGACCTAAAAGAGGTATGGAGGGTCTTCCAAGGCCAGTCTGGCCTTCAGCAGGGACACTTCTCTCCTATTATCCCCCACGTACCACTGGGGATCAACTTGGCCCAAGGGCACCAGATGCTCATAAGCTCTCCGGGCAGCAAATGCTCTGTGTTAAGATGTGGGCATGAGGGGATACCCCAGTTCTGACTAAAGTGGAACTTGAGAGGACTGGTGAGAAATTTCCCTGTGGGATCACTCTGGCTTGTTTATATTTCTTTGTTTGTATCAATTACCCTCACTTCCCTAACCTTGAAGGGAACTTCACAGGGAGGATAAACCATTTTCAATATCCATAACCTCCATATTATTTCAAGTATTTACATCCCATATTCTTCCCCCCACCAAATATGTTGTTTAGTGATTGAGTCTGTTTCAAAAAAAGAAAACTAGACATGCTTAATTATATGTTTTTGTTTATTTTTTTATTATATTTTATGGTTGTATATGGTAGCTACTAATGCCAGAACAGAATTTTAGATTACCATGGATTAATTAGTTCAGGCCCATTGCAACCCAGGGATATTTTTGCAATATCTAATCCATTTCTAAAACTGTGTTGGACTCTGAATCAAGTTTCAAATGGTGAAAGACTCTATTTCATTATTTTAAATAGGAAAAGTAAGAATGTATTCCCAACCCATCCAAAATTCCTGACATATTGCCCCAAATGTCACTAAAACCCTTGAACACCTATAAACAGTCCACCAAAGATTTCTACAGAATGCAAACATTGAAAACACCAATTACTGAATTATTGAACACTTAATGAACTCATTAGTGAGTACATTTGTGTATAGTACTCAATGGTTCTAAACAATTTTAGATGTAAAATACGTATTTTTTCTAGTCTGCCACAAACATGTATTTATTATATATGTAAATAAGCAATATAATAAAGATACTAAAAAATACCAGAGCTACTATCTAAATTGGATTAAGTTGGAATAGTTTGGGGAAGGGCATGGGAGGTGCCAGGGGAAAGGGAAGGTGGTAAAGGGCACAATATCAAGCAAAGCTCCACAGAGGGTAACTTGGAGACAACCCCACAGGGACATTCAGAGATCATGTTGGTCATGCTTCAGAGGTGCTCCAACAGAGATTAAGGAAACTGAAGTATTTTCACACCCCACCTATCCATTCTTGGTTAAAGGCTGCCTTTGAAGTAAGGGATGACTAAGTTCCCAGGTACTTCTGACTCTCAATGCATTCAGGTAAAGCAGATTCTGGAAGCCTGAGGGAAGCCCTTCAATAGAGGTGCTGGCTGTTGGTCATGTAAACACCAAAGCTGAGCACTTCCACAGACGGTTCCTACTCTGATCCCTTCTTGGTACAGATGCAGAACTAAGAACTTGTCACATGGTGACTGAGAGGTTCATCCAAAACCCACTTCTGACTTCCTCCTTTTTTATTAATTTTAATCACGTATGTTGTCTCAGCTTTCATTTTACCCAACTGGAAATCCTAATTGCTTTAGTCTTCACTCATACAAAAGTGATCCATTAATGCACTAATTTGAGTGTCTCGGGTGCCACCTCTCTTCAAAACTGGGCCAGTTGTATCTTGTCTTTCTATTCTTTTACCTTAAATTGACCAGAGATGATCATAACATTCCAGGGAAGCAAAAAAACTGCATGATTTTATACATATGCAGTTTTATACATATGAAAGAAGATTTTACCATTGTGTTTCAGTGCTTTTGCCATGGTCCCAGCTTAGAGAAACCCACTCAGCTGATGTGTCTAGTACCAACTGGCCATGACTCTTATACCTCATGCTATCACCCCAAGGCCTTTTGTAGGTCTTTCTGCCCAAAAGCTCTCCCTAGATAAGAATACCTCCTCCACCAGATATAACTCCTGCTCATTCATCTGCAGAAATTGCTTTCTTTGGGAAGCTTTCCCTGCCTACTTTGAAGGCCAGCTTATATACTGTATAGTGAAGACCCTTATCATACAACTTATCATATGGTCCTCTGATAGTCTTTTAGCTTGAATCTCCATTTAGACCATCAGATACTGAATAAGAACTGTGTCTTGTGATTGCATCCCCTTTGTTTGGCACAAGAAATTTGGTCTATAGATAATTGCTGAAAACATAATCTATGAGAAAATCTCTTCCTGAATCATAATGGATGGTTCAAAGCTCTGAAAAAGAAATTAATGATCAGGATCCATTTTTTTACCAATATAGAAGTGGGCAAAGGCATTTACATATCAAAAGTACCTTCAGCTCACCTTTAAGCCTGGAAGGACACTGGACACATGTCCTCTTGGATACAGAGCCAATATCCTTTCCTATAAATACAAATAACCTGTACAGTTACTAGGAAAGAACTAAGCCATTGTCTTCTCACGTGTCCAAATACAATCCTAATAAAGGTGAATTTAACCAGCAAAGCAAAGGACAAAGTCAGTACTACTGTTCTGTTCCTACCCTGTCTGTGCCTACACAGATTATCCCCAACTATGACTTTCTAATTTCATTTTTGTGTGAGAATAAATATTTTCCACAATTCAGAACTTCCCCTGGTCCACCACTCATGAGATGTTTTTCTAACACTTGTACTCTACTGTGGAACATTCAGAACCATGTGCAATGCATGAAATCTATCAAGTTGCAAGATTAAGGGCCAATGTTATGCGCTTTGACAATTATCTCCTTTTCTTTTTAAAATAAAAGGTCCAAGGTGACACTCTGAATGCCAGTTTTGGTCATAAAACTGCCCACAGAGTACAACAAATTCCATTCATAAAATGTATCACAGCTAACTCTTCCCATGGTGATGAATTTTATTCTTATAATCCACAGAGACTTTGAAAAGGCTGTTTTAATTACATATGCCCTCAAAGCCTTCTTCTCACATAACTGGGAAACACTCTGCTGATCTCAGCTGGACTTTCCTGGGCTTGGGAAGCCTCCAGGGTGCAGGCTCCATTCAGGTCTGATCTACGTCGCTCTCAATCTTCTGAGACTAGTGGGCTCTTCAGGACTTGTTCTCATTTGTGATGGCAGAAGCTCAAGGGTTTAACCCTTAATGCATAACCCAGCTGCATCAGCCTCTGCTTACATCACATTTGCCAATATATCACTAACCCAAGCAAATCACATGTCCATGTACAAAGTCAAGGGGCAAGGAAATACATCCATCTCTCATGCAGTTGGAAAGAAGACAGTGAATATTTGCTGAACAATGATCTAATTCACCACAAATTATCTGAGTAAAATCTTCAATGTATTGTTGTTTTATTACTTGATGAGCTTGACACCTTGGTAGTTCAGAGGAAGATGGAGATACAGAGAGGACATTGTAGCTAATGTTAATGACAATTGCTTTAGTAATAATGATAGTTAACACTCATCACTGTGGAATCCTGTAAGTCAAAATAATAATTGTTTTGTTTCTACTCATGCAAAAGCCTCTCCAACGTCTTCAGTGTCTTAGTTATGTATCTTGGAACCTGATCCTGTTTCCTCCTGTCTTGCTTATTTTACCTTATCATATTTGTCCATTCTTACATGGGTTTAAAAAAAAACATGGATCCCATTCAATATTTCTATTGAACACTGAAACACAAATGGATTTTGGAACTTAGCCACTAGGAAAGAGATATAAATAGCAGGAAAATAGAGTGATGGAGTAATAGAATTACAATCACACCAGAGTTCAGAAAGTCCACCATTCAGAGAGTGAAGGCCTAAAAAGGCAAGTGTTCAATGTTACATAATGACTTCTTCAACCAAAACTAGAGCTTGGGTCACTAAAATTTAACATGACACATAAAAGGAGGTATCTAAATCTGTGGAAGTGCCTTCCTTCAACACTGCTCCTACAAAACATAAAAATTAAGTGCTTTTTTAACCTGGATAAACATTTCAGACACAAAAAGATATATAATGGGATAGTAGAACAAGAACTAGATAAGGAACCACAAGATCTGTGTCCTTCTCATAGTTCTTCCACCTGCAGGCCATAAGACCTGTGGCAAGCCAATTTGCTCTGTTCTACCTCAGTTTACTCACATTAGAAACATCACCACTCGCTCTGCCTTTGTCAAGAGTGGTTGCAAGGATCGGAAGTTAGCATGTATGAGAATTTTGTCATAAGACAAAAAATGCAATTTGTTGCCGTTCACCGTCAATAAGACATGCCTTTGATATGTTTTCCCATTCTCGTATACTTTGGGCCAAACACTGTGGTGAGTTATTAAATATTAAAAGACTTAGCATTTACCCTCAGGGGATTTCAAGGAGACAGACATTATAAATTCATCTGTAAAATGTATAAATAAATTATTACAGGCAAAACAAACTAGAAACATCTAACAATATAGAACGAATTTCTTTGCAAAGCTATAGAACTTTTATTCACATACAGCCAATATTTACTGAGCCTCTCCTATAGCAGCTACTGTTCCAAGCATTGGAACACAGCAGTAAATAAAACAAACCAAAAAGTACATTACAACTAGAAGTTGCCCATTTGCCAGAAGACTTGCCAATTCAGAGAACAGCTGATTAATAAACCACTTTTGCATGACCACTTAACACCACAGGCCACATGGGTTGATTTTTGTAAGTGTAAAATTTTGCATGGTTGTGACTTTCCCAATAGTTTGTTTAATGTTTGTTTTTCTGTTTCCCTCAAACCAAAGCCGTCTTGGTATCTTGTGTTAAGGTATGCCTGCTTCCGAAGGCTTTAATTGGGCCTGAATAAATGGCGATCTCAACTGGGACTATTTGTTCACATAAACAAGAATACATCAGTGCATTTTAGCAGATCTGAACACAGAAGTTTTTACACATTTATGAGTACCCACGAGGAGGTTTATAGGATGTATCACGGACAAGTAGACTAAAAGAACTGTCAAGCAGACATCCTATGGAGATTTTTATGGAAATATTTTATGAAAAATCTGGTCTAAGATTTCAGTAAGGAGAGAAGTGGAAACAAAAAGTAATATTTGGGTATTTTCTGTAATGTCAGATATTTTTATCACTCTCATACTCAATAAAGAAGAATGGCCTATAATCTATTTGGTGAAGATAAAACTACATCATTAAATGAGCTGATTTGTGGGGGCAGGAGAAAGAAAGAAAGTGCATGGGAGCATAGTTCTTTATTCTTGCATCAGTACAAGCTGCTTACCCAGAATAACTTCTAGGCTCTCATGCATACAATTAGGGACTAAAATAGAAGTGAAGGGACAATATAAAATGTTGCCCTCAGACTTAATATAAGGGGTAGTTTTATCTAAGGCAAGAGGTAATGATCAATCATTTATCTTGCATCTATATATAAAAGCACAATCCTCCATTTTCAGCTTAGAAGTCAACTGCTGTCAGAGAAATAGCCTGACTCCTGCTCCCATGCAAGTCCAAGAGGGGCATTTCCTATATACTCACACCCCGGAACTCTGAGATTCCTCTCATGACACTTATATCGCAGGATCATAATTGCTTGATATAGACCTATATCTCCCTATAGACCCCATAGGCCCTTCTCTCTATAGACCCTTCTAGGCTAGCAGCTCCACGAAAAAAGTTGTAATTTCTATCTTATAACTATGGCATACAAACGTATGGTCTGTATTTGATACATATTTGTAGAATTGATGGATGGAAAAATAAATTTTGAAAGCAAACACTGCATAACATATATACAAATACCTTCTGAGAGCAACTGAAGGTAGCAAAATCGAATAACTAAAGTTCTTCAAACTGAATTCTTCATAAATAAGGAAAGGAATTGTCTAGTGGGTCTACTAGGTAACTAGACTGTCTAACTTATCATTATCTCCCTAGCCCATAGAAGATGCTTTAAAAGAATTGAATAATTACTGTAGCCTTGTAGTATAGTTTGAAGCCAGGTAGTGGGATGCCTCCAGCTTTATTCTTTTGGCTTAGGATTGTCTTGGCAATGCAGGCCCTTTTTTGGTTCCATATGAACTTTACAGTAGTTTTTTCCAATTCTGTGAAGAAAGTCATTGATAGCTTGATGGGGATGGCATTGCATCTATAAACTACCTTGGGCAGTATGGCCATTTTCACAATATCGAATCTTCCTATCCGTGAGCATGGAAGGTTCTTCCATTTGTTTGTGTCCTCTTTTATTTCATTGAGCAGTGGTTTGTAGTTCTCCTTGAAGAGGTTCTTCACATCCCTTGTAAGTTGGATTCCTAGGTATTTTATTCTCTTTGAAGCTATTGTGAATGGGACTTCACTCATGGTTTGGCTCTCTGTTTGTCTGTTATGGTGTGTAAGAATGCTTGTGATTTTTGCACATTGATTTTGCATCTTGAGACTTTGCTGAAGTTGCTTATCAGCTTAAGGAGATTTTGGCCTGAGACAATGGGGTTTTCTAAATATACAATCATGTCATCTGCAAATAAGGACAATTTGACTTCCTCTTTTCTTAACTGAATACCCTTTATTTCTTTCTCCTGCCTGATTGCCCTGACCAGAATTTCCAACATTATGTTGAATAGGAGTGGTGAGAGAGGGCATCCCTGTCTTGTGCCGGTTTTCAAAGGGAATGCTTCCAGTTTTTGCCCATTGAGTAAACAGCATGGTACTGGTACCAAAACAGAGATATAGACCAATGGAACAGAACAGAGCCCTCCAAAATAATACCACACATCTACAACCATCTGATCTTTGACAAACCCGACAAAAACAAGAAATGGGGAAAGGATTCCCTATTTAATAAATGGTGCTGGGAAAATTGGCTAGACATAAGTAGAAAGCTGAAACTGGATTCCTTCCTTATACCTTATACAAAAATTATTCAAGATGGATTAAAGACTTAAATGTTAGACCTAAAACCATAAAAACCCTAGAAGAAAACCTAGGCAATACCATTCAGGACATAAGCGTGGGCAAGGACTTCATGTCTAAAACACCAAAAGCAATGGCAACAAAAGCCAAAATTGACAAATGGCATCTCATTAAACTAAAGAGCTTCTGCACAGCAAAAGAAACTACCATCACAGTGAACAGGCAACCTATAGAATGGGAGAAAATTTTTTCAATCTACTCATCTGACAAAGGGCTAATATCCAGAATCTACAAACAACTCAAACAAATTTACAAGAAAAAAACAAACAATCCCATCAAAAAGTGGGTAAAGGATATGAACAGACACTTCTCAAAAGAAGACATTCATACAGCCAACAGACACATGAAAAGATGCTCATCATCACTGGCCATCAGAGAAATGCAAATCAAAACTACAATGAGATGCCATCTCACACCAGTTAGAATGGCGATCATTAAAAAGTCAGGAAACAACAGGTGCTGGAGAGGATGTGGAGAAATAGGAACACTTTTACACTGTTGGTGGGACTGTAAACTATTTCAATCATTGTGGAAGACAGTGTGGAGATTCCTCAAGGATCTAGAACTAGAAATACCATTTGACCCAGCCATCCCATTACTGGATATATACCCAAAGGATTATAAATCATGCTATTATAAAGACACATGCACACATATGTTTATTGCGGCACTATTCACAATAGCAAAGACCTGGAACCAACCCAAATGTGCATCAGTGACAGACTGGATTAAGAAAATGTGGCACATATACACCATGGAATACTATCCAGCCATAAAAAAGGATGAGTTCATGTCCTTCGTAGGGACATGGATGCAGTTGAAAACCATCATTCTCAGCAAACTATCGCAAGGACAAAAAAACAAACACCACAAGTTCTCACTCATAGGTGGGAATTGAACAAAGAGAACACTTGGACACAGGAAGGGGAACATCGCACACCACGGCCTGTCATGGGGTGGGGGGAGGGGGGAGGGATAGCATCAGGAGATATACCTAATGTAAATGATGAGTTAATGGGTGCAGCACACCAACATGGCACATGTATACATACGTAATAAACCTGCATATTGTGCCCTAGAACTTAAAGTATGATAAAAAAAAATTTTCTTAAAGAATGAATAAACAGTTCACTAATTAGAGGAGACAGAATAGAACTCTCAGAGTTTATCTTGTAATGCATATATAATACTGGTTGCTTAACTAATTCTGATGCCTGTCATAGGTCTTCATTCCCTCCCAATTAGCTCTCTATTCAGTCTCAGAAAAAGGCCATCAATCTTCCATAATCATTCCCTTCCTAAGCAAACCTAACATGGAGATTTCTTGGCTCTTCCTGAAGTCAATCAAAGCAACAATATAATCTCTCCTCTGAGTATTCCAGATGAAGCCATTCCCATGCCCTCCTTAATCTTAATAAGATTTTACTCAATATTTCATTTAATGAATTCATTTAAGGAAAACAAGTATAAGCACGATTTCCAGTATACAGTTGTATCTACTTTGGCTCAAATACATCATTAAGGTATTAAAGAATTTTCTGGTTATAAACCTTCTCTGTCTGAGTTTTGATGTGTTCTCTTTCTAATTCAGTCAATTTTTGAGAATGCAGCTGATGGTACTGTAGAATGGAAAACAGTCTTTGTGGAATACATCTCCAGTAGAATTTCCTAAAGAACTGGTCCACTGACTCCCTTCTTTCTGCAAAAAAAGGTTAAGATAGGTATTTATTACTTCTGTTCACTTTCAGATGATATTATTTTAGACCTGGAAATCCATGCTATGTTCTAATGAGCCCTCCTTTTCTTTATTGAAGTCCAGCCACAGCGTGAGTTCAGTCATTGGAGAATCCAGTCTAATTTTCCAAGCCCTCACCAATCATCTATTTGATTCTGGCCATATTAAAAGCAAAATGAGAGGCAAGATGGAAATTGAAACCTTTTTTTCTCTCATTCTAGTAAATTTAGATTTCAGATTTTCTTCTAAACCTTAATTTTAATGTCTTTTAGTTTGCTAATCACATATTTGGGGAAAGGCTAATAAATGGGTTTGTTGAACAGAAAACCCTTATTTTTCTGGGTGTTTGTGATTTTCTGTTTCCTAGATTTTTATCTCATAGCCTCATGGGCCACCATTTATATTTAAATCAGTTGTTCTAACAAATAAAGTGGGGAACAAATTTATTGTTCAATAAACCACATAGGTTAATTAACATGACCTATGGTCTTAATTTTGCCACTGTAATGGACAATGTCAGTGCTCCTTCCAGGTAACTCAGATACCATTCCCAATTATTTATCTTATTATTGTCTCTTTATTGCAGCACCTCTGACCTTAAGCCTCATTCCCTTTTGTGTATGTATTTGCTACCTGTAGCAATTTTCCAGACACTGCACTTACGCTACTCGTACCTGTTGGGGCCACAGTCTAGGGCTTCAGCCGCCTGGGAATTTATATGTCCCTTGGAAGACCAAGGGAGGGGAAACTTACCAACGACTATGCAAGCCCAGCTGCCTTGTCTTGAGTGGGGCCATTTGGAGACATGTTCTCAAGAATCCCCCTGTGGGATCATGCTGAAGCCATCCTCGTTGGAACATTACCTAAGACTGCACACTCTAGCTTGGCTTCTCCCCTTCCCTGCCTTGCTTCCCCAATATCATTAGTGATTTTTTTGGAGAACATGTCATTCATGAATCACTTATACATGACTCTAAGCTCCCTATCAGGATCTGCTTCTGAGGAAACATTCTAATGCAGCCAAAAAGATACAATTATTTCGTGAGCATCACAAATGATCCAGTAATAATAAGCAGTAGATTTGTTGATAGCATAATAAATGTCACTCAGATTTCAAAGGATGACTCTAGCTATAAGAAAGAATGATGTTTCTAAATAGTATTTTAGAGTGATTAACAATATATATTGTTAAATTTTAAAACGAAGATGGAAAAAAGTATGTGCTGTATGCTATTTTATCTCAGAAAAATGTAGAAATAAAATGCATGTACACGCTTGTTTTGACTGGATGTTTATGTCTCCTCTTAGATTCATATGTTGAAGTCCTAACCCATAGTATCTCAGAATGAGGCTGTATTTGGACACAAGGTCTTTAAAGAGATAATTACGTTCAAAGGAGTTCACCAGGGTGGGCCGTAATCCAGTATGACTTATGTCCATACGAGAAGAAGAAATTACGACACAGACACATACAGATGGACACAAGAACACGGCCAAGGAGAGAAGCCTCAGAAGAATCCAAGCCTGTCAACACCTTGAACTCAGACCTCCAGAACTGCAGGAAAATAAAATTCTGCTGTCTAAGCCACCCAGTCTATGGTGTTTTGTTATGGTAGCCCTGGCAGACTAATACACAAAGTTCCCTGACCAAAATACAATGAAATTAGAAATGAGTAACAGAAATAAATTCAAGAAACATATAAATATGTGGCAATTAAAAAATACACTCCTAAATAAACTATGGTTCAAATAAAATTAAAATTAGAAATAATAGAACAAATAAAAGGAAAATCAGAAAATAATTTTAGATTAGTGAAAACTGAAATAAAACATACCAAAACTTACAGGATGCAGTTAATGCACTGCTCAGAGCAAAATGTATAGCTGCAAATGCCTATGTTTACAAAAAGAGACCCCAAAGCAATAACCTAACCTTCTACCTTAAGAGGCTGAAAAAATGGAAGCAAACTAAATCCAAAATAAAGAAAGAAAAGGAAATAATAAGGTTTAGGGCAGAAATAAATGAAATGGAGAAAAGAAAAAGAATAGAAAAAATAAAACCAATATTGAAACCTTGATAAGATAAATAAAATTGGCAAACTTTTAGCTAAACTAGCCAAAATAAAAAAGATAATATTCAAAATACCAAAATCAGAAATTAATACAAAGTGTCACTATGTATAATGCACAAATCAAAGGGTTATAAAAGAATACTATGAACAACTATGTGCCATCAAATTAGATAATTTAGTTTAATTGGATGCCTTCCTAGAAGACACAAACTACTATTTGTATTTTCTTGACTCAAGAAAATACAAGATATATAAATAGACCTATAACACCTAAAGAAATTGACTTAGTAATCCAAACATTTCCCACAGAGAAAAGCCCAGGCCCAGATGGTTCACCAATAAATTCTATCAAACATTTGAAGAAGAATGAACTCCAGTCATTCACAAACTCTTCCAAAATACAGAATAAGAGGGAATGCAATTCAGCCCATTCTGTGAAGCCAGAATTACTCCAATATCAAGTTCAGACAAAGACATTACCAAAAAGGAAAATAATAGAATAATATCTCTTATGAATATAAATACAGAAAGTTCAACAAAATACTAGCAAACTGAATCCAGCAACATACAGAAAAGACTATATACCATGACCAAGTAGGATTTATCCCTGGAGTGCAAGGTCAGTTTAACAAGCAAAAATTAATCAAAGTAATGCACAATGTTAATAGAATAAAGGGCAAAAAAAATATGATGATCTCAAAAGATGGAGGGAAAATATTTGACAAAAATCTAACACCACTGCATGATAAAAACAGTCAAGAAACTAGAGGTGGAAGAGAATGTCCCCAATCTAATAAAGGACATCTATGAAAAATCCACAGCTAATATCACTGTTTTTAATAATCATATTGGCAATTTTAGTACTCTACTTCAAACTCCTGGCAACCAGCTCGTTTCTCTAAGTTCCACAGTCACCAAAAACAACCAAAGTTCATTGGAGAAATGTCTGATTCCAACTCTGTGACATGATGTATAACATGAAGTCAGAGCTTATAAAGAGAGAAATCTTTAAAATCACTGGGTTTACATTAGAAAAATTTTGAAGTCAACTGAAACAATTTGAGCATACATAGAAAAATGGATCAAACATCAAAGATGCTTACAAATCTCTGAATTCATAGATACAAAAAAATAAAAACCTATTGCTCACCTTTGGAGAAAGCTAAAAAAACCTCATGTTGAGAACTAGTAAATAAAGGAAAAGAATCAAACATTTAAGTTGCTTTTCTGTATAAACTGCCCTTCAGGGTAATCAGATAAATGAGCAAAAGTGTGTCTTTATAGAAATATTCTAGCTAATAAATGGGAAAATGATAGAATTAGAACTTCACCATTTTTAATACCCTTAATGAAATAATGGACAGGCAATAATAATTAATGGCTGTTAGCATAATAAAATGGAATAGTTGAACTTTACATGCCTCCTGATATAAGTATCTGTCATAAAAATTATAGCTGAATCTGACCAAGTTTCCAGTTCTATTATTAATAAAAAATACAGAAGATAAATGTTAAACGTCGTCATAGGCATGCAATAAGAAAATCCAGAATGTGGAAAACTCTACAGGAGTTTTTTCAGGACAAATGATCCAGTTTCTTTAAATAAGTAACAAAGTAGCACAAAGGATGTAAGGAAGAGATGGAAAATATACTTTTGTAAGGTTCTTAAACTACACATGAAGTGGCATAATATTGTTCAAATCACTAAAAAGATTAGAAAAGAAGGTACAATTAGTTAACCAAATAGAATCCTAAAAAAAATTCAATTAACCCAAAAGCAGGCCAAAAAAGTAAGGAAA
Organism: Theropithecus gelada; assembly: GCF_003255815.1. Taxonomy (NCBI): domain Eukaryota; kingdom Metazoa; phylum Chordata; class Mammalia; order Primates; family Cercopithecidae; genus Theropithecus; species Theropithecus gelada. The sequence continues at coordinate 169,466,086 of NC_037669.1, forward strand.
GATAGATGAACTAAATCAAACACAACTGAGAAGCAGTAGATTTAAACTCAACTATGTCAATTATTACATAACATGTAATAGTCTAAATACTTCAAATAAAGACAAAGATTTTCAGATTGGATACAAGGGCAAGATTCAACTATAAGCTGTCTAAAAGAAGCCTACTGATAATCAGTTAAAGGTAAAATGATGAAAAGTTATATGCCATGCAAATACTAATAAGAAAATTAGAATGGCAACATTAATATCAGACAAAGAAATGTTATCAGTGACAGAATTCACCAACAAGACATAACAATCTTAAATACATATATGCCTAAAAATAAAACTTCAGAAAGTGAAACAGTAACTAATAGAACTGACAGGAGAAATTGACAAATCTACAATTATAATAAAAAACTTAACATCCCTTACTATGGTTTGACTGTGTCCCCACCCAAATCTCATCTTGAATTGTAATCCCCAGGTGTTGAGGAACGATCCTGGCAGGAGGTGATTGGATCCTGGGGGCAGTTTCCCCCACCCTGTACTCATGATAGTGAGTGAGTTCTCAGAAGATCTGATGGTTTTATAAGGGGCTTTTCCCACTTCACTTACTCCCTCTTGCCTGCTGTCATGTAAGACATGCTTGCTTCCTTTTCGACTTCTGCCATGATTGTAAGATCCCTGAGGCTTCCTAGTCATCCTTCCTGTTAAGCCTGTGGAACTGAGTCAATTAAACCTTTTTCCTTTATAAATTACCCAGTCTCAGGCAGTTCTTTATAGCAGTGTGAGAATGAACTAATTAATACACCCCTCTTTCAGTAATTGATAGTATAAAGAAAATCAGTATGGATATAGAAGACATTACTAACATCATTAAACAACTTGACCTGATTAACATTTTTGGAACACTTCAACCAACAAAAACAGAATACGCATGTTTTCCAAGTGCACATGGAACATTTAACAAGACAGACTGCATTCTAGGCCATAAAACAAACATTAAATTTTTTTAAAATTGAAATCATGCAAAGTATATTTTCTGACTCTAAGAAATTTACATAGAAATCAATAACAAAAATACCAGGACATCCTCAAGTACTTGGAAATTGAACAACACACTTCTAAATAACCCATGGATAAGAGGGGAAGTCACAAGAGAGTGGAAACATATCTGGACTTGAATGAAAATGATAACTACATATGAAAATTTGTGGGATGCAGCTTGTATTAGTCGGTTCTCATGCTGCCGATAAAAACATACCTGAGACTGGGTAATTTATAAAAAAAAAAAAAAGGGGGGGTTTAATGGACTAACAGTTCCACATGGCTGGGGAGGCCTCACAATCATGGCAGAAGGTGAAAGGCATATCTTACATGGCAACAGACAAGAGAGAATCAGAACCAAGCAAAAGTGGTTTTCCCTTATAAAACCATCAGATCTCGTGAGACTTATTCACTACCACAAGAACATTAAGGGGGAAACCGCCCTCATGATTCAATTATCTCCCACCAGGTCCCACCCACAACATGTGGGAATTATGGGAACTACAATTCAAGATAAGATTTGGGTGGGGACACAGCCAAATCATATCACAGCTAAAACAATGCTTCATGGTAAATTGTGGCATTGAATGTTTATATTAGAAAAGAAAAACAGTCTCAAATCAGTTATATGAATTTTTACCTTACAAGAAAAAGAAGAGCAAACTGAACCAAAACCAAGCAGAAGAAAGAAAAATAATTAGCATAAACTGATAAAATTCAAAACAGAAACATAATAAATATATTTATTTAGTTCTAAAACTCGTCCTTTGAAAAGACTAATAAAACTGATAAACTGATAGCAAGACTGACAAATAATAAAAACAGAAGACACATATTATTGAAACTGGGAATAAAAAAAGACGACATCGTTATAGGTCCCAGAGGCATTAAAAGGATAATAAGGGAATACTTTATGCCAATAAACTTGATGACTCACATAGCATAGACAAATTCCTTGAAAGAAACCAGCTATGAAAGTTTACTAAAAATGAAATAGATAACATGAATAATCCAAAATATATTGAAAAATTAAATTCGTAGTTTAGAATTTTGCAACAAAGACACCAAGCCTAGGTGATTTCACTAAGGAATCCTACCAAACATGTAAGGAACAATTGTTATTAATTCTACACAAACCCTTCCAGAAAAGTGAACGAGGGAAAACACTTGCCAACTCAGTTTATGAGTTTATTACCCTATAAATACCAGTCAAAAATACAATCAAAAAAGAAAACTGCAGACTGATATTCCTCATGAGCATAGACACAAATGTGTCTCACCCAAATATTAACAAATTGAATTCAGCAGTACATAAATTTCACGGGATAAAACTAAAATAAAGATAAACTTAGATTAAAAAAAATTAAGTACATGTCAACTAGAAGCTTTGTGTAGATGATGTTTAGATCCTGGTTTTAACAGAAAAAGAAAAAAAAGAAATTTGAATTCACTCAACATTTGTTGATATTAAGGACTTGTCAATTTCTTCAGCATGCTAATAGTATTATGACTGTGTTTTTGAAGAGGTCTTTAAAAATACATACTGAAATATTTAGCCATACATGCTGGAAAAAACACAGATTAAAGTAATATATTCTCTAAAATTTGCTTCAAAATAATCTATATTGGCCAGATGCGGGGGCTCACACCTGTAATCCCAGCACTTTGGGAGGCCGAGGTGGCAGATCACCCAGGGTCAGGAGTTCAACACTAGCCTGGCCATACGTGGTGAAACCCTATCTCTACTAAAAATACAAAAAAATAGCCTGTCATGATAGCGGGCACCTGTAATACCAGCTACCTGGGAGGCCGAGGCAGGAGAATCACTTGAACCCGGAAGGCAGAGGCTGCAGTGAACTGAGGTTACACCACTGCACTCCAACCTGGGTGACAGAGTGAGAGTCTGTCTCAAAAAAAAAAAAAAAAATCTATATGATGAGATCATGAGGAATGGGAGAAGATATAGATGAAACAAAACTGGGTGTCTGTTGATAAGTGTTTAAGCTAGGTTCATCACACTAGTCTCTCTACTTTCATATATGTTCAAAATTTTCCATGACATAAAGTTTAATAATATAAATTTAATATAAGTTTAAAATTTTTAAAATAAGTGAATAAAAGTACTGCTCCCTAATACATCCCTAAGATTTTTAATACATCCATTAAAAAACAGCCACAGGCCTGCTGAGCTATAGGTCGTTTTTCCTCTACTCTGAAAGGAAGCCATATGAAGTCTAAGTGCCAAACACATGCCCATCCTCCCATTGGTTGATGATGAAAATAGTTTAAAGCTGTCATGTTTCAAGGCTTTTTGACATAATGGTTGTAAATTAAGACTTCCTTTCTTATTGATAATATTTTTCTGTTTCCATCCCAGGAAAATCATTTACAATCTTTAACACTTACAAGGGGCCAGGCACTCTGCAAAATTTCAGAGACACAAAGTTGAAAATAAAATAAAGAGGGTTTTTCTATTCCATATCTACTGTGCCACAAACACTGTAATGCCTATCATTTCATTGTTATTATCATCTTCAATTTGTACATGAGAAAACACGGTTAGTAACCTGATTTGTGATCAGAAATATGTGTCATTGTTTAAACAGCTCATTTATAAAGATAGGTAGGATGCTAGGAGGTTTTCTTGTTTTGTTTTATTTTTTTCTATACCATGGTTCAGCAAACTTTTCCAGTGAAAGACAAGTTACTAGATATTTTAGGCTTTGCAGGCCATGAGGTCTCTGTCACATTCCCCTTTGTTTTGTTTTGCTTTGTTCACAACTTTTTAAAAATGTTCTCTAAAAAGACAAAATTCTCTGCTCTTGGGCTTAAAAGCTCATGTCATGGGCCAAATTTGGCCCACAGGCCACAGTTCACCAACGCTGGACTAGACTATGGTATGATTCATTTTAATTCATTTAGAATATCTCATTTCATTGAAAGACTCCACTATAACATATAGTACTAATCGCTGTAGAAGGCACAGCATGAACACTTTTTATATTTGCCATCTGATCACTGGTTTTCCCTAGAAATTTTGCTAATGGACTGAGAACGTTAGAAGCAAGGAAACATCAAGTAGTAACCTGTCCCTTAAAGCATGATTTTTGCAATAATGCTGTCCAAAAAAAGTTCTTATCTTAATTCTATAACAACTTCATTCATTCCATGGTTACAACAACGGATAATAAAATAACTGGACGAGATCAAGATAATAAAACATGCCTGTCTTCACAAGGCAGATAGAAAGTTAGGAATCAGTAGTTCCTATTCAAGTATTCTTGAAGCACAAAACCTAAGTCAAGATTATACTTAGGATTCTCCGCTAAAATAACCACATCAAAGTAAAGTGCATTCTAAATTAAAACAGATGCAGCAAAATAAAATGTGAAGTTTTCCTTATTGGCCCTGTGATCTTCTATCCCATCTCTCATTGCTCTCAGAGGCCTCATTTTTCCTTCAGAGAGTTAGGACTGCTCAACAGGAGTACAAAAAGAAACCAATAGTGCTTTGGTCTCTAGTTGCTAAATCAATTTTAAAAACCATAGCAAAAATAGCAGTCTGAAGACCAAAGCATTTTATTTTTATAAAGCAGGCTTCCTGAGAAAAGAACAAATTGAGAATCCAGTGTTAATACTTGAGTAAGCAAAGCCTGGAGTTTATGCCCTAAGCAAGTGATTGAAATAAGAGGAAAAGACATAGATTTAAGTAGACGAGGGTTGCCCAAGCTCATCTACCAAGAGGGAAGAGGCATGGAGGGGCAATTATGATAGAGGAGAGTCACGAGGCCAGACGGGGTCATGGAAAGAGGAAGGGAATCTTCTTTAAAAGAGTGCCAGCCTCTGCCTATATAGATACTTCCTTTTTAGCACTGATGAAGCAAAGGGAGCCTAGCCTAACTTAGTAGTGCACTGCCATGGAAGTGCACCCTGAGAGTTGTTTGTACCAAGAACCGCTCAGTGTGCATTTTCCATCTGCAGTGGCCAGTAGGTCCCTTGTTGATCATCCAGTGACAATAATGTCCATTGATGCACTCAGAGTTTGCTCAACACAACCAAAACAAACAAGGTGGGACAGATTGGAAGCAGCTTGAGACTCACACTCCCCACCTCCCCTCACACACACCACACTCCAGCAAAAGCAGTGCTGAAGCCTCAATGCCAAGTGTCACGACTGAGGTTCAGGGACAGTGTTAGATACACAAGGACACACTGCTAGCAAATGACAAAGCTGGGATTCAAGCCTAGGTTGGTCTTGCTCCAAAGCTACTGCTCTTAACCTCAGCATTATACTGCCTCCCAAAATTCATTTCAAGCCTAAATTTCCATAATGCTTCTTTATGAGATGCCATCTGCCTAGAATAAGTTTAAGGAGAAGAAATCACATTTTTATCTCAAATACCCATGAAGTTCCTTATATACATCATTAGTATACTCAAAGTTTCTTGTATATGATAGCTCAATTAATCCCCACAACCACATGTGAGGTAAGCAGTATTGGGAGATGGAAATTGGGCACTCAAGCAGGTTAATTAATTTAAACCAAGGTCACACAGCTAGTAAGTAGCAGAGCCAGGATCTAAGCCCAGATCTGGCTGATGCCAAAGATGTTTCTCTTTTCCACTATAGAAAATCTGCAAGTAAACATGTATACAGATTTATGAAAACAAATTGCATTATATTTTTAAATTCACCATTTATTCTAGGTTAAAAATAACTGTCGGGGGCACACCCAAGACGGCCAAATAGGAACAGCTCCAGCCTCCAGCTCCCAGCATCAGGGACACAGAAGACGGGTGATTTCTGCATTTTCAACTGAAGTACCGGGTTCATCTCACTGGGGTGTATCAGACTGTTGGCGCTAGTCCGTGGGTGCAGCCCAACCAGCGAGAGCTGAAGCAGGGTGAGGCATCGCCTCACCTGGGAAGCGCAAGGGGGAAGGGAATTCCTTTTCCTAGCCAAAGAAAATTCAGACACACAACACCTGAAAAGTCGTGTAACTCCCACCCTAATACTGTGCTTTACCAAGGGTCTTAGCAAATGGCACACCAGGAGATTATATCCCACACCTGGCCCAGAGGATCCCACACCCACGGAGCCTTCCTCATTGCTAGCACAGCAGTCTGAGATCTAACTGCAAGGCAGCAGCGAGGCTGGGGGAGGGGCACCTGCCATTCCTGAGGCTTAAGTAGGTAAACAAAGCCGGGAAGCTCGAACTGGGTGGAGCCCACTTTAGCTCAAGGGGGCCTGCCTGTCTCTGTAGACCCCATCTCTGTGGACAGGGCATAGCTAAACAAAAAGCAGAAGAAATCTCGGCAGAGGTAAATGCCCCTGTCTGACAGCTTTGAAGAGAGCAGTGGATCTCCCAGCACGGAGCTTGAGATCTGAGAACAGACAGACTGCCTGCTCAAGTGGGTCCCTGACCCCTGAGTAGCCTAACTGGGAGACATCACTCACTAGGTGCAGACTGACACCTCACACCTCACACGGTGGGGTACACCCCTGAGATGAAGCTTCCAGAGCAAGAATCAGACAGGTACACTCACTGTTCAGCAATATGCTATCTTCTGTAGCCTCCACTGCTGATACCCAGGCAAACAGGGTCTGGCGTGGACCTCAAGCAAACTCCAACAGACCTACAGCCGAGGGTCCTGACTGTTAGAAGGAAAATTAACAAACAGAAAGGACACCCACACCAAAACCCCATCAGTACATCACCATCATCAAAGACCAAAGAAAGATAAAACAACAAAGATGGGGAAAAAGCAGTGCAGAAAAGCTGGAAATTCAAAAAATCAGAGCACATCTCCCCCTCCAAAGGAACACAGTTCATTGCCAGCAATGGAACAAAGCTGGATGGAGAATGACTTTGACGAGTTGAAAGAAGAAGGCTTCAGTCGATCAAACTTCTCAAAACTAAAGTAGGAACTATGTAACCAGCACAAAGAAACTAAAAACCTTGAAAAAAGAATGGATGAATGGATAACCAGAATAATCAATGGAGAGAAGACCTTAAAAGAACTGATAGAGATGAAAACCATAACACGAGAACTACGTTACAAATGCACAAGCTTCGGTAACCAACTCGATCAACTGGAATAAAGAGTATCAGCGATTGAAGATCAAATGAATGAAATGAAGCGAGTAGAGAAGTATAGAGAAAAAAGGGTAAAAAGAAATGAACAAAGCCTCCAAGAAATATGCGATTATGTGAAAAGACCAAATCTACGTCTGATTGGGGTGCCTGAAAGTGACGGGGAAAAAGGAACCAAGTTGGAAAACACTCTGCAGGATATCATCCAGGAGAACTTCCCCAACCTAGTAAGGCAGGCCAACATTCAAATTCAGCAAATACAGAGAATGCCACAAAGATACTCCTCAAGAAGAACAACTCCAAGACACATAATTGTCAGATTCACCAAAGTTGAAATGAAGGAAAAAATGTTAAGGGCAGCCAGAGAGAAAGGTCGGGTTATACACAAATGGAAGTCCATCAGACTAACAGCAGATCTCTTGGCAGAAACTCTCCAAGCCAGAAGAGAGTGGGAGCCAATACTCAACATTCTTAAAGAAAAGAATTTTCAACCCAGAACTTCATATCCTGCCAAACTAAGTTTCATAAGTGAAGGAGAAATAAAATCCTTTACAGACAAGCAAATGTTTAGAGATTTTGTCACCACCAGGCCTGCCCTACAAGAGATGCTGAAGGAAGCACTAAACATGGAAAGGAACAACAGGTATCAGCCATTGCGAAAACATGTCAAAATGTAAAGTCCATCGATGCTAGGAAGAAACTGCATCAACTAGTGAACAAAATAACCAGCTAATATCATAGTGACAGGATCAAGTTCAACAAAACAATATTAACCTTAAATGTAAATGGACTAAATGGTCCAATTAAAAGACACAGACTGGCAAATTGGACAGAGAGTCAAGACCCATCAGTTTGCTGTATTCAGGAGACCCATCTCACATGCAGAGACACACATAGGCTCAAAATAAAGGGATGGAGGAAGATCTAACAAGCAAATGGAAAAAAAAAAAAAAGCAAGGGTTACAATCCTAGTCTCTGATAAAACAGACTTTAAACCATCAAAGATCAAAAGAGACAAAGAAGGCCATTACATAATGGTAAAGGGATCAATTCATCAGGAAGAGCTAACTGTCCTAAATATATATGCATCCAACACAGGAGCACCCAGATTCATAAAGCAAGTCCTTAGACACTTAAAAAGAGACTTAGACTCCCATACAATAATAATGGGAGACTTAAACACCCCACTGTCAACATTAGACAGATCAGCGAGACAGAAAGTTAACAAGGATATCCAGGAATTGAACTCAACTCTGCACCAAGCGGACCTAATAGACATCTACAGATCTCTCCATCTCAAATGAACAGAATATACATTCTTCTCAACACCACATCGCACTTATTACAAAATTGACTACATAGTTGGAAGTGAAGCACTCCTCAGCAAAGGCAAAAAACAGAAATTATACCAAACGGTCTCTCAGACCACAGTGCAATCAAACTAGAACTCAGGACTAAGAAACTCAATCAAAACTGCTCAACTACATTGGCGCTGAATAACCTGCTCCTGAATGACTACTGGGTACATAACGAAATGAAGGCAGAAATAAAGATGTTATTTGAAACCAAGGAGAAAAAAGATACAACATAACAGAATCTCTGGGACACATTTAAAGCAGTGTGTACAGGGAAATTTATAGCACTAAATGCCCACAAGAGAAAGCAGGAAAGATCTAAAATTGACGCCCTAACATCACAATTAAAAGAACTAGAGAAGCAAGAGCAAACACATTCAAAAGCTAGCAGAAGGCAAGAAATAACTAAGATCAGAGCAGAACTGAAGGAGAGAGAGACACAAAAAACCCTCCAAAAAATCAATGAATCCAGGAGCTGGTTTTTTGAAAAGATCAACAAAATGGATAGACCGCTAGCAAGACTTATAAAGAAGAAAAGAGAGAAGAATCAAATAGACGCAGTAAAAAATGGTAAAGGGGATACCATCGCAGGCCCCACAGAAATACAAACTACCATCAGAGAATACTATAAACACCTCTATGCAAATAAACTAGAAAACCTAGAAGAAATGGATAATTTCCTGGACATTTACACTCTCCCAAGACTAAACCAGGAAGAAGTTGAATCCCTGAATAGACCAATAACAGGCTCTGAAATTGAGGCAATACTTAATAGCCTACCAACGAAAAAAAGTCCAGGACCAGATGGATTCACAGCAGAATTCTACCAGAGGTAGAAGGAGGAGCTGGTACCATTCCTTCTGAAACTATTCCAATCAATAGAAAAAGAGGGAATCCTCCCTAACTCATTTTATGAGACCAAAATCATCCTGATACCAAAGCCTGGCAGAGATACAACAAAAAAAGAGAATTTTAGACCAATATCCCTGATGAACATCAAGGCAAAAATCCTCAATAAAATACTGGCAAACCGATCCAGCAGCACATCAAAAAGTTTATCCACCATGATCAAGTGGGCTTCATCCCTGGGATGCAAGGCTGGTTCAACATACGTAAATCAATAAACGTAATCCAGCATATTAACAGAACCAAGGACAAAAACCACATGATTATCTCAACAGATGCAGAAAAGGCCTTTGACAAAATTTGATAGCCCTTCATGCTAAAAACTCTCAATAAATTCGGTATTGATGGAACGTATCTCAAAATAATAAGAGCTATTTATGACAAACCCACAGCCAATATCATACTGAATGGACAAAAACTGGAAGCATTCCCTTTGAAAACTGGCACAAGACAGGGATGCCCTCTCTCACCGCTCCTATTCAACATAGTGTTGGAAGTTCTGGCTAGGGCAATCAGGCAAGAGAAAGAAATAGAGGGTATTCAGTTAGGAAAAGAAGAAGTCAAATTGTCCCTCTTTGCAGATGACATGATTGTATAGTTAGAAAACCCCATCATCTCAGCCCAAAATCTCCTTAAGCTGATAAGCAACTTCAGCAAAGTCTCAGGATACAAAATCAATGTGCAAAAATCACAAGCATTCTTATACACCAGTAACAGACAGAGAGCCAAATCATGAATGAACTTCCATTCACAATTGCTTCAAAGAGAATAAAATACCTAGGAATCCAACTTACAAGGGATGTGAAGGACCTCTTCAAGGAGAACTACAAACCACTGCTCAGTGAAATAAAAGAGGATACAAACAAATGGAAGAACATACCATGCTCATGGATAGGAAGAATCAATATTTTGAAAATGGCCATACTGTCCAAGGTAATTTATAGATTCAATGCCATCCCCATTAAGCTACCAATGACTTTCTTCACAGAATTGGAAAAAACTGCTTTAAAGTTCATATGGAACCAAAAAAGACCCCACATTGCCAAGACAATCCTAAGTCAAAAGAACAAAGCTGGAGGCATCACCTACCTGACTTCAAACTATAGTACAAGGCTACAGTAACCAAAACAGCATGGTACTGGTACCAAAACAGAGATATAGACCAATGGAACAGAACAGAGCCCTCCAAAATAATACCACACATCTTCAGCCATCTGATCTTTGACAAACCTGACAAAAACAAGAAATGGGGAAAGGATTCCCTATTTAATAAATGGTGCTGGGAAAATTGGCTAGCCATAAGTAGAAAGCTGAAACTGGATCCTTTCCTTACTCCTTATACGAAAATTAATTCAAGATGGATTAGAGACTTAAATGTTAGACCTAAAACCACAGAAACCCTAGAAGGAAACCTAGGTAATACCATTCAGGACATAGGCATGGGCAAGGACTTCATGTTTAAAACACCAAAAGCAAAGGCAACAAAAGCCCAAATTGACAAATGGGATCTAATGAAACTAAAGAGCTTCTGCACCACAAAAGAAACTACGATCAGAGTGAACAGGCAACCTACAGAATGGGAGAAAATTTTTTCAATCTACTCATCTGACAAAGGGCTGATATCCAGAACCTATAAAGAACTCAATAAAATTTACAAGAAAAAAACAAACAATCCCATCAAAAAGTGGGCAAAGGATATGAACAGACACTTCTCAAAAGAAGACATTCATACAGCCAACAGACACATGAAAAAATGCTCATCATCACTCACCATCAGAGAAATGCAAATCAAAACCACAGTGAGATACCATCTCGCACCAGTTAGAATGGCAATCATTAAAAAAATCAGGAAACAACAGGTGCTGGAGAGGATGTGGAGAAATAGGAATACTTTTACACTGTTGGTGGGACTGTAAACTAGTTCAACCATTGTGGAAAACAGTGTGGAGATTACTCAAGGATCTAAAACTAGAAATACCATTTGACCCAGTCATCCCATTACTGGGGATATACTCAAAGGATTATAAATCATGCTGCTATAAAGACACACGCACACGTATGTTTATTGTGGCACCATTCACAATAGCAAGGACTTGGAATCAACCCAAATATCCATCAGTGACAGACTGGATTAAGAAAAGGTGGCACATATACACTATGGAATACTATGCAGCCATAAAAAAGGATGAGTTTGTGTCCTTTGTAGGGATATGGATGAAGCTGGAAACCATCATTCTCAGCAAACTATCACAAGAACAGAAAACCAAATACCGCATGTTCTCACTCATAGATGGGAACTGAACAATGAGATCACTTGGACACAGGAAGGGGAACATCACGCACTGGGTCCTGTTGTGGGGAGGGGGGAGGGGGCAGGGATAGCATTAGGAGATATACCTAATGTAAATGACGAGTTAATGGGTGCAGCACACCAACATGGCACATGTATACATATGTAACAAACCTGCACGTTGTGCACATGTACCCTAGAACTTAAAGTATTAAAAAAAAAAAAAAACTGTCTACGCAAATGAATGCCTGTTTATTACCCTCCAGTTTTTTGGCCTGCAACTAAATATAAATTTCATTTTGTTCTGCTAATAATGTTGACCTTTTACAAATAACTTGTCTCTTGTATTTAAATTAGATTCTTACCCTTAAATATTTATTTACACTAAATTCCCAGCACAGGATTCAAATATATAAATAATTTTTAAAAAAAAGAGATAAGTGAGTCAGGGGAAGAAGAAAAAAGAAACTCCTGAAATTAGGAATAAAATAGATTATAAATACCTGCCTAGAATAGGTAGACTTCAAAACATAATATTAAGTAATGCTTTAGAATTTTACAAATGAGTTGTAGTGTCTTTTTGTAAGTAAAATGCTCTACGCTGTCTTCTATGTTTAATGTCAGTTAGCTTTAGCCATGACTAACTTAAATCTGCAGTCAGTTTCAAGACCAAGTGCAATTATCCCTAGGAACTTGCTTATGGAAGGTGAACCAGCCTTCAACAGCTCCTCCATGTGGCCACACTTGTAAAGCACTACAAAACTTTCTAGTTGAAGGTTCACTTTTGCTCAATTAACCTGAAAATTAATTTTTCAAGGAATCCTCGTTGGCATTATTTACAGTTTATTCTTCATTAAATAGTCACTGATATGTTAAATAGGAATTTTTCATCTTTAGCAATGATATGCATAGGTTCTGTTCTTTGCTATTATAAATACACTATCAATGGGCTATAACATTTTTTTAAAGCTTTACTAGTTTATAATGTATGTTTCTTCTTGGCCACAGTCACAGAATGTTTACAGGAGTAAGTAATGGCAAGCACATGGTATGATCAGGCAGACAGAACCTAAATTCCCCTCCAGGACAGAATAAAATACTTTTTCTCCATATGAATTCACTAAATCTGCTTAACCAGGTTTTCACAGAGCCATGAAGTGATTTACTAATTTGGTGCAAATAACAGAAAGCAGCCTTTACTCTGGCAACCCCACTTAGCAAACTTCTCACCTGGCAGAGTCTTTAAATCACCCTCTTAGGACAGTCTGTCTTTTACCCTTCAGATAAATTTGTCAAGGTCAGTACCACAGAAAATCGTAAGAAAACAAAAGGCTGCATTTCCTATGTCAATGCCCTTATTTTAGTTCTTGGTGACTTCATTCCAGCTCCTGTACCAACCCTCCCCACCCATACCAGTCTATCTCACCCTCAACTTTATGGTTGTTTTCTCAGTCTTAAACTGCACCCCTGGCCCCATCCTAATCCCACACAAACCATTGCTTGTTAGTAAAAGTTGAGTGGCTATGCCTCCCAGAGTAATTAGATAGTTATAGTGACCTTTAAAACCTGAAGTGTTTATTAGAAATCACAAAAACACATTGCTTCAAAGACAATGTTTTCCAAGCCACCACTAAAGTGAGAGGGACTGGAGCTGACATAAATCAACATACAGAAACTCTTTTCCCCAAATGACTCTACTACCCATTCTTCACCCTCCTTGTGTAGCCCCTTATCACCTTATACGTCTCTGCAACATGATGATGAGTCCCACACCAACCTGGCCTGCAGAAACTGACTATAACTCAGATCTAGATGACTCCAATGTGGGCCTAAGGTATCCCCCCAATTGTTTTCTCACAGAAGTTGTCTATAGATAAACAGTTTACATAACGTAAAACTCTAGGTAAATGCTTATCACACATTTTGGGGAGCACAAATTAGTATAACTTCCAGATATTTTTTTCCAGGAAAGTCATAATTCAGAGCCTACTTCCAGATTTCAACAAATTCAATTTATATTTCAGTTTGATATGCAGTCCCTGAATCCACTAGCCCATTGGCCCATTTTTTTATTCCCAATGGGCCCAAATTCAAGGTCTCCCAAACTGGAAAGTTGTCTTCCCAGGTAGATGTAGTGAGTTTGACATTTTCCCACTTGTGTTCAACCCCGCTTTTGCAGATGTTGAAAGAGAAAATAGTTCTGAGTAGATCAAATGCCCAGTTTTATTAAAACATTGTAGCAGCTCCTAATGAATGGAAATTCCCAGAATGAAGCCTGTCTCTGATGCAGTCAGCCCTATATTCCAAGAGCTGGGTTAAATACCATGTAGGTTCACCAGCCAATTGACTCCTTGCTCCTTCCTTTCAATTAATAAAGGGCCTCAGGGAGCCTCTTGTTTTAAATGGTGATCACAAAACTCATCCTTTATTTCTCTGTTCTTAGATCTTTCCAGGGAAAGAATGTTGGAAGCTATAGGAGTTTTGTGAAGGTGGGCATATCAGAGTTTAATATTAACAAGGTTTAGACATTTCCTCAATTAAGATAATTGCTAGAGGTCAATGGCTAAGTCTTATAACCCAACAATCTGAATAATATTCTACTAACTATTTAATTAAGATTTATTCTATCACCAGGAAATCCCTTGTATGTATACACTGGCTCTCTCCACTCTCACTGGACAAGGCCAGTCACAAAGAGAATAATACTTTAACATTTAATTCCTCCCCCAAAATCACTGCCCATGCATCCCAAATTTATACCAATCAGTTCTCAGATTAACTAGGAAACCAGAGGGCATAGGCCACGCAGAAAGGCCTTGAGATGTCCATTCCATTCTCATATGTATTCTACTTTGGGTTTAACAAACAAAAAAGCACAGAGATAAAATGGGGTACTACCAAAATACCTTTTTACATGAGACAATTTCTAACAACCTGAAGGAAGAAAAAGTAATGAATAATTTAAAGTTAGAAGGAAAAATGTCATTTGGGGAAAGCATTGAGCTCACTAGTTAAGCAACCGCAGACTGAAAGCTTGAAAAAACACTTCTAAGACATTAATTCGAATGGCTTAATGCTCCAAACTAGGAAACTAATGCTTCCTACTAGGGCTGTGCTCGAAAATGATTTTATAGCTCCGGTCCGGGTTCACATCCAGGAAAGTCAAAGAAGACTCAAGGCGTAGCTGACGTGATTTTTCCACTCATGAAAATTTGTGATTTCATGGAGTCATATAGGAGAATTACACTGAAGTTTAATATGATGCATGCAGGGAAACAACATGGAAAATTCAGCATGTTAACTGCCAAACTTTTAGCCTTACCGCAAAAATGCACAGTATCCAATTTACATAAGATTATGAATCTTGGACTTGGAAAACAAAATTTATCTTCTATTAAATATGTATACCAGCCTGAAAGAAGCTTGTAATTGTAAACCTGAAAGTGTGTGACTTCAAAACATCAAATCACAGAGTGTTACAAGAGTTATTAGAAAACCGAGAAAATAATGTCTTCCATCTTTTTCACCCCATCTCTACCAAATACAAAAAATTAGCTGGGCATGGTGGTGGGTGCCTGTAATCCCAGCTACTTGGGAGGCTGAGGCAGGAGAATCACTTGAACCTGGGAGGCAGAGGTTGCAGTGAGCCGAGATCGCGCCATTGTACTCCAGCCTGGGCAACAGGAGTGAAACTCTGTCTCAAAAAAAAAAAAAAAAAGATAAACAGATCCAGAGAGTCCCATCCAAGTCTCCTTTTATTACCTTCCTCCTCCTTCTCCTCCCCTACCTCCTCCTTCTCCTCTTCCTCCTCCTTTTCCTCTTCTTCTCAACACAATCTGAGTTCTGCCTCCCTGACTCTATCCCCCAGGAACAGAAACTTTTCCCCAAATGACACTATTGCCTATTTGCTCAGTCTTAAAAATTCTGTTCTCTTCACTCAACACACAGTTCCTTGATTTTCTGAATATTTCTGATGACATTGCCCTAGAAAGCTCTCTTCTGCCTTCACTTAAATGTTAATTGTTAGGTCTCTGTCATAGACCTTCTTCTCTTCCCCTTCTACATAATCTCCATCAGGCAAAATCCACTCTTGCCAGAACTGATAATTCCTAAATCTCTGTCTTTCTCCTGGACCCCTCTCCAGTGTGTCAGACCATGTATCCACTGCCAACTTGCACTCTCCACCTGCACAGCCCACAGATTCCTCAAACTCAACTTATCCCAAACTGTATGGTCATCTTCTCCCATGTTAAATCTGTTCCTTGTACTGGGTTTCCAAAACTAGAGAATGACAGTTTAGCTATCCAATCCACAAACACACACATCATTCTAAACTCTATTCTTCAGTCCCAACAACCAATAAATCATAAGTCTTGGAGATCTTATTTACAAAGCATTTCCCAAATCTGTCCATTTGTTGCCATCTCTACTGGCTCTATCCTAGCCCAAACCACTGCATTATCTCCCAGCTCTCCTCCTCCTTCAACTCAGTTATTTCCCTAATATATTTTCTTCAGAGTAGCCAAAGTGATCTTTCCTGTCATTTCATTACTTAAATCCCTTCAATGTCTTCCCATTGTTCTGTAATTCAGCCCAAACTCTAACATGTGTGGCAATGTTCTGCAATGTCTGACTCCTCCTACACCTCAGAAGGCACACATGTCTGCCTCAGTGGTTTTCGAATGCAGCTGTTTTATGCATCAGGTTCTCTTCAGAAGCTTTAAAAAAACATTTTAAGAGTAAATACATAGACACAACCTGAAGTTCAGTTATGTACTATAACCTGGCATATTTTCTTTTGCTACTGTGTCTTTTCTTGCTATCAATTCTGCCATATCACCAGGATCAAGCTGTTGATGCCTGTATACATTATAAAGGACCAGAAAAATAATTGCTGGTTTCTCGAAACACAGCAGCTATTTACATTTTGTCTTTTGATGTTTCTCTCGATGTCTAAGTTCTACAGAACAGTTCCTTCCACAGAAGGGGACTTTTTATCAGAGGAAACATCTGAAGTCTTTTTAAAATATGAAAGTTCCACAGAGATGAGGGAAGAGCAAGATGATGAGAGAACCAGTATCTGCATCAGTGACAACTTCTCACCCACGCCCTGCCAATGGCAGCCCTACAGCCACAATTAGCCAACCTCAAATCGCCAATGGCTTGCCAAGTAACCCTTGTGGAAGAAACTTGTTAAAATATACCAATAATTCTAAAGGACAACAGATACTTTTCTGAGCCACCATGAGAGTTTTATAAAATATGGATGATCTGGTATGATCCCTGGGGTATCTGATTCCGTGGGCTCTAGGTGATACTGGAGCCTATATGTTTTTAAAGACTTACAGGTAATTCAGATGCCCAAAACATTTAAGAACTTGTGAGATACACATTTGTTATAAACTCCTAGAGAATGTCTTCCAGGATGTCAGGTTTCTGCGTCGTCTTAAGAAAACCCTCGCAAGAATTCCAGAATTCAAATCTGGACATGAGAAGACTTTCAGGGGTTCCACAAAGCATCAGGATGCCAGTCTGTCCAGACAACTCTGTCCAGGATAACAATTCTCACCTAACTCCTCCCTCACCTGGAAAAACAGGAAACACCAGGATGTAACTCCATGAAACAAATGGAAATCCATGCCAGGCATAGAGATAGAAAGGATAAATCAAAATGGTAACTATCTTTGTTTCCATTGACAGAACAAATAGGTTATTTTCTCAATGTTGTTTAAGTGTGCAGATATTTAAAGAATGTAGATGTTGAGAAACATTGTGTTTTTCAAAATTTTGAGAATATTTTACTTTTATAGTAAACAGTAAGTCTTTGGACTCACACATATTTAGGATTAAATCTTTGCTCTATGGCTTACTAGTGGCGTGGTAGGGGTCATTTGCATACTTCTCTTAAAACTCAGTTTCTTTTATTGTAAAAATCAAGATAATATTAACAGTGAAAGGGAAAGCTTTCTGGTGAACCAAATTATTACTCAGATGTCTGCAGAAAAGCTATGCCTTACTGTGAGGGAGGAGGAAAGTGGTGACTGGTCAGAAGGATGGATGGGTGGGGATGCCGTAAGGAAAGCTGAAATGCACTCTGTCATTGGGCAGGGAGCTGAACTAGAGATGAAAATAAAACATAAACAAACTAAAAACTATAAAAGCAGCTCAAGACAATTAAGTCTCTAGCTTACGTTCAAGGTCAGGCTTTTCCATCAGCCTTGCCTTAGCCCCTGGCACAGAGTTTACGGGACAAGAAGCAGAAGAGAGTGGGAAATAGAAAATGTTTCCAAAGTACTTAAAAGCGTCACTGAGATACATGCTCAGATTTCACTGGGATAAGTTACCTCAGCAGCCAAGAAAACCAAAACGCTAAATGGGACCTAAAAGACTTTAGTTTGAAACACATCAGGGATATCTCCCAAATACACAAATATCCGCAAAGATGATGTCAAATACCACACAGAAATGGAGAAGCTGGGATGGCTGGAATTCAGCTGGCGCTAAACTTAGGGATCAATGGTTTATCATGTTTATCCTGACTATATCAAACTGGTCAGATGTAGGATAATTTGTTTCATATGTATATAAGGCTTCTAGCACTTTCTAAGAATACTACTCAGCACCCCTCTCTTAGGAACTGCCTCTCTCCACCATCAGCATAATCAAATCCAGAGCTACAATCTTAATACAAAGTGACCTCAACAACTGGCCCCAGGAGTAGCTGCCTTGGCAAGCTGAGCTAATGGATTTCTTCTCCAGGACCCTTGGGCTTGAGATGATAATAAAGCTTGACAAGAGTCTTTGGTTGTTCTGATATTTCATGGTTCCAACTATGAGAGATGAATCTGTGTGGAGTGAGACACAGAGGTAGGGACCTAGCAGCAATTCCCTAGTTCCAGCTCTCTGAAGCCCAGCTGTATCCCTGTCTTCCCAACACTTTGCTGTTCAGGTCTTCTTTTGACTACTCTGAAGCCAGACATCCTAGCTTTGAATCCCAGCTCCACTTACACGGTAGACTCTGCGGCATGCCACCCAGATCCCCCTTCAGAACTAAAGAGGATTGATTCTCCCAGTTGTTGGGAGTGTTGCCAGCAGACTGCTGTCAGCTGTCAGCCCCCTCCAGGAACAGTCCTCCACTGAAGAGAACTGCCTGACTCTTCAGGGATAACTTCCATAATATTTTATATTCTTCGTGTCCAAATTATAAAAAGTAATGCAGGGCCAACTCTGTCCCAGAACTCTCCATGGAGGTGCCAGAAGCCTTTGTTGAGACTGCATCACATCCCAACTTCTCCCTCTGCCCATTCCTGTTTCCTGTTCTTCCTCCCAGGTGTTGGCCCTAGAAACACTCCCACATGCAAATCTCCAAATCAGAGTCCACTTCTTAGAGCACCCAACCTGCAACAACTAACTCGTAGGATCTTGCAAGTCACTGAACTTCTCTGTGCTTCAGTTTCATCATCTATTACATGAGGATAAAAATATAACCTACTTCATAGTAGTATCATGGGGATTAAATGAATTAATATATGTAAAGTGTTTAGAACAGAACATCATTGATACCTGATAAGTGCTATTTTATTCTCTGTTATTCTTATATTTAGTATTATTTTTATTACTACTATACAGTAGCAAGTTAACTCTTATTTCCCTTTTATACAACTTACATTGATTAAGATTGGACAAGTTTCTAAGGGATCCTAACTTTGAACACAAAGAAGTTCAGGCTTACAGCATCCCTGAATCAAACATTTATTTCCCTTTTGACTTGGTTCATTAAGAGCCCAAGCATGTAGGCCTTTAGGGCTCACAGAAGGAGGTTCATTTATTGACTCAAGCTTGTGCCTGAGAAAGGGTGACAGGGGTTAGCTGTGGAGCCTGATTTTTGCCAATCTGTTGTTTTTGTAAGTGTTGCTTTGTACTTGTGCCCAGAGGTGCTGGTGATGAGTGTGTTGCTATAAAACTAGACATAAAACATGTGAAATGGAGCCTAAATCATAAATACAAAAATTATAACAGCAGGTTAGATTTTATGCCTCTAATTTGTCTTAAATTGGCATATACAGCATTGCTGCTGGCATCCCTTGAAGTGGCATATGCAAAGCAAAGGTAAATAGGTGCCCAGATAATTAAATATAGTTCTACAGTCAGGTCAATATTGATAACTGAGCACTAACCATAACTCTTGATGAAAGGATAAATTTCCTTTTTATTATTCTGTTGTGAAAGATAATTCTACCGTGAAAGATTCTGTTGTGTTCACCTAGAAAGTGATTAATTGAATATGTCAATAAATATTTCTCATATATCCAAAGCATAACAGAAATTATTTTAGGAAATGAAGATTGTTTTAGGAAAAGAGGTGACATCTGGACCACCCAGAGTTTGCCCTCTGTACAAGTTAATGCCTTCTTTAGCTATGAGTCCTAATGTAACAACAGGGCAAGGGAAGGAAAGTGGAGAATCAAAAAAGGCTACCTGGCCATAGAAAACAAGAGGCTGCCCTGGACCCACATCTCTATCTAGGTGCACTTAGCCTAGCACCATGACTTTTTAAACCATCTCTATGTTGGTAATTCCCAAATCTGCATCTGTGTCCTCTCCCATGAAATATGGGTCTCCTATGTAAAGCTCTACTTGGATGTCAAATAAGTATCTCAAATATTGAATGATGCTTGATTTTTCCACTGAAAAATCTGCTTCTCCCTCCGAGTTTCCCATGTTTGTAAATGACCTCAACTTTCTTCTGGTTGCTCAAGAAAAAAAAAAATTAGAAGTTATCCTTGATTCTTCTTTTTCCTGACTTAATCTTCAAATATATCCTGAATGTGTGTGCTACTTTCCACCTTCACCACCACCACCCTAGTCCAAGCCTCCACATCACTCTCTTCTACAATCCTTCAACCTCTCTCATGATGGCTTTTTTTCTGTTGCTCAGCTCCCAATTCTCTGCTCTTCACATTAATCATATCATGTCATTTCTACCTCCATGCCTCTGTGTGATCTCTTCCCCCGGTCTAGACTGCTCAAACCCCTGGTCCACACACAGCTCTTCTTGACACTCAGATCCTCAACAATGACTTTCCTGACCACCTAAACTAATAAAGATACTAGAAACTTTTCTCATTCTCCCCCCTCCACCCTTTTTTTTTGAGAAGCTTTTTTAGGGTCTCACTCTGTTGCCCAGGCTGGTGTGCAGTGGGGCAATCATGGCCCACTGCAGCCTCAACCTCCTGGGCTCAAACAATCCTCCCACCTCAGCCTCCTGAGTAACTGAGACTACAGGTACATGCCACCTGTAGTCAGTTAATTTTTGTATTTTTTGTACTGACAGGGTTTCACTATGTTGCCCAGGCTAGTCTCAAACTCCTGGACTCAAGCAATCCACCCCTCTCAGCCTCCTAAAGTGCTGGGATTACAGGTGTGAGCCACTGCACCCAGCCACATCTCCCCTTTTTTTAATGTGTTGCAAATCCCTCATCACTATATGATGGGTTTTTATTGTTTATTTATTCAGTTATTTATTGTCTGTCATGAACATACATACATTCTTATGAATGTATGTCATAAGAGAACAAATAGGGGGCTGAGGTGGGAGGATCACTTGAGCCTGGGAATTCAAGACCAGCCTGGGTATCGTAGCAAGACTGCATCTCAAGAAAAAAAGAGAGAGACCTTGCCTGTCTCTGTCCCCATTGGATACCCAAAAGTAGGGGCTCAGCAAACATTTGTGGAATTAATGAATGAGTGATAATAACCAAATATTGGAAAATCAAGTCTAAAATAAGACCAAACTGATAAGGGAATGCATAGATTAAGTAAAAGTCTACCATGTTCTGAGTGCCATGTTACTCATTTTTATATATGCTAATTTATTTAATCTAACCATCATCTCTCTGGAGTAGATTATATTGTGATAATCTCACATTTTTAAGTCAAAGAAAAAAGTGCAAAGAAGTTAAGTATTTTTCCCAAGCTCAAACTACTAAAACATGGCAAGGCTAAGTGTGACTTTAAAACCCAGTCCCTTCCTACAATCACATTGGTTTGCTATCAGATCCCAAGTCTTCACTCATTTCCCTTCATTACTGGTAAGGAGAAGTAGGTATTCATGATTCAAACAATCTTTTTCATTTATACTCTGGCAAAATTCCTCTGATTCTAGTTATACTTTATGCAAATAATCTACCATGAGATTACTAATCAGGCAGTAAAAAGATTTGTACAGTAATAAAAGTGTAATAATATATATTTCATATTTACCTTTGAAAAAAATAAATACATCTTAGCTCGTTAGACTAAATTGTCATTTATCTGAAGCTTATAAAAGAATAGCCTCACTCTCTCTCTCTGTCTCACACACACACACACACACACACACACCACTATTGCTTCCCTGATTAACTTCGTGGCTTCACTAAAATGTAGAAAACACACCAGATTTTTACAAACAGTATCATTTCTATACTTTGGCCCACTACATATGAAAAGAGGGGATTATACCAGATGGCCTCTGAGATCCCTGCCAGCTCTCGCCTCCCAGGAACCAACAAGCAGAGTGGAAAGAACACAGGCTTTGAAGTAAAACAGACCCAAATTGTAACAGTGAACCTCTCAGAACTTTTATTATTCTGTAAAATTAACATAATAAATTCTGTAAAATTAACATAATACATTTACTTCTTGAAGTGGCTATAAAGACCAGTAAGGCAATTAGTACAAAGACTAGTGAGCACATATTTTTAAATGGTGGCCATTATGATTGTTACGAGTTAAGTTGTGTCCCCTTAATAAAGAGATGTTGAAATCCTAATACTCGATGCCTCAAAAATGTGACCTTATTTGAAAATAGGATCTTCATAGAGGTAATCAAGTCAGAATGAGGTAGTTAAAGTAGGCCCTAAATCAACATGATTGATTAAAAGGGGGAATTTGGATACAGAGACAGACATACACAAAAAGGGGGAATTTGGATACAGAGAGACATACACAGAGAGAATGTTGTGTGAAGATGAAGGCAGAGATCGAGCCAAGGGACACTACAGATTGCCACCAAACCACCAGAGAGAGGCTAGGCAAGAGGCATGGAACAGACTCCCTCACAGACCTCAGGAGGAGTCAACCCTGCCCACACCTGGAGCTTGAACTTCAGGCCTCTGGAACCGTGAGACAACAAATTTCTATTGTTTGAGCTAGTCATTTGTGGTACTTTGTTACAGTAGCCCTAGCTAACTAAGACAGGACTCTGGGTGACTAACTGTTCCTGGTGTATTTGTGTTGTTTTTCCACCTAGCAGTCAACAGGTTTGAAACTCTTTGACAGTAAGCTCAGTAACAAAAATATTTTACATAGTCACAAAATATATATACATATATACACACACACACACACACACAAAAAAAAAAAAAAATACTAGATAAATAGATGATAGATAGATAGATAGATAGATAGATAGATAGATAGATAGATAGACAAAGTGATACAGACTGTTACCTTAAATACACTCTGATACTTTCTATTCCGCTATTGTTAACCTGGTAGTAACACACTAACTTGATTTCACAACTCTCACTTGAAAAGCACTAAGCTGAACTACAAACTCCTTCAGAGCATGAACACATCTCTCTTCTCTTAGCCTCTACCCAACACTGGACATGGAATAGTCAAACAAACACTTCATGATTGACTTTTAAGGCCAAGACTTATGTGATGCCTTTTTTATGTCACTACTTTGGGCTCTTTTGATAAATCTATACCAAAATATTCAATGTCCATGGGAATTCCTGAGTAACTACCAGAAAAGCATGTGGCAATGACTGGTGAATACTCCTAGTTCAAATCATATCATGACAAAAATATATGTTAGATGTTTCTTTAATACACAGACTAATTTTATTCTGGGTTGTATTAGTTTTTCCAAGGGTGCCACTGTTCTGCATGCTGGTTATAACCTCCCAAAATTAGTATATGTAAATCAAGGTTGCTTTTAACTGTAAGAAAATCTGTTATTTTCATCAGATGATATACATATTGGGAAGGGAAAAAGAAGGTGCTTCAATATTTTATATCACACTGCTGCATATTAAAATGAATTTTATCAACTAAACGCTAAATAATAAGTGATAAATACTTCTCACTGGTGAATTAAGATATTAGGCAATTGATGTGTTAAATTTCTTTATTATTATTATACTTTAAGTTCTAGGGTACATGTGCACAACCTGCAGTTTTGTTACATATGTATACATGGGCCATGTTGGTGTGCTGCACCCATTAACTCATCATATACATTATGTATATCTCCTAATGGTATCCCTTCTCCCTCCCCCCACCGCATGACAGGCCCCGGTGTGTGATATTCCCCTTCCTGTGACCAAGTGTTCTCATTGTTCAGTTCCCACCTATGAGTGAGAACATGAGGTGTTTGGTTTTCTGTCCTTGCGACAGTTTGCTGAGAATGATGGTTTCCAGCTGCATCCATGTCCCTACAAAGGACATGAACTCATCCTTTTTTATGGCTGGATAGTATTCCATGGTGTATATGTGCCACATTTTCTTAATCCAGTCTGTCACTGATGGACATTTGGGTTGATTCCAAATCTTTGCTATTGTGAATAGTGCCACAATAAACATACGTGTGCATGTGTCTTTATAGCAGCATGACTTATAATCCTTTGGGTATATCTCCAGTAATGGGATGGCTGAGTCAAATGGTATTTCTAGTTCCAGATCCTTGAGGAATCACCACACTGTCTTCCACAATGGTTGAACTAGTTTACAGTCCCACCAACAGTGTAAGAGTGTTCCTATTTCTCCACATCCTCTCCAGCATCTGTTGTTTCCTGACTTTTTAATGATTGCCATTCTAACTACTGTGAGATGGTATCTCATTATGGGTTTGATTTGCATTTCTCTGATGGTGAGTGATGACGAGCATTTTTTCATGTGTCTGTTGACTGCATAAATGTCTTCTTTTGAGAAGTGTCTGTTCATACCCTTTGCCACTTTTTGATGGGGTAGTTTGTTTTTTTCTTGTAAACTTGTCTGAGTTGTTTGTAGATTCTGGATATTAGCTCTTTGTCAGATGAGTAGATTGCAAAACTTTTCTCCCATTCTGTAGGTTGCCTGTTCATTCTGATGGTAGTTTCTTTTGCTGCGCAGAAGCTCTTTAGTTTAATTAGATCCCATTTGTCAATTTTGGCTTTTGTTGCCATTGCTTTTGGTGTTTTAGACATGAAGTCTTTGCCCATGCCTATGTCCTGAATGGTACTACCTAGGTTTTCCTCTAGAGTTTTTATGGTATTAGGTCTAACATTTAAGTCTTTAATCCATCTTGAATTAATGTTTGTATAAGGTATAAGGAAGGGATCCAGTTTCAGCTTTCTACATGTGATTAGTCAATTTTCCCAGCACCATTTATTAAATAGGGAATCCTTTCCCCATTTCTTGTTTTTGTCAGGTTTGTCAAAGGTCAGATGGTTGTGGATGTGTGGTTTTATTTCTGAGGGCTCTGTTCTGTTCCATTGGTCTATATCTCTGTTTTGGTACCAGTACCATGCTGTTTTGGTTACTGTAGCCTTGTAGTATAGTTTGAAGTCAGGTAGGTGATGCCTCCAGCTTTGTTCTTTTGGCTTAGGATTGTCTTGTCTCTGTGGGCTCTTTTTTGCTTGCATATGAATTTAAAGCAGTTTTTTTCCAATTCTGTGAAGAAAGTCATTGGTAGCTTGATGGGGATGGCATTGAATCTATAAATTACCTTGGGCAGGATAGCCATTTTCATGATATTGATTCTTCCTATCCATGAGCATGGAATGGTCTTCCATTTGTTTGTGTCCTCTTTTATTTCACTGAGCAGTGGTTTGTAGTTCTCCTTGAAGAGGTCCTTCACATCCCTTGTAAGTTGGATTCCTAGGTATTTTATTCTCTCTGAAGCTATTGTGAATGGGAGTCCACTCATGATTTGGCTCTCTGTTTGTCTGTTATTGGTATGTAAGAATGCTTGTGATTTTTGAACATTGGTTTTGTATTCCGAGACTTTGCTGAAGTTGCTTATCAGTTTAAGGAGATTTTGGGCTGAGACAACGGGGTTTTCTAAATATATAATCATGTCATCTGCAAAAAGAAACAATTTGACTTCCTCTTTTCCTAACTGAATACCCTTTATTTCTTTCTCCTACCTGATTGCCCTGGCCAGAACTTTCAACACTATGTTGAATAGGAGTGGTGAGAGAGGATATCCCTGTCTTGTGCCAGTTTTCAAAGGGAATGCTTCCAGTTTCTGCCCATTCAGTATGATATTGGCTGTGGGTTTGTCATAAATAGCACTTATTATTTTGAGATACGTCCCATCAATACTTAATTTATTCAGAGTTTTTAGCATGAAGGGCTATTGAATTTTGTCAAAGGCCTTTTCTGCATCTATGGAGATAATCCTGTGGCTTTTCTCTTTGATTCTGTTTATATGTTGGATTACATTTATTGACTTGCCTATGTTGAACCAGCCTTGCATCCCAGAGATGAAGCCCACTTGATCATGGTGGATAAGCTTTTTGATGTGCTGCTGGATTCCGTTTGCTAGTATTTTATTGAGGATTTTTGTATCAGTGTTCATCAGGGATATTGATCTAAAATTCTTTTTTTTGTTGTTGTGTCTCTGCCAGGCTTTGGTATCAGCATGATGTTGGCCTCATAAAATGAGTTAGGGAGGATTCCCTCTTTTTCTATTGATTGGAGTAGTTTCAGAAGGAATAGTACCAGCTCTTACTTCTACCTCTGATAGAATTCGACTGTGAATCCATCTGGTCCTGGACGTTTTTTGGTTGCAGGCTATTAATTATTGCCTCAATTTCAGAGCCTGTTATTGGTCTATTCAGGGTTTCAACTTCTTCCTGGTTTAGTCTTGGGAGAGTATGTGTGTGCAGGAATTTATCCATTTCTTCTCAATTTTCTAGTTTATTTGCATAAAGGTGTTTATAGTATTCTCTGATGGTAGTTTGTATTACTGTGGGATCAGTGGTGATATTCCCTTTATCCTTTTTTATTGTGGCTATTTGATTCTTCTCTCTTTTCCTCTTTATAAGTCTTGCCAGCGGTCTATCCATTTTGTTGATCTTTTCAAAAAACCAACTCCTGGATTCATTGATTTTTTGAAGGGTTTTTTATGTCTCTATGTCCTTCATTTCTGCTGTGATCTTAGTGATTTCTTGCCTTCTGCTAGCTTTTGAATGTGTTTGCTCTTGCTTCTCTAGTTCTTTTAATTGTGATGTTAGAGTGTCAAGTTTAGATCTTTCCTGCTTTCTCTTGTGGGCATTTAGTGCTATACATTTCCCTCTATACACTGCTTTAAAGGTGTCCCAGAGATTCTGATATGTTGTATCTTTGTTCTCATTGGTTTCAAAGAACATCTTTATTTCTGCCTTCATTTCATTATGTACCCAGTAGTCATTCAGGAGCAGGTTGTTCAGTTTCCGTATAGTTGAGTGGTTTTGAGTGAGTTTCTTAATCCTGAGTTCTAGTTTAATTGCACTGTGGTCTGACAGACAGTTTGTTATAGTTTCTGTTCTTTTACATTTGCTGAGCAGTGCTTTACTTCCAACCATGTGGTCAATTTTGGAATAAGTGCGATGTGGTGCTGAGAAGAATGTATATCTGTTGATTTGGGGTGGAGAGTTCTGTAGATGTCTATTAGGTCAGCTTGGTGTAGAGCAGAGTTCAATTCCTGGATATCCTTGTTAACTTTCTGTCTCGTTGATCTGTCTAATGTTGACAGTGGGGTGTTAAAGTTTCCCATTATTATTGTGTGGGAGTCTAAGTCTCCTTGTAGGTCTCTAAGGACTTGCTTTATGAATGTGGGTGCTCCTGTATTGGGTGCATATATATTTAGGATAGTTAGCTCTTCTTGTTGAAGAAGAGTTATGTAATGGCCTTCTTTGTCTCTTTTGATCTTTGATGGTTTAAAGTCTGTTTTATCAGAGACTAGGATTG
The DNA here is from genome assembly GCF_003255815.1 of Theropithecus gelada. Classification (NCBI taxonomy): domain Eukaryota; kingdom Metazoa; phylum Chordata; class Mammalia; order Primates; family Cercopithecidae; genus Theropithecus; species Theropithecus gelada. Next base: position 169,493,743 of record NC_037669.1, read on the forward strand.
CAATTCCTGCGTTTGTTTTCCATTTGCTTGTTAGATCTTCCTCCATCCCTTTATTTTGAGCCTATGTGTGTCTCTGCACGTGAGATGGGTCTCCTGAATATAGCACACTGATGGGTCTTGACTCTTTATCCAATTTGCCAGTCTGTGTCTTTTAATTGGGGCATTTAGCCCATTTACATTTAAGGTTAATATTATGTGTGAATTTGATCCTGTCATTATGATGTTAACTGGTTATTTTGCTCGTTAGTTGATGCAGTTTCTTCCTAGCATTGATGGTCTTTACATTTTGGCATGTTTTTTTGTAGTGACTGGTACCAGATGTTTCTTTCCATGTTTAGTGCTTCCTTCAGGAGCTCTTGTGGGGCAGACCTGGTGGTGACAAACCTGTCAGCATTTACTTGTCCATAAAGGATTTTATTTCTCCTTCACTTATGAAGCTTAGTTTGGCTGGATATGAAATTCTGGGTTGAAAATTCTTTTCTTTAAGGATGTTGAATATTGGCCCCGACTCCCCTCTGGCTTGTAGAGTTTCTGCTGAGAGATCTGCTGTTAGTCTGATGAGCTTCCCTTTGGGGGTAACCCAATTCTCTCTGGCTTCCCTTTACATTTTTTCCTTCATTTCAATCTTGGTGAATCTGACAATTATGTGTCTTGGAGTTGCTCTTCTCGAGGAGTATCTTTGTGGTGTTCTCTGTATTTCCTGAATTTAGCATTGGCCTGCCGTGCTAGGTTGGGGAAGTTCTCCTGCAGAGTGTTTTCCAACTTGGTTCCATTCTCCCGTCACTTTCAGGTACACCAATCAGACGTAGATTTGGTCTTTTCACATAGTCCCATATTTCTTGGAGGCTTTGTTCGTTTCTTTTTATTCTTTTTTCTCTAAACTTCTCTTCTAGGTTCATTTCATTCATTTGATCTTCAGTCACTGATACCCTTTCTTCCAGTTGATCAAGTCAGTTACTGAAGCTTGTGCATTCGTCACGTAGTTCTCGTGCCATGGTTTTCAGCTCCATCAGGTCATTTAAGGACTTCTCTACACTGGTTATTCTAATTAGCCATTCTTCTCATCTTTTTTTAAGGTTTTTAGCTTCTTTGTGATGGGTTCAAACTTCCTCCTTTAGCTTGGAGAAGTTTGATCATCTGAAGCCTTCTTCTCTCAACTTGTCAAAGTCATTCTCCGTCCAGCTTTGTTCCCTTGCTGGCAAGGAGCTGTGTTCCTTTGGAGGGGGAGAGGCACTCTGATTTTTAGAATTTTCAGCTTTTCTGCTCTGCTCTTTCCCCGTCTTTGTGGTTTCATCTACCTTTGGTCTTTGATGATGGTGACGTACAGATGGAGTTTTGGTGTGGATGTCCTTTCTGTGTGTTAGTTTTCCTTATAACAGTCAGGATGCTCAGCTGCAGGACTGTTGGAGTTTGCTGGAGGTCCACTCCAGACCCTGTTTGCCTGGGTATCAGCAGCGGAGGCTGCAGAACAGTGAATATTGCTGAACAGCAAACGTTGCTTCCTGATCGTTCCTCTGGAAGCTTCGTCTCAGAGGGGTACTCAGCCATGTTAGGTGTCATTCTGCCCCTACTGGGGGGTGACTCCCAGTTAGGCTACTCAGGGGTCAGGGACCCACTTGAGGAGGCAGTCTGTCTATTCTCAATTCTCAAACTCCATCCTGGGAGAACCACTACTCTCTTCAATGCTGTCAGACAGGGACATTTAAGTCTGCAGAGGTTTCTGCTGCCTTTTGTTTGGCTATGCCCTGCCCCCAGAGGTGGAGTCTACAGAGGAAGGCAGGCCTCCTTGAACTGAGGTGGGCTCCACCCAATTCAAGCTTCCTGGCTGTTTTGTTTACCTACTCAAACCTCAGCAATGGCGGGCACCCCTCCCCCAGCCTTGCTTCCAACTTGCAGTTCAATCTCAGACTGCTGTGCTAGCAATGAGCAAGGCTCAGTGGGTGTGGGACCCTCTGAGCCAGGCACAGGATATAATCTCCTGGTGTGCTGTTTGCTAAGACCGTTGGAAAAGCACAGTATTAGGGTGGGAGTGACCTGATTTTCCAGGTGCTGTCTGTCACCACTTCCCCTGGCTAGGAAAAGGAATTCCCTGATCCCTTGCACTTCCATCGCCTCACCCTGCTTCAGCTCATGCTCGGTGGGCTGCACCCACTGTCCTGCCCCCACTGTTGGACAAGCCCCAGTGAAATGAACCCGGTACCTCAGTTGGAAATGCAGAAATCACCATCTTCTGCGTCACTCACACTGGGAGCTGTAGACTGGAGCTGTTCCTATTCAGCCATCTTGGAACCGCCTCTCGATGTGTTAAACTTTTGAGGATGATTGTGAATTTATTAGTTATCTATGTTTATTCTCTTTATAAAATCTCAAAACTATAGTCCAATGTAAAAGCCACAAATAATTATTCAGTGCTTACTATATCTGCAAGAAACTATGTCCGATATAAAACTATATGAGATGAGATATCTACCCTCTAGGACCTGCTTAAAATTTGGTTGAATTAAAAGACACAGGACTGGCCAGGCACAGTGGCTCATGCCTGTAATTCCAACACTTTGCAGGGCTGATGTGGGAAGACAGATTCAGTCCTGGAATTTGAGACCAGTCTGGGCAACATAGCAAGACTCTATCTCTACAGCAAATTTCAAAAATTAGCCAAGCATGGTGGCATGTGCCTATGGTCCCAGCTATTCAGGAGGCTGAGGTGGGAGGATTGTTTAAGCCTGAGAGGTTGAGGCTTCATTAAGCTGTGATTGCAACACTGCACTCCAGTCCAGGCAACAGAGCAAGGCCCTGTCTCAAAAAAAAAAAAAAAAAGCAAACCTGACATAGGACTACTGAACTAGGTGCAGTTTGACTGCAGTTACAGCCATGACTACCCATTTCTATCACCTCTCAAACCTCCAGCACCACCACCACCAAATTAATTTCCAATGAAATAAGTAGTCAAAGTAGAGATAAAACTTACCCTGGCATTAAATACTCTGGCTGGAGTTATTCACATGCCAAGAAACTTCAGCACCACTCCTCTCTCCCATGCACCCAACACCCTCAAGCCCCCACAGTAGGATACATCAGTTTATGCTTCAAAATTTGCTCCTGATGCTAGCAACCACACAAACAAGAAAATTCCCTTCCCTTCCCTCATCTGGGTCCTCACAATGTGCTCAGCTACTCAGGTGTTTCTAAAATTTTCAAAATAAAATATTTTAACTCTATATTCCTACTCTGACCTTCCCCCGTTATATTTCTCCTAATGTAGGTGGCATGGGAGTGGCTTTAGGCAATTCTGGAATCCAAGGAAGGGTTGAATTGGGCATATATTTGGTTTGGATTAAGAGGGATCTATTCATATGGTTGACAGTCAATACAGAGATAGCACAGTTAATGTTCCAGTGGGAGAATGACTTCGGGGAATTCAACTGGCCCCTGTGCTGACTCAGCCAGTATCATAACATCTCACTGCAGGGCCAACCATTGCATCACAATATGACAGAGCCTACAATACCCAGCACCAGATGTACAGAGGTACTGAAGGGAAGACAAGTATTGACATGAAAGGGATCAGGAGCTGATCTGTAAAAAAATTATTTTAAATTTTACTTCCAATATGAAAGAAACTAACTTGATAGAAATTTTGCCAAATCTGACCACCCCAAAAATGTACACTACCAATAGAAACTTTAAAATAATGAACAATGAAAAATAATCATTGCTGATCCATTCCAGAGGAAATGCTAACTTATCTTTCTATTCTCTTTGAACAGGTGATCCAAAGACTATGCAGGCAAAACATGTAAGAAAAAGTCTAGAAGTGGATCAGGAAGTAGCCCAAAACAGTCAATAGTGTCAGCCTAATGGCAGGAGATTCCAGAAAAAAGCCCAAAAAAGTCCTTTCTAGAGGAAAAGTTTGCCCTGAAATAAACTATATCATTTGCAAGAGCTGAGAGATGTGGGAAAGACTGGGAGGAGAGAGAGAAAGATAGAAGCTCCATGGCAGATAGGCCGGGCGCGGTGGCTCAAGCCTGTAATCCCAGCACTTTGGGAGGCCGAGACGGGCGGATCACAAGGTCAGGAGATCGAGACCATCCTGGCTAACATGGTGAAACCCCGTCTCTACTAAAAATACAAAAAACTAGCCGGGCGAGGTGGCGGGCGCCTGTAGTCCCAGCTACTCGGGAGGCTGAGGCAGGAGAATGGCGTAAACCCGGGAGGCGGAGCTTGCAGTGAGCTGAGATCCGGCCACTGCACTCCAGCCTGGGCAACAGAGCGAGACTCCGTCTCAAAAAAAAAAAAAAAAAAGAAGCTCCATGGCAGATAAAGGCAAAGAAGACTCAAGGAGAAGAATAAAATATTCTGTGATCAAAATGTCTGAAAACACATTAGGACAAACAATCTCCCTCAAGGAAGCTCCTGCAAATAGCTAGACCAAGAAAAAAACTTGTCAAATAGCTAGACCAAGAAAAGTATTTTGTCATGAACTTTAAAAAATGTATGTCTCTTTAACAAGTTGAGTCCACAGAATCTCAAATAACAGATTGTAAGAAGAAGAAATGGTGAGAAAAAGAGGTGAATTAAGTATTGCAAGAACTCAGAAGAAAATTCAAAGAAAAAAATCATTATATAAATAAAAACAAAATTCAAATGAAAACCAGAGAGATTATAAATATTGTGGGAGAAAACTGTGATTACCATAGATTATAGATATTAGAAAAGCAATCAAAACAAGACAAATAAGGAGAAGTTTGAAAAGGAAGATGGAGAAATTGAAAGATTTTTTTTAAAACAGGCTAATGAGATCCACCATAAATATAATTGTCTTTAAAGAACAGTAGGTCAGAAGAAATTTTTGAAATTATAATTCATGTACATTTTCTTGAAATAAAAGTTGAATTTTCATGTTGAAGTGGCACACCATGTGCCTGTGAAAATTGACCCAGAACAGTCAGCACTGACACAAATTGTAGTAGAGTTATTGAACTTGAAGGATTAAAAAGAAATCACCTGGTTTGTCAGGCAAATCAATCAGGACACCTATAAGGAAAAGAACCAGACTCAAACTGATTTTTCCACAGCATTCTTCAAAGTCAAAAGACAGTAAAGCGGCAACTACGAGATCCTCAAGGGGAAACATGTCAGCAAGAATTCTATAGCCAGCCAAGCTATCTTTCTGAATAGAGGCTACAGAAAAACAGTGTTGAAAATATAAATCAGGGAATATTTTTCTCAAGAGCCCTTTGGAGGAAATGTCTAGGCAACAAATTCTAACCAACTGAGAGAGAACTGGAGAAAACATAGCAAAATGACGGATAGTGTGCATTCAATACATTTAACCTCAGAATTAAAATTTAAATAAATGTGGGGATTACAAGGACTTTGGATTGTAAATATGTACATACTCTGTGCCAAGCAATGACCCTCATAGCTGTATTCCCTAAAGAAACACATGTGTCCAAGAAGATATCTTCAAGAAATTTATTGCAGTATTGTTTATAATAGAAAAAAATCCCACAAAAATTGAAACAACCTAAATGTTCAAAGTTTAAAAGCATGCAAAACTGTACTATACAATGTTTATAGATAAATACATAATTAAAATTGGGATTGGCTACATAATTTGCAGGGCTTAATAAAAAATGAAAGTGTGAACTCTGATACACTATTTGACAAGTGTGACAAGTGTTGTCTTGACCCAGTTTTGAAGTCATGTATTTCAATTTCCCTTCACTGGCAGTTTGCTAAGCCTCCACACCGACCACTACCCTTATTAGACTCTCACTCTCCAGGGCCACCATGCATATCCCCCAAGTGTGTCCCTCATAGAGGTCCAATACTCTAGGGTCCAGTAACAGACAACTAGAGACAGCCCTAGAGCAGGTGAAATTATTCAAATTAGCCAATCCACAAGGACCCCAGGAGACCTAGCTATGCCACCCTACTTGTCTTAGATAAGTTGCCTTCTACAGCCCCAGCTTGCTGTTATCCTGTCCCCTGAAGGCAACTCTGTGTGGTCCTGTGTGACATCCTTCTCTCATTTACAGCTGTAAGAAACAAAAAGTTCTGCCTTTCATCTATCCAAATGTCAGTGTGTTGTATCCCACCATCAAAAGAGTTTTTGAATCTTTCAAAACAAAGGCCACTTGCCTTGTTCAAAAATTATTAACACTTCAAAACAGTGACAGCCGTGTATTAAAATAAACATGGGGCCATTATCAACACAGGTTCAGTGCAACAGGGTTACATGCTCATACACCTGGCCCTGGTTAAAACTTTGAAACACACATGTGACTCATAAATATTAAATTCAGAATAGTATTTACCCCTAGGGAAGGAGAGAGGAGAATTGGATTACCAAGGAGAACTGAGGTTTTCAAGAGTTAGATCTTTTATTTTACTAAGATACAAGATAAATCATACAGATAAATAAATTTATTTTATAAAAATAAATTTTAAAATCTGAGCCAAACATGGAGAAACATTAAGATTTGATAAAGCTGATATCTCTCACAAAACACATGGGTGTTTGTCATATTTTCTGCCATTGCCATTACACTGTTTAAAAAAATAATTAATACAGTAACGATTCACACAGAGAACCACTTGCAATGAAAAGCTAAAACAGTATTCAAAAAGCTTTAGGTTGTACTTTGGAATATACAAGCCCTATGATCGATACTGAAAGCTAATTAAAAATTAAGGAAAGTGAGTTTGGAAATGTTGAAATAGGAAGTAGAATGGTGGTTGCTGGGGGAGGAGAGAAACAGGTGTTCAAAGGATATAGAGTTTCAGTCAAGCAAGATACAAAAGTTCTAGAGGGCCGGGCGCAGCGGCTCATGCCTGTAATCCCAGCACTTTGGGAGACCAAGGCAGGTGGATCACCAGAAGTCAGGAGTTCAAGACTAGCCTGAACGACATGGTGAAACCCCGTCTCTACTAAAAATACAAAAATTAGCTGGGTGTGGTGGCATGTGCCTTTAATCCCAGCTACAGGCCAGGACAGGAGGCCCAGACAGGAGACTCACTTGAACCCGGGAGGCGAAGGCTGCAGTGAGCAGAGATTGCACCACTGCACTGCAGTCTGGGTAACAGAGTAAGACTCTGTCTCAAAAAAAAAAAACAAAAAAAAACAAAAAAAAAACTAGAGCTCTACCAGACAACAATGTGCTTTAGCTACCAATGTGCTACTGTAAACTCATAAATTTATTAAGAAGATAGATCTTACCTTATGTGTTTTTTACCACAATAAAAATATCCACTGTAAAGATTAATATTTGTCCTTAACCTTCAATTTTATCAACTTTCAAATGGCATTAATATTAATTGGGTGTATTTCATAGCATTCTAATGAGAATTAAAGGATACAGAGTTGGACGGGTGCAGAGTTGCTTCTGGAAGAAATATGATAACTACCTAAGGAGAATCTCAAATTTAGTTCAAACTTGTATTGGTTGGTGATGGTGGTACTGGAAAACTACCCTCATGAAATATCATTTGACTGCTGAATTTGAGATATAACCACCTTGGGTGTGGAGCTCCATCCCCTTTTGTTCCACACTGATATGGTCCGGTTTTGTGTCCCCAGACAAATCGCATGTTGAATTGTAATTCCCGATGTTGCGGGAGGGATCTGGTGGGAGGTTATCGGATCATGGGGGCAGATTTCCCCCATGCTGTTCTCGTGACAGTGAGTTCTCACAAGATCTGATGGTTTAAAATGTGTGGCACATCCCCCCTTCACTCTCTCTCCTGTCACCATGTGAAGAAGGTCCTTGCTTCCCCTTTGCCTTCTGCCATGATTGTAAGTTTCCTGAGGCCTCCCAGTCATGCTTCTTATTAAACCTATGGGACTATGACTCAATTAAACTTCTTTTCTTAAGTTACCCAGTCTCAAGTAGTTCTTTATAACTGTGAGAATGGACTCATATGCCAACAAAGGGCCCATTAAGTTCAATGGATGGGACATAGCTGGCACAGAGAAATTTGGCGAACTGAGAGATAGTTGATGGCTATTATATCCAAGCCCAATGTGCCCTAATGCTTGATGTAACATTGAGAGTTACAAGAAAGTGCCTGACGTAAAGATCTGGTATGAGTGTATGAAAACATCCCCATCATGTTCTGTGTGTGGCAAAAAAAAAAAAAAAAAAAAAAAGATGTTAAGCCAGAAAAATGAAGACAAAATTTATTATCTTCTATTAAACAAAGAGTCTTTAGTACTATAACATTTATGACTAAAATAACTACAACTTTGAAAAGCCCTTCCTCTGGCCTGCTAAGAAGCTCACTGGAGACCCCAACCTGAATTTTGTAGCCATGCCTGCTCTTGCCCCTCCACAAGTTGTCCTGGACCCAGCTTTGGCAGTGCAATATGAGCATGATTTAGAGCTTGCTCAGACAACTGCTCTCCTGGATGAGAAGGATGACCTGTGAGAAAATGAAGCTGGAGCCCAGAGTCAGAAGTCTAACTTCATAGACAACTGTCCTGTGGTGTCATGGTGGAGCATGTTTGCCACTTTATTATACAGCTAAGCAGAAGGTCTGCTTTATCTTTGGGATACTGAAGGAGATGAATGGACTTCAGAGTAAATGCAGCCATTAAAAAAAATTTTTAAGCCTGCATAATTAGCTGGTTGGAATACAGCTGTTTCCTTCCTGAGTTTCAAATACTGTATAAGACCTATACAGTCACATCGCAATATTCAGTGGTGAAATGTGTCTTACTCTTATTCTCATTCCTTTTTGTTTAGAATCAGAATCAAGTTGTATTTCAAATACCCAAAAAAAGAACTAAAAAATGCAGGTTAGTCAATCCAGCATTAATGTTTACCATCAGTATATTATTATTATCATCATCACATCATTGAAAAGTATGATATTATAGTTACAAACAGAAACAAACAAAGCCAAGAATGCAAGAATATTCATTATCATAACATAAAGCATAAAGGAAGATGAATCGAAATAATTACAAATATCCTCTAAAAAAATTTAAGGAAACCAGGCATGGTGGCTTATGCCTGTAATCCCAGGACTTTGAGAGGCCAAGGCAGGTGGATCTGTTGAGCCTCAGAGTTTGAGACCAGTCTGGGCAACATAGTGAAACCCAATATCTACAAATATAATACACACACACACACACATATACACATATAAATATATATATATATATATATATACAAAAAAAAAAAAGCCCAATGTGGTATTACACACCTGTAGTCCTAGCTACTCAGGAAGCTAAAGCAGGAGGATTGCTTGAGCCTGGGATGCAGAGGTTGCAGTGAACCAAAATTGTACCACTGTGCTCCAGCCTTAAAAATATAAAAATAATTTTAAAATAAAATATTAAAGGAAATATATTTACTTGTACATTTGCTTGTTTTTGAACTTTTCTAGCATAAAAAGGAAACTGAGATTTATGATTTATCTGCATAATTTCTACCACTATTAATTTTTATAATATTTTTCTCTTTTTAAACTGCAATATTAACTGTCCTCTAATATTGGGAATATTCATCAGTATCAAGATTCATGAGAAAACAATATAGATAAGACTCCTAGATTAGAATAAAGGTCAAGATTCAGTAGATTAACCGCCATCTTCTGTTATTTTAAAGTCACTATTTTTTTTTCTTTTGAGACAGAGTCCCACTCTGTTGCCCAGGCTGGAGTTCAGTGACACGATCTTGGCTCACTGCAACCTCCACCTCCTGGGTTCAAGCAATTCTCCTGCCTCAGCCTCTCAAGTAGCTGGGATTACAGGTGCCTGCCACCACGCCCAGCTAATTTTGTATTTTTAATAGAGACAGGATTTCTCCACGTTGGTCAGGCTGGTCTCAAACCCCCGACCTGAGGTGATCCGCCCACCTCGGCCTCCCAAAGTGCTAGGATTACAGGTGTGAGCCACTGCGCCCAGCCTAAAGTCACTATTCTTTACTAAATGCAAGTGTAGAGAATGCTAGAAATCTTTATTAATATTGCTAGTCATAAAATAATTAGTATTTTATTTAGTTTATGATTCTGGAATAAGTTTATATTTTGCAGAGTGCTTTTGTGCCCAGTCTCTACATCACTTAGTCACTTATACTCCCGCCCCGAAAACATGTAAGCACTTTAGTCCTTGCAGAGGTGAAGAAAGTGAGCCCTGGCCCAAAATGACTGAAAGATTGGGAATATGAGAGATTCACAGGAGGCTGGAACCCCCCTCTTTGAGATCTAAACTCATCAAACAGATTCTAAATGACCTAAAAATGACTGCTCGGCATTGTAGACAGGTGGGTCTCAGAAGCCACAATCCCATTAGCAACAGGTGGCTCTCTAGGAGGGTAGGAGTTAACAGGGAAACAGGATGTCATCTGTCTGTCCCTTTGGTCCACAACGCATCCTGCCCTTCTCCAGGGCTCTGTAGCTGAAGCTGACCTGCAGCACTGCATCAACAGATTCCTTTCCCTCCTCTTGTTGGCCTATGGATGGTTTTAGTCAATAGAGAACAGCAGCAGGAGAATAGAATGAGGAAGAAAATGAGGTCAAGCATTTGTGCCCCTGGCTCCCAACCTCCCAGTTTGCAGCAGACACACCGATTTCTCTGCTTGTGGCTGATACTCCTTGGGAAACCCTCTCCTGAGAGCTCCCAGTTCCATTTTCTAATTTTTTTTTTAATACTTTAGGTTCTAGGGTACATGTGCACAACGTGCATGTTTGTTACATGTATATACATGTGCCATGTTGGTGTGCTGCACCCATTAACTCATCATTTATATTAGGTAGATCTCCTAATGCTATCCCTTCCTCCTACGCCCTCCCCACAATAGGACCCGGTGTGTGATGCTCCCCTTTCTCTGTCCAAGTGATCTCATTGTTCAGTTCCCACCTATGAGGGAGAACATGCAGTATTTGGTTTTCTGTTCTTGTGATAGTTTGCTGAGAATGATGGTTTCCAGCTGTATCCATGTGCCTACAAAAGACACACACTCATCCTTTTTTATGGCTGCATAGTATTCTATGGTGTATATGTGCCACATTTTCTTAATCCAGTCTGTCACTGATGGACATTTGGGTTGATTCCAAGTCTTTGCTATTGTGAATAGTGCCGCAATAAACATATGTGTACATGCGTCTTTATAGCAGCATGACCTATAATCCTTTGGGTATATCCCCAGTAATGGGATGACTGGGTCAAATGGTATTTCTAGTTCTAGACCCTTGAGGAATCGCCACACTGTTTTCCACAATGGTTGAACTAGTTTACAGTCCCACCAACAGTGTAAAAGTGTTCCTATTTCTTCACATCCTCTCCAGCACCTGTGGTTTCCTGATTTTTAAATGATTGCTATTCTAACTGGTGTGAGATGGTATCTCATTGTGGTTTTGATTTGCATTTCTCTGATGGTGAGTGATGATGAGCATTTTTTCATGTGTCTGTTGGCTGTATGAATGTCTTCTTTTGAGAAGTGTCTCTTCATATCCTTTGCCCACTTTTTGATGGGGTTGTTTGTTTTTTTCTTGTAAATTTGATTGAGTTATTTATAGGTTCTGGATATTAACCCTTTGTCAGATGAGTAGATTGAAAAACTTTCTCCCATTCTGTAGGTTGCCTCCTGTTCACTCTGATGGTAGTTTCTTTTGCTGTGCAGAAGCTCTTTAGTTTCATTAGATCCCATTTGTCAATTTTGGCTTTTGTTGCCATTGCTTTCGGTGTTTTAGACATGAAGTCTTTGCCCATGCCTATGTCCTGAATAGTATTACCTAGGTTTTCTTCTAGGGTTTTTATGGTTTTAGTTCTAACATTTAAGTCTCTAATCCATCTTGAATTAATTTTCGTATAAGGAGTAAGGAAAGGATCCAGTTTCAGCTTTCTACTTATGGCTAGCCAATTTTCTCAGCACCATTTATTAAATAGGGAATCCTTTCCCCATTTCTTGTTTTTGTCAGGTTTGTCAAAGATCAGATGGCTGTAGATGTGTGGTATTATTTTGGAGGGCTCTGTTCTGTTCCATTGGTCTATATCTCTGTTTTGGTACCAGTACCATGCTGTTTTGGTTACTGTAGCCTTGTAGTATAGTTTGAAGTCAGGTAGGTGATGCCTCCAGCTTTGCTCTTTTGACTTAGGATTGTCTTGGAGATGCGGGCTCTTTTTTGGTTCCATATGAACTTTAAAGTAGTTTTTTCCAGTTCTGTGAAGAAAGTCATTGGTAGCTTAATGGGGATGGCATTGAATCTATAAATTACCTTGGGCAGTATGGCCATTTTCACAATATTGAGTCTTCCTCTCCCATTTGTTTGTGTCCTCTTTTATTTCACTGAGCAGTGGTTTGTAGTTCTCCTTGAAGAGGTCCTTTACATCCCTTGTAAGTTGGATTCCTAGGTATTTTATTCTCTTTGAAGCTATTGTGAATGGGAGTTCATTCATGATTTGGCTCTCTGTTTGTCTGTTACTGGTATATAAGAATGCTTGTGATTTTTGCATATTGATTTTGTATCCTGAGACTTTGCTGAAGTTGCTTATCAGCTTAAGGAGATTTTGGACTGAGATGATGGGGTTTTCTAAATATACAATCATGTCATCTGCAAACAGGGATAATTTTACTTCTTCTTTTCCTAACTGAATACCCTCTATTTCTTTCTCTTGCCTGATTGCCCTAGCCAGAGCTTCCAACACTATGTTGAATAGGAGCAGTGAGAGAGGGCATCCCTGTCTTGTGCCAGTTTTCAAAGGGAATGCTTACAATTTTTGTCCATTCAGTATGATATTGGCTGTGGGTTTGTCATAAATATCTCTTATCATTTTGAGATACGTTCCATCAATACCGAATTTATTGAGAGTTTTTTAACATGAGGGGATGTTAAAATTTGTCAAAGCCTTTTATGAATCTATGGAGATAATCATGTCGTTTTTGTCTTTGGTTCTGTTAATATGCTGGATTATGTTTATTGATTTGCATATGTTGAACCAGCCTTGCATCCTAGGGATGAAGCCCACTTGATCATGGTGGATAAGCTTTTTGATGTGCTGCTGGATTCAGTTTGCCAGTATTTTGTTGAGGATTTTTGCACCAATGTTCATCAGGGATATTGGTCTAAAATCCTCTTTTTTGGTTGTATTTCTGTCAGGCTTTGGTATCAGGATGATGTTTGCCTCATAAAATGAGTTAGGGAGGATTCACTCTTTTTTTATTGATTGGAATAGTTTCAGAAGGAATGGTACCAACTCCTCCTTGTAACTCTGGTAGAATTTGGCTGTGAATCCGTCTGGTCCTGGACTTTTTTTGGTTGGTAGGCTATTAATTATTGCTTCAATTTCAGAGCCTACTATTGGTCTATTCAGGGATTCAATTTCTTCCTGGTTTAGTCTTGGGAGAGTGTAAGTGTCCAGGAAATTATCCATTTCTTCTAGATTTTCTAGTTTATTTGCGTAGAGGTGTTTATAGTATTCTCTGATGGTAGTTTGTATTTCTATGTTGTCACTGGTGATATCTCCTTTATCATTTTTTATTGTGTCTATTTGATTCTTCTCTCTTTTCTTCTTTATAAGTCTTGCTAGCAGTCTATCCATTTTGTTGATCTTTTCAAAAAACCAGCTCCTGGATTCATTGACTTTTTGGAGGGTTTTTTGTGTCTCTATCTCCTTCAGTTCTGCTCTGATCTTAGTTATTTCTTGCCTTCTGCTAGCTTTTGAATGTGTTTGCTCTTGCTTCTCTAGTTCTTTTAATTGTGATGTTAGGGTGTCAAGTTTAGATCTTTCCAGCTTTCTCTTGTGGGCATTTAGTGCTATAAATTTCCCTCTACACTCTGCTTTAAATGTGTCCCAGAGATTCTGGTATGTTGTATCTTTATTCTCATTGGTTTCAAAGAACATCTTTATTTCTGCCTTCATTTCGTTATGTACCCAGTAGTCATTCAGGAGCAGGTTGTTCAGTTTCCATGTAGTTGAGCAGTTTTGATTGAGTTTCTTAGTACTGAGTTCTAGTTTAATTGTACTGTGGTCTGACAGACAGTTTGTTATAATTTTTCTTCCTTTACATTTGCTGAGGAGTGCTTTACTTCCAACTATGTGGTCAATTTTGGAATAAGTGTGATGTGGTGCTGAGAAGAATGTATATTCTGTTGATTTGGGGTGGAGAATTCTGTAGATGTCTATTAGGTCTGCTTGGTGCAGAGTTGAGTTCAATTCCTGGATATCCTTGTTAACTTTCTGTCTCGTTGATCTGTCTAATGTTGACAGTGGGGTGTTAAAGTCTCCCTTTATTATTATATGGGAGTCTAAGTCTCTGTAAGTCTCTAAGGACTTGCTTTATGAATCTGGGTGCTCCTGTGTTGAATGCATATATATTTAGGATAGTTAGCTCTTCCTGATGAATTGATCCCTTTACCATTATGTAATGGTCTTCTTTGTCTCTTTTGATCTTTGATGGTTTAAAGTCTGTTTTATCAGAGACTAGGATTGCAACCCCTGCTTTTTTTTTGTTTTCCATTTGCTTGGTAGATCTTCCTCCATCCCTTTATTTTGAGCCTATGTGTGTCTCTCCATGTGAGATGGGTCTCCTGAATACAGCAAACTGATGAGTCTTGACTCTATCCAATTTGCCAGTCTGTGTCTTTTAATTGGACCATTTAGTCCATTTACATTTAAGGTTAATATTGTTATGTGTGAACTTGATCCTGCCATTATGATATTAGCTGGTTATTTTGCTCACTAGTTGATGCAGTTTCTCCTTAGCATCGATGGACTTTACATTTTGACATGTTTTTGCAATGGCTAGTACCTGTTGTTCCCTTCCGTGTTTAGTGCTTCCTTCAGGATCTCTTGTAGGGCAGGCCTGGTGGTGACAAAATCTCTAAGCATTTGCTTGTCTGTAAAGGATTTTATTTCTCCTTCACTTATGAAACTTAGTTTGGCTGGATATGAAATTCTGGGTTGAAAATTCTTTTCTTTAAGAATGTTGAATATTGGCCCCCACTCTCTTCTGGCTTGCAGAGTTTCTGCTGAGAGATCTGCTGTTAGTCTGATGGGCTTCCCTTTGTGTGTAACCCGACCTTTCTCTCTGGCTGTCCTTAACATTTTTTCCTTCATTTCAACTTTGATAGAGATGAAAATCATAACATGAGAAATACGTGAAAAATGCACAAGCTTCAGTGACTCCATCAACTAGAAGAAAGAGTATCAGTGATTGAAGATCAAATGAATGAAATGAAGCGAGAAGAGAAGTGTGGAGAAAATAGAGTAAAAAGTAATGAACAAAGTCTCCAAGAAGTATGGGATTATGTGAAAAGACCAAATCTACGTCTGATTGTTGTGCCTGAAAGTGACGGGGAAAATGGAACCAAGTTGGAAAACACTCTTCAGGATATCATCCAGGAGAATTTCCCCAACCTAGTAAGGCAGGCCAACATTCAAATTCAGGAAATACAGAGAATGCCACAAAGATACTCCTCGAGAAGAGCAACTCCAAGACACATAATTGTCAGATTCACCCTGTTCCATTTTCGACCATCACTCCCCGGTCCCTGACCTTCAAGTTCAGAGGTAGAAATGGTCTCCCCACAGTTCCTAGCCTAAGGGGACTGCAGAGGTTGTTTCCCTAAAACTTGCCCACATTGTTATTAGGCTCTTTTCAAATCATTCACTGTGAAGGTCCTGTTGCTGTCCAAGGAAGAGAGGAAGAAAAGTGCAGTGTCAACATGAGGAAGAGACACATGCATAAATGTTAACTGCTCTGTAGGTGACTCAGCCACCCACCATTCCCAATCAGGGTTAACGTTTTCATTTTAGTGAAAAAAGTATTATTAAGTAAATGTTCTATAGTTAAATACACTAAATTATAATGAACACCATCATTTTAATTATTTTGTGCTTCTGAAATAAGTTTATATTTTGCAGAGTGCTTTTGCCTAGTCTCTAAATCATTTAGTCACTCACACTCCCACCCCCAAAGCATGCAAGCAATTTAGCCCTTGGAGAGATGAAGAAACTGAACCCTGGTCCAAAATGACTAAAAGACTTGGAACATTAGAGTTTCACAGGAGGCTAGAAACCCACTTTGGGATCTAAACTCACCACACAGATTCTAAGTGGCCTCAATGACATTTCTATCTGACCATAATTCCTCCCCACAAACTTTAATATGCCTGACTTAACACCAGTGTTAGCTCGCTAAGATAAGTGATGGCTTTCATAGCCTGATAACCTAAGCTGCAATCAGAGAGGTGAATTTAAATTAATAATATCACACACTGGAAAAGTGTGCTGCCCTGTCAATCCTACTTCCAATTACGTGTTCTGGATCAAAAGGAGGCTTCCAGAAGGAAGTTAGTCCCTGAGTTTTTTATCTCCTTCCCTTCCAAATAGAGCCCAGAGTGCCCTCCTGTGTATAAAGTAAAAACAAATCTCCACTGTTGACAATATTACTAAGATAAGTTTATGTGTGAGTGCTTATTTTGCTAACAAAAACATATAATTTGAGTGGCAGCTTTTTAAAACAAACATGTTTAATAAGTTGTTGTACTGTTGGCATCATTGTTTTTGAGTCAAGCATATGTACTGTTTACAATTGGAGTTGGGGGTCTCAGGAGTGAGGACAAGTCCAAAACACAAGTCTTGTTTTATTCTAAACTCAAAATTCAGAAGCCCAAATAACTAAATATTTCTATCTTATAAGTAATTATAATTTGAGATTTAAAATAACTACTAGAATGTTCAAACACCTAACAACATATTATGACAAAGTTTACCAACTCTCATTATGCACGTCAAAGGCTTTCTCTCATCAGGGCTTTTACCTAAATTAATTTGCCTGAGATATCACCTTTCCACAGCAGAGGACCCCTAAGTTGTCATGGTTTTTGCCATGACCTTATAAAGTTTTCCATTTTCAGAAGGATTGTCAGAAAAATCCAGTCCAACAACCTGCAAAGGGCCCCACCTGTCTCAATGAAGATTTGATTAAGGTTAGGCTATAAAGCACAACTTCCAAGCAAATTCCTAAGTAAATGTTCAGGCAATTAAAATAATGTATCCATTTACCTCCCAAGGAAGCTATCCATCACACTTCTAAAATCACAGTTTTGGAAGACAAGAAACACCCATGATAGAATTTGTTTCTTAATGAAGATATTAATAACTAGCTGTATTTTTATAGTTGGAGAGCAATTTGATTTAACTTTGGAGAGTAAATTGTATTTTTTTCTTTTGTAGAGGATTTACTTTAAGTTACTTACATATTCCTGCATTCTCATCTATTTGTTGTGTTCTAGTGTCCTCCAATGGATATTCTCGATAGTACTGGTACTGCAGAATCTATCTGGCTCTGAGAATCACCAGGAGCCTGGATGGGATATGAGCTCTGTGAGTAAACAACCCCTGGAAGAAATCCAGTTCCCCTAGTCTGAGCTGAAATGAAGTAGCACTTAAGGTATATCCAAACATCATTCTCCTTAATAGAAGATGAGTTCCAGACTCATTTGTATTAAATCTCATCATTCCTCTTTTCTTTTTATCATATTAAACAATCTTGAAAGTGGTGGACCCATTTGTATAAACGTTACTGTTGAAAAATGCAGAAAAAGTATAATTTGGTGGCTGGAATTTAGAGTTATGTGACACAGTGATAGACTGGATATCAAGTAAGACATAATTAATATTCTTTTATTAGCCTAGAGAACACAGAAAGTATTCTAGAGCAATGACGTTTGACTCAAATGCAGTTTGTTACACAATAAGAAAAGATAAAGACTAAAACGATTTAATTAATGGATAGATCAGTCTGAATTATTGAGAAATCTGAATGGTGAAACCCCATCTCTACTAAAAATACAAAAATTAGCTGGGCATGGTTGTGCACGCCTGTAGTCCCAGCTACTCGGGAGGCTGAGGCAGAAGAATCACTTGAACCCAAGAGGCAAAGGTTGCAGTGAGCTGAGATCACACCACTGCACTCCAGCCTGGGCAACAGAGCGAGATTCCATCTCAAAAGAAAAAAAAAATGCTTTTGTATTTTCTATGGTCACAATTAGCATGCAATTTTAATAGATAGCCCAAGTAATTATAGCAAAACTCAGGGCTATTTTTGTAAATTGATTTGTATGTGGGTAGGGGGAAGTCTAACCACCACATGTTCTAAATGTTCTTGTTATTTACATTTTAAATCACTCCTCCTATATCCCACAACAGGTGTTGAATCTTGTATTAAATCGTGTCCCAATTTTGATCCAGAAAATACAGTGACTCGCTCAAACTACGGGTTTGGGAAGGAGCACACAAAGAGGAACTTGGGTCTGTTGAATACATGAGAATAACTCCTTGAGCAGATAAGAATGCGAACCATGCCCCACTTCCACATAGAGCGAGAAGATAGCTGAAATATGGTATCTGATGCTTCATGGGTGTGCTTCCCTAATGCATATGTTATCCTATCAGTTATGTATATCTAATATTTCACAGGAGTATATGTTTTCCTAGTGCATAGAGGCTACAGAGGTTACAGTCCCATAAACCTTTTAAAATAACTATGTAACACTATAGCCTTTAAAATTTGAAGTGGTACCATAAGGTACTATAACCATATGCAGGGACAATATTATGGGTATGATTCTCTCACCTACTTCACCCATTTCACGGGAATTCTGAAGACCTGC
Source organism: Theropithecus gelada (assembly GCF_003255815.1). Taxonomy (NCBI): domain Eukaryota; kingdom Metazoa; phylum Chordata; class Mammalia; order Primates; family Cercopithecidae; genus Theropithecus; species Theropithecus gelada. Next base: position 169,512,370 of record NC_037669.1, read on the forward strand.
CATTGTGCCTGCAAAATAGAAGATCTGGAAAGTTTCCTTTTTTTCTATTTTTATTTTAGATTCAGGGAGTACATGTGCAGGTTTTTTACATGGCTAAATTGCAGGATATGCAGAAGACAGAAACTGGACTCCTTCCTTTCACCATAGACAAAAATTAACTTAAGATGGATTTAAAACTTAAATGTAAGGCCTAAAACAATAAAACCATAGAAGAAAACCTAGGAAATACCAATATGGACATCAGCCTTGGCAAATAATTTATGATTAAGTCCCTGATACGGTTTGGATTTCTGTCCCTGCCCAAATCTCATGTCAAATTGTAATCTCCAATGTTGGAGGGGAGGCCTGGTGGGAGGTGATTGGGTCATGGGGGCAATTTCTCACGAATGGTTTAGCACCATCCCCTTCGTGCTGTTCTTGTGATAGAAAGTGAGTTCTCATGAGATCTCACTGAGTGTGTAGCACCTCCCCTGTCCCTTGCTCCTGCTCCCACTATGTGAGATGCCTCACTCCTCCTTTGCCTTCCTAAGGCCTCCCCAAAAGTAGAAGTTGCTATGCTTTCTGTACAGAACTGCGAACCAATTAAACCTCTTTTCTCTATAAAAGAAACAGACTAAAGCAGTCCTCAAAAGCAATTGCAAAAAAGTAATAATAATAATTGACAAGCCAGACTTAATTAAACTAAGGAGCTTCTGCACAGCAAAAGATATATCCTATATGTTTTCTGTTTACTTTGTTGATAACAGGATGGGAGAAAATATTTGCAAACTGGAATGTTTCTAAGAAGACAGATGTTTTAATAAAATGATGAATCATAGCCACCAAGGAAATCCAATCATCAGATGTTAATTTTGTATTATGAATACTGGTGTCCCTTAGTAGCCATGGAAAATTGGTTTCAGGACCCCCTGTGGATACCAAAATTTGTGGATGCTCAAGTCCCTGATATAAAATGGCATGGTATTTATATAAAACCTATGCACACCCTCTCATATACTTTATAACATCTCTAGATTACTTATAATACCTAACACAATGTAAATGCTATGTATATAGTTGTTTAGTATATTGTTTAGAGGACAATGACCAAAAAAGTCTGTACATGTTCAGTATAGATCCAACCAACTATTTTTTTCTGAATATTTTCAATCCATGCTTTGTAGAACCCATAAATACAGAAGACTGACTATAAACTGACTAAATTAAACTAAACTAAACTGAACTAAAACTGGATAACACCTATGACACATCCTAAAAGCAAGTAAGTAATAACTATCAGTAAGTTAAATGCGAATGTGAACTACATATATTTGTTCATGGGAACCTGATTACAGTTCTAACTATAGGGCTTTGAGTCCCACTGTGCTGTACCATCAAGAAGACAGTAAGTCTCTTATCAGTTCATTCCACCATGTTTATTGACAAACATACTATAAAGAACAGGAAAGCACACGAAGATACCTGCATGTAAGTGTGCACATATGCATAACTATAAATATGAAAATGGCTGTACCAGTAATAACCTGCAAAACCCAGCATCTCCTGAGAAAACTTCACTAAGTTTTTGAGAATCTATGTGAGATAACCATCAGAAAGAGAAGAATAAATGGTATTTCCCAAATGCACTGTACTAGCATCTCTGGTTGTACACATTCTATCACCAAGATGGTTGAGATGCTCCTCCTGCCATAAGGTGGTACCCAGCACATAACCAGGGCAGCTTATATGAATAATTGCTCTAGCTTTTGGTGGCTTGAAGGCAGGCACTTGAGCCTCCAGAAGTTCTGGTGTAACCTTCACTCACTCAGCCATTATCGTTCACAACTGTGCTCTTCTGGTAAGGTTCTTGCCATATGGAAGTTTATAATTTTTGGAGAATCCAGCTGATCTTCCTGCTAAGTATCCTAACTATGTGGACTTCCTTCTATATTCTTTAGATTAATAAATCTTATTTGATTGACTCATCCACGAGCTGTCTCTGGGTTCTCCATCAACCTGAAGCTAGTATTTTCATTTGTCAATAAAAATTTATTTGTCACATAGTAATTCACATAAGACTAAAACCTGTCTAAGAAATTTCATTATGAAATTTATGTTTATGAATACATTGCCTCCTGTGATGATCAAATTCACTCTGGTAACTCAATAATCACACATTTCAGAGTCATTAGAAAAAACTGCGGCTCCAAACAGCCAACAAGACATTTCAGCAGGGATATCTTGGTATTATGACTACCCGTGTCAATCTGGGGCCTACATTGGAGTACAAATTGGAATATGTTTATTTCATGGTAGTAGAAGAAGCTCAAGAAGGCAAGCCCAAATGTGTAGGTCCATTGTCCAAACGAAGTTACATAGCCAAGTCCAAAGTCAAGGGTCATGGAAATACACTCTGCCCATGCTAAAGTGATGGCAAGAATGTAGATACATAAAACTACTACTGAACTACTGAAAGGCGAAGAAGCAATACAAATAACTCAATCTACCACAGTCATAAAGGTAAACAAGAAAGAGAAACTGTATTATGAGATGGAAGACCTGGATTCTAAGTCTTGTTCACTCACTATCTACTTGAACAACTGAGTAATGAATCTCTTTGGTCCCAGGTGGGTAAGAGGCAAGTAGACTAAATGATTTAAGAAGACTTATGCGGTCCCAATTATGCTCAGAGAGCTTTATGTCTCATCTCAAATCAACTTCTAGTCCCATCATGCATATGGCTTTTAAAGTTATGAGTCTCCTACTCAGTATTAATAGATTAATCCCTGTTCTATAATTGAGGAATGACTCACTCCCATTACTATCTCCGTTGTACTGTATTTTCCATAGGCACCTACACTTGCCCCTTCGTGTATACTTCTTCCTGTCCTTAACATTTAGCCTTAATCATTAACTGTTGAAAGAATGTCCTAGAGGGTCTCATAATTCTTATATTATTTAGCATAATTAATTTTATCTAAAATATTCCTTAATCAAATCCACATCTAAACCTTTAGTGATCCCTTTCCGCCATTTCTTGCAGGTCTAAATTTGTTAGCCTACCATTCAAATATCTCTTTTCTGTTTTCCTTTTGTTATCATTCCATTCACTCCACTTGAAGAAAACAAAATCCTCCAAGTATGCTGATCTTCCCATTGGTAAAAAAAAAAAAAAAAAAAAAAAAAAACACTATCCGAAACTTGAAATTGAAGTAAAAGGGTGAGTACCATGTCCTTTAAAACTCATTTGGAGTCATTACTTCAAAGGTCCACTGAATGATTATTTAGGGGTATATACCTTGTTCAAATTATGTTTATCATTAAAGACCTAGATGTAGTGAAGTCACATGCTGACATGTAGATTTTTGTCCAGTCGAAAACATAAACCCCGTGGTTACCACTTATTATCTCATAGAATATTACCTGGTTTTGTGTTTAACCTAGCAATCACATCCTACCTTTGCTTTATTAAATTAGTAAACATCTCTAGTTCCTCTAATGGGCTCAGAACCAGCCATACCATTATACTAATTTTCTCATTAGTTAATGAGATGAATAAAGTCTTTCCCATATTTATTTTAAGTCTGTAAAACTGCTATGTTTTTAATTTTTTGAAAACTGTACTATTTTAACACTAATCTCTTTTTTTAAAGTTTTGCTCATTTTTCTTAACATTGTTCAAACTGCTGTACCCTATCAAAAATATCTTATACTTCTCCATGCTAATCAAGATCCTACCTTTCCTCCAAGTTCTTATTCCAATCATATTTCCTTGAAAAGATCTTTAAATTGACCAGGTATTTTTAGCCTGCATTATTACTTCTGCTTCTTTGTAATTTTATTTATTTTAAAATGTTTATTTTGGATTTTTTGACCAGATGAGAGTCCAGACAACAAGCATGCTGTTGAAATTTAATCATAACAAAAGCATTTTTAAACACTGATATTTATAGATACACAAAAAATGACTATGGTATGGCAGTTCTCAGAACTTTTAGAAAACATAATAATGTATACGTTATATTTCATAGAATATTACAGAGTACAAAAAGAGTGAGAGGATTAAACAAGGAACCATTCAACATCAAAAATACATTAATTAGCAAGTTTACTACTTTCCTAGACCTGCTTAGTCAAAATCTGGAAAACACTTTAAATAGTCTTTGCACAATGAAAAGGAATCAGCACAGATAAAGAGTGCCAGACGCAGCTGCAGAGTCAGCCTTTTGTGAGAAGTTCATTTTTAGAGAATCACTTGTAAATTTATGTAGCACCAAATCACTTTCATCTCAAAAGAAAAACACGCTGCTGCCGTTCCCAGGGACGGGAGGGTGGGTGATTTCCTGCACACACTCCCCTATGGATCAAGCTTTTTCTATGCATGTATTTGTTTAAGATCTTCTACCTCAACAGTAAACATTGGGACAGCTCTCCATTAGCACAAAACAATGGGAAAACTCAATTCTGATCAATTATATTTTCCTTTAAAATTATTTTCATTTATGGCTAGCCTGGGCAACATTGTGAGTCCCTGTCTCTAGCAAATATTTTCATTATTAGCTAGTTGTTTCAGCTGGAAACATAAAGACTTCACCCAAAATAAAATTATACATAAAAATTAATTCTACATAAAAATTAACCTAGAAAGAAAGAAAACTATCCTCCCTTCAAGCCCTTTAACCAGAGTTTTTATTCTGGAGAGTTCCTGGAAGTACAGGCTTAGGGGTAGATGAAGAGCAGTGTTAAAATCAGGCTTCGGGAACAAGGAAGTTTGTGTGCCTTACCTTGGACCATGACAACAGTTTCCTGTCTCATCTCCAAGGCTTTGTTCTCTCATTTCCAGCTCCATCTTCCTATAGCATCATCTGATAATGTCACCCAGAAACCTTCAGTAGCTACTCACTAGTTCCCAAAGAGAATCTAAATTTCTTATCCTGCCTTTCAAGACCTTCACGATTAATCCCAAACTACCTCTTTCACTTACATTTCTCCCGACAGACCTGTATAAGACAAACACTTCAGCTAAATCAATATCCTCCAACATACCTTTTATTTCTTCTTGTCTACACCTTATTCTTATTCTCCCCTTTGCTTGGCACACTCTTCACCAACCATCTCTGCTTACTATTCTAGGTTCTACTCAAATTTCATATCATCCTCAAGATCTTCCCTATAATCATCATTACTCATTGCTTCTTTTCTTCAATTCCTGTAGCTTTTTTCTTTTGTATTATTCTGTTGCATTAATCATATAATAGGCATATGTATTATCCCTCTTATAAGATAAGGACAGTAATCACATCTTACATACTGATCACTTGCCCTCCGATCGTGAAATAGGCACTCAATAATTATGTGCTAAATGAATGAACTGCAAAGAAATTGTAATCTCTATGTTGTGTGCTGGTTTTATGAATTCCATTTTTACAAGCTGGGGTTGATCTTTCACCAATTTTTGTACTTTTACTCCATAATGTAACAAAAAAATATTTTTTAGTGAGTCAAGTTCATCAAAAGTTTGACAAGTCTATAGAATGCTAGTTAATTCATACCAGCCTCTTGGTTTGACCTAAACATGACCCTCTGAAAATGTGGTACCTATTCTGGATGATACCATGTTCCTCTTCCAGGGAAACTGTGTAACAATTTCAATGAAAAGTTCAATTGCCTAAAGAACTTTCAGAAAAATCTGAGAGGTCAGAGCCTCCGATGCAGGTTGGACTCGAGATTTTTGTGCAGGACATTTATTGAGAGTGCTCTCAGGAACAATATGTTCAAGAGCAGAGAAGGAAGTGGGACTGGGCAGTGGAAGAAGCTAGCCAGCAATGCAGTCATAATGAGGCTCTGATCCCAGTAGGAGCTCTGGGGCAAGGGTGACCCTGTTCCTCCCAAGAGAGAACCATATCTTACACCCATGAATTGATCAATTATGAATGTGGGCTTCCTGAGAAGGAAGCACCCTTGGTCAAAGTGGTCTCTTCCATGGAGGCAATTCTCAAAGAGGGCTGAGGAGACCTCTCAGGACTCAATCTTCCCAGCAACTGGGAGAATAAATCCTCCAGTGCTCAAGTGGAGAGTTTAGCCAGCACAGTCCAGCAACCACAACTAAATCTAAATACTCATACAGCTAATGTTGTTTTCATCAAGTCCTAGAGTGTTTCATTTCATTTTGTTTTGTTTTGTTTTACATACCTTAATTCTATAAGGCAAAAGACAGTTTTACATTCCCCTATTTCTCATGCAACATTCCTGTACAAGTCTGAAACATACATTGCACTGCTTTTCCCCACCACAGCAGTTTTTATTCCCAAAACAAATTGAATATGTGTTTGTATCTCTTCCTTTGCTCTCATGGTCATATTGCAAGAAGAATGATAAGTGGAAAGACTTATAGTTAGCAAGTAATGAGGGAAAAGGGGGAAATGTTTTCTGAGTCACTTCAGGAAACTTCTTTTTATTACAGTTAGGGATGCATCTGAGGCAATATTTTATAATACAAAGCATTTTGAAGAGTCAGCAAATATCTCGCCAACTTGGACAAACAGGATAATGCAGAGTCCTGCATGGATTTATTTGCCCTTTTGCACTAATTCCCTAGTTTTGGTGTCTTTACATTAGAGTCTATAAAGCACTTTTACATACATTGTTTGTCATTTTCTCAAGAACTCTGTAAAATAGCCAAAGATTAAAATTATCTCTATTTTAAAGTTACAAACTATGACCCAGAGAGCTTAATTGATCTTTTTCAACTGCACATAGATAACAAGGAGAAAAGTGATTCCTTAGCCTAGCTGTTCAAAGCATATTGACTTAACTAGCATCACACTAGTAGGGGCCAACCACCATACTGCCATCCACTGTAAGACCATCACAAATCATTCGTTAGAAATGACATGTAAAGCTTGCAAATAATTTATTTTTACATGTAAAGAGTAGTCTGCATAAAAATATATCTCTTGCTCAATTTATGTTCTGAAATGTTTTTTCCAGTAGAATAAAATTGCTATAGAAGGAACAGTAAGACTTTGATAAGCCTATGGGAGTGTGTCTGGCATATGAAGCTCGTTTATCAAGTGTCTTGGTGGCATGTCGTACTGCATCACCCTGCCTCTAAGATCTGTGATCACGTCTCCTCCTTTACATTTGCCACCAGACACAGCTCCTGAGTTTTGACCTCACATCTAAAACTCTTCTTCAAGATAGAGTTAACCATACACTGTTGATCCTAGAATTATTCATTAGCTGCTTGTAGCTACTTACTCACCACAGTTAATAAAGCTCAGCATCTCCTCTTCTCCACCCTATCATGCCTACTTTCATTCTTTTGCAACCCTAATTCTGTGGCATGATATTTCGTTAGTAAAATGTTTATGATGTTTAAAATTACCAAACTCAGAACAGCAATAAGAATATTTATCTATTAGCAATTACAGAATCCAACCCACATATCGAAGTCCGGTGTTTCAATTACATGAGGGAGAAACAGGAATCAGAAAAGGAAGGCACCAGTAATTACCAACCAAGGGCATTGCCACATTTCTAAAAATACATTGGCCATGTTTTGAACACAATCGTGCCTTTTTTTTTTTTTTTTTTTTTTTGAGATGGAGTCTCGCTCTGTCACCTAGGCTAGAGTCCAGTGGTGCAATCTCAGCTCACTGCAAGCTCTGCCTCCTGGGTTCATGCCATTCTCCTGCCTCAGCCTCTCAAGTAGGTGGGACTACAGGCTCCCGCCACCACGCCCAGCTACTTTTTTTGTATTTTTAGTAGAGATGGGGTTTCACCGTGTTAGCCAGGATGATCTCGATCTCCTGACCTTATGATCCGCCCGCCCCGGCCTCCCGAAGTGCTGGGATTACAGGTGTGAGCCACCGTGCCCGGCCCACAATTGTGCTTTTAAGAAACAATAGTATCTGAAAGAAAAAATGGATATCAAAGCAACAAACTCCAATTAGTCAAACAAACTAACGACCTTGTCATAGTATATATCAGAATAAGAATGATCAGAAATATTTCTAAAGAAACTCTTTCATCCTTTCTTCAAAAGGAGATTCATACTTCTTGCTTACATAAGACTAAAAATAAATCATACAGGCCATCTGATGTTGTTACTACGGCAATAATAAAATTTATTTTTTAACAAGCTGATTTCAAAATACAGTCAAATGAACAGGTGCTCCTTTAACCATCCTGAGTCTTTAACCACTCTAAGAGTCACTTAGAAGGCTATATAGAAGGTGAGATTAGCTTAGTGAAACTGATTTCAAAAAGCTACACATAAAAATTAGTCTCCCCCTATGAAAAGGTTCCCAACATCTTCATCAGAGAAATGTACATCAAAACTACAGGATATCATCTTATTCCAGTTACAATGGCTTTTATCCAAAAGACAGGCAATAATAGATGCTGGTGAGGATGTGGAGAAAAGGGAACCCTTGTATACTGTTGTTGGAAATGTAAATTAGTACAGCCACTATGGAAAGCAATTTGGAGGTTCTTTTAAAAATTAAAAATAGAACTAAAATATGATCCAGTCATCTTACTGCTACATGCATACTCAAAAGAAAAAAAAAATCAGTATATTGAAGAGATATCTATACTCTTATGTTTACTACAGCACTATTCACAATAGCCAAGATTTGAAATCAACCCAAATGTCCAGCAACAGACAAATGGATAAAGAAAATGTGTTACATATACACAATGGAGTACTATGTAGCCATAAAAAGAATGAGATCCTGTCATTTTCAATAATATGGATGGAACTAGAGAATATTGTGTTAAGTTAAATAAGCCAGACACAGAAACAAACTGCATGTTCTCACTCATTTGTGGGAGCTAAAGATTTAAACAATTGAACTCATGGAGATAGAGAGTAGAATAATGGTTACCAGAGGCTGGGAAGGGTTGGGAGTGAGGAAGTGGGGATGGTTAATGGGCACAAAAATATAGTTAGAATGAATGAGATCGACTATTTGATAGCACATCGGGGTGACTATAGTCAGCAATAATTTGTTGGACATTTTAGAATAACAGGAAGTACATTTGGAAGGTTCTTAACTTAAAGAAATGATGAATGCTTGAGGTGATGGACATCCCTATTCACCCTAATATGATTATTACATATTGCATGCCTGTATCAAAATATCTCATATAAGCCAGGAGCAGTAGCTCACGACTGTAATCCCAGCACTTTGGGAGGCCAAGGTGGGAGGATCACCTAAAAGTCAAGAGTTCGAGACCAGCCTGGCCAACATGGTAAAATCCCCTCTGTACTAGAAATATAAAAATCACCTGGGCATGGTGTGGGTGCCTGTAATCCTCAGGGAAGCTAAGGCATGAGAATCACTTGAACCCAGGAAGTGGAGGTTGCAGTGAGCCAAGATCGCGCCACTGCACTCCAGCCCAGGCAACAAGAGCAAAACTTTTCAAAAAGCAAACAAAAATCTCATGTGTTTCATAAATATAAAGACCTACTATGTATCCATAAAAATTAAAAATAATTTTTTTAAAATAAGTCTCCCCTTTGTAGTCTTATCTATGGCAATTATGCCGTGATATAATTTTGGCCCAGAACATTTTGTAACTCCTTTTTGTTAACTATCTCCAGAGCAAATAACAATAATTGCCAATCATTGAGCCCTTACCACGTGCCATGCACTAGAAAAACCATTTTACACATGTAAATAAAGTCTTTCACAACAGCTGGATGAAGTAGGTATTATTTGCCCCATATTCCAGATGAAAAGAACTGATGTTTACAGAGATTACAAAAAGTAAAATGCCAAAAGGCCCCAAGTCACAACGCCAGCAAATGAGGAGCTAGTATTTGCACGTAAGTCTTTCTCCCTCCAAATCACTTGACTGCACAGTCACATATGTCACATCATGAAGTCAATCCAATTCATGACTTCACACATTGCTAACAGTTTCACAAGCCTCTGTGGAGGGCCCAGGATTTTCCATGCATCACTCCAGGAATACGAAAATGTGAAAGACAACGCCACCAGAAGACAGAATACAGGCCCTCGATGTGATTACAAGTGAATGAAACTGGTTCTGATTAACATCTGGCTTTCGCTAAAGGTTAAATTCACCTGCAAAGGATAAAGCTTTGCCACCACTGGAGATAATTTAAAAATTGAGTGGGGATTGAGGGCGGGGTGGGCACGGAAGCCAATATTCAAAACACAGTGCTTCAAAGATCAGTCGCAAAGTATGCTGGAGAGGAACACCAGCATCACAATTACCGCAGGGTCTCCCAAGGTGAAGACTGTATGGAAGATGATACTTGAAGTTCTGTCATATTTGTAGAAGTCCTGTTGCTTTGTGGTCACTACTTTTAGTTTGTGACAGTGATTTGAAAGCACTTTTAAGTTCATGAATTTATCCTTTATTAACTAAATGTATGAATTAGACTGCTCACAAAACCAGATTTCCTTGTGATTTTATTTGCTTTAAGTATTAACTGCAAGCTGGGCCTACTTAGCAAAGTTATATTTTCCCTTTGCAGATGTTTAATTGTAGAACATTATCTTAAATGCATATTAAATACTGATCCGTGTATACATATCCCAAAAGGGAGTAAAAGCACATTATTAATTTGGTAGAAATTATAAAATTACATAAGGTATTGTTAGCCTTTTCTCTTAAGTAGAATATAAGACAAATGAACAGATTTTAACATAACAAACTTACAGACATAGCAAATATTTTAAAATTTTCATCCATTTGCAACACATACTTTTAGTAATGGAGCCCAGGTGGGTATAGAATACACACCAAAGAATAACCAAAAAATGATTTCAGTGTGAATTGACTTCAGGTTTATGGTTGCATCCTCTCACATCCTTAATAAAAAGTAATCTTTTTTCAGTGAAAGAAAACTTTTGATTTTTACAAAATCAATAGCAGTGTTGCAGAAGATCACAAAATTCTCTCTCTTGTGAATTTAGAAAAATTCTGGGAGCTTACCATTTCTGTATAAATATAGATTTTTGATGGCTAGGGAGAAATCAGGAGGTAAGACAAATGGATTTGCAACACTGACAATCAAACAAAAAAGCAAGGTACTTTAAAATAATTCCAACAGTAAGTGATATGCACATTTCATTGTGCAATGTTTATGGGTTTGTCTGAGATTTTAAGATTTATCAGTTCTAAAAGCCCAGCGTCAAGGGAATGGTTTCTCCCCTTTCACTTTCAAAGATTTCCTGTAGAGTCCACTTTTTCATAAACGGTCAGTCAGCATAGTCTCTATTGCTGAGAAATCAGTTGTATTTACTTATTCCCTAATGTCACTCAAAATAATGACTCAAAAGGGTAACTCAAAATGAAAGAAAATACAACCTATATGGATAACAGAAAGCTGTTAAAACTTGGAGAAGTAAATTTTTTAAGTTTCATTCCTCCCAGTGCAGTACTATAATATAATAACTCCTTGCAAATTACCAACATGCAGGCGATCATTTGGGAATGACTAAGTGTGTCCCCTTAAAGTGAAGGGAAAAGAATTACAATAAGAGCAGTAAAAAAGTCAGATAATTTTACAGATCTTTAAAATAATAGTTACTTACGTTTTGTAGTTTGCCCAGGGTTTCAACTTATAATGCCTTCCTAGGGTAGATATTTTACCCTATTTTACAGGTGAAATTGAAATAAAAGAGAGTATAATTTGTCCAAGTTTACATGATTTCAAAATGCATTAAGAACTGAAAATTAAACAGGTAAAACAGAGTTGAAGTTAATGAAAAAGAATTATTCAAACTAGACATATTTAAATTCCTAGGCCCAGATAAATTACATCTTGGGCAACTAAATTATCATTCAAAGTCTTTAGATAATTATTAATTGCCATTTTGAGCAGCTGTGAATCAGGACAGTATCTGGAGACTAGAAATATTTAAGAAATATTTTAAAGCAACACTCGAGAAAGAATTTCCCCATTAATTATAGAAACTTATGTTCTTAGAAAACTTATTTTATGTTCTTATTTTGTGCTGGATTATGAAAAATTAATGTCAATGAGGCAAGATTCTCAAAAATCCAGAGTACTTAGAAAATAAACTTCTTTATAAGTAACAAGTTAGCTCAGATAAATCTAACTTATTTCTAAATTATCAAAAATAAGAACAAGAAAGTGAAATGGTAAGAATACATTTACTTTGATAATTTTTCTTATTGTTATTTCATCCTAAGTGAAGAAAACACACAGGTAGAAATTATCATTTGAATTAGTCCACTAGGTGGTGTTCTAAAGATTGGAGGACATCTTGGTGAGGAGAAGATCCTGAAAGATGGTCTCGATGTATCATTACATAGCTTTGATTTTTAAATTGCTATAATCATCAAAAATAAACACGCTATCTAATTATGAATCATGTGATTCATAAACTTGCAATGGGACCAGGAAAAAATGTTCTTAGAAGACTGACTCTGGATACAATAAAAATAAACCTTTATATTCTCTGCCTTTAGCAAATAGAGAGGATTGGATGAGAAAGCCCTGCCTAAGATTTCATACATAACCAAGTAAGCCAGTAATTTCATGGCATTGCTTGTGCTTTGAGTCGTGACAGACCTGATATTTACGGATAGGTACTTTAACAGCTGTATCACACTGGTCGAATCATTAAAATACTTTCCTACCAGCTTATAAACAACTGCATGCTGACCTCCCACCCCCTGCCCATACCCTCCTACAGTCTAATCATCCTCATATCCTCCTCTAGTACTTCTCTCATCTTCAACTAGCAATATTGACTGAGTATGAAATCTCTGGCATTGCTTCTATCTGGTTGTTAAATATTTTTAATAGTGCCCCTACATAGGGATCCAGAGTCGATAGGTTTAATAGCAGTTCCTTTAAATACTCAAAGGTTGGAAAAAGCCAAGGAAGAGTGATCTAAGGTCTCAGAACTAAAAGGGCCCTGAGTAACAATTTTTGGCATAAGGAATGAGAGCTAGAAGAAAAATGTACCCAATGAAAACCTCCCGATTGGCACAGTGATGGAGAAAGTTGAAAGATAATTATGCTACTAGTCAGTTTTAATTTTCTTCCTGAATCATGAGATAATCCTCCACAGTTGCTCTCCAGAGAGTTCAAGGTCTGGTGTATTGTGATGTATTACAGGTGTTTGGGGGAAGAGAAACAGGTGAAGCAAAGTTTCATGGCTGGAAAAATATGAAATCAGTGATAAGGGTAGAAACAATAATGTAAACTATAGTACAAAACTACATCATAAGAGAAAAGATCAGTGAACTTGAAGGCACAGCAATAGAAGCTATCCAAAATGAAACACAGAGAAAAAAAGAAAATTAAAGAACAATAAACAACTGTGAGGCAACTTCAGATGGCCTAATAAACATGAAAAAAGCAACCTGAAGGCATAATAGCCAAAAGTTTTCCAAATTTGATGAAAACTATAAACCCACAACTTCAAGAAACATAGCAAACACCAAGCACAAGAAACATGAAAAAAGCTATGTAAAAGTAAATCATAGTCTGAGAGCTCGAAAAGAGTAATAAAAAGACAATTTTAAAGTCACTCGCAGACAAAAAAGGGCACGATTCTTTTAGCAGGACAAAAAGTATGATAGCAGATTACTCATCAGAAAGAAATGGAGCAGCATTATCAAATTACCGAAAATAAAAAACAAACAAACAAACAAAAGACAACTAAAATTCTATTCCTAATAAGAATATCTTTCACAAACCACATTAAAAAGCAAAAAGAATTCATCTCCAGTAGGCACATTACCAAAAAAAAATTAAAAATTATCCTACAGGCAGAATTAAGATGATAACAGATAGTGATATGGATCTACACAAATAAAGAAAGAGCACCAGAAATAGTAACTGTGTGAGCAAATATTTTAAAACTTACTCATTATTTAAATATATTTAAAAGACTATGGACTGTTAAAACAAAAATAATGTAGTATGGAACTGTAATATACCTATAAAAGTAAAATGCATGACAATGGTAGCACAAATGCCAGGAGAAGAAAATCAGAAAGGCATTGCTGAAAGAATCTTACAAGATGCATGAAATTATACAGCACCACTTAAAGGTAGATTATGATGAGCTATAGATGTATACTATAAACTCTAAAAATAAAATTGCTAAAATAATCAAAGTTACAGCTAGTAAGCCATCAAAGAAAATGAAATGGGACCATAAAAATATATTCAATCAATTCAAAAGAAGGCAGAAAAGGTGAAAAGAAGGAACAAAAAGACAAATAGAAAACAATTAGTGTGATGATAGATTTAAACTCAACCATATCAGTAACCACATCAACTATAACCGGTCTAAATGTCCATATCATAAGACAAAGATTATTATATTGAATAAAAAAGCAAGACTTAACTACATGCTGCATACAAGAAACACACTTCAAATATGAAGATAGAAATAGGCTAAAAGTAAAAAGATAGTATATGATATATCATGCTGGAAGTTATTTAAAGAAAGCTGGAATGGCTATATTTATATGAAATCATGTAAATTTTAGAGCAAAGAATACAAGTAGCAATGAAAAAGTTTATTTTATAATGATAAAGCATCAATTCATTAAAAGGGCATAATAATCCAAAGTGTTTATATAACTAACAACAACTTACAAATCTATAATGCAAGAACTTCATACAGCTGTATGAAGAATATACAAATCCACAATTATATCCAGATATTCCTTTCTCATTAATTGATAGAACAAGCAGATAAAAATCCAATAAAAATATAGAAGACTTTATCGATACTCAACCAACTTGTCCTAATTGATATTTTTAGAGCACTCCACCCACAAAATGCAGAATACATTCTTCTCACATGCACTCAGAACATTTATCATAATAGCCACATTCTAAACCATAAAACAAGTCTCAATAAACTTTAAAAAGTTCAAGTTATAAAAATATATTATCAACACAAATGAGTTAAATTATAAATCATTAACAGAAAGATATATGGAAAATCCTCAAATACTTAGAATTACACACTTCTAAATTACCTATGAGTCAAAAAAAATCAAAATGAAAATTAGAATTCTGAACTGAATTAAAATGAAAACATATCAAAATTAGTCAGATGCTGCTAAAGTAGTACCTAGAAGAGAAATCTATAGTACCTATTGCCTATATTTGGAAAGAAAAATGGTCTCAAACCAACAATCTAAGCTTCCACCTTAAGAAACTAGCAAAAGAAGAGCAAATTAAATTCACAGTAAGTGGAAGGAAGGAAATAATAATGATCAGAGTGGAAATCAATTAAATAGAAAAGGGAACAACAATAAAACAAATGGTTATTTGAGAAGATCAATTAGGTTGACAACTTTAGATAAATGTGAAAAAAGAGAAAAAACAAAAATTTCTAATATCAATAATGAGAGAGGTTATATCACCAAAGATTCTGCAGATAATGAAAAGATAGTAAGGCAACATTTTGAACAATCTTATGCAAATAAATTCAGCAATGTAGAGTAAATGGACAAATTCCATGAAAGGCAAACTACCAAACTACACTCAAGAAGAAATAGCCGGAAAGCATTAGGTCTATTAACAAAATTGGGTTTATAGGTTAAAGAATTCCTGCAAAGGAAAGTCCGGGTACACTTGACTTTATTGGAGAATTCTGTTAAAACTTTAAAAAAGAAATAATACCAATTCTACAAACACTGTTTTCAGAAAACTGAAAAGGCAAGAATGTTTTCTGACTTGTTCTATAGGGCCAGCATTATCTTAATGCCAAATAAAGGCATTATTTAAAAATAAAAAAAACTATATCCCAAAATTCCTTATGAACATGAAATTCAAAATTCTAATCAACATTTAGAAAACCAAATTGAAGAAGATATAAATTTTTTTTTTTTTGTTTTGTAGATGTTGTTTGAAACGGAGTCTCGCTCTGTCACCCAGGCTGGAGTGCAGTGGCCGGATCTCAGCTCACCGCAAGTTCCGCCTCCCGGGTCTACGCCATTCTCCTGCCTCAGCCTCCCAAGTAGCTGGGACTACAGGTGCCCGCCACCGCGCCCGGCTAGGTTTTTTTTTGTATTTTTTAGTAGAGACGGGGTTTCACCGTGTTAGCCAGGATGGTCTCGATCTCCTGACCTTGTGATCCACCCGTCTCGGCCTCCCAAAGTGCTGGGATTACAGGCTTGAGCCACCGCGCCCAGCCGAAGAAGATATAAAATTGATGTCATGACAAAGTATGATCTTATCCCAAGAATGTAAAGTCGGTTTAACATTAGAAAATCAATCAATATAAATTACCATATTACCAAACTAAAAAAGAAAAACCATATATATCTCTCTTAAGAAACACTAAAATGATTTTACAAAATCTAGCATCCATTCATGATAAGAACGTTCATCAAACTAGGAATAGAAGGGAACTACATCAACCTGACAAATACTCACAACTAATATTTTATTTGTATGTTAACATCACGAGAAAAAACCGAATTATTTTCCCTTAAGATAAGGAACAAGACAAGGCTTTTCACCCTCACAGCTTCTGTTCGGCATTGTACCAGAGGTCATAGCCAGTACAATAAGCAAACGATGAAACAGAATGCATCCAAGTAGAAAAGAGAAAAGTAAAACTGTCTTTATCCAAAGACGACATGATTATCTCTGCAGAAAATCTGGTGGAATCTACAGAAAAAAATTACTAGAATTAGGAAGTGAATTTAACAAAATGTCAATAAACAAAACTGAATTGTGCATGGTGGCTCACACCTATAATCCCAGGATTTTGGGAGGCCAAGACAGGAGGACTGCTTGAGCTCAGAAAGTCAAGACCAGCCTGGGCAACATAGTGAGACCTTGTCTCTCCAAAAAATAAAAAAACTAGCCAAGCCTGGTGGCAAGGAACTGTAGTCTCAGCTACGCGGATGGGACAGTGAGGAGGAGGGATTGCTTGAGCCCAGAAGATCAAGGCTGCAGTGAATCCTGTTTGCACCACTGTGCTCCAGCCCAGGCAACAGAGTGAGACCCTGTCTCAAAAATAATAATAATAACAAAAATAAATTGCTTTCTATATACTGGCAGTGAAAACTCAAATATTGAAATTAAAAAGTAGTGCTATTTATATAGCATCAAAATATATTAAATAATCAGGGATGGAACTTATAAAAAATATGAAACACTAAAAACTTTAAACAATACTGACAGAAATTAAGGAAGACCTAAACAAAGGAAATATAGGAAATATATATTGAATTTGTGTGTTGAAGTACTCAATGTCATTTCTCTCAAACTGATTAATAGGTTTGATATGTTCCCAATAAAATCCCAGCAACGTAGAAATTGACAAACACATTCTAAAATTCATATGAGAACACTAAAGACTCAGGGGAGCCAAAACAATTTGGAAAAAGAAAAAAGTTGGAGAATTAACAGTCTCATTTCAAAACTTATTATAAAGCTACAATAATCAAAATAGTGGGATTAATATAAAGGTAGACAAATGCATCTGTGAAACAGAATGAAAAGTACAGAAACAGACTCACCCATATAGGGGCAGTTGATTTTTCACAAAGATGCAAAAAAAGTCAGTGAAGAAACGACAGTCTTTTTGACAAATGATGCTCGGAAAATTGATGTCCATTCACACACACACACACTGAAAAGAATTCATACCCCAACCACATACAAATGTACAAAAAAATCATTCAACATGGATCTGTAAAAATCTTCTAGGAGAAAACAAAAGTTTTCTAGATACCACAAAGATTTTCTAGATTTTCTAGGCAAAGATTTTCTAGATACCACATCAAAAGCACAATCCATGTAAGAACAAACTGGACTTCCTCAAAATCAAAAATTTTGCTCTTCAAAAAATACTGTAAAGAGAATAAATAGAAGCCACATCTTAGGAAAAAAATTACAAATTGTACTTCTTTTAAGGGACTTGTATTTAGAATTTATAAAGAATCATACATTGTTGGTGTGGCAGGCCAATTCTCCCTGGCTATCACACAGATGGGCCTGTGTGACAGTCACACAGATGGGCCTGCATGACAGTCACACAGACAGGCCTGCATAGCACCCCAGTTACACAGACAAATTTCCACAGTGCTGCCTTCACATTGAGCAAATAGTTAAACCTAGGGAAATAGGTGCCCAGACATCAAAGCTAGAAATGAAACATATGGTCAGTAGGAGGCTTGCGTGGGCTTCTCCCTTGTTGGAGCAAGCCAAAATAATAAACAGTTTTACATTCCTAGTGCCAGGACCTGTCTTGGGTCAACAAAATCTGAGACAAGACAAGGTAACAGAGGCAGCTGTTTGAATAGATTCATTGGAGAGTCTCAGGCAGCTCTCCAGACCAAGCTGTAAAGGAGATAAGATAGAAATAATCACTCCTGTACCACAGTAGGCAGGCCTTGAAAGTACTGGGGCCCTTTTAATCAGACTTAGCAAACATTTTTTGCCCCTGACCTTCTAGTTGGAACAAAATTAGTTACCAAAAGGCTTAGGCAAATGCTATGCTGTAGGCACACAACTCCAATCTATATAAGGACTAAGAAAATTGTAACACTCTGAGTTGGTCTGGTGGAATTGCCTCTGGCCTTCTCGCTGTATCCAGTCACAGTAAAAAAATTCCCTTCTTCCTAGTTTGTCTGTGTCTCGTTGTTGGGACTTGAGAAAACGCAGCCGGACCCGGCTTTGTTCCAGGAACACTAGTAGGAATGTAAAATGGTATAACTGCTCTGAAAAACAATTTGACAGGTTCTTAAACAATTACACAAACACTACCATATGATCCAGCTATTCCATTCCTAGGTATTTTATCAAGAGAAAAGAAAGCATATGTCTACACAAACACCATACATTGATGTTCATAACAAATTAATTTATGATAATCAAAAGCTGGAAACAACCCAGCTGTCCATCAACAGGTGTATAAATAAACAAACTAGTATATCTGCACAATGGAATTCTCCTCATTAATGAAAATGAACCCACTACATTCAATGGTACTTGATTCCTACTGCAACATGAGTGAATCTCAATATAAGTATGCTGAGTGAAGAAAAACAATTTAAAAAGAGTACATACTGTATGGTTGCTTCCTATAAAATTCTAGAAAATGAGAACATAGAATATAGAGACAGAAAGCAGATCAGTCATTGCCTGGAGTTAGGGGTGAGGGAAGGAGAGATGACAGGATAAGATTGCAAAGGGGTATGATGGCTATCTTCATTATCTTGATTGTGGTGATGGTTTTATGGGTGCGCATTTACATCAAAACTTATGAAATTGTACCCCTTAAATATGCACAGCTCATCTTCTGTCAATTATATTTTAATAAACCATTTTTATAATCTAAAATCTACATCTCAAATACTGCCTTCTCATTATAGTGGGACTTTGCCCCATACACCCTCCTCATCACATGCTTCTCATATCAGAGTTAGTAAATACTACATACGAACAAGAAGAGGAGTTATGCAACTGGGAAGCACTTGGACACTCATCTCTAGAAAGAGTGAAGACCAATAATCTACCATAACCATATCTCAGTGGGTATATACAAAATTCCGTTCAAGATAAGCTCACACACATTATACCTAACAAGTCTGGATGGAGACATAGCTTCAGAAAGACAGAATAGGCCAAGAAGAACCTAGATGCAAGGTGTTAATGAGAAAACCAAAGGCAATGACCAACATGAAAACTGAAGCCAACAAGAGTCATGCAAAAAAGACAGATCCAAGTCTACTGAATGGGGCTCGGGTCTAATTACATTAGTATTACAGTGTCTGCAAATTTACCTTAAAATACTTCATCAAGTTGATCATGATATTATGAGTTTATGCCTTAAATCTAGAGGCAGCCAGTTGCCCTGAGAATTCAGACTTTAGGGAAGATAAGCAGGTATTCTATTAGAAGTGCCATGCTCCATGGTACTGGTACCAAAACAGATATATAGACCAATGGAACAGAACAGAGACCTTAGAAATAACACCACACATGTAAAACCATCTGATCTTCAACAAACCTGACAAAAATCAGCAATGGGGAAAGGATTCCCTGTTTAATAAATGGTGCTGGGAAAACTGGCTAACCATCGGCAGAAAACAGAAACTTGACCCCTTCTTTACACATTATACAAAAATTAACTCAAGATGGATTAGAGACTTAAATATTAGACGTAAAACCACAGAAACCCTAGAAGGAAACCTAGATAATACCATTCAGGACATAGGCATGGGCAAGGACTTCATGTCTAAAACACCAAAAGCAATGGCAACAAAAGCCAAAATTAACAAGTGGCATCTCATTACACTAAAGAGCTTCTGCGCAGCAAAAGAAACTACCATCAGAATGAACATGCAACCTACAGAATGGGAGAAAAGTTTTGCATTTTACCTATCTGACAAAGGTCTAATATAGAATCTACAAGGAACTTAAACAAATTTACAAGAAAAAAACAACCCCATCAAAAAGTGGGCAAAGGATATGAATAGACATTTCTCAAAAGAAGACATTTATGTGGCCAGTAAACATATGAAAAAAAAGCTCATCATCACTGGTCACTAAAAAATGCAAATCAAAACCACAGTGAGATACCATCTCACTCCAGTCAGAATGGTGATTATTAAAAAGTCAGGAAACAATAGATGCTGGCGAGGCTGTGGAGAAATAGGAACACATTTACACTGTAGGTGGGAGTATAAATTAGTTCAACCATTGTGGAAGACAGTGTGGCAATTCCTCAAGAATCTAGAATCAGAAATACCATTTGACCCAGCAATCCTATTACTGGGTATATACCCAAAGGATTATAAATCATTCTACTATAATGACACATGCACTCATATGTTTATTGCAGCACTATTCACAACAGCAAAGACTTGGAACCTACCCAAATGTCCATCAAAGATAGACTGGATAAAGAAAATGTGGCACATATACACCATGGAATACTATGCAGCCATAAAAAGAATGAGATCATGCCCTTTGCAGGGACATGGATGAAGCTGGAAGCTATCATTCTCAGTAAACTAACACAGGAACAGAAAACCAAACACCACGTGTTCTCACTTATAAGTGGGAGTTGAACAACGAGAACACATGGACACAACGAAGGGAGAAACACACACTGGGGCCTGTTGTGGGATGGGGGACAAGCGGAGGGAGAGCATTAGGACAAATACGTAATGCATGCAGGGCTTAAAACCCAGATGATGAGTTGACAGGTGAAGCAAACCACCATGGCACATGTATACCTGTATAAAAAACCTACACATTCTGTACGTGTATCCCGGAACTTAAAGTAAAATAAAAATAATCATCATCATCACACACAAAAAAAGAAATGCCATGTTTCAGCAGTGACTACTACAAATGGTTCTTGATTAATATCAGATCGATCAATTGTAATGATTACCATATCTTGATCAATATCAAACACTTTGCACATTAGCATAGCAAAATGTCATAAACAGGTTTTGATTGGTGAAACTAGTGGCTTGTCTTATTGGTGAAATGCCATCATGAATCTTAGTAATGGCTCTCACTGGTGAAATAACCAAGTGTTACAGACATGTGGCTTGGTTAAAGTTTTAGAGACACTCTGCCCTTCCTTGAGGAGGAAACAGAACCCCACAAAACTTCTATCCTTACGGTCTTGGAGACGACACCCACGTCTTGCTCTCCAAGGGGCCCTATTTCAGCCATTAATTAAGATAATTTCTCATTTTCTGATTCCAATTATGAGGGTATATAATTCCTTCTGAGAATGTAGTTGTGTCTGCCCTCAGTAAACTTTTCATGCAAGATGATGGTTGTGGCATCTAAATGCAGAGAGAACTGGGATTTCCTCAAATTTACATAATAGGTTATGAGAACAGATTATGTCTGCTTTCTAATTAGTTTGTTTAATAAGTGAGGAATCCAGAAGCTATCACCCTAGAGTGGCATCAATGCCAAGAGTTCTCTTATATTCCAGTTTCTTCAACCCTCTACTGAAAATTACTACTTCCAAATCCCATTTTCTAGAGGGGAAGAAACTATGTTAGGCTTTTATTGTTCTAAGGACAGCAGCTTGCCAGAGGGCCGTTCACTCAGTTGACAAAGGTGTATTAGCACCTACCATGGGCTAGACACTGTGAATTAGTAGCTGGTTGGTCATCTGGGTTGGGGCCAGATGAGGCAGCGAAGGGCCACATCTCCAACAAGACCCTCCACTAGGGAAGAACAGGAAAGACAGAATGAAAAAGTAACTGCTATGCATGAGGAACTGTACATCAAAGAAACTATAGAAGAAAATTGAGACTCCTGATACCTATGAAACTGTGATTCTATCAGTGAAACTTGGCAATGGAATTCCTGTTGTTAATATCATATGGACTGTGATGTGATCTAGTATGCATATACCCTCATCCTGGCCAGTATTCCCATATCCACTAACAAAGATGATTCTTTAGATGGCTGTAGGTCCCTTGGGTTACTATGCCAAAGTTCCATCTTCAAAACATTTCTGACATTACATTATTTGCTCAAATCTTGGTGTATTTGAAAGTTTTCCATAACAAATTTTGTGTGGTTTTTTTGTTTGTTTGTTTTTGTTTTTGTTTTTTTGAGACAGAGTCTCAGTCTGTTGCCCAGACTGGATGGAGTGCAGTGGCGTGATCTCAGCTCACTGCAATCTCCACCTCCCAGGTTCAAGCAATTCTCCTGCCTCAGCCTCCTGAGTAGCTAGGATTACAGGCAGCTGCCACCATGCCCGGCTAATTTTTTTGTATTTTTAGTAGAGATGGAGTTGGCAGGGCTGGTTTGAAACTCCTGACCTCAAGTGATCTGCCCACCTCAGCCTTCCAAAGTGCTAGGATTACAGGCATGAGCCACAGTGCCCAGCCCATAAGAAGGTATTTTTAAATGTTGGAATGCAAGAGGTTATCAGGCTTCACTTGAACTTTCCCAGAGATGAGAGACTACCACTGCATAAAGCTTACATTGAGCTGAAACTGAACTTCCTATAACGTCCACCAATTGATCAAAGTCCTTTTCCTGTGACTTACATAAAAGTAATCTTCACACAAAAGTAAGTCGCTCAAAAAGAGAACCCTCCTGATAGGAAGACTGTTATTAATTTACTACCCCAAATGGGGACAAGTTTGAAAATAAAAAGTGGCACTAAAATAATTAAAATATTATAGCTTTGGAAGTTATATTTGTTAATCAAATATCCGTTTTTAATATATTGGGAGGTTTATTTAAAAGTTGTAACTCGACAGCATTTTTCAAAATAAGTTTCTGTCTAAAAAAGTAAAAATAACACATGTGGAACAGATGCTAAGCCAGATGAGACACTGGGAACCAGGCATGAACGGGGAATGACCCAGGTGAAATCAAGCATATGGTCATGCTAGTTATTATGTCTCATCATCACTATCTTTGTTCAGGTTAAACATCCCAGTTCTTTGAATTGTTCTAACTTATTCAGTATCCAATTTATTTCATTTAACAATATCCACTTAAAACATGGCATCAAAAATAAAACCCAATATTCCTGATGGGTTCTGACCAGTGCGCAATACGATGAAGCCATCACCCCCATAAATCCAAACATCATATTCTCTCAGCACTCCCTTCATACTGCGGCAGCCTCCCCAACAGCTGCATCTGTACTGTTGGCTTTTATTCAGCCTGTAATCAACAGAAATATTTTGTCCCAAAGTGCTGCTAAACTCAGTCTTCCTCTTCATGAACATTCACAAAGAATTTTATTTTCTAAATCTAAATTCAGGAATTATATCTTGTTAGTTTCAAGTGATTATTGTAGACTCTTAATATAGTTTTTAATGAATAGCTTGTCATACAATATTATCTGTTCTTCTAATTTTTTGTCACATCCAAAATTTGTTAAGCAAATTATATATGTGTGTGTGTATATATATATCTTACATATCTTACATATATAGGTGTATATATGTATATATGTATGTATATATACACACATATTTACACACACACACACCTATATATGTAAGATATATATATATCTTTCACCCAAATTTTAAATGAAAATATTTAGCAGAACAGGGCCCAAGCTAGACTACCACTAGGAACGAGTTGATCCATTTAGTAACCGCTCTTTAACCAGGTAAGGAACCACCTAACCATGCTTACACTGAGCCCATATTTCTACATCTAATCCCAAAGAACATTATGAGAGATATTAAACAAACCAGAGACTTCCCTTTGAATGGAAGATGATAGAATCCTGAAAGTAATTTTCCAAGCCATTTACCATGATAGACAATCTACCCTGTCTTGTAAAGCAACATGAAACTTTTCCAATAGTGAAAGACACCAGCTGTACAGAGTTCACCACACAACCCAACAGCTCAGTTGTTAAGTGTTGCCTGGTGAAAGTACAACCCAGAAGCAAAAGAGGGAAGCACATGAAGTGTATTTTGGTAACCAAGTTCTCTGATTCGGTACAGATGTTACATCCTCCATGCTCTTCTGTGGAGCATCTTGGTCTCCCTGATGGGTCAGTCTGAGTTTTTCCCATCCAAGGTTCACATTGAAGCTAAGTTGAAAAGCTGTGGCAGAGATCCACTGTGACTCAGTAGGAGGGGTTAACTTAAGCCAAGCATGGACAAACAGAGAACTAGGGCCAAGAGAAACCTCTGATGAGGTGTGGCAGAGTGTGACTTCAACTGCTAAACACAGAAGAGAGGACATCATTAATCTCTATGACATATGTCAACAACAGCAACAAACATTCACTAAATAAAACCCAAAATGTCCAGAATCTGAATTACCCTGAAGACACCACAATAGTCTCCATAACAATTTTTTCAAAGCAAGGTACAACTGTTTGAATTCAGAGATTATGAAGGAAGTGTGATCCAGAGAAAATGTACATCTGGTCTGAAATGAAGTTCCAGTTTCTTCACTTAAGTGTTAAGTGATTTAGAGTTTGTCATCTACTTTTCCCAAGCCTCAGCTTTATTACCTGTAAATGGAGTCCTTTGTTCATGCCATGCCATGTTACAAAAAAGGATCTAAACCAACTAAAGGCAATTGTTACTCTACCAACCTCACAGAGTGGTCGTAGAGATCAATGTGAAAATACAAATAAAAGTGCCATATAAATATGTACCTTTATGATAATTAGTCATAATATTAAAATTTGATATTTTGTTACTCTGATTAAATATTTATCTTAAAGGTTATGATAGAAAGATGATAATGATGAAGATAGATAGATAGATAGATAGATAGATAGATAGATAGATGCCAGAAAGATGATAGACACAGATATATTTATAAGAGCAGGAAGCTATATTTACTACATTCTATCATTGAAATTTTCTCATAGAATAACAAAAATTTGCACTTGGAATACAATTTTGCACCACAACATTATCTTACAGATGAGCAAATTTGAGTTTAGGTGTGTTAAAATGATCTGCTTAATGTCAAGTTAGGAAAAAAAAAAAAAACACTAAGGCTAAAAAAAACAGATTTGCACTCAGTCCTATGTTCATTTCACTACACTAGGATGCTAATTCTGTTAATAATGACAATATCAGAATATTCAGTTCAGACTGTCACTGTTCAAAAGATAAACAAAACTATCACTTTTACAATACTGCCAAGATACATCACAGAACATATCTTGGTGTGAGATTGCATTAATGTGTAATTGTCTCTACTCTCCTTTTCTCTTCCATGGGCCAGAATGTGGCTTCATACTATTGAAAACAATGGTCTGGAAAGGCACTACCACATCAGAGATGGCAAGTTAAATGGAGTTATTTACACCTCTTAGATATATTGGAAAGATATTGGAATGAAAAACAGGTAACTTGAATTCTGGTTTAATTCCTGCAACTCCCTAGCCATGTCATATCAGGCAGGCAAGTTATGGGTATTTCCCCATTGGTAAAATGAGGATTTGGACTGTCTGACCCTTTCCAGTTCAGATATCCTCTACTTCTACAACTAACATCTACAGCCAGCATAAATGAAAGGTAAAATAAATAAGATTATAACTGTTAAGGATAAAAGTGTGTTCTGAGAGAAAAGAAAATTATCTCAACAGGTATACTTGTGATTTGTGATATTGCCTTATTATTGAATCGGATAATTACCAATATAACAACAAATATAGTTTATATTAGTTAGAATGTGCCAAACATCTGTAACAAATCCCAAAGGACTCAAATACCCATAAGTTTATCCCTCTTTCACAAAAATGCCCACGTGGCAAGTGTCTCTCCTCCACATGGTCATTCAGGGACCCAGGCTGATGGGGGATCTACATTTACAACTTCCAAGATCAACCTAGTCATTGCCTTTGCAGCTCATTGCAAGAGGGAAGAATATGTGTGGAAGGCACATTCATCAACTTAGGGCTTGGCCCAGAAGTGGTACACCTCACTTCCTCCTGCATCCTAATGAAGAGAAATAACCCACGTGGCTATACATAACTTCAAGGAAGTTTGGAAAACTTAATCTTCAGCTGACCAGCCACATTTCAGGTACTACTCTATTACCATGACAAAAAAGAGAACAAATTTTGTTGGACAGCTAATAGACTCTGCCACATTGTATAGTTCATTTAACGAGTTTTAATATAGTCAGGCTTCAAATACAAAGACAGTTGATATAAACCTCATTCATAAAGCCATTTAGTTAGAAAACTGTTACTAGAACTTAGAAGCTATTAGTTTGCTTAAATATTAGAGAAACAAATCCTTTGAGTCCCTACTTTGAGTCATTTTCACCTATGAACTCTGTAAACACCTGACAATCAGAAATGTATTCAATTTGATCCAAAGAAGCAGGATTTTGCTTTTAATTTGTTCTAGTAATCCATAGGAAGCAGGTCTTTTTGAATCAGAAGTAGAATCTATAGCTTTAAAAAGATGCTTTCCCCTAGTAGTTGAGGCAGAGCAATGAGCAATCCAACTGGCTAAGACTGAGTGATACTCAATAGAAGTATGTTCATCTGTTACACTTGGCAAGGTTGCTAACACACAGTGATGTTGTTTGTTATGTCTCTTCTTTAGCTCATAAGTTAAAAATAAAAAGGAAGACATAGGATAAAACAGAACCACCGCCACTCCACTCCATCAGGTCCCTCTTCACTGAGACTCAGCTCTTCTACTTGCAAAATGCAGCAGATGGAATGTTAAATCTAAACTATAATGTCTCTTGCATTCCTAGCTGTCAAAACAAACCATGTGCCTCCTGCTTCTCAACTATAATTCACTAAAAGCAATGAGACTATTTCAGATACCAGAGCATGCACAACTAAGTCTATTTTGGGTGATCCTTTTTAAGTGTATGTGTTAGAAGATGAATGAGTGAACTCAAACAAGAAATAAGTGTCTTCACTCAATGAGGATTTATTGACATTTTAATTATGACTGCTCCATGACAAATACACTTAGTCCTACCAAGACCAGAAAGAAGAATTATTTCTCAGTTGTGATCTGTGCTAAACAATATACGTTAGGGTCATAATAGTCTTTGTTCATTGTTTAGACCAATGCTGCCTAATATAAATATAATGCAAGTTACAAAAGTTGCAAAGGCAAGTCACAAATGTAATTTTAAATTTTCTACAAGTTGATGGGTGCAGCACACCAACATGGCACAAGTATACATATGTAACAACCCTGCACGTTATGCACATGTACCCTAGAACTTAAAGTATAATAATAATAATAAATAAATAATTTTCTAATGGCACATTTAAAAAGAGAAAAAGAAATAGGTGAGTTGATTTTAATAATGCATTTTCAACCCAATATATCCAAAATAATGTCTTTTCAACATGCAATCAATATAAAAAATACTAAGAAGATATTTTATACTCTGTTTTTCACATTAAGTCTTTGAAATCTGGTATATATTTTGCATTTACAGAACATCTCAATTTGAACTAGCCAAGGTGCAAGTGCTCATTAGCCACATGTGGCTAGTGGCTATCCTATTACACAGTGCAGGTTTAGAATCTCTTAGAGGACTGCTATTTTTTTTCAGGACTTGGAGATTATATGAAATTAGAGTGATAAGTGTACTAAGCATCACAAAGTAAATATCTTAACCCTAAACTCTTCCCTTAGGCCCACAGTGATTAAAAATTCAGGCATCAAGTTAGAAGTTGCATAAATATTTTGAATAGTATCCATGGCCAAGCATACCAGAGGCCCTAAACCCTTAGCCCACACTTGTAGCCCAAATCTTGATTGTTGTTAATAGGTTCTAACTCCAGCAGCTAATCCACAAATCCTACAGAATGCTTTGTCTATAAATACATACAACTGGGTCTTTATCAGATGTGATTGAGTTTGGGTAAATCCCAAAATATGCCCAGTTCATGAGCTGGGCCAAAAAAAAGGCACTCAATGTTTGAAAAAGAGGAAGTTAGGGGCCACCTTCTAGAAACTGAATGTCAGTCCTGGATGCTCTTCAGGGGCCAACTTCATCTTACAAATGTATGAGCTGGGTCATGAAAACCAGGGCAAAGTGGGTAAATTTCAATGGAAATACCCCAACTAAAGGTCTTCACATTGAAAATTTGTAAAACACTGTGCAAAATATCAGGTCTTACAAGGCTTGTGGGCTGGACCACCTTTTTATGATCCCTGACAGAAGCTCATAATCACTTATAAGGAGGTTTCCCACATTGTACAAGGGAACATCAGCCAAGATTTAGGAAGAAACATAAAACTGCAAAAGAACCAATTTCTGTTTTAGTACCTCATTTTTGAACAATTTGAAACCCGAATAGCCTACTAATAATTTTCCAGTCTTCTTTAAGATATTTCATGTGTAAATAGTAGTAAATAGATTTGACAAGTGCTGGATTGTGTAACTGACTAAATAAACTCAATTATAATTTTTTAAGAGAGCCACTTCACACAGATCTCACCTAAATTAAACAGTGCCAATAAATGCAAGCTGAAAACCAGCACCTTGTCCAGAAGGCTTACAAATGATCCTTTTGCACATGAGTCATGAGCTATTTCTTCAGCAGAGTGTAATTTTGGTAATGCAAGCAAGATGTTCTTGTGAAGAAATGACTTTATATAAGTATTCAAAAACATCATACAAAGAGTACAATGGATCTGCAGACAAGAATCATGTTTATTCAGCCCATGGCTTCCTTGGAAACAATATTATCAGTATTCAGCATCACTGAAGAAACTAACAGGAAGCATCTTGAGTGCTTATAAAGATACATGCCCATGTAGCCAAAAAGCATTTGTGTTATTCTTCCTGTGAAACTAACTGGAAAGTGATGTAAGGCAAATTTATTTAATCTTTAATATAGAAAAGTTCATTCTATAACAAATGTAATTTGTTATAACAAATCTATTCTATAACAAAAGTAATTTATTAGAGAATCTCTAATATAAAAAAAAACTTTCTCCAAAAATTTGCAAGCAAAAATTGTACCAGAAGGATCCTCCAATTCCCTGACAGTATCTGATTTGAGGCCCTGAAGTCCATAATTTTTCTCACACAATTTAATCTTCCTGTGCCTCAGTTTCCTCGCTGTAACAGTGAGCATACAAACACCTACCTCAAAGGTTTCTTATGAAGATTGCAATAATCCAGGTTAAGTGCTGAGAAGACCTGACACGTAGAGAGCCATCGGTAAATATCATATATTATTTTTATAATTAAAGATTATGTAACACAGAGAATAGAGCAGCCCAGACAGAAGTTACACAAACATAGCCTAGAACCTCTGGCTCTAGACTCTCTATGGGCTCTAAATGCTCACAGTAGAAGTACTGAGTTTTGGTAATAGATTCCCATTTCAGCAATGAAGTCCCCTATCTAAGGGGCCCCCAGCCCCCGGGCCACAGATCGGTACGGGTCTGTGACCTATTATGAGCTGGGCTGCACAACAGGAGGTGAGCAAGGACAAGCAAAGCTTCACCTGTATTTATAGTTGCTCCCTATCACTGGCATTACTGCCTGAGCTCCACCACCTGTCAGATCAGCTGTGGCATTAGATTCTCATGGGAGCACGAACCCTATTGTGAACTGTGCATGCGAGGGATCTAGGCTGCGTGCTCCTTTTCAGAATCTAATGCCTGATGATCTGTCATTCTCTCCCATCACCTCCAGATGGGACCATATAGTTGCAGGAAAACAGGTTCAGGACTCCCATTGATTCTACATGATGATGAGTTATATAATTATTTCATTATATAGTACAATGTAATCATAATAGAAATAAAGTGCATAATACATATAATGCACTTGAATCATCCCAAAACCATCCCCGTCTCCAGTCCATAGAAAAATTGCCTTCCATGAAACCGGTCTCTGGTGCCAAACAGGTTGGGGACCACTGCTCTATCTTATGTAATACTTTGGTTACGCAAAGTTAATCTCAGGAAAGAAAATTAGACTGTACCTTTGCCAGATATGATTGGGTGCAGGAAAACCTAAACATGTGCCCCAAAGAAAAAGAAATATATAGGGATCCAGTTTCTAGAAACCAAAGAACACTATTTTGATGCAGGTAGACTATAGTTAAACAACAACCAAAAACAAACAAACAAAGAAAAGAAATAAAAAACCTATCTACCATTGAGACAAATGGCCACAGGAGTGATGCTAAGAGAATAAATGAAACATTCTAGCTTCATCTTGGGCAGTCCAGCCATAAGCAGTTGGGGCATGGAAGGAGCACGATTTCTGAACAACTATAGCTGAGATTATTAGCACTCACCCATATCCAAGTTCTCCCATGCTCTGGCAATTAGATGTGTCCATGTGACTGGATTCTGACTGACAGAATGTGGGACAGAATTGATATGAGTCACTTACAGCCTACCTCCTAAAACATGCTGTGTGATCTTCCATATCCTCACTCTCCTCGAGGAAGCTTAGAACTCTGAGATGATAGAGGCAAACAATAGAAGTTCATATTCCTGAGTTACTACTTGGAGAAGAATATGAATGAGAAATAAACTTTCATTGTGGTAAGCCACTGAAACTGGGCGTTGTTGGTTATAGCAGCTAGTGTTACCTTTTACCACTCATTTACTTTTGTGGTGATTTAAACTCTACTTGGATTCCTGCTTGTAAATTCTTTTGTTCATATCATCACACTGCTTTTTTCTAAACTACAGCTTACAGACCCAATGAAGGAATGATGAACGACATGAACTGGTGTCCCACTGGACTTAAACTGATGTAGTTTACTTTCTAATGACACTCAGACTGGTACACTTTCATTTTAAAGGGCTCTTTGCCTTAGTGATTGTTAAGCTCCTTAAAGTCTCTTCCCTCCCTCTCTTCATTCAGTTCACCATCAACTCCCATCTGGGCCATGGAAATTAGTTTCTAGTTGGTGTTCCATTCTCCACACGATAGTCAGAATACATTCCTACCTAAAACCCCCAAATGGCTTACCCTGGTTTACCAGACTCTAAATCCTAGAACATGGCCTAAAAGGACCTCCACGATCTGGCTCCTGCAGGCTCCAAAATCATCTCTCTCTACTTTCCCTTTCAGTTATTTGCTCCACCACGCTGGGCTTAATTCAGCCCCTTGAATGTAATGCATTTGTTCCCATCTCAAGACATTAGTACCTTTCTTCTCCAATGTCATCACCTATGAGGAGTCTTCCTTGGCTACTCCAGCTAAATTAGGGCCCTCAAAGACAATGCGCATCACATTATCATATTTTCTTCAGAGCATACATCAGTATCTAAAGCAATCTGTTACTTTTTTATGTCTGAATGTCCCACCTCACCCCATTGACAGCAAAATATAAGTTCTACACAACTTTGTCTTGTTCTCAGCTGTCAACCAACACTTAGACCAGTACCTGGTACATAGCACATCCTCAAAAGAATGTATGTTAACAGACTGATGAAAGCCATAAACACCCCTTCCCCAAATGCCTTCACTCACAAAATAGTTTGCATATTATTTCATAGGATTAGGAAACCCCTAAAAGCCTGCATGTACTGTCTAGGAATCCATGAGTCCTAAGTCAATGAACTTAAATATTAAATGGATAGATCAGAAAGCCAAGTTAGTTCAAATCAAATTTCAGCTAGAAGTTTGAGAATCTTTAGTCAGTATCCACATTTTCTAAATATTATTGATTTGCTGTATAATTGTTCCATATCATTAGAGAGGGGATACCACACTCTATTTTTGAATGGGGTATTAAAGTCCTCAATTATTATTGTTGAATTATCTATTTCTCTTTACAATTCTGTCCATCTTCATTTTGTGTAATTTTGGGACTCTGCTGTTAGATGCATATATGTTTACAATTGTTACATTTTCCAGAAAACCTTTTTATAGCTCTTCTATTATTATAAAATATCCCTAATGCAGGGAACTAGTATAGTCTTTGTCTAGCCCACTTAGTATAAATATTCATATTTTATACCTCATACTTCAAATTGTTTTCACACTTCAGTCACTGGAGTCTGAAAGAGCAAGTCACCTTCATTTGCCCTGTGTGATGAGGACAGACCAGCTCCCAGTCCAAGAACATCCCAGTTATCTACTCCATCCCCCATGTGTTCCAGCACTGCATGGCCCACAAACGTGCAGAATCCCAGGTACAAGAAATCACTGCCTGCCTCCCCACTAAGCAATTGCAGATGAGCTGGGCAGGGCTGGGAACTGCTGTCTCCCACCAAGACCTCCCACCAAGATTTTAGCCTCACAACAACTTATGATGAGGTGTTTGTTTGGACTTAACAAACAAACAAAAGTAATCCTTTTGGCTTTCTCCTAGATGATGTCAACTATACTGAAAGACCAGCAGTTGTCAGCATGAACTCATGAGATCAGAGCTGGAGCTTTCAGATTATTTTCTGTAGAACCCTAAGGGTCTACAAAGATGTTCCACAAAGCTTGGATTCAAATTTAATTTTTAAATATATATATATATATATTCATTTATTTTTAAATTGTAATAAAATCAGTATGTGCATTTAAATGTCGTATCAAATTGAAACACTCTAGAGACTGCATTAATTGTGTAACTACAAAAATTTGATTTTATACAAATCCTGGTATTAAAAGATCTAGTTTAATTAGACATCTTGTAACTGTATCAGTGATTACAGAGGTTGCAGCTCTGCAGTGGCCCTTTTTTTTTTTCAAGCTTATACATGTCTACAATATATACAATTATTAAATTGACTGCATGAGTATTAAATATGTGTGAGTCAGAATTGTCTTGATCTGTGCAACCAAAAGAAAATAGAGAAACAAATTGGATACAGTAATTGTCATTCATAACCCTTGATGTCATATATTCTTTAGAACAGTACTATGATTTTCTTTATTAACTTTTACTGTTATATTTGTGAATTTAGAAAATATAATTATGCTATAGGTATTGGAGTTATCTATTTTATACTCAACATCTAATCTCTGTTTTGACAAAGCCCAGTATTTACAGCTGTCTACCTCCAGTGTGACATGGGGATGAGGGGTTCGGGTATATTCATTGTATATTGCTTCACTATAAATTACTACAAACTTAGTAACTAAAAACAATATCCATTTATGATCTCATGGTTTCTATAGGTTAGAAGTCTGGGCACAGAGTAACTGGGTTCTCTGCTCAGTCTTGCAAGTGAAATCAAGGTTTTTTCTGGAACATTATGCCATCTCTGGCACATTGTCCTCTTCTAAGCCCATTCAGGCTATTGACAGAATTCAGTTTCCTATGACTTGCATTGGTTTTCTGTTGCTTCATATAAGTAATCATTTAGTGGCTTAAAACAACACCCATTGATTAGTTCACAGTTCTACATCAGAACTGGGCATGGCGTGGCTGGATTCTTTCCTCAGTGTTGTACATGCTGAAATCTAGATGTCAGCCACACTACACTCCTTTCTGGAGTGTCTGGGAAAGAATCTGCTTCTACACTCACCAAAATTGTTGGAAGAATTCAGTTCCTGTGGTAGCTAGCTGGCTGTCGAGGACTGCTCTCAGTTCCTACAGAACACTCTCAGATCCTTGCCATAGGACAATGACCCCTGCTATCTCCAAATCGAGTAGCTTAGAATCTCTCCAGTGTGCTATGACAGAGTCTTATATAACGTAATCACCATTTGCCATATAACATAATCTAGACAAGGGAATGATTATCCTGTCATATTCATCATATTCACAGGTTCCACCCCGACTCACGGATAAGATATTATACAAGATACGCTTACCATGGGGTGGGAATCTTAGGGGCCACCTTAGAATTTTACAACCACAGGTGGCAAAGGGAGCCATCTCCTTAGCTCCAGAGTGAACCTTACTTTATACACGCCAATCGAGATGACCCCTTGGCAGTAATTTCTTTAAAGCTAACATGTGACCCAGATGTAGGCAATGAAACATAAAGTGATGTCTGCTGGGAAACATTCCTCCCTCATAAGATAAGACCACCCCAACTCCAGCTGAAGGTTTTGCAGCTGAAATGGGATGCCTGGAACCACTGCCGCCATCTTGCTTCCAGCCTGAGGATACATGTGTCACACAGAGGAAGAAAGAACCAGGACAGAGCCATGTAGAAGTGTGACTGGAGCCCTGATGCTCCATGCTGAAGTTCATATCACCTCTGGACTCCCTGTTAGGTGAGATTTTTAATTCTCCTCATTATCCAAGCCAGCTTGAATCAGGGTTTTATTATTTGCAGCTCAAGCCATTCTGTGAATAAAGAACACTATATAAGTTTTCATTTATATTTAAAAAAAAAAAAGACTCCAGCTGCTAGAGAAAAGTTTTAAACTCATAGATCTACTGGATACAGTCATACAGACCTAGGATTCCAACTTAGCTTCCAACCTTAATGAGCTAAAATGTTAATATTTTATCTATAAGATCAGGAAAAGTAATTATTACCTTTATGGATCATTATAAGGATTCAATGAAGTTGCACACATGTAGCAAAAGATTTAAAGGGAAACACTAGACTTGTTTCAAACAGCTGATTATGACCTGGAATTAGGGAGGGAAGATGGAATGGGAGGAGAGAAAGTGGGGGATGTGTGTCATGGAGTAGAGAGAACAAGATAGGAGGTGAGCTCTGTCTGAGGAATTGGTGCTCTGGGCACGTCCCCCTCCTCGAACCCTGATTGGTATCTGAGCTTTAGGGAGGGCGGGGCTGCAAGCATATTGAAGTGTAGGACTTAAACACATACACACTTTGCACAGTGTGCGGTCAAATGGTAGGAGGTGGCAGGAACCACCATGGTAGAAGAAAAGCCCTTTTCAGAGGAAATTCTTTCTGTCTGGAAAGAAATAAAGACGCCAACGTTGTAGGAAGTACTCCTGAAATACTTTCTAGTGCTGAAACTAGACAGCAGGCTTTAAAGGAGCCAGAAGTGTCATTAAAGCAGCAATGCAGGCGGGCAAGGAGAGAGCGGGAAAACGTTCAGAGAAACTTGTAACTTTTAAAAAGGGTTTTCACATTCATTTTTGAGTTCACATTATGTGTCAGTCTGTAGGATGCCTTTATGGAGTTTACATGCTTACGCCTGCTAGATAAATGGGATTTTCCTTTCCTTTTGATTGATTAGCTAAGGCAGAAGGAGATAGCAGCCGTGATTATGGAGTACCTTTAGGAGGCCCAGTATTTGCCAGATCTTTCTATGAACTAAACAATCCCAAAGTCTCAGTGGATTACAATAAAACAAACATTTATTTCTCTCATTGCAGGGTCTACTCTCCCAGTAAGCTGAGACATCTCAGCTTCGAACTTCAGATAAAGTTCATGCCTCCTCCACATGTCTTTTACCTTCCTTGGACCTATGGCTACTCAAGCCAAGTACTTCTCATTAGGAATTGAAAGAGAGGTAAGCAGAAACACACAACACACAATGCCACTGAAGGTCTCAGCTCAGAACTGGCCCATTGCCACCTCTACCCACAATCCATGGACCAAAGCAAGTAATGTGGCCAAGCCCAACATCAATGGAGTGGGGAAAAATATTCTACCCACTCTAGTGGAAGATATTTCAAAGTCACATGACCAAAGATATGGATTTATAATTCATAAAGATGATGAGAATTGTGACCAATAATTCAATCTACAACACCAGGTCTTAATGGGTGTACAGAAGGCACATTAAAAAGCCGGAGAAAGAGGAAGAATAAATGGAAGTAAAACGATGTTAAGGACAAAAAATTTTGCTCTCCTTCCCATTTTGCTTGGGTTTATATCAGCTATCACCCATCTTTCATATAAATGCACATCATTACTCACCTTAGTTAGAAACCTCTCTGTTCCTTAGAAGTCAGATGACCTTGGGCAAGTCGCCTAGCCTCAGGCCTCAATTTCCTCATCTATAAAATGGTGAACATAAAGACTGTCTTATAGGATTGCTGGGATAAATGCGATCATAAGTTATTAGCTTATAGAAATTGCTAAATAAATGATAGCTGTTGTTACACATCATCCTAGGCCCTTACTTTGATTTGGAATTTATGAATATGTTATATAACTGCTATGTTTCAGACACAGTGCTGGGAACACAAAATATATCTGTGATTGAAAACCTCACAAATCACTATCGCCCAAAATTACAAATAAATCATTGCCTTATAAGATATTAAATAGTGTATTGGAGATCTGAATAAGGTGTGACAGGCACACAAACAAGACAGGGAAGTTACAGTGTCTGGAAAAGATGGAAAAGGTTTCACAAACAAGTTGAAAGTCAAGCTAGGAATTGAAGTTTGAATAGAGGTACCCTAGGCAGGGAAGGAGGAGGGGACATTCTAGAAAGCAGATGGCAAATGTGTAGCTGATGCCAGAATCAATTGGTAATATTACCTTAGGAACATCTATAAGAAAGTATGGCAGCTCCCCATGTTGATACTAAATTTGCCTTTGCCAGGAATGTGGTGGTAGAGTGAGAGTGGCTGTACAATTCCCCGCTAAAGGGCACCATTGAAACAAACTTAATGTGGCTGGTACATCCCTTTTAGCCCCTTGAAACTTCTATTATTTTGGATACAAAGATTGTCATTTGTGAAAGTAGATATTACAAGACGAGAAGCTTGCAGAGTTTCAAACCAAAATAAATTCTTTCCCCCCTTAGAAGAACATTACATGGAACCACAGACTTACGGAACACATTGCTCTCCTGTGGGAAAACTGTCCTGTTAACTTTGCCACAATTTAACAAGACAGTCCTTTTCTGTTTGTTTTTTACTCTTATCCCATAATAAACCAGACAACCTAAATTAGACTAGACAGTTCCCCTTCTTTTTTTTTTCCCAGCTGTTGTTCTTCTCACTGACTCTGAACAGTGCACTTAATAATGCCTCCACTGGGAATTCCAAACAATAAAATATATGTCAATTGCCTTTTAGAAGGAAACACAGAAAGGAAACACTGATTCTTGTACATTCTTGTTCCTGCGAGTTAAAGAATATTTTCTATGTTGTTTCTTGCATTTCAAAGAGTGAACATTCCCTAAACACACCTAGAAGAAGGTCTGAAAGGTGCTGTCAGAAAACATTCACTCGATTTCTTTTCCAGCAACAGTAACATTTTAATAATACAACCTCACATTTGCACAGTGCTTTGTGCAAGACAAAATGCATTTGCATTCATTGTCTATGTAGTTCACAATGTAATCTTGTAAAGAAACTAATAACCATTTTAGATATGAGCAAACTGGGTCTCTGAGATCAACATGTCACTCAAAACACAATAACTAGTAGTCACATCAGAATTTGAACACAGGTCTCAAACTTCTCCTCTACAAACTGGCAATAGTTAGAATACTCTGGGTCATCCATAAACTTAACACAGTTACAATGACTTAGTGCATACATTAACATCATGGATTGCAGAGACTCCAATCCCACCTGCACTAGCTCTATGTCCTAGAGACATTTATTCGTGTTCTGAGTCTGTTTCATCATCTATTGAGTTAGTTTTCAGGATTGCCATAACAAAGTACCACAAACTCCATACCTTAAACAATAGAAATATTTTTCCTCACAGTTCTGAAGGCTAGAAGCCCAAGATCAATGTGTCAGCAGGGTGGTTCCTTTTGAAGGTCTCATTTGCCCCACAGATGGCCATCTCCTCCACGGTCTTCCCTTCACCTCGTCTTCCTCTGTGTGTGTCTGAGTCTTAACCTCTTCTTATAAGAACACCAGTCATATTGGATTAGGGATCATATTGTTGACTTCATTTAACCTTAATTACCACTTTAAAGACCCCATCTCCAAACCACAGTCACATTGTGAGGTACTGGAGGTTAGGACTTTAACATATGAATTGGTGGGGACACAATTCAGCCTAGATCCTCTATAAAACGAGAAGACAGAAAGTTATTGTGCAAATGTCTCGGTGTGATAAATTCTGTTATTACTGTAACAAAGTACCATAAACTTCGTGGCTTAACACAAATTTTGATCTTAGAGTTCTATAGGTCAGATGTCCAACATGGGTCCTGATAGGCTAAAATCAAGATGTCAGCAGGGCCGCATTCCTTCCTGTAGGTCTAGGGAAGGATCCATTGCTTGCCCATTTGTTGGCAGAATTAAGCTCCTTGCAGTCATAGGACCAAGATCCCTGTTTTCCTGATGGCTGTCAATTGAAGGTCACTCCAATCGCTTCTCGGCCTTTTGGCTAAGATCAAGTGTGAAGGTCACTCCAGCTTCTAGAGGTCATAGCATTCCTTGGCTCCTATCGCCCTTCCTTTATCTTCAAAGTGAGCAACAAAGGGTTGAATCCTTATCACATCACATTTCCCTCATACCTCTTCTGAGATCACAAATCTCAGACACAAATATGGTCTTCATAACCAGACAAGTTACGTTTCTTAAGGAGATCTGTCCTGACCACCTATTTAATGCCGCTGTGGAACCTCCCTCCCTATCCCACTGTAGCCCTGATCTCCCTGACTCTGAGCTATTTTTCCCATAGCACTTCTCATCTTATATAATTTCTCATGTATTTATTATTGTCATTGACTGCCTCCCTCGCCTAGAATGTCAGTTCCATAAGAGCAGGAAAGTTTTGTTCACTGAGGTATCCTATCCATATCCTATCCTATCACTGATGTATTCTTACCAGAGCCTAAAAGGGCTCTCAGCTTTTAAATGTTCAAGTGATGAGATTGGGCCCACCTGGATAATCTAGAATGATCTCCCCACCTCAAGGTCCTTAATCTTTTTTTTTTTTTTTTCTGAGACGGAGTCTCGCTCTGTCGCCCAGGCTGGAGTACAGTGGCCGGATCTCAGCTCACTGCAAGCTCTGCCTCCCGGGTTCACACCATTCTCCTGCCTCAGCCTCCCGAGTAGCTGGGACTACAGGCACCTGCCACCTCGCTCAGCTAGTTTTTTGTATTTTTTTTAGTAGAGACAGGGTTTCACCGTGTTAGCCAGGATGGTCTCGATCTCCTGACCTCGTGATCCTCCCGTCTCAGCCTCCCAAAGTGCTGGGATTACAGGCTTGAGCCACCGCTCCCGGCCTCAAGGTCCTCAATCTTAATCACATCTGCAAAGCCTTTTGTGCCATGTACGGCAACATATTCATATCCAGGATTTGGGTACGAACATCGTTGGGGGCCGTTATTCTGCCTACTACACAAGTGCTTGATAAAAGACAGCTATTCTCTCTTCAAAGATTAAAGATAAATATTTGCAAGCCAGTAAGCCTATTTAACAATTAGGTTGATTGGTTTAACTAGGTGGTTCCAAATGGTGGACATTTGACAATGTCTGGAGACATTTTTGGTTGCCATAACTAGAGGAGAGAGGGTGACACTAATCCCTATTAGGTCAAGGCTAGGGATGTTACTAAATATCCCACAATGCACAACACACTCTTCACAACAAACATCATTACTGCCAAAGTTGAGAAACCGATTTAATTGAACCTTGGGAAAAGTTAATTGATCTACATGGGAATCAACATTTTATTTTATCAAATGAACTTCTGTTGATGCCATAATCAAGTGGTATCTTATGATGCATGATAAGGATTTTTTTCATCAGTTGGAAAAAAATATCTTGTGTACTTGAGACATGGTATAAGTAGGTGGCTGTATTCCTTTTGAAATTTCAACCTGGTCTAAGAAATGAGAATGGACTTAAAGAAATGTATTCATTAATTCATTTACTGAAGATCTATCAAGGGTCAGACACTGTCCCAGGCATGCAGGATACATCAATGAACAAAACTTTCCTGCTCTTATG
This sequence comes from Theropithecus gelada, assembly GCF_003255815.1. Lineage (NCBI taxonomy): Eukaryota > Metazoa > Chordata > Mammalia > Primates > Cercopithecidae > Theropithecus > Theropithecus gelada. The sequence goes on from NC_037669.1 coordinate 169,552,548, forward strand.
CAGCTGACATTCTAGAGGAGGGAGACAGTCAATGACAATAATAAATAAATGAGAAATTACATGAGATGAGAAGTGCTATGGAAAAAATAGCTCAGAGTCAGGAAGATCAGGGTTACAGTGGGATAGGGAGGGAGGTTCCACAGTAGCATTAAATAGATGGTCAGGACAGATCTCCTTAAGAAGTGTAACTTGTCTAGTTATGAAGACCACATTCCATCTCATTCTCTTAACCTTATTTGCAAATTATATTTGTGAGACATGAGCACTGAGATAGCCTTGCATTTCCATTCTCGTGGAGAAAAATCAAGTGGAAAAGAGAGGAACCCATCAATATCAACTCATCATAAACAAAAGCTCAGGTCTTGCAACTCAAACCCTTGAGTTGCAAAAATCACTTTTCTTTTCTCAAGGTTGCTCTGCCTTCTCACTGCACTTCAGTGTCAGGAACAAACAGGTGTTCAAGCATTAGGAAGCTCCAAGCTATGGAGTAAACTTCCTTCTCCCCCTTTCTTTCCCCACTCCAAAAAATTAAACAGATCCAAGGACAGGTCAAGTGTGCTGTGAGCATCGTGTTTGCTGAAACCATCTAATGTGCATTATGCTGACTGCATTATATTTGTCATTTAAGTAAGGTGAAAAATGAAAAACAGTTGGTTTAGTGCTTGTACATACCTTCAATTCCCTTTTTAAAAAAAAACTATGAGATGCTAGAGAAAATAATTCAAAATACAATTTAAAACAATCCCTTTATATATATAAATAGGTCTATGCCATCAATTCTAATTTCTGCCTTTGAAATCAAAATGACTAGTGACTGCCTAAAAAATAGCTAAGTCCTAAATTGCAGTATGTTTTGAATTTTGAGAGTTTGTATCCCTCCATAATTTTGTAATTAATCTTTCGAGGTCTGGTCTCAAACATTTGGTCCTGAAATATTTTGAGAAGCACCACCATGTATTCTTCTAACATAAAAGAAAAATTCAATTTAGAAGACAATAGGCTTCCCTGCTATTAGCTGTGTCTGATGATGATCATGCTATGAAAATTCTAGTCGGCAAGTTGAAACTTGTTGTTGTTGCATTTGCTGTTAAACAAATCAAGGAGACAAATCAATGTTTTCCAAATACAGCCCTGGGGGAGAACCGTAGCAGGAGGAGAAATGGTGCTCTCAGTCATCTAGGGAGTCTGCACCACAGAGTCAGAGCAAACATTTAAAAATTAACTTTCCCAAACATCCTTTTATGGCCCATTTTGAAAATATTTCTGGTTACATATTATCCTGCAGTTTGGCTATTTTTTTAAACTCTCCCTGTCCAAATTCATTCCAGTGGGAGCTGCCTGTTGGCAGTGTAGGCCTGTGATTAACTCACTGTGTATAATTCATTTAACAGCATAATGTGCTTTTGCAAGTGCTGCCGCAGCACAAAAAGAAACTGCCAACATTAGCATTCCCGGGTCATGCAACCTGCCCCACTAGGCCTAGTCATTTAGAACAGACCCCTCCAATAAACTTTCTCACACCCTGTGTTACACTGAGGATGCTATCGACTGCTACCCAAATCTCTCTGGGAGGCAGCTACCCACACCTCTTCTTTAACAACAGGAGATGGCTTCCAGCTTTGCAATAACCTCACCCTCTACTGCCTTGCCACTCAATGCAAGGTCCCTGAACCAACAACATTAGAAATACCTGGGACCTTATTTGAATCACAGAATCTCAGGCCCCTCACCAGACCTATTGCATTAGTTCATTTGCATTGCTATAAAGGAATACCTGAGGCTGGGTAATTTATAAAGAAAAGAGGTTTATTTTGGCTCACAGTTCTGCAGGCTGTACAAGCATAGCACCAACATCTGCTGTGGGCCTCAGGAAGCTTACAGTCATGGCAGAGGGCAAAGTGCGAGCCAGGGTATCACATGGTGAGAGAGGGAGCAAGAGACAGAGGAGGAAGTTCCAGTCTCTTTTAAAACAACCAGACCTCACATGAACTCACAGAGCGAGAACACACTCATTCTCTCAAGGAGGGCACCAAGCCATTCATGAGGGGATCCACTCCCATGACCCGAACACCTCCCACTAAGCTCTACCTCCAACATTGGAGGTCACATTTTTACATGAGATTTAGAGTGGACAAAACATCCAAACCATATCATCTAGGAATCGGATCCTGCATTTTAACAAGATCCCCCAGATATGCATATTAAAGTGCAAGAAGCTCACTTTAATAAAGTGGACAGCAATTGTTCAGCCTTCCCAGCATCCCCTCCTACTTTTTAAAATCCCAGCCACCCAGTTCTCCTTTAGGAAACTACTCTTCTCCAACCTCAGGCTACAGGATTCAAATGTTCCTGACTGCCTGCTCCTGGATGGCCACATAAAAGCCTTCCTCACACTGGCCTCTGTGATTGATCAGGAAGCCCATGCACTCCAAAAGCCATGAGTGTTAGAAAGCCCGCCTATGATTAGAGACCCTCCTAAGATGGGCTACAAGCTCCCGGTTAATTATTTTACTTTTCCTATCACTGGCCTTGTGGTTCCTGAGAACTCTGTGTTGTGAGTGCTCTTTAGTTTTATAAGACATAGCCATCCTTAGCCATTATCGCCAGCAACATAATCGCTCCACAAGGTTCTCAGCCTCCTTCCCCAAAACCCCTCTCCACATACTTTGTGTTAGTTGGATTAGGGTTGTTACAGTTAGGCAAGTTAGATGTTCTTCTAACTTCTGTCCATGCGCTAGGGCCATGGTCTGGAATCCCAAGTGAATAGGCATCCTGCCACTAATCTCCTGATTTATATCTCATGCATGATGAGTCACCCCAAACACACATACACAGCCCAGTGCATCTGTCATGGATTCCTCTCAGGCCGGAGAGGCTCTCAGGTATATCAGCAGCTGGACCTAGGGGAAGAACACCAAGTCTGCAACACACACTGAAGATCATCTTGGGTTCAACCAAATATTCAGATCCACAAAACTGCCACAGGATACACTCAGCATCCATCTATTATATTATGGACAAAAACCAGAGCTTGCCAAAAGTGCGGCTTCAGGGATTCTGTTTCTATAGAAGTCCTTGTAGCAGTCTAGCAGCTGAAGTGCAAGGAGATGAGACACACAGTAGGTAGATACAGGATCCACTCTGGCCTAAAAGCTGCCAATCCATAGGATCCATAGCTTCCAACGTTCCTGAAAGGTAGATGCTCAGGTAAGAGTCACAGTTCTTAGGGGAGTCTAAAGCATAGCTTCTCTATATAGTATTTATAGTTTATTTATAGCCCTCCCAGTCTAGATACAAGTTGACAATCAAAGGTCATTTTTGGCACAAGCAATTCTGCCAAGAAACACAGTTGACATTCTGTCATTGTCAAGTTACCAGGGGAACTGAGCTAGAGGGTTAACCAGAGGTCAAATTCTCATTCAAAAAGGGAAAGGGTTTTGTTAACTATTTGTCCACGAAGCTAATAAAAATGGAAAATAGCCTCAGAAAATACAGAAGGATTCTTAAAGAGGCTGTGGTGCCCCACAGTTAAGATGAAGATATAGGCAGAGCAATTATGTGGAAAACAAATGCAAGCACAACCAGCTCTTCTTCACAATAGGACCAATTCAGTGATGGGGCCAGGGTTCCCCTGGCTGGAGCGCCGTGGATGGAGTGCTCGGTCTGCTGAAGTACAGGTGCAGCTCTGCCTCTCACCACTGTGTGCACTTGCAACGGAAAACAGAAAACAATGAGCAGATACCTATCACCAATTGTACTAGCCCTTCTTATGAAGGCTGACCTGAGGCCTACAGAAGGCTTTCTTTCTGAAAAGTCATGAGAATAGATGTAAGAACATGCCCACTTCTGGTATCTGTGCCTATTAGACGGAGATTGGCCTGGCCAAGGCTAACCTCCTCACATACACTGCAATGACCAGGAATCCCTTGCAGTCCTCCTGTAGTACATACAAGCAATGAGAAGAAACCCCTCCCCGACCACTGTCTTATTTTCCCCAGCCTAGTGAGAAACCAAGAACAATGTATAGTTTGCTTCCTTGGAAACTTAGTGGCATTAAAGGTTGTCATTCAATCATCAAACTGTGGCAAAACCTGTAGCAGAAAAACTGAGTTCCCCAATATACTACATGGGTAATCATATCAAGTCCTGCCAATACCAATAACCACCTAAAAGCACAAGGACCATAATCATCAAAAGCACGAGTACCATCATCATAAAAGCCATCAATATTAGCCACATTTTCAGAAATACCTCCAAATGCCACTATCGTTGAGTTTCCAATACCACAAAGCCACTATTATCTAAAACTAGTTATTATAACCAGAGCTATAAAATTACCAATATCCAAACTATGTATCACTGTTGCTGTCACCCAGAAGCACATGTCCAGTATTATATATTAGCTATTGTCACAGTAATGCTGTGTAACAAACCATCCTAAAATTAAGCGGCTGTGAACAATAACCATCTACTATTGCTGATGGTTCTTCAGATTAATCAGACAGTTCCTCTGGTCTGGCCCAGGTTGTTCCGATCTCAGCCAGATGTGTTCACTGACTGCAGTTAGTGGGTAGATTTGCTGGGTGCTGGCCAGTCTATGATGTCCTCAGCTAGATAACTGAGTTCTGCCATAAATGATCTCTTACCTTTCAGCAGCCTGGGTCACGCTTGTTCATGTTGAAGGAAGAGGGACACTAGCAAGAGGAGAAGCACAAAGGGCCTTTTGGAATCTAAGGCTTAGAACGGAAACATGTAATTTCAGCCACTTTCTGCTGGGCAAAGCAAATGACAAGATAAGCTCTGATTCAAAGAGGAGGAGGAGATAGACTCCACCTTGTAATAGTTGCTGCAAAGTCTCATTGCAAAGGGTATGTGTGCAGGGATATGTGGAGACTTAGGGCCATGTTTTTAACCAATCTACCACAGGCACCTTGAATCATAGTGCCACATATACCCTGACGAAGACTCTCTTCTTTGATCAAAACTTTAGTCAGTCTCCTCTGAGTCCTCTGCTCAACTAGGCTAGATCTTGGGCTTCCCTCTCTGTCCTCATAGAATCCAGTTTGAGCAAGAATCCTGCACAGTCAGTTTAGTGAAAATCCCCCACCTTTGGCATCTGACCTCCCCTTATCCTTGATGCTTCCTCTTAGTAATTTTCCACTCACTGACCTCATCCTGCTCCTTGATTTAAAATCCTCACTTGTCCTTGCTGGAGATGGAGTTTGAGTTCAATCTCTTCCCCACTGCAAGACCCCATTGCAGTGGTCCGTATACATATCGCCATGAATTATTTTCTTTAGCAATAATCATCTTTAGCAAGGATCATGAATTATTTTCTTTAAAAATCTGGACTCTGCTCCCCACTAAGCTGTGACTTATGAGAAGAATGCATACTCTATTTCAATTGTAATTGATTTTTTTCCTAACTCTCAGAAATACAAGAACATTTTTTAATACCACATCCTGACAAAGTGGTCCCTGAGAATAATAAACAATATATATTCAAACATTAACTTCTTTCATCATTTTGCAAATTTTACAATATGTGATTGTGGCTTGTAGAATGATCATTCCGATAGATAATGTGTCAGCTTGCTTCCTATGAAAGGATCAAATCTGTTTATTTGAGAGCCTTCCATGAGTACATTTTCAGAAAGCGAATGTTCATTTTCTTGATAAATAAATATACTACTACTTTGAAAAAGTTTCCTGGGAAGAAGGAGAAAATGAGTAAGGTTGAATAATTACTGATTATTACTGAAAAAATCAGAAACTGTTTACAAGACACAAATATATAGTGAAACATATTATATCAAGCGAAATAATATAAAACTTGGCAGGAACCCAAGCTTAATGAGTTAGAAGCGCCAGGGATTTTCTGTGAGCACCCACATCAGCATGAGATCTGGTCTTACTGGGAGCTGCTTACCCCTACTCAAAGATGGCCCCAAGAGTAAGGAAGACAAGGCCTCTTTGAAGGCCTTGTATGGGAAGATGGCACACCCTCTTTCACCTGACAGATAGGATCTCTGGGAGCCTTTCCTATCAGCACCTTCCAAACTGTGATGCTGGTGACACCATCATTAGACCTCAGTACCAACTGTTGGGGCTGGAGAAGCTGTTTCTCAGACACAAGCTCGCATGCTCACAGGTCAGATAAGGCAGATGGCAGCGGAAGATGTTGGCATATTTCGCTTAATTTTAATTTTGTTTGTCCAACCATGCTGCTATTAGTCTGTTCTGGTAGTGCTATAGATTTCACTGTGCATCATTTGCTTCCTCTTTTGGGGTAGAGTACGAATAGCATGTGTATTGTTGGGGAATTAGGAGGAGACCCTTCAAACCATGAGCAAAAATCACTGAGATGGGAGGCCAATGTTTCAAAATTGTGTCTGTGGCTATTATTCCAGAGAAGCTCTGGACCCAGACACATTGCAAAGTTTCAATTATAAAGGCTCATTCCTTCAACAAGTATTTATTGTACACATACCTGGTGCCAGGAATTGTGCTAGGCACTGCAGATACCGCAGTGTTTACATAGAAAACGTTCCTGCTCTAATGTACATCAAATATAGAAGCCATGTAATAAACAGGAAACACATCGGTGAACAAAAGAAGTACCGCTTGTGATAAATTCTAAGTAGGAATAAACAGAGAACAAGGATGGAGGAGAATGGCAGAAGGGAAGGCAGGCCAGCTGACATTCAGTAGGTGTCAGGAAATGACTGTCTAGAGAGTGACACTGAAACTGAATTTCAAAGAATGAGTAGGAAGGAGGCAGGCATGCAAGTCTCTGGAAGGACAGAGGAACAGAAGTGGGAAGTCCCTGAGACCAGAAAAGACCCATTCTAGGGCCTCTCAGAAGGCAGGTGGCTACCACAGTCAGTCTCTGGGGAGAGAGGCTTGAGATGGAGTTTGAAAGGGGTGATTCTTCCAATCCATGAGCATGGAATGGTTTTCCATGCATTTGTGTCACTTCTGATTTCTCTTAGGAGTGCTTTGTCGTTCTCCTGGAGATCTTTTACCTCCTTGGGTACTATGCCGACTACCTAGGCCATAGGATCATTTGTACCCCAAACCTCAGCATCACACAAAATACCCATCTAGCAAACCTGCACATGTACCCTTTGAATCTAAAACAAATGTTGAATTTTTTTAAAAAAGCAGCAGCAGAAGAAGAGAAAAGAAAAGAAAGGGGTGTGGGAGAGAGATGAGGCAGGGCCTCTTAGGTCTCCGTAGAGAATGCAGTTTATTCTCAAAATGAAAGGAAGCCATAGGAAGGCTTTTAAACAGGGAGTGGCATTATCTCATTAGCATTTTTTAAAGATCTGTCTTGTTACTGGGTGAAGAATAGATTATGTCTATATTATATTTATGTAAATATACTGATACATACCAGCGTATCAACATACGCCCCCCAGAGTGATATTAATTTGGGCAAAAGGCCCATAAATCACCTCGCCGTCATATAAGAATAAATACTGTTTTAATGCATTGCCAAAAGCAGCACGTGCCAGACTTTATTAGTTTGTGTTAATTTTTAATTTGATGCTTGAGCTCCTCCTTGTGGCTATATGGTTGCAAGCTCCTTGGCAATGCCAGTCTCTACATAGCAACGAGGAAGCTTTTCTTTCTTTCTTTCTTTTTCTCTTTCTTTCTTTCTTTTTTTCTTTCTTTCTCTTTCTTTCTTTCTTTCCTTCCTTCCTTCCTTTTCTTTCTTTTTCTTTCTCTCTCTCTCTCCCCCCGCTTTCTTTCTTTCTTTCTTTCTTAACTGCCCTTGTTAATCAAAAGTGCAAAGCCTAAAATGGGGGCTTCAGGTTTAATTAGTGCATTTGAAAAAATATGTTGATATGCTATTACAGATTAATATGTATATATAATATATGCACTACATGATACATAGTATGATATGGTTACATTCTTGCTGAAACCTGTTGCTGTCTGTAATACTCTTGCCAACATCTGGTAATTATTAGAATAAGATATAAGATCTTTGCCTTCCCTCAAAAATAATTTTATCAAATAACAGAAGGTATTTAACAAATCCACAGCAACTGAACAAAAGGCATGTCTTTACATTTCATCTTCACAGTAAAAAAATGAGTTAGGACATATTCATCTTCTATGGAAGAGACAAATACTAATAATTATTATCTTCATTCATCGCTATATATAGTTGGTGACTGACAACTTGAATTAGAGAGAAACCCAACCAGTTGGGCATTAGGGAATTTCTAACTGTTGTATCCCTCAGTTAAGAAGAATTATAGCTTTGGAAAATCGCTCTCAGAAGGCACATTTATTTTTAAAAATCTCATTTTCAACCCATTTTGATGTGTAGAAAGCTTTCATGCCATGAGATATCCCATGCATATATGAGCTGGAAGGGAGAAGAGCCTGCTCAGCCCTGGAGAGCTAAGTTGTGTTACCTACAGATAAAGCTAAACCTTTACCACCATAATTCTATGCATCTTTCTTCTAAGCTCCACTTATTATTCCCAATGTACTTCTAGTGCATTTAGAATTTCCAAGTAGCAGCAGTTGGGCTGGTATCTAATAAAGAATGCTGGGACTTTGATGGGGCCAGTCAGCCAGAGGTCGCCGTAGTAATGATACCTTCCCTTGGACAGGTAGGAATATCCTGATGGATAATGTTTGAAACCTAAAAATGTCCTCAAAGCATGAATTACAACAAACAACTATGCAAGGTGGAATAACACATTTAAAATTCCACTAATGCCACACACATGGCGCTGACACAGCCTACTGGACTACCCTGGGTGTGATTCCTATAGGAAATTATACTTAACCACAAAGGCTTGCTTTGAAATAGCAATAAGGCAGACTGCTATAGAATTTTGTTGCTGGTCACAACTCACGAGTGTGGTAGTAACATAAAGAAAAAGCATAAATGCCTGCAGTTACTTGCAAACAAGTAACCATAATATTGGGAACATAGACCATTATTCTATGATGTGTTATTGCCTTATGATGTATAAAGCATAGAACATTTCAGTCATAGACATCTCATCTTTTTGCTGTTACTGTAAAAAGAGGGATAGGTCACTAAAAATCGGGAATCAATTTTGTGGTAGCATTAGCTTGAATAACAGATTCATCAGATGCAAAAATATTTGCAACAAAAATAGAATAAAACCACAGAGAACAGAAATACTCAAGATAATGAATATGACATATCTAAAGCAAGGGATAACTTAAACATATTAGAAACATGAAATGAATATACAAGTCACTGCAGATGATGTGATTTAAAACATTTTAAATTCTCTGAATAGTGATACATAAAAAGACATAAAAATTTAAACCATTTTCAGGAGCACTGAAACTATAGTTTTGCATGGACTGTGTAAACATGATCTTCAATATAGTTCAGGAGATCAATCAGGATCTTTCTGGTGTAAATGATAGGAATTCAGCGCAAACTAGCGCAAGCATTTTCTCATAACTAAAAAATGCAAGGATGAAGAGGGTCACAGGAAATCAATGTTCATTCTCTCTTTCTTTCTGTCTCTCTCTCTTTCTGTCTCTCTCTCTCCTCTCTCTCTCTCTCTCTCTCTCTCTCTCTCTCTCTCTCTCATTCTCTTCCTCCCTCCCTCCCTGTCTGCTCTGCTACTTTCTGAATTGTATCCTCACTCTTTCCTGAATAGACACCTTGTTCTGTAGCTGGGTTTAGGGGCAGAAGCAAATGGCCTGCTATGCTCTGAATGTCCGTGTCCCTCCAGAATTCATATGTTAAAACCTAATCTCCAATGCGATGGCGTTAGGAGGTGGAGCCTGTGGAAGGTGGTTAGGGATTGGTGTCACCTTGGCAAAGGAGCTCACTACCAGATGTGCTAGAAGTCAATACTGTGACCCCGGGTTTTTGAGAAAAGAAAAACTTTTTACTGCAAGTAGACTCCCAAAGAGACAGGAGTCAAGCTCCAGTCTGTCTCCCTGGGCTGGGGCTAAGGCAGTAATTTTATTAGAGAAGGTTTAGCAGGTGGATTCTGAGATTAGCAGGTGATTGGTGGAAGGAAAGGGGAGGTCTGGAAAGCCCTCAGGCGTGCATGGTTCTCTCTTCATGCCTCTTTCATAGGTCCCATGTGCAAATTCAGGGAGAGTTAGTATGAAACATGGTGGAAATTCAGGCTGTGACATCAGCAAGCTCACTCTGCACAAACTCCAGTCAGCCACATTGCTTCCAACTAATTTCAGCTAGTTTTGTTATCTTATAAACGGAGGGATTTTCAGAATTTCAGCAAGTTGTTCTTTTCTTAACTGCTATCCTGCAACTCAATATTTTATGTTAGTCGCAGGTGTCTTTGATTCTTCAGGGCATGGTTTCATTAGTGCCCTTATAAAAGAGGCCCCAGAGAGCTACCATACCCCTTCTGCCGTGTGAGGACGCAGCCAGAAGATGCCACCCATGAACCAGAAAGTGAATCTTCCAGCACCTTGATCTTAAACTTTCCAGCCCTCAGACCTGTGAGAAATAAATTTCTGCTGCTTATAAGGTGCTCAGTCTATGGTATTTTGTTATAGCAGCCCAAATGGACTAAGACACGGCTACAGACATTCCTATTCCCAGAGGACAAACAGCATTTTTCTCTTACGGCACTCCGTACTAAATCTATAGTAAGGATTCCAAGGTGCCCAGTTTGGGGCGCATCCTTACATCTCTGGGTCAATTTCCAAAGTCTGAAGAATGGGGTGTTTTAATGGCCAACCTTGGATTTGCTGTAGCTTGGTGGAGGCTGGGAGGCAAAGAACAGGATATTGTGGTCTGTGGCCCTCTTATACACAGACTACTCACAGCAAGTCCTATTGCCAGAAAAGGAGGGTCAGGAAGTATGGGAGGGGATAGCTAAGCAGGAATACACACACACACACACACACACACACACACACACACATCTACTATGTGTTATTAGGTCAATTGATCACCAGCTCTAGAAAAGTGGTTATAGGATATAAGCCCATTCTCATATGGCTCCACAGTAGGGGAAGGGGAGAAGCAAAGTGGATGAATCACTATAGGAAGGAAGACTTTACTTCAAATACAGAAAGAACTTTCTAACAATTCGAGGACACGAAAGATGCAATAGGCTATCTCTCTTAATATCCTGAGCCTCCTACCTCTGGAGATGTTCAGTTATGAGCTGGAAGACAATTTGGCAGAGATGTTGCAATGGGAGTATAAATTTCAGATGGGTGGGAAGTGAATCCAAATTACAATAACCTTGAACATTTATGATTCTGCAAATTATAACATATTAGATGGGATGAGATTTATCCTCAGGGACAGTGTTGGCCATTAGACATTTTGGTTCTTGGGACCTGCCTTCTGATGGAGGTCACCATCTGGTGGTCCATGGACCACCTAGTATTATTTTAAATATTTTATTTAATTGCCAGTACTGTAAACTCTTAGAAAATTCTTTTTTTTTTTTTTTCTTTTCTTGAGACAGGGTCTTGCTCTGTACTCCAAGGATGGAGTGCACTGGCACAATCACAGCTCACTGCAACCTCCTGGACTCAAGCAATCCTCCCCACTAAACCTCCAAAGTAGCTGGGACTATAGGAACATGCTACCATGCCTGGCTAGATTTTTAATTTTTTCTAGAGATAGGGTTTTATTCTGTTGCCCAGGCTGGTCTCAAACTCCTGGGTTCAAGTAATCCTCCCACCTCAGCCTCCCAAAGTGCTGCGATTACAGGTGTGAGTCCCTGCACCTGGCTGAAAATTCTTACAATTTTTTTTTTTATTTTACAGCCTCTTTTGAAAATATTTGATCTGTATTATCAGGAGCCGAGAGTGACTACACTCTCAGCACAGGGTTCATGCTTTCCCAGTTTTCAGAGTCAAAGCCAGCCCACCTTATTTATTTACAGTGCCTCTCTCTCTCCTATTTATATTTAGTTTGCAACCCATGTGTAAACAAAAGTTTTAACAGTACTTTTTACTCTGGTTACCATAGTTTTATCCTCTTTCTTCATCAGACTGATATCCTCTACCCAATCACACATTCTTAACCAGTATAGCAACAACAACTATAATAATAATAAAAAATAATAAAAGGTATTGAGTAATGCTTGTTGTGTGTTCATACTGTGCTAGCTAAGCACTGTACTAAAGCAGTCATATTCTGTAGCAATCAGTATAGAAAAGCTTCCACTGCAGGAACAAATAACTGCCAATCTCAATGACTTAATGCAGAAAAGTTCATTTTGTACACACGTTTCACATCCAATGGGGAGCAGCACGGTGTTCTATTCCACTATAGTTGCTCAAGTATCTAAACTGACCAAGGCTCTACCATCTTGTGGTTTCCTTTGATCCTCTCAAAAATTTAGTAGACTTCTTTCTTTTCATTTGCCAAAAGTTCCACGGACCAATATCTTCACCCATTATTCTTTATGAAGCATGTTATTTAAAAACATTGTTTTCCAACCTTTTCCCCTAGAACTTAAAGTTTATTCAAATATGATTGATCTGCCTCTCAAGTTATAGCAGATGACAGTATTACCAGACATTTTGTTGCTACATGACATGGACTGCCATTCTTCTCATCTCTGATATCACTATACTCATTGTCTTTGGCCCAACCATTAAGCCAATACAAAAGTACTTTGGGTTTTTATAACAATAGCACCCTACTTCCAGTAAGATCAATTATTATTCACAGTAGCCTACGCTTGTGCTGCTGTAACTAACCATCCAAATCCTCAGGAGCTCGATACTATAAAAGTCTATTTCTTGGCTGGGCGCAGTGGCTCAAGCCTGTAATCCCAGCACTGTGGGAGGCTGAGGCAGGTGGATCACAAGGTCAGGAGTTCGAGACCAGCCTGGACAATATGGTGAAACCACGTCCCTACAAAAAATACAAAAGATTATCTGGGTGTTGTGGCAGGCACCTGTAATTTCAGCTACTCGGGAGGCTAAGGCAGGAGAAGCGCCTGAACCCAGGAGGCTGAGGTTGCAGGGAGCCGAGACCACACCACTGTACTCCAGCCTGGGCAACAGAGCGAGACTCCATCTCAAAAAAAAAAAAAAAAAAGTGTATTTCTCATGTAGGCTACCTATCTAATTCACAGTATCCAGGGCTCTGCTCCACCCAGTCACACAGGCACCAGAATGACTGAAGCTCTAGCATTTTGTAGCTGTACCGCCTGTAATACATAACCTTTTAGTTGCCACAGAAGATGAAAGAAGAGATTAGTAAATTACTCATTAAATTTTTAATGCCTCATTCCAAATGTGACTCATAGAACTTTCACATCTCATTGGCAGAACCAGCCAAATGTACCACCTAACTGCAAAGGCTGTTGTGAGATGTGTGAGAGCAGGTGGAAAGTTTAGTGAGCACCAGTCTCTCTGCCTCATTATAACATCTAATTCTCATTACAGTTTTCAGAGGTAGGTATTACTATCCTCACTCTACAGATGAAGAAACTAAGACTTAGGGAAGTTGAATGACTTATCCAAGGACACAAGCAGTAAGTGGAAGATGCAAGATTGGGATTACAAAAGAGTAGGAGCAGGCAGAAGAACTGCAAAAGAACTGCAACCAGAACATACTTACTATCTACATCTTCTAGGTACTTCTAAATTTACTCATTTACCATAAGTTCATTGATTCACTGCGCAGAAGGTTCTAGTTTCCACTTTACCACCATAGTGTGATTTTGCAGAATTCAAAACTTCGGTCTCACAGAGCTTATGATTCACCACCTGAACCTCAGTTTATATGTCTGTGATTGAAGAAAGTGGACTAGTAATTCCTAATGCCCCATCCACCTCTGAAACTTGTGATTCACTTCTAAGGCCAGTGTGAAATTGATTTAGAACTCAAGATATGAGCCCTCCAACAGATGCTGACACATTATCCATGGAACTGTGGTGGCCAGAGGGACATTTCACGAGAAAGCATTTTTATTGGTGCTTATTTGTATTCACCTGAAATACTTAAAATGTTTTATTTCTCAGAGCAAGAAATAAATGTTTAATATATAACTCAGAGAAAGGCTTTTAAGAGAGAAAGTTTATCATCATTGATGCTACATCACATAAGCAGACTGATCAGGGCCTTCTCTAAATCCTGCCAAATGTTATTATTTTACCCCATCCAAGCACCCACCACTGGATTATTGCAATAGCCTCCTACCTGAATTCCCACCTTCCCCCCTTGTACTGCTATGATCTATTCCTCACACTGTAGCCAGAATGACTCTTTCACAACATAAGTTAGAGTCTGTCATAATTCTGCTGAAATCCCTCCAACGGCTTCCCCCTCATGCAAAGTGAAAGTCTAAATCCTACAGGGCACCACGTCATCTGCCCTGCCTCTCCCCAGCCACACCAGCCTTCTTGCTCTTCCTTGAACACCCCACGCCTGCTGCCACCTCAGGGACGCTGCCCTCCCTCTTCCTCACCCTGAAGCTCTTGTCTCCTGGAGAGCTGCAGGGTTCAGCTGCTCATCACCCTCATGTCTCTGCTGACAAACCAGCTCTGTCTCAGATGTGTTTGGCCACTTCCATTTTTAAAAGCACCCTGTATTAGCCTCTGTCCCCTTTCCCTTAATTTTTTTTCTTCACATTTAACATATTTGGATATACCAGGTATTTGTGTATTAGTTGCCTCCCTAATAGGAAATGATAGAACGCCCCTCCATGATAGCAGAGACTTTGTCTGCTCACTGCTGTATCCCCAGTACCCGGAACATTTTATGTCATATAGTAGGTGCTGAATAAACACTTGTTTAATAAATGCACAAATACATTACTTAAATACTTGGTGCAGTACTTATAATAGAAACTAAATAAAATGAAGCTCTTCTCATCTATTATAATTATTGCTGTGCTCTGACTACATATTCCTGCTCATTCTGGGAGAAGTGCATGTTCTGGTTTGAAGAGCTATCTTAACTTTAGGTGTGAAATCTTCAAAGACAACAGACAGGAAAAATAGACAGTTCTCTACGTATATTCTAATAAAGGAAGGATTCTAGAATGAGAACTCAAGTGGGCTATTCATCTTGAATAGACTATTAACATCATAAATAGAATAGTATTAAGACTAAGTAAAATAGAACTATGCTGTCCAAATATGGCTACTTAAATTTAATTAAAAGTACATAAAATTTAAAAGTCTATCTCTCAGTGCTGCATTTCAAGTGCTCAGGAGCCACAGCTGGCTGGTGGCTACCTTATTAGAAAGGATAGGTATAGAATATTTTCCTCATTGCATTTTATCTTGCATGATGCAGAGCTGGAGTTCAGCGAATGTACTAATGTGGGAATGTTGTATTCTACTGGGATTTCCCTTGTGGGCGCATAGAGCTCCTGCATTAACAATGGGATAGAGTTGCCCCCAACCGTTACCTTTCTCAATCATCCTGGGAAAAGGCAAATCTTGGGAAAGGAAAGAGGATATGGATATTAGTTCAAGAAGAATTTAGGTAAGTAGCCTTATAAGGTTGGTACCTGGACTTGAAGAAGCTATAGGAGCCCAGGGACACCCCCAGCTATGGGAGGAAGTTGGCCTCAGCTTACGGAGGCAATCAGAGAGCTGGGTAGAAGGCAGTCTGACAGGCCTGAAACTCTGGGTTCTGCAAGCAGTCAGATGAGCAGCCAGCAGTGAGGTAGCCATCAAGGATCAGCCTCGTCAGCAAAGCCAGTAGTTCTTTGGAACTAGAATAGGAACTGGTGGTCCAGATGAGACCAGGATATCACACAGGGAAGCACATGTGAGATAAGTCTCCAAAAAGCAGCAGGGAAAAGGAGACCCAGAAAGATGGAAGGGTGCCAAGATCCTGCTATCACATGGTCAGAAGTCTTCTTAATTGATTACCTTCTACCTACAAGCTACTAAGGCTTTTGGTAGAGCGAGTGTGGATGGAGTCAGGCAATTTGTTGTGTGTATATTACAACAAAAATATCCACTCCCCACCCTGTTGTACCTACTCACGTCATTCCCAGTCAAAAATGGCCTTTTTTAAATTGAAGTGGAAGTCAATAGGTTACCAATACATTGAAGATAACTGGAACTAAGTCTTGCCTGGGTTCATTTGGAAAATCAATGAAATGTGTCCTGAGAGCCCTGTTGACATGGGGGTAAAGATTGTCAGGAGGAAACAGTGGAGAGGTCGTGGGACAGGCCCAATGGGCCTCTTTGTATGCAGGTTTCTCAGCCTTCAAATGAATGAAGAAAATGGGCACAAAAGTCTTCACCCAGTAAAGAAGTCTGAGTTGTAGGATTCTGAGTGTGAATCTTACACACTCAGAAGGGGCAATTCTGAGTGTGAGTTCAGAGGCATAAACAGCACTACTAGGGACCTCTCTGGCAAAGCAGAGTGCAAAACCCAAGAAGAGAGCAAGGCATTCTGCGCCAGTTATCATTGCTACCTAACAAACTGCTCCAAACTGAGAGGTGTAATACAGCAATTGTTTTATTCTAGCTTATGATTCTGAGGGTCAGGAGACAGAAGTTCACACAGGGCAACAGCAGGAAAGGCTAGTCTCTGCTCCACAAAGTCTGAGCCCTCAGCTTGAGAGTGTGGGAGACCTGTGGGTGATCCAAATGGTTGTGCAATAGAATTATCTAGAGGTTTCTTCACTCACATGTCTGGCTGCAATTACTCAAAAGCTAGACTCAGCTGGGACTGTTGGCCAGAGCACCTACTTGTGGTCTCTATGCAGCGTGGTCTTTTCATGCCAGAGAAACTGGGTTCTGAGAGAGACCATCCCAAGGGAAGGACCTGAAGACTGAAGTTCCAGGTGGCAGTGCATGGCCTTTATGACCTGCCCTCAGAAGCCACATAGCAACATTTCTGCCATGCTCTGTTAACCAAAGCAATAATAGACCGCCCAGATTCTAGGAGAAAGGACATAAACCCAACTTCTCAACTGAGGGAGCATCAAAGAATTTGGAGCCGTATTTTTTTTTTTTTTTTTTTTTTTTTTTTGAGATGGAGTCTCGCTCTGTCGCACAGGCTGGAGTGCAGTGGCCGCATCTCAGCTCACTGCAAGCTCCGCCTCCTGGGTTCTCGCCATTCTCCTGCCTCAGCCTCCCGAGTAGCTGGGACTACAGGCGCCCACCACTACGCCCGGCTAGTTTTTTGTGTTTTTTTTGTTTTTTAGTAGAGACGGGGTTTCACCGGGTTAGCCAGGATGGTCTGGATCTCCTGACCTCGTGATCCGCCCGTCTTGGCCTCCCAAAGTGCTGGGATTACAGGCTTGAGCCACCGCGCCCGGCCTGGAGCCGTATTTTTAAACCATCACACATTCTTCTCTCCACTTTGGCTTTAACCTTTCAAGGGCTGCTGGCCCTCACTTGTAGCAGATACATCACTATTTGTCGACATGGTGGTACTCAGCATGAGCCTGGCTAGTTTGTAAGCATGTAAGAGATATCCATTGAAGACACCTAGCAATACTGGAGGGTACCTCACAGGGACCTAAGATTCTATGGGAACAGAAAGAGCAAATGCCAGAACTCATTTTTTTTAAACAGAGTCTGGCTCTGACACCCAGGCTGGAGTGCACTGGCACAATCTCAGCTCACTGCAACCTCCACGTCTCGGGTTCAAGCAATTCTCGTGCCTCAGCCTCTGGAGTAGCTGGGACTACAGGCAGATGCCGCCATCACCCCCAGCTAATTGTTTTGTATTTTTAGTAGCGATGTTGGCCAGGCTGGTCTCGAACTCCTGAGCTCAAATGATCCACCGTCCTTGGCCTCGCAATGTGCTGGGATTATAGGCGTGAGCCACCATGCCTGGTCAGAACTCATTCTTAATAATATAATTCCATGTGTAAGCATAGGCTGGAGAAACCAGGACAAAGGGGAGAGGGAATATGGCTTATATTTAAGAATGGCCAGATTAAACAGGACAACCAGTGAGAGACCCACAAAGATTATGGAAGACATGAACTAAAGCACCACATCATGCAACGCTACCCAATTCTGGGTGGCTGAAGACTGCAAACTAAATGAGCTATTTTCTTCTGTTGAAATAAGGAAACTAGCTGTGCTTTTCAAGCCAACTCTTTAAGCCAACCTTGAGTCTTCTAAAAGAATTGCAGGCATGATGTTCTTTAAAATGCCAGCCACGAATGTTCATGGAAATGCAAACTTCAAGTGAGGAGTAAGGAAAAGACTTGATGGTAAGAATTGGCTCTTCAGCCATATCCCCGCACGTCTTTAAAAATAAAATAAACCATACAAAATTTAATTCTAAGCACTTGATTGTTCTGAAAAATTAGAGGGAATTTGAGCCAAAAGGGAGGAGAAGTAGCCCCCATTCACAAAGGATAAATATCTGCTCCATAATTTATGGGAATGCAAATCATCCAAGCAGCAGTCTATTGGCATTGACTGTATTTTCATCTAATTAAATGGCTATACAAGTCTCAGAATGTCATTTCTCCTACCAGCTGACCCTATTCCCATGACCTTCCCTACAAGAGTTCAGGGGAACATGATACTTGAGAAAGACATTTCATTTTTAACCTAGAGAAAAAATATGGATTTGAACACGAAGGGGTAGTTGGACAGTAAGGGCTTTTGCCTTACTTTGTACCATGGAAGTCTCTTTGATTATGGTGCATGAGAAATGTAAGCTTCCTTGTTTGTTTGTTTGTTTGTTTGTTTTCGAAATGGAATCTTGCTCTGTCGCCCAGGCTGGAGTTCAGTGCCACAAGCTCTGCCTCCCGGGTTGACTGCATTCTCCTGCCTCAGCCTCCCCAGTAGCTGGGACTACAGGCGCCTGCCACCACGCCTGGCTAATATTTTTGTATTTTTAGTAGAGAGGGGGTTTCACCGTGTTAGCCAGAATGGTCTTGATCTCCTGACCTTGTGATCTGCCCACCTCGGCCTCCCAAAGTGCTGGGATTACAGGTGTGAGCCACTGTACCCAGCCCCCTGTTTTAAAAAAAGCAAAAAGCAGTCAGCCTTGTGACTTTTTCATTGTCACTGCAGCTAAATTTTGCATGCAATGTGTGTCACTGTTCATACTGTTTTTAAAAAATAAAAAATTACAGAGCTCAGCATTTCCTAAGCTGTTTTTTGCTACTGAAATTCTTGACTCTTGAGCCATATTGAGTCTCCTGAGGTTTCTTTGGGCACTAGGGTTGTGATCCCATTGTTTGGCTGATTAGTTCTTGGAAGATACATAGGAGAAGTCTTAACAGAAAGTTTAATGCTGGCTTACTTCATCTACCCAGGGAGCCCAAGGATGATGGGTCCATGCAGGATTCACCCTAAATGAACCTCCACAGTCTCTGATCCCCTTCTCTCTTCTTTTCCCCCCATGATCCCACTACCACCCAGCCTTTTTTTTTTTTTAATGTCTATACCCATGGATTTTTAAAAATATTTTTATCGAGTTGTATTAAATATAAAAGAAGATGCATTTTTACATATATATACCCGTGTGACTACTACTCAGATCAAGATATATGATATTCCCTGCATTTTGAAAGGCACCCACATGCCCTTCCCAGTCAACAACCTCTGCTCAGAGGTAACCACTAGTCTGACTTTAATCACCATAGATTAGTGTTGTTTGCTCACACTTTCATAGAAATGGAATCATACAGTTTTTTTCTTTTGCCTCTTTCATTCATCATTATGACTATAGGATTCATCCACGTTTGTGCATATAGCAGTAGTTCTCTTTCTTATATTCCATCATATGGATATACAGCAGTTTATCTGGAGCCATTCTCCTGTTGATAATGCCCTCAGTCTTTTTTATTTATTTGTTGTCCTCCCCAGATCTCAGTTCTATCACCGAGCTCTATCTAGATCCTTCTAGAAGTTATGAACCATCCCAGGTTCCACATGGTGAGTAGAAAAAATATGTATATGCAAGTTTGTGAGGTCCTGGCCTGGAGGAGACTTTAGGTGCTTTGGAGACTTCTAAGTGAAACAACCAAAAGATTAATAACAAGCATTGCCTTGCTAATGTAGATCCCTTTCAATGTTTAACCATATATGTTCAACTAATAGATGTTTTTTTTGCACCTGTTATATGACAGGTGCTTTTTAGGTCCTAGAAATAAAACATCCAATAAGATAGACATGAACACACTGTTCTTCTGAAGCTAACCTTCAAAGAAAATATCAGATGGTGATAAAAGCTATGGAGAAAATTAAAATAGGACAGTGCAATAAAAAGGCCAGAAAAAGCCTCTCTGAGGAGAGCACAGAATGACAACAAATAGCCAGGAGGGTCAGGGGAGCCATCAGGAGGAATTATATTCTACACAAGCAGGACAACCAAGTCAATGCTCTTATGTCAAGAATGAATTTGGGGCTGGGTGCAGTGGCTCACTCATCTTAGCATTTTGGGAAGCCAAGGCAAGAGGATCACTTGAGACCAACAGTTTGAGACAAGCCTGAGAAACAGCAAGACTCTGTCTCTGTAAAAAGGTTAAAAATTGGCTGAGTGTGGTAGTGTGCACCTGTAGTTCCTGCTGGCTACTCAGGAGGCTGAGCAGGAGTGTCACTTGAGCCCAGGAGATTGAGGTTGCAGTGAGCTATGACCATGTCACTGCATTCCAACCTGGGTAACAGAACAAGACCCTGTCTTGGAAAAAAAGAAAAAGAAAAAAAAATGAATGAATGTGGCCTCTTAAAGAAAAGAAGGAAGCTCATGGGGCCAGGATGTATTGGGCAATATGAAAGCAACAGAGGATGAGATCAGGGAGGTAAGCAGGCACTGTGGTAAGGAGGTTAGAGTTTAATCTAAGTATTATGGGAAGAAGCTAGAGGACTTTAAACAAGAGAATAACTCTGGAAATTGAGTGGAAAATGGCCTGAAAGGGGTCCAAAGTATTTGTGTTGATGCAAAAGTAATTGTGGTTCTTGCCACTGAAAATAATAGCAAAAACCGCAATTACTTTTGCAACAACCTCATAGAAGCAGGATACAAATGAAGTGGCCACTGCCTGCGATGATGGGTACTGATGTCTTAGACTACAATGGTAGCAAATGAGGCAGAAATGTCAGCAGTCTAACATGCTTCAAAGGGAAAGTCAACAGAAGAAAAGACAAGACATACCATTATGCTAAACAAATTTCTGTCATCTTACTATGTGTTACCCAACACCCCCTCTATATGATAGGATGGTGGAGGAAACAAACAACATCAAAGGGTAAGAAAATCTTACCTCACAGAAATAACTTCCACTGGCCCATGACATGAAGAAAGTGCTCTCACATGCACTTTCTCACTTGATCCTTACAACAATCTTTTTTTCTTGAGACAGAGTCTTGCTCTATCACCCAGGCTAGAGTGCAGTGGTGCGATCTTGGCTCACTGTAACCTCCGCCTCCAGGGTTCAAGTGATTCTCCTGCCTCAGCCTCCAAGTATCTGAGATCACAGGCACACACCACCAACCCCATCTAATTTTTGTATTTTTAGCAAAGACAGGATTTCACCATGTTGTCCAGGCTGGTCTTGAACTCCTGACCTCAGATGATCCGCACCGATTAGGCCTCCCAAAGTGCTGGGATTACAGGCCTGAGCTACCATGCCTGCCTCTTACAACAATCTTACAAGGAAAGGAAGCACACCTAATGAG
The DNA here is from genome assembly GCF_003255815.1 of Theropithecus gelada. Lineage (NCBI taxonomy): Eukaryota > Metazoa > Chordata > Mammalia > Primates > Cercopithecidae > Theropithecus > Theropithecus gelada. The sequence goes on from NC_037669.1 coordinate 169,574,133, forward strand.
TTTAACTTTACCAATTAAAAACTCAAGATTTGAAGATTGTGATGGACTAACCCAAGGATACACACTTAGCAAGTTGCTAATCCAAGACTTGCACATGTCCTTTTAGCATCTGTTAGAAACCCTCTACATTGTTTCCCAGAGAGATTTGCTCTAATGATTATAATAAATCTTAGCTCTTATTGAGTGCTCTCTCTTTCCCAGACATTGTGGCAATTCATGACATATATCCCCTCTTTTAATCCTAGAATGTAAGAACCATTATTGCTGTCTATAACTTTTCAAAGCTTTCACAGCTGTTAAATGCTAGAACTAGAATTTCAACTAAGGAAACTTACTCCAAAGCTCATTTCCCCAGCCATAACATTAAGCTATTATAGACGGAACAAATAGAATCTGTTGAAAAGTCATAGGTCATCTCCAATGTTAGATATGTTAAAATAATTTTAAATACTAATATTATCTCAGACCTTTAACAACCCTGTACTGATAAATAATATACAAAGATTCTGGATATTTTTCTCCTAATCCCTGATAATCGTTGAAGGTTCTATTTCTCAACTTCTCTCTCTGGCCTGTGAAAAATGTCCCAGACACGAAATCTGATGATCTGCCCTTTTACCATTTGAAGTGTAATTAGAGATGTGTCAAAACATCAAGGCTGTTGGCAAGATTTACTTTATCATTTGCTCAGAAATATAAAGCATCCATTAAAGGGCCAGGACTTCATAATTATAAACATTTCTTAAAGACAAGCCAACAATGGACATGCCAACTCACCCAAATAAAAACTTTTTTTGTGAGATTTCCTTGAAGGTGTTTTCTATTATTTAACCAAACATTACCTCACTTTTTTTAAAGAAAAAGAATACTTTTGCTTTGTAAATGGAGCATCTGCTATTCAAATACATTATATTAAGTTATATACCATTTAGAATTAGAGGAGACTTCAGGGACTATGTAATTTAGTAGCCTCAAATTGTAGACAGAGACACTTAGTTCTGTGATATTTACTATGTATCCAGGCTCCCCTAGTGAGTTGCTTACAAGACCTGGCCTCTGACTCCCAGCAAAGTGATGATATTTTGTCATCTTCCTTTATATGTTACCTTTACTAGTAAATTAACATCTTCTCTCTCCAATAAAAAAGGTTGTTTAGAAAATTAGTCTAAAGTCATCCACATAGACAGATTTTCATGTGTTTTACAGTTGAGTAAACTCTTCCAGATCCAGTTAAAATGTGGCCACTTTGACTGACAGACAGAATGAGTCATTCTCTCATTGTGTTCCCAGAGCATTCTGTTCATTTCTCGGTAGTTTTCATATTGTCCTCTAATATTTCTGCTTAAATATTTGTCTCCTCTATAGGACTGTGAGTTCATCAGGGCAAAGACTGCCTTAATCCATCTTGTATACCCCAGCACCTTGCACAAAATACACCCTCAGTAAAAGTTTTTATGCTGAATGTGTTGCTGAATTAATCAATTACTAGATATCACTTAGTCCACTCTGAGCTCAGAGAGATAGGACTATCAACATATAGCTTTCATACACAAACCCACAGCCAACATAATTCTGAATGGGGAAAAGTTGAAAGCACTCTCTCTGAGAACTGGAATAAGACAAGGATGCCCACTCTCACTACTTCTCTTCAACATAGTACTGGAAGTCTTAGCCACAGCAGTCAGACAAGAGAAAGAAATAAAGGATATCCAAATCAGGAAAGAGGAAGTCAAATCGTCACTGTTTGCTGATGATGTGATCATTTACCTTGAAAACTCCAAAGACTCCTCCAGAAAGCTCCTAAAACTGATCAAAGAATGCAGCAAAGTTCCCAGATACAAGTAAGTACATAAATCAGTAGCTCTTCTACATACCAACGGCGACCATGGGGAGGATCAAATCAAGAACTCAACCTCAGGAATATACCTACACAAGGAGGTGAAAGACCTCTACAAGGAAAACTACAAAACACTGCTGAAAGAAATCATACATGACACAAACAAATGAAAACACATCCCATGTTCATGGATGGGTAGAATCAATATTATGAAAAATGGCCATACTACCAAAAAGCAATCTACAAATTCAAGGCAATCTCCATCAAAATACCATCATCATTCTTTACAGAATTAGAAAAAATAATTCTAAAATTCATATGGAACCAAAGAAGAGACCACATAGCCCAAGCAAGACTGAGCAAAAAGAACAAATCTGGAGGCATTGCACTACCTGATTTAAAACTATACTATAAGGCCATAGTCACCAAAATAGCATGGTACTGGTATAAAAACAGGCACATAGGCTAATGGAACGGAATAGAGTACCCAGAAATAAACCCAGATACAGCCAACTGATCTTCAACAATGCAAACAAAACATGAAGTGGGGAAAGAACACCCTTTTCAACAAATGGTGCTGGGATAATTGACTAGCCACATGTAGGAGAACAAAACTGGATCCACATCTCTCACCTTATACAAAAATCAACTCAAGATGGATTAAGGACTTAAATCTAAGAACTGATACTATAAAAATTCTAGAAGATAACATTGGAAAAACTCTTCTAGACATTGGCGTAGGCAACAATTTCACGACCAAGAACCCAAAAGCAAATGCAATAAAAACAAAGATAAATAGTTGAGACTTAATTAAACTAAAGAGCTTTTGCATGGCAAAAGGAACAGTCAGCAGAGTAAACAGACAACCCACAGAATGGGAGAAAATCTTCACAATCTATACATCTGACAAAGAACTAATGCCCACAATCTACAATGAACTCAAACAAATCAGTAAGAAAAAAAAAAAAAAAAACTCATCGAAAAGTGAGCTAAGGACATGAATACACAATTCTCAAAAGAAGACATACAAATGGTCAGGAAACATATGAAAAAATGCTCAACATCACTAATGATCAGGGAAATGCAAATTGAAACCACAATGCGATACCACCTTACTCCCGCAAGAATGGCCATAATCAAAACATCATAAAACGGTAGATATTGGCGTGGATGCGGTGACCAAGGCACACTTCTACACTGCTGGTGGGAATGTAAACTGGAACAGCCACTTTGGAAAACAGTGCGAAGATTCCTTAAAGAACTAAAAGTAGAACTACCATTTGATCTAGCTATCCCACTACTGGGTATCTACCCAGAGGAAAAGAAGTCACTATACAAAAAAGACACTTGCACATGCATGTTTATAGCAGCACAATTCACAATTGCAAAAATGTGGAACCGGCCCAAATGCCCATCAATCAATGAGTGGACAAAGAAACTGTGAGAGAGAGATATATATACACACACATATATACACACAGATATATACATATATATGTATACAAATATACACATATACATATACACACAAACATACATATGGAATACACACACATATATATGAGATGGAATACTACTCAGCCATAAAAAGGAATGAATTAAAGGCATTTGCAGCAACCTGGGTGAAATTGGAGACTATTATTCTAAGTGAAGTAACTCAGGAATGGAAAACCGAACATCGTATGTTCTCACTGATATGTGGGAGCTAAGCTATGAGGACAGAAAGGCATAAGAATGATACAGTGGACTTTGGGGACTTGGGGGGAAGGGTGGGAGGGGGACAAGGGATAAAAGACTACAAATAGGGTACAGTGTATCCTGCTCAGGTGATGGGTGCACACACCAAAATCTCACAAATCACCACTAAAGAACTTATTCATGTAACCAGATACTACCTGTACCTCAATAACCTATGGAAATTTTTAAAAATATATTGCTGTCATACAAAAATACCTTTGGGTAAATAAGTCATAAACAAAGTAAAGTAGATAGCTGAAGAGATTATCTACTTTGGGGACAGAGTAGGGAATAAGGATAAATGTATCAATCTGGGTCCAATCAGGAAATCCGGAGACAGAACCTACACAATAATTAAACAGAAGTTTAATATAAAGAATTATTAAACAATGTTAAGAGAATAACTATAAAGATATAAAGAGGACCTAAAGGATACCTTGGACCACAGAGAGTATCCAAGGAAAGACAAACTTGGAGGGGAGCTCACGCCTCAAGACTGAGGTTCAGACCTCATGGAAGGTGTGGTTGCACCCTGACTAGACAAGGTAGAAGTTTACAGGTTTGCCTGGGCCAGGGCTGGTCCAGCATTGTTAGACAAGCAGCAGCAGCCCTTCGGGGCACAAGTGAGCAGTGGCTGGTAACTGGGCATGCAGAGAGTTAGGGAACCACCGCAGGTGCAAGGCCCAGAGCACATGGTGTCCACATCAGGAGAGCTGCAAGAAGCAAAATCTCTGGAGCACACACCAGCTGAGGTTGGTGGGAACATGCAGAGGTGGAGTCAGGGTGCCTCTGCAGGTACAAGACCAGAAGCATGCAATGTCCTTGTCAGGAGGGCCAGAGAACAATGGTCTCTGGGCCCAGGCTGGGGCTGGAAAGTTGCTAAGTGACTGCCCACTCAGACACTGCTGGGGCAGAGCACCACAGAATGTGTCCCCATACATGCACCACTGCCTGATCAAACAGGAGCAGGAGAAAGCACAAGCAACCAGGACAAGGAAGAGAAGCCCGATTCCTTTCGCAATGTCCCTCTAATCCCTTCTACTAACAAAGTTTAGCATCACGCTTACTGAGAAGAAGTGCTTCAAGAGTGCAGTGCATTATCATAGAACAAATACTCAAAGAAGAATTTGGAGCTGAAGGGAAGAAATTTGTGACTATCACACTGAGTAAATAAAAGACACTTAGACCTAAGTTATGGTGTCCTCTAGTTACGTCACTTTATCTGTAAAATGAGGACAGTAATAGCATCTACCTCAAATGTGGTATAAATACTAAGATCTCATGGGTACTTAGAACAGTGACAGCACATACATACTGATCATAGGACAGTGCCTGGAACATACTTAGAATTCAGTAAGTGTTTGCTATGGTTATTTCCATAACTTGTAAAACCAGAACCTGAATCAGGAGACTCAAGTTCCCATCCTAGCCCTGTTTTCACTGACTCTGCAACACAGAGCAGTCACTCCCCACTGGGCCTTAGCTCCTGCTGCTGTAAACCTCCCATGCTCCCATCTCACATAGCAGACGTTTGTGCCTTCTGCGCCACACAAGGGAAGCCCATTTCAGGGTATATAGTGAGCCTCACCCTCAAAACTAAAACTAAAAGAGAAGACAGAAAGGTGAGTTGGCTGCACTGAGAAATGTTGAAGCCATTTACAAGACAAAAACAACTCAGTGTTACAAGTTTTCAAAGTTTCTGCATTTAGAAAATCTTAGACACTTCTGCTGAGAGTTTTTTCAGAACCATTGGAAGCCAACAGCAAAAACTAGGAACCAACTTATTTGTGCTTAGATTAGATGACCTCTTATGAAAGACGATAAGAGGAGCATGAAGAAAGTTCTCTTGCCTTAAAATTATTATCCCTCATTACTATCTCACCCATATACCCGCACCCACACTGCCTTTCATTTATTAGATAAAAAAAGAATTGCCCCCATATTGAACTGCAAGCACACATGGAAAGAATATTGCATTGTTATAACTATCATGTATACCTACTTTAGTGTGAGTTTCCTTGTCAAATGTCTTTCAAGTGCTTCAGAATCCAAGAGCATACCTGAATGCAGGGGGCTGAGAATACCACTGGTCTCCTGGAAGAGAGGCAGGAACACTGCAAGGGAAGCTGGAAGAGCCTGAAAAACAAACATTGCCAGCTTCATAGCTTTTCCTGGAGCCACCTCAGTAGGAGGATCCCATAAATGAAAAGGCCCACTAATATTTCCCTGCCCATATACAACAAGTGTTCACAATTCCAATAATTTTATTACTTGAGTTTAAAAACTGTTCCCCAAATTATCTCATTATCAGAATCATCTAGGATGCTTGTTAAAAACACAGATTCCTAAGGTCCCATCCTAAGCACACTGAATCAGATGCTCCCAGAAGGGTCCCGGGAATTCACAAGTCTTCAGGTGGTTCTGATAATCAAGTTAAATTTGGGAAGTAGTGAGTTAGTAAAATGTCTGTTCTAATATTCATTAGGTGGACTGTGTATAAACAGATTTCTGAGCCACAGAACTACTGGATCAGAATACGCAGGGCCCCCCAAGAGTGCCAGGAGGTGGTTATAGTCAGTGTCTTAGCTCAGGCTGCCATAACAAAACACCATTGACTGGATGGCTTTAAAAGCAGACACTTACTTCTCACAGTTCACAGCTCTAAGTTCGAGATCGAGGTGCTGGCAAGGAAAGTTTCACTGAAGGCTTCTGTTGGTTTGTAGGCAGCCACCATCTCCGTGTGTTCACAGGACCTCATCTTGGTTCTCCCTGGGGATAGGTAGGTTTAGGTCTCTCTAGTGTCTCTTCTTAGAAGGACACAACACATCATGACAGTCCTACCCTCGTGACCTCTTCTAACCCTAATTACCTTCCCAAAGGACCCATCTTCAAATATCATTACACTGTGGGCTTCAACTTATGGACTTGGGAAAAGGGTGACGCAAACATTCAGACCATTACAGTCAGATATTTTTTAAATGCTGGGTTAGATAATTACTTAAATGAACCTTTTTCCAAAATTCTTAGGTTACCTGGGAAATGATAGCACATTTCAACTACCATCAGGCATTTATTCACTAGGAAGGCCTAGTTTAACTGGTAAATAGCAAAGCCCAAAACAAATAGGGCACAGGGAAAATCATTTTTAAAGACACATTCAAAGGGAATGAGGGATTCCACCTAGGGAGGCGGACGTGGGATGAGACATGAGTGGTAGGGCAGCGCTTCTTCAACTTTAATCCACACCTGAATCACCTGTAGTCTGTTGTAAGCAGGTTCAGACTCAGCAGGTCTGGGGTGGAGCCTGAGACTCCGCCTTTATCAGCTGCTGGTCCACAGACCACACTAAGTAGAGGGGCTGGCAGTTCAAGTAGCACTGGGGTATGATACAAGAAACAGGCTTTTTTAATTTAAATTTTTTGCTTAGTCAACGATCTAATACCACTGCAGAAGGCTGACTTCCAAAATACCATCTAGAAAAAAAGAGTTTCAGACACTCCAGTCCTGAGCTCTGTTGCTCTCAACTTTATTAAAAATAGCTTCAAAAGTACATTAAAAGATTATAACAGAGGTTTCTAAAACGTCTGACTTCACTGCCTCTGTAATCTTTTCACAATGGCCCAGTCCGAAAGAAATACCCAACTGTTCTGTTTATTAAGTAGTTAGGTCCATACAACTTACTGAGGGTTTTTTTGTCCTAACATCTTAGTATCCATTTGAAAAAATTACACACATAAGCTGAAAGAGAAAAAAATTCTTATTTTTTCCTTAAATATTAGGTTGGTACAAAAGTAATTACAATTTGGCCATACTTTTAATGGCGAAAACCACAATTACTTTTGCACCAACCTAATAACTATGAGTATCTATTGCAATGTGTGAATCTATTGGGCTCTGCACAACTTCTCAAATTTTGGAGTCAGATTGGATACCACTACTCTCGTTTCCCTTTGCACATTGCTTTTAGTGTGGTAATTGCTATTTATCACAACAACTGTCAAGAACCCAGCTTCAAAAATAGATGACACTGTTGAAAGGAATGCAGTGTAATCTATTGAAGAAAGTGTCAGCTCTCTTAGGCTAGTACTTTATGTGGTTTTTATGTGGTTTCCAACAAATATTGAATATCTCTGTCCTTCCCTGTAAAACTGAAATATTTCTAAGGTGCCCCAAGGTACCTTGGCTCAGTTTGGGAACTGCAAGATCATACCCCTTACAAAGTACTAATGGTTACCAAAGGCAAAGTAAGAATTCTAAAAGAACACAGAAACTTTTGAAAATAATAGCTACAAAAAAAATACAACAAAATTCCTCTTAGATTTATTACAGAGAAACTGGCTATTCTCTGGCTGATCAAAACAAAAGTATATCCTTCTTAATGTTAGGATGCTTAAAATAATATGTTTATAATTTTTTGAAGGAAAAATATCTTTCAAATACTTTCCCAGTAACAATATATCATTTTCCATCAGAAAAAAAAAAGAATTAACATCTAATTATTATTGTTCTTTTATTTTCTTACGTTCACCTTCTATTTCCTTGACATTAGACTTCAAATTAAACATAAGGAACAATTCCGAACATTCAAGCCTCACCAAAAAAAAGGAACCTTGATTGATTCAAAGTTTTACTTTATGTACCTACAATTTCCCAGTAGTCCTATTTCTCAATCAGAATTTGAATAATCTTTACAACTTGTATTCCCCCAAACTCAGATTTAATGACTCAGTAGGTTCAGAAAGAGAAATAACAGCTGCAGCTCATCCCGCTGTGCTATTCAGTAATGACAATGTTATACCACATTAGCAATTGTGACATTAATAAAAAGAAGCCCATAGGATTAACCAGAGACAGCTGACTTTAGTCAAATGTAGGTCAGGCTTTGTTTGCTCAGAAACTGGTAATAAATTCCCAGGTAAGTGTTCTCGTGTGTCACACATATATGTCAGGAGCATAATTTCAGCCTCACTAAATGATTCCCATTTTTAAGTTTCTGTAAGTTATTTTTGAATTATTGTTAAGCATTTAATTCCACTGTCAGGCCTATAGGCTCCTTAAAATTATTAACTTATGTGACATTACAGCATGTTTTTCCTTCAGGCAACACTTAAAAACACCTTGGAGGGTTTCGTGTTCACCTTCCAGACACTGAAGTTCTTACTAGCAGAGGCTCGGGGTCACCCCTAATTTATAGCATAATTACAGAGGAAATGGTGTTGATGGCTAAGAAAGCCACCTGTCATCACAAAGTTCTCATTGTCACAAGAAATATCATTGAAAGCTTAACATAAGTATTGCATTCTTAATCAATTCTTATGGTGGGCTATATACAAACAAGAAGTCCATAACCATTCGCTAAAATATATTGAAAAATATAAACACTTTGGAAAACAGTTTAGCACTTTCTTTAAAGGCTAAACATACACCTGCCATGGGATCTAGCCATTGCTTTCCTAGGTACTTGTCTGAAAAAATGGAACCATATGTCCACAAAAAGACCTGCACAAAAATATTCATAGCAGCATAGCATGGCTTACAACTGGAAACAACCCAAATCCACAGGAGAATGGCTAAACAGAGGCGTATTTATACACTAGAACACCACTCAGCAATAAAAAGACAAGAGCCATAGATCCATGCAAGAACCGCAGACAAATCTCTAAAACATTATGTTCAGCGAAAGTAGCTAGAAGTAAAACAGTACATAGTGTGTCATTCAATTTATGTGAAATTCTAGAAGTCAAAAACAATCTATGGTGATACGAATCGGAGGTGGGCAGGGATAGACTGTTGGGAGAACAAGCGCACTTTCTGAGGTGTTCTGTATCTTGTTGGGGTGATGTTATGTGCATGCATGTATTTGTCAAACTCATCAAACTGGGCACTTAAGATCTGTGCGTTAAGATCTGCATCTAAGTTATACCTCGATGAATAAAATATATGTGAGTGCTCTGTAAACTCTTCAATTTTATACTTAAACTTCATTAAGTCAACTACCTTTGTTAAATACTTATGTAACTGTAAAACGTTATGAAGTCTTTTAAACATCAACAAAAAGAGATGTCACCTGAAAGATACTAACTCAATGTTACCCAAGTAAGCATAATAAGCAGCATATTTAGTGAGTTAAATAAATGGATAATTTTAATTGATTTACATTTTAATTCCTTTTACGTGCAAATGGCATAATTTGAAAGCTCTGTGTTTATACATTAGAAAAATATCAATGGGCATAATCGAATGGGCATAATCGCAACTAAGTACTTAAAGCTAATTTGTATTAATGTAGAGAAGCAGCTGCAAGATGAACCAGAAACAGTAAATGATACAAAAATAATCTGAACATGTAATATTTACCAGAGTTAAGTGATTCTTCTGTCCAAAGTTTGCCATTGACACCACTGTGATTCAGACTCTGGCTACCTTATTTTTTAAATAGAGCAGATTCCTAATTTGCTTTCCTAATTTTACTGTCTTACCCCTTTTAAAGACATCATATTAATCTTAAAGCACAGCCTAAGCATTTCATGCCATTCATCACAATTACAGTCAGGGTCAGCTCCCTAGTCTGGCATTCACAGCGCAGTTTTGGTCTGACTACAATCTCTCCCTGGTGGCATCTACTCTCATGGCCACTTTTTCCCAGCCTCCCACCAATCCACAGATTTCGACACTGAGGCAGCTAGATGGCTCACCTGTTCCTACCCCTCACCCGTTCCAGCTTCTGCTCATGTGCCTCTCCATTTGAACTTTATAGCACATCCAATTCATCCCAGTTTCCAAGATCCACTTTTTTTATCACCTCCTTGTCAAGGAAATTCACCATTTTCCTTACTCAAAGTAATCTTTCTCTCTTAGAAACACTCACCACATTGTATGCCCAGTTCTCTTAACACCACTGCCAATCTTATATTGTGAAATGGTTTGGATTCCAACTCCAGAAAGAAACACGTAGCTTCAAAGCTTAGCTCCTCAGCTGTCAGAATTTAGGCAAGTTGCTTCATCTCTCTATGCTTCTGTTTCTTCATCTGTTAAAAAGTAAAATAAAAATAGCACCTCTCTTTTATGATTATTATAAGCATGAAATTAGATAACGTACATAAAGTGCTTAGTCTGACACACATTTTAAATCCTCAGTAATATTTATCCCAAAACTTGCTAGCTAAAAGAGAATAAATTCTCTAAACGGATGAATTATATTCTAAGAATTGAGGGAACTTGTAAATGGAAAAAAGTTTGAGGAATATCAAAAGAAACCAGAAGGTTGGAGGTGGATAACTTTTGCTGCTATTTTCAAAACAGGGCATAAGTTTGCTTTTAGAAGCTGCAAAACGGTGCAACTGATGTTAATTTGAGGCAGGAAGAGTCTGGGTAAAAGGGAAAACAAAAAAGGAGTAGTCCAGGTACTGAAGACAAATAAAAACACATGTCCAGACCAAGACTTGTACATGAATATTCATAGTAGCTTTATTCATTATAACCAAAAAAAAAAAAAAAAAACTGAAACAAATGTCCACCAACAGGAAACGGATAAACAAAATGTGTTATATCCCTACAACAGAATACCACTCAGCAATACAAAGGAACATACGACGGACAGAGCTGCAACATGGGTGAATCTCAAAATGATTACACTGAGTAAAGGAAGCCAAACAAAAAAAAAGTACAGAGTGCATAATTCCACTTATATGAAAGTCTAAAAAATGCAACTAACCTATAATGACAGAAAGGAGATCAGTGGTTGGCTGGGGCATGGGGATGTTGGGAAGGAATAACTGGAAAGAAGAGGAGAAAATCGTGGAAGACGATAGAATGTTCTGTGTCTGTGGTACAGTGTGGTTTCAAGGATATACACATAATTCTGTCAAAACTCACCAAAGGTATTATTTAAATGGGTGTGATTTGCACACTTTTTTTAAGTCAGTAAGAACCTAAAAAATAAAGTAGTGCTGATTGGGGCATAGTATATTTTCATTAAGAAAATGTTACATTTGTTTGACAGTTTTTCCTTCTTCAACCAGGCTCCTGGAATACAATATCTAGGAAATGAGTAGATGCAAAGTATCTGAATCTCAGCAGGATATTTGAAGAGATTTGTAATGATATGCTGTTGGATCTAATGAAATGTTATGGCCTGGGTGCAAGGACAATGAAAGAATTGAGTCAAGATTCCCCTGTCATCCTAGAAGATTTCTAGTGGCAGGTCACAGGGTTCTGCACCTAGCCTGTTTAAGCCTCTTATCAATTACTTGTCTGATCACCTAAGGGCACAACCATTGCTTTGTGTTGGCTAAATATTGGTATGTTGGATGACAGATGAGGATCTAAATCATCTTGATAGGCTATAGCAGTAATTTAGATATAATAGGGTAAAACTTTACAAGGACAACTATTAAACAGACAAATTGAATCTAAAATTTAGCTTTCCAAGTACAAGATAAAGGAATCATGCCATACCAGCAGGACATTAGAAAAGTCAGCCTTAGGGTCATAATCACCAATAAGTTCAGTGTCAATCAACAATGAACTATAACTCTTAAAGAAGTTAACTTGACCTTGGTTTGCATCAAAAAATATATAAGCTTTAACAGGAAGAAGATGGAAATCATGTTTTATTCTCCATAATAGAGTACACTTAAAAATATGTCATGAAGTTTTTGGTGAGATGCTTATGGGGGGGGGAAGATTAGAATTACATCAGAGGAAAAAAAAACAGTATGTTTTTAATCTATGAGTTCCTTAAGGACAGGATCCACATTTTAGTAATCTAAGCATCACTGGCACCTGTCTCAATTACTGCCATGACTATAATTATTGTTTAGAAAGTAAGTGGTGTTTATATATTAATAAAACTTGAATTGCTGTCATGTAAGTAGTGGGAAAGTAACAAGAACATTTTAGCCCACACAATAAAAAAGACTGAAGGAGTGGGAATGAGGGGTGAATCAAGGTGGACAGCACAAAATATGCCTATGGTAACTGTAGTGAATTATAGATGGCTGAAAATCTTTGTCACTACCCTCCATTAGGAAGTGGAATTATATGTCCAGCCCTAGAATCTGGGCTGAATCTGTGACCACTTTGACCAAAAGAATGAAGAGAAAGTGATACTGTAATAGTACCAGGTCTAGTCTTTAAGAAGACTGGCAACTTTCATTTGCTTTTTATTCCACCACCCTAGAAGGAAGCCCAGGCAGCTACAAGGACAGGTCTATACGTGGCAGAATTAAGGTACCTGCCCAGCAAGTGAGGCTGAGTGCCCTGCCAATAGGTAGCATCAACTTGCCAGCCCATGTAAATGAGGCACTTGCTGTAGAGCCTTAACTCCTCAAGCCACCCTGCCTGATGCCACATGAAGTAAAAATGAGCTTTCCCCACTGGGTTTTTGCAAAATCCCTAGCAAATAAGACATAGGTATTGTGTTAAGCCACTAAGTGTTGAGGTGGTTTGTTATGCATCAAGAAATAGTTAAAACAGTAACTATATTCAACTACATTAAGAGCTATCATATGCATGGTCCCATGAGTTTTAATTATAACCAATATGCAGGATTAACATTGATATCCATAACTTGAAAAATTTCACTGAGAAGCAGGCTGGCACCTTAAAGATAAGACCAGACAGAGAAGAAAGTCCCAAAGTTGTAGAGCTCATTTGGCATCAGAACTGGCCTCAAGGAAGTAAGCTCACGTTCATTTTCAGATGACACTAGTTCCCAAGGGTTTCATCTGCTGGGCATTGTAGTGCCGGGGGAAGACCATTCAGGTTGAATAAGATCCTATTGATCCAATGTCGGGATATAGCGGATCGGGAAAAGGCTAGAAGGCTTTCAAGACCTCAGTTAAGATGAGATTCAGAATGGATATCAATCCCAGAGGGATCCTGGAGTAACCACCCAAAACCGGAGAAAGCAAAGGTACAAGGATTATGCACCCAGAGTGGGGGCTTGAATGGTATAGTTTGGAATGAGGGCACACCTTAGACCTCCCAGATATCAGATGTATCAGATATGGTCTTGATTCTGCGATCTGATGGGAATGCAAATCCTAAGTGCCATCAGGTTAGTTTAGGATTGGCTCAGAAACCAGCCAATTGAAGAACTGGCTAGGAAACTAGAGTGGGCAAGTAGGCAATGGGTGCCTCTTCAGTATCCTTGGCTGGGGGGGCTAAGGTAAGAGTCTTCCGAGAGGAGCTAGAGGAAAATAGATTTTAGTTTAACACAAGGAAGAACTTTCTTAGAGGGGATGTATTCCTATGATTGCAAAAAGCTGAATTATCACGTGCCAGGAGATCTATAGAGAAGATGCATACATCTGATAAGAATGACATCAAATAACTTTTTAATGCCCTTCCAACCTGAGATTTCCTAACACATACATCATGTGAGGGCAAACTGCTTGCACAGAGCACATAGGTGCTCAACAAGGAATGGATGGATAGACAGAGAGATGAACAGACAACTGGATGAATAAACTTAAGGATGAATAATGCAGTCTGACATTTTCAAATACTCGGCACCTCCCATCCACAGACACATTAGCCACAGGAAATAAACTGGACCTCAGAAAAAAAAAATGAAAATGTATTTGTACCTCTAAGAGTTTGCCAAACACTTAGTATCTTTGAGTACCCAAATATATGCTCCTTTTTGACGCTTATGAAAGCAATTTCTTAAGAAAATTAGAATTTCATGTGAAAATGTCTTAGTTTGTTCTGACTGGTTGAGCAAGGGTCACTGTGGACCTGTATTCACTGGAATTTGGTACATTCAGCACAGCTCAGCTTTACCAGTCAGGAAGCCAAGCTCCAGGTACAAAAGACAGCCTCGAGCAACAGAGAAGCAGTGACCAGCCAGGGTCCATGTGTTCTATTGTCTCTTCTCCCAGCAGATTTCTCATGCCACATTGTGCTTCATATGCCTTGTCCCTATTTTTTAACCTTTGCTCCTGTCACACAGTCCCTGGTACGAGACATTTCTGCAGGCCTCTGATGTAGAGTATATACTGTCCTCTCAGTAACATGGCCAAGGTTTTAGGTAAATAAATTGTCTAACACCTTCATACACAAAAAATATCTTGCTCTTTAAGACAGAGAGTAAAGCTCTGAGTTCTAGAGAGTGGTTTACAAATTCTTTGAACCACAACCCACACTCAAAAAACATTTTACAACCTAATACAGAGGATACATATAAAATAATATTTACCTCACAATGTGCCATGCATTCCAGTATTTTCTATTCCATTTCATTTTTCAAGCTGCCAGTGGGAACCCACTAATATGAATTTATGACACAAAATACATGGGACTAATGGCCTAAAAGGCACTGCTTAAGGGACAATTACCAAGTAGTACTTACAGAGAGTGTAGCAGTGAACGAAGTGCCCCAAAACTGCATTAACATTAGAAAGTCCTGAGCCCTCAAAACCTATAAATAATGTTGCCATTTTCTAAGAATGAAGCTAATAAGAGTTAATACATAATGGATGAGATTAGCTAAATGTAGAAATTAATTCAAGAAAAATGTGGGCTGCAAGGATTTGAAAATACTCTCAAGTCCAATCAAGGCGTCCAGGATGAACAGTGTGACAGTAGTCTTACTGGATTATAATTCTAACAGGAGAATTTTATATTAAAAGAGACAGTTTTATTTTGCCTTGCCTGAATAAATCCTGTTAGTAGTAGGAACTGAATGCATTGGGGTGGGCCGACTTCCTTGTAAGTGGGAAGTCAAAAGACAAGGATTTTTTAGTAGGTTCTTCCATCCAGGGAAAAGACTACTGCAGCCCCTAAATGCAAATATCTAGTCACCTTGGCAGCTGGGGGGCCAGGAGGAAGGTGGAGCCTCCAATTCTCATGGCTCAGTGACACTTGTTCCCTCTCTCTTCATCTAGATCTACTAAGTAACTTTTGATGTAAACATTGGTTTCTCACTCATGTTTTCCTAAAGAGGTAGGAACACACTAATCAGCTAATAGAAATTTCTTATCTGCTTGCCAGTTACATTTTTATTGTCAATGAACAGACTGAGATCTTGATTAATATACGTCAGTCTTGTGGGTTTGGTTATATGATCATTTCTACACTGAATGAAATGTCAAGGTTGTGGAAAGCAAAGAACCCAGCCTACAATAGGGCAGAACTTCTGGGATGATGGCACTCAAGAGAGCCTGCCTGGGCATCCTGCCAGCCTGTCTCAAAGCAATCCCTCTTGCAACTCTATCACTTGACCTATAACGAGTTATTCAGAAGTTAATAAATGACAAACCAAATAAAAATGTATTGGTTTTATAGAGAAAAGCATTGACTTAGCATTTCTTCCAGCCAGCTAGAGTGAAGGAATATTACCGAGACCCAGTCAACTTTGCTTTCACACACCAGCGTTGGCTATGGTCTAATCTTTCACAGACTGGGGTTAATGTTTTCAGTTTTTTGTTTGGTTGGTTGGTTTGTTTTTGAGATAAGGTCTTGACTGTCACCCAGGCTGAAGTGCAGTAGCACAACCACTGCTCACTATAGCCTCAGCCTCCCAGGCTCAAGCCATCTTCCCATCTCAGCCTCTCAAGTAGCTGGAACTTCAGGTGGGTGCCACCACGCCCGTCTATTTTATTTATTTTTTGTAGAGACATGTTTTTTTAATAGAGACATGTTATTTTTTTGTAGGGATATGTTGCAGGGGCAGGTTTTGAACTCCTGGGTTCAAATGGTTCTCTCAGCCTCTGGAAGTACTGGGATTACAAGTGTTGAGTCACTGCAGCCAGCAGGTTATTAAAAAATGTGTGTCACAGAGTCTGATGGCCATATCACAATTTAATATTTCCAAGCACCTACTGGGTCTGGCTTTTCATTGCTTCTCAATGTCACTCATTCATGCCATACATATTTCATGAGCACCCAGATTCAGTAGTCACAAAAGAGAAAAGAGCTCTATCCTCAAGGAGCTCGAAGTCTGGAACAGAAGAATAAATAGTTATAAATCAGTGTAAGAAATGGTGTTACATTCAATATAAAGTCGTGGCATCAAGTAGGATGGACTCAACTCAAAGAAGGGAGATGAAAGATTTCACAGGGAAGATGTTTGAGGTGGGTTGTGGGGGAAATAAAAGTTTACAAAGCAGACCAGCCAAGAGCAATCATTGCAGAAAGAGAGCGTGCAGGGGAGTTTGGCTGTATGAGAAGTTTGGACTGGACTGGTCATGGTGGCTACCCTGAGTTTAAAAGGGACATTTTTGTTATTGAAGATTTGCTGTCTTTTCAAGAAGAGATATTCCCAACTCCAGGAATTTTTTTACCTTAGAGGGCAAGTATCTGTGCCTCTCCTGGCACCCCAAAGCTCACACCATGTTGAGGTACAAGCAGGGGATAGCCCAGCACATCATCTCCCAGGAGGACCAGGGCGAACAGCAGCCACAGTGGCCAGCCCCCAGGTTCACAGACCCGGCCCCAGCGGCGCCGGCAGGAAAGCCCTGTGTCCCAGGGAATGAGGATGGAAGGAAGGAATGAAGACGAAGGCACGGTCAATTAGCTTCGAGGAGAGGAGACGCACGTCTGTGAGAAATGCTGTGTGGAGTTCTTTGGCATCTCTGAATTCTTGGAACATAAGAAAAATTGCACTAAAAATCCACGTGTCCTCATCATGAATGACAGACAGTGAGGGCCCAGTGCCTTCAGAAGACTTCCTAGAGTCTGTACTGAGCCACCAGTCACCCAGTCCAAGCAGGAAGTATGGCCACGGGGAGAATGGTGGCAGCCCAGGGCACATGAAGGAGAAGCCGGGTACTTAAAGACAGGCACCCCAGGACATGAGCTATGCACCCAAAGGTGAAGTGGCCAACACTAAGGTGCCCCTGCGGGGACTATAGGGTGGTGAGACCGAGGAGGGCGAATGCCTGGCGCCAACAGGATTCCGTGGGTGCTCAAGTAGATCCTGTGCCTGCAGCAGCAGCTACGGCAGATGCAGCTCACCCGGCGGATCCGCACCCAGGCGCACGGGTGGGCCTCGCACGCCCTCCACTAGCCCGGCGCGGCCAGTACCCCAAAGCCCTTGGGCGGCCACGTGTACCGCAGGTTTCGGCGGCAGTGGCTTTGCTCAGCGGGAAAGCTGTAAGCCAAGGTCTGTCTCTGGATGCCTTGAGACAAGCCAAGCTACCTCACACCGCCGTCCCTTCTGCGGCCAGCTGTCTGTCCCCGGGGCTGATGTCCCTCACCCCGCTCTGCAGCCAGGTGGGAGACCGCGCTCCTGAACGTCAGTCTCGCCTCCCCAGCGCTGTGCATCCTCGGGCCTGGGCCGGGTACTCTGCCAGCGGCCTTTCTCCACCGTGGCGTTAGACCACCCGGGAACAATGGGAAGGGGAAGCCGCTGGACATCTCCAGGGAAGGAGGGGTGGGCAAACCCTCGACAAGCCTAAGTGTGGGAGCCGGCTCCCTTCCACATTTACCCAAGCCCAGCCAACCCAGTCGACAAAGCTGGGGTTCTGGCACAGCAGTTGGACCATCAGCGCCGTCCCCAAGAGAACCCTTTGTTGGCGCAGCCCTGCCGGCAGGCCCAGGCTGTGGGAGTGTGGGAGGAACGCACCGCTAGCGCTCCTCAGATTCACAAACGGGTGCACACTGCAAGAAGCCTGTTGTATGCAGAATTTGTGGGCGAACCTTTACCACCAAAGGCACCCTGAAGGTCCACTGTATGACACAGGGGCGAACAGCCACCCGGCCGGCCGTGGGAGGAAGCTGTGGAGAACACCATGGTTCTAACAGGTCCAAAGAGAGAAAGAGTCTCAGAAATGTTTCCCAAGGAAATCCTGGCCCCTTTGGTGAGCGTGGGCTTGCTGTGTGGAGCCAGTGCACCAGCATGCTCAACGGTGCTTTGGCCACAAAGACCAGTGAGACCTCTGTGGTCCAGAGTGGCCACGTTCCACTCTCCCAGTTTTCCCTGGGGGGCCAGCTCAGTCGTGAATAAGGCCACCATCTCCAAGAGGGATGGCTCCCAGCCAAGCCTCAGTGCAGATGTGGAAGAACCAGGTGCTACTGACCCATCCCAAACACCAGTGTCCTCACTTCCTGGAAGAAAACAAGACTGTGGTCAGCTCAGGCATAGGAGAACTTGCATGGAAGGAGAAATGCAGAGTGAAATCTCTAGAATCTGCTTTAAAAAAAAAAAAAAAAAAAAGTCCTGTTTTATTGTTCTTACTGATAGGCAAATGTTTGGGACCACAACCTCAGGCAAGTCCTGCAATCACCACTGTTGCTACACTTCTTTGCAAAAAAAAATTAAAAATAAAAAAAAAAAATCACCCCTAAACATAGACTAGATTGTTTTTTTATTTTGGATAAAAGCAGGTCTTGCAAAGCAGCTTTATTACTTGTGACAAACTGTATACAGAGAACCTTTGTACAACCTAGAGCTACTTATCCACAAACTGTTACCTACTTCAAGGTAGAACTGCTGAAACTTACTGAACAACAATGGAAAAGACAACTACTTAGCCTAATTGAAGGGAAGGATGCTGTATACTTCCATGGTAACTGAATGCGGGTATCTATTTAGGAAACTGCTTTATATGCCCCCAACCCTGTCCCCATCTTTTTGGGTTTTTTTTTAATGTACTTAAACACACACACACACACACACACACACACACACACACACACAGGCACAGGCACAGGTTGTAGAATTATAAAATCGCTTCAACCTTAGAACCTTAAGTAGGACATCCTCAAATGGATTTATGTTGGTCCTTGGAGTCAAGGTGTGTGTTGCTGTGACACTAGATTTTGGGGGAAGGGTTGTTTCGGAGCTAACACATACACATAAGGCTATTAAATTGGTTTGGTTTGGTTTGGTTTTCTTATAAAAAAATGGAATTAAAGCTAATGTAAACTTCACACTTTTAAACTTGCCACCAGAAATATTAAATACAAATCGTTTCAATGATGATGATGCTTTATTTTTTTCCAAAGCCACCCAAAATGACAGGGAAATCTTTTTATATGGAAAGCACTGTACTTTTAGCTAATTTTCTAACACATAATTTGTCTCTTTTTCTATCATCTTAAAACATATAATTTTGTGAAGGGGATACTCATTAGAAGTGGCGGTGCCTAGCAACTTTTTGCTCTGTTTGCTAAATTATCATTCATAAGAGGAACAGTCTCTGCAGAGACTGTTCAATTCCCACTCCTAGATTAGTGATGGCCCAGAGTACTGAGGGCCCAGCCAGGGAAGACAGTGGATGCCGGACACCGGGGTCCGGTATCAGAGATTAGTGATGAACAGTAGAGATCTCAGGCGAGGTGGCGTGCAGAACTGGGATGCTATCCAGCCCAAGCCACACACTTAAAGGAAGCCTGCAGGTGTACAGACAACAGGTCGGAGGCAGAGTCGATGCTTCAAAGCCAACACTATGGGGAAAGACCCGAACTGAGTCCTGCACAAATGAATGAGCAGCATGGCAGTGACTTTGTGGCATGAAATGGTTAAAGACACATTCAGGGAATGAGTCACAAGATTTTCTCCTGTCATTAAAAAGGAGGTATGTTTCTGCCAAATGCAAGGGCTGTACCTTACTTCCTTACTTTATAAAATAAAATTATTCTATGATACCATAATAAACATAGCCAAGTGTAGGGTTCTTGTTTGTTTGTTTTTTCTTTTCTTTTCTTTTTTCTTTTCTTTTTTTTTTTTTTTTTCTGATACAGGCTCTCACTCTGTGGCCCACACTGGAGTGCAGTGACATGATCTCAGCTCACAGCAACCTCCACCTCCCAGGCTCAAGCGATTCTCCTGCCTCAACCTCCCGAGTAGCTGAGATTACAGGCACTGCCACTCCCACCTGGCTAATTTTTGTATTTTTAGTAGAGATGGGGTCTCACCATGTTGGCCAGACTCATCTTGGACTCCTGACCTCAAATGATCCACCTGACTCGTGCTGGGCTTCCAAAAGTGCTGGGATTACAGACATGAGCCACCGCAGTTGTAATTTGGCCAAGTTTTTTCTAAAGTCAAAGTTTGAGAGGACCTGAAAGCAAGGGAAAATCTCATTTTTCCTAATTATCATAAGTTTGAGAGTTTCTTGTTTTTCATGAGTCACTGACACACATAAAAATAAACTCTCTCTGAGCAAGATAACATCCATTCTGTTTCAATGTCAGAACATAGAATTGGAAATTATTGTTTAAGTTTGCATTAATTTCTTTCCTTATATGTTTGTCTAGGTATGCCTCATTCTGAGAAGAACTGAAAGTGGCTTGTTCAAGTGAGCAAATAAAAAACTGTTTGCTTATCATCTTCCTGAACTACTTAGTTAAGATGCAGCATTGATGCATTTAAAAATATATTTGCATAAAATATATTTAAAATGTATTTTGAGATAAGAAGGCAGTCGCCTAAGTTAATGCTTTCATGGACACTACATATAATTACATGAGGGATTACTTTCCACTTATACATTTAGAATGAAAATCACATAGAGTAGGGAGTTAGGCAGCAGATTTCATTCGTGTACTTAAAACCAGATAAGTCAGCCAGGCGTGGTGGCTCATGCCTGTAATCCTAGCACTTTGGGAGGCTGAGGCAGGCGGATCACGAGGTCAGGACATCAAGACCATCCTAACACAGTGAAACCCTGTCTCTACTAAAAATACAAAAAAAGTAGCCAGGCACGGTGGCAGGCACCTATATAGTCCCAGCTACTTGGGAGGCTGAGGCAGGAGAATGGTGTGAACCCGGGAGGCAGAGTTTACAGTGAGCGGAGATGGCACCACTGCACTCCAGCCTGGGCGACAGAGCAAGACTCCGTCTCATAATGAAAACAAAAACAAAAACAAAAAAACCCAGATAAGTCAACAGAAACAAAAGACCTCTTCAAAACTTCCCAGGTTAACACACTATGTAAGAGTAAATTCAGGGATATAAATTATTTCATTGTTTTTCAGAAGCGTAAAATAAAAATTTTAGTGCTAGTAAGTATGGTGAACTGTTTTTCATTTCAATTGCATGTTTTTTCTTCTATGCTGTTTCTTGCTGTTCCATGCATATGCCACCCCACATTCAATGAGCAACTAAGCATGTACTGTTAATGTAACTGTGTTACAGCCAGCTTTAGGCTTCTATGATTGAACAGGTAATACTGCTTTCTCTGATCTCACTCACAGAAGACAGTTAAAGTACTCTACAAATTCAAAATAATTATGAAAAGAAATGGATGAGCTTTTGAAAACAGAAATAACAAGGTAGTTGATTGTACTGTTCATATTCCCATACGTGAGGCTATTTGAAAACCACAGATGTTACTTTTCATTCAAGGCTTTCTCCATGTTTTAAGGTCAGAACTTCGCTACGTTTTTTATCAAAAGAGTATAGATAAAAAGTTTGAGACTTCATTTTTTATTTAAGAGCTAATTATATTATCACATTACAATGACTATCTTTACCTGTATGACTTATGTAAGGAGGAAAAGATTACAAGTATTTCCCCTGCTCCAATACTTTTGAAAACTGCTTGAGATAATTGCAACCAGATTTGTGAGGCTGTGACCAGTTAGTGGTTACTAACGCAAGGTTGAGGAAAAATGCCATCTTCTTTAAGAAACAACTTAAATAAAAGGTATTGCTCTCTACCAAAAAATTATAGCAGATGTAATTGTCTATAAAGAACATTAATAGTCTTAAGGTTTCAGATCAACAGTCCTTGGATCTGTTAAAGAATAACTCTCAAGATTACAGAACAATGTTTCCTCTTCTTACTAAACATACATACTTTAAGACAGAAATTCAACTTTATGATGACAAGGTGAAAAATAATATTAACTTAAATATTATGATAAATGATACATATTTTTTCTCTACCCTTTCTTATCTTCTCACAATAAAGGGCAATGAATAAATCAGTGCTTTGCATTTTCTAACGTCCTATGTTAATGGTTCCTTTACTTAAAGAATTCATTAAGTGACACTAAAATTATTTCAACTCTAATTTTAACCAAAGCAGAATGAAAGATTCTAGTACTTACAATAATTTATTTCTGCATTAGCACAGATTTGTTTCATTAGTCACAAAAATTCAATTGAAAGGGGCATAGTTAAACAACCATTCTTATCTATTTTGATGAGTGAATAAATTTGTATAACCTTGTGAAAAGGCAACTTGAAGATATCAAGAGCCTGATATTAGTTATCTATTGTTACATTAAACATTATCCCAAAACAAAAGGCATTTGTTACTGCACAGTTTCAGTGGGTCAGGAAGTTGGGAGTAGCTTAGCGGGGTGGTTTCAGGGTCTCTCATGAGACTGTAGTCAATATGTTGGCCAGGGTTGCATCCATTTAAAGTCTTGTCTGGCACTACAGGACCTGTTTGCACAATGATGCACCTGTCTGGCTGTTGGACAGAGACCCTAGAGAAGGTTGCTGACAGAGGCCACCACGTGGGTCTCTCCATAGCGCTGCTGGAGCATCCTCGCATGTCATCTGGCTTCCCCAGAGTAAGTGTCCCAAGGGAAAGCAAGGAAGTGACCACAGCCTTCTTATGACCTAGTCTCCAAAGTCACACACTATTATTAATACTTCTGTCATAGTCTATTTGTTGGAAGTGAGAAATTAAGTCCCTCTAACACTCAATAAGAGGTAAATTAAGAGACTTTTCTAGAAGGAAGAAGTATGAAACAAATCCTAGTCATACTTTAAAACCATTTCTATTACAGTATTATGTGAAAAAAAGTATTATATGAAAAACATACATGGAAAAATATTTAAAAGAATATTAAAATGTTAAAATCAGTTGCCCTCGTGTGTTAGAACTGAGAGTTAATATTGTCTTCTCTACTTTTCAATATTCCTATGCAAGGAAACATCCTTCCCTGTCTTCCCAGCCTGAAGTATTCTTACTTGCACCTTGTATGCCATGTGTTTTATTACGAGTACTATCTTTTATTCAAAAGTTTCCTAGTATTTAACATAATTTATCCTTTCCATTTTAAAATTATCAAACTCTTGATTTTTTAAATTATAAAACCTCAGTCCAAAAGACACAGCACAACAAACACCCCTGTTCATTGCTGGTGGTGGGGAGAACTCCTACCCTCCGCCCCACAAGGGATTGTGTCCCATTCATGAAAGTCCTGTTGGACTGCTGGAAGGAGACAAGACACAGGCAGTGAAGGGCATTTGCAGGCCAGGCCTCTGATCATACCAAGGTGGACTGCTGATCCCGGAAAGTAATTCCTGGCCCCAGAGGTTGGAAGCAGGCCTTTGAGCCAGTTCAGCTCCCATGAACTCACACTGTCACTCCTATAGTTGCCTTCTTTATCCACCTGCCTGAAGACTTTCCAGAAAACAGATCCGCAAAAGACCATTCTCATGAATGGGATGCAGGGGCCTGATAGGTCAGATCCATTCCCCCTTTTCCACCCACTTACATACAGCTTCCACCCACCCTGATCCATCCATGTTCCCATCACAGACACTTGTTACAGACACTGTCTGTGCTGGCCCCCTGGAAGCCTCCTTACTAGTTCTGAGTGTCCATCCCCTCACTCCTGGGTGCTTTGTTTCTAAGGACTTGGACCTGCAACTTGGTTCAGTGATTGCTTTTGAGCTACTGGACTACTTTGGCTACAAGCCCAGTGAGCTGAAAGTTCTTAGGATTTCACAACTAATCCACTCACTGCAATTGCACTTGCCTCCACAACACACGTACATGCATGTACACACACACACACAACCATCCTTAGCCAATGACCGATAGAAGTGGGAACACAAAAGCCCACCTCTTTTTTCTCAAGCCAGGGCAAACTGAAATATTACTCTTTCTTGGTGTGTTCTCTTATTCTGTCCTACTTCCCCAACACCCTTTCCATTTCTCCTGGGAGCTCTTCCTTAATAGGCCCTTTGCACACATTCCTCCTTTCAGGGCTTGCCTCGGGGAACTCATGCAAACCCCAACGACTAGAAGGAATTTAGTTGCCTGGAGACCAGAGATGTTAAAAGACATCCAATGCAAAGAACATCCTATCCAACAAAGAATCATCCTACCCAAAATGGCCATAGCACACTGACCAAGAAATCTGTGGGCAGGGGAGGTGGGGGAGGGAAAGAGGAGGGAAGTGAAGAATATTCAGTTAAGACCAAAACAAAATAAGTCCAAAGTTTGATTTGGTTAAGGAGGAGTCAGCTGATGATATTGACAGGGAGTGGCCAGAGCGAAAGAGGGAGAACCCAGGAAAATGGGATGAATAGAAACCTAAAGTACATGTTTCAAAAAAGAAGGAGGTGTCAACAGTATGTGATGCCACTGAGGTCACATAAGCAAGAACAGAAAACTGGCTACTGGGTTTGCTCACTGGAAGTCACTGGTGCCCTTGACAAATGGAACTGCTGAGAAGCAGGGAGAGCGAAGTCAGGTGAAAGTGGGTTCTACCTAGGTTTCAGAAGGCAAAATAAAATAAAATAAAGTGGGTCGAAGATTGAAAGGACATAAAGGTAGAAGAGATAGCTCATGTGTTTGCCCTTAGATAGGTGCAGAATAATGGGAGAGTGATTGGAAAGGAATGTGGGATAGAGAAAAATGTTAAAGAACGTGTTTTTATAATGAGAAAAATAATCCAGTATTGAAAGAGCAGTAGATGGTGCATGAAAGAGAGGAGAGAACAAGGAGAACATAACTTGAGCAGGCAAAAAGGATTGGGATTTAGATCTCTGAACATTTAGTTACCCTTCCCCAAGGACCTAGTGTTTAGTATCATAATGCCTCCCCAGCATCCCACTTCTGATCTTTCTGTAGGTGAAAGAAAATGCATTAATTTTTCATGAAGACCCACCCTCCCCAAACAACAGATTGAAAGACTTCCTGCTAAATCACACACAAAAACCATAATAATAACACACACACATGTCCACATATATTCAGTTTTCATACCCTATGTGGTCTTGAATAACAGGGCCAGCTGGGGAGCTCAACCTTGATTTTTACAAAGCAAACTTTTTTCCTATGGCCTTCTGTGGCCTCTATGGTGGTACACTACTCAAATATTTCAAGAGAGAACCTGCTGCAAGGAAAGTAGTTAGTGGACCATCTTCAGCTGCTGCATCTTTGGGATCCATCCCAGTGTTCTCTCTGAGGCCACCCTCTCCCCAGGCTACTCCCAGCCAATGACTGAGGTCAGCAGGGCTACCGGAGCTGGGAGATTCCTGCCCAACACAAGACTCCTTTAACTGGCAATCTTTGCAATGAAACTCCCCATCAAGCTGGTCTAGACTTTCTCTGAACTGCGTTGCAGTTTGAGGCTCTTCCACAAATCCTCTCAACTACCCCCTCTCCTTTCACAGCGTCCAAACCTGTGGCATGGTCTAACTAGTTCTAACTACTTCTGTGACCTCTCCCTTTATCTTTCACAGATATTTTCTACAACAAACCTCTTGTACTTCTAATTCTGTCTTGGTGTCTGCTTCCTGGAGGACACAAACTGACACAAATCCCTTTTCCTTTGGAGATTCAAAGTTTGTCCCCCAATTGAGATCTTGTTAGTTTGCCAGTTTCAATCTTGATTTTACATATATGGCATTTTTCAGCCAAAGACTTGGCATCTGTAGAAATACTAAATCAAATTTTGTACTGCCAAGTAGATGATTAATAAATTGTTATTATTGATAGCTACGCTAGTTTTATAAATGATTGCCATAACCTCCAAAAGATCTGGCACCAATTCATATCTCTCTATCCCTATTGAATAAGCATAGTTCAATAGATTGTTTTTCTTGTTTGCTCTTTTCCAACCAAGAAATCACAGTGCACAGTTGCCAAATGAATAGACTAGAATAATGTCATGATACAAATAGAGCAAATGCCACTCAGGCACTCTGTATCAATAGGGTTCTTGATTACAAGCTATAGCTAACTGAAGCAATAGGGAATTTAATTTATCAGCATCATATAGGGTGGAGGAAAGAGAACTGACAGAATCAACAAAAGACTGGGGCACTAGGCTTGGGAATGGATAGAAAGGACCTGGGGGCTCTTAGAGTGGAGAAGCAGGAAATGACTCCACAATCATTTCATGGCTGGGCAATCCTGGGCAGACTGCCACTGCTGCAGCAAGACACCTGCAATCACTCTGATATTCACATTTGTGTGTTCAACTGGTTGGGTTCAAGTCAAAGAGGTGCCATCTGCGTGCACCAGGGAAAGGGAGAAAAGAGATCCAGGAAGATCACCTTACACGGTAGGGGAACAGGTGTTTCCACCACCAAGGCTATGAACAAAGGGGAAAAGAAAATCCTTCAAAGGAAATAAAGGATTTTATGAAGGTGCTGAATGCTGGGAAAATCGAAATTACAAAGACAAATTTCACCACACATTTCTACATCTGAAACCAGTCCTTTTCCAGCATTCGAAAACCATGGAAAGTTTGTTAGAGCAGTGGTTCTCAACCTTGGCTGATGGAAGAATCACCTGGAAAGGCTTTATGAATCCTAACACTCAGGCCAGAACCCAAACCAATTGAAGAATTTGGGGGGTGGGACCCAGGCATCATTACCTTTTAAAGCTCCCCCACATGATTCTAATGTGCAGCCAAAGTTGAGAACAACTGTATTAGTAGAAAATCCAATAAATAAAACAGAGCTATTCCAGTGGGTAGGGAAGTTGGCACCCCTCTGATCCCCATTGGTCCCCAAGACATCTCTAAGGAATCCTTTTATACAAGCACTTAAGATAGATGATTATAATACATTTGTTGACTCCTCGATTTTTCTCATACTCCACATCCAACCTGTCAGTTTGACTCAAGCTTCTAAAGATAATTAGAAACTGAGCACCTCTCCCCAACTCTTCTGCTGCCACTTTGGTCCAAGCCCCCAATGTATCTTGTTTAGATTAGTGCAACAGCTTCCTGATGGGTCTCTCTGCTTCTATCCTGCCAAGCTGCATGCTTTTCCCAACATAGCACCAGGAGTAATTTTTAAATAACATAAATTAGATCCTGTTCCTCCTCTGCTCAAAACCCTGGGATGGCTCTCATTTCATTCAGAGTAAAGGCTAAAACCCTCCATGCTCTACACCAGAGGTCAGCAAGCTTTTTCAGTAAATATACCAGGCTGTGTAGTCCAAAAGGTCTCTGTCACAGCTATTCATCTCTGCAGTTACAGCCAGAAAGCAGTCATAGATGATATGTAACTGCAGCTGTGTTTCAATAGGACTTAATGTACAGAAACAGGCCAAGGGACAGGATGTGGTCCGCAGGTTGTATTTGCCAACCCCTGCTATGATCAGACCCCATCACAGTCCCAGATCTACGTCCTCCTGCCCTACTCCTTTCTCTCTCCTTTGCAATCACACAGGCCTCCTTGGAGTTCGAGTTCCTGGCACACTCCAGGCACTCTCCTGCCTGAGGTAGCGTGTTCTATGCTCCCTCTGCCCACGATGCTTCTCTGTTATAGCCCCTCACCTCCTTCAAGTCTGTATTGAAA
This sequence comes from Theropithecus gelada, assembly GCF_003255815.1. Taxonomy (NCBI): domain Eukaryota; kingdom Metazoa; phylum Chordata; class Mammalia; order Primates; family Cercopithecidae; genus Theropithecus; species Theropithecus gelada. The sequence goes on from NC_037669.1 coordinate 169,602,164, forward strand.
TCCTCCCTTCTCGGTCAGGCCCAGCATGGCCACCCTAGTTCAGACAGTGTCCTGCTTTCCATTCCACCCCCATGGTACCCTAAGTTCCCTTACCCTTTCCTTCTTCAATTTTATTTTTTTCCATAGCACCTTTAACTTTTAAACATATATACAATGTGCTTATTTATTAAGCTGCCTACTGTCTATCTAAAATGTAAACTCCACAGGGGCAGCATATCAGGGTTCAGAGCAGCAGCACCACTGCAAAAGATACAGCATAAAGGATTTATCATCATGCAGTTTGAGGAGAAGGTGGGACAAGCGATGCGGGCTGCTGCCTCTGCAGGTCCTCTGTCACTGATCCCTCATTGTGGATGACCGAACTGGGGCTGGGCTTGTCAAGCCTTCCCTTGCTTCCTGCCCTGCCCCCCCCGCAGCCTGCAGCCCTAGCTCCCATCACACTTTGCTCCATGTCCACTGCTGTGAGCCAGCTCTACTCTTTCCCACACTGAGTCTGGAAACAGTCTGAGCAGAGTCCTGGACTCCCCAGTTACTGGAGAGGAAGGCAAATATAGATGAGGAAATCAGGCCCAAGAAGAGGCGTAATATACCAAAAACACACAATCTGCCAGGTCAGGTGGCCCAAGTTTGAAATGAAACTGAGACATCTAATAAAAGTGTGGCCTTGAACAAGGGCCTTAATGCCTCTTAAAGTTTCTATTTCTCAACTATAAATAAGGTATAATGATAATACTGCTCTCTGTTCATGGCTTTTCAAATATTAAATAAGATGGGTATAAGTTAAGTGCTAAGCACAATGCTTGAGACCTGGCAAGCTGTCATAAATATTAACTATCATTATTACTGTTATTATTAAGGTCAAAGAACAAGTAAGTGATAGAGCCAGGAATTGAATCCTTCTCGATCTCATTTCATTTCTCATAGCACACAATTATAGAAAATTAGCATACAATGATAGATAGAAATGGTCACTAGCTTGTGACTAAATATAGACAGGTTTGATTACGAGCTTACTAGGGGTGAGAAAAATATTACTTGCCCTAGATAAGTAATACTCAGCAGTGTCTATTATTTTATTAGTCTTCTCTGACAGAAAGCTCTAAAGGAAATCGCTTTGTTAATAGCTTTATGTGTAAGGTGAAACCCATCTTATTGGTATTTGTTGTTTTAAGCAAATACACGTTATTAAATCCAAAGGCAGTCTTTGCGGACTCACAATAGCACACTGCTAAAAGTGTTCTGGGTGGAATGTCTCCCTCTTGCAGGAAAGTTCTAAAATTATTGTACAAAGTTATCTGTGCTATTAACATGTGCAATTTTGCAGTGACTTCCTGGTAAGCTGTGTATGGAGTAAGGGGCAGTAGTCCTTGGGATGACTCTCAATATTAGGGCTACTTTAGGAACTTCCCTGCAGTAGTAATATCCCATGAGGGTACATGGTCCCAAGGAAGGCTTTCAAAGCAGTGCACAATCTATGTGTCAAGTCCATCAGGTAATTAATCAAGTGTGTTCCAGTGGAACTGTAACAGCACTTCCAGTTTTTCTCAATAACATGTCTGCAGTAGGTTTTTAATCTTATTTGATGGACAAATTGGCCAGAGTGTTTACTGCGGGCCTCGATCTTTATGAATGTTGACAGATTGTCTTTTGATCGTTTCCAGCAGTTGCTGCGGGAGAGGAGATGTGTTCTTGCTCAGATGATAAACTTAACATACACTTTGCAAAATTTTAAGACATATTTCCAGGTTTTCTGGCAAAGAGGTAAACTCTGGGGACAGCTAGAGCTCTGAAAGGAGCTGGATCATCTATTCAATAAAAAGAAAAATAAAAACAGCTTAGCTATGGTTCCTCCGCGTTCACCAGTGGAGGTTTGCACTTCATTGTTTCAAGGTTCAGCCAAGCGTGATTTTATTCTGCTCATCCTGACAATGACCCTAAAAATCCATAGCAAACTGAACATTAGGCAAACAAACCTAATCTAGATGAGAGAATAACTGCTCTGGGCCAAGGACTGTAATAAACACTTCACATTCATGAGCTCATTTGATTCTCATTACAACCCTGTCATGTGGGTGCTACAATCAAGCCTATTTAAAGATGAGAAAATTAATACTCAGAAGGATTAACTATCTTCCCCAAGGCCAAATTGCAAGCAAGATGAGGAGAAGGACGTTACCAGACTTCCTGACTCTAGAACCCCAGCGCCCAGCCATAATTGCCCTCCTTTTTTCTGATCCGGAACCTGCCAAAACAAATACCGCATTAGGGTCTTTGCCAACTTGTTGCCTCAGCAGCAAACACGCTTCTCACAGAAGACTTCTTGTTGTCATTCACAGCTCAGTATAAATTTGTTCTACCTGAGGAGGGTTTCTTTGTCACCTGTCACCTAGTGTGCCCAGGTTTGTCTCAAGCAAGGGACAAGAAAGCTGCAGTGGTTATCCCTCATCTCCTGTCCCTCACTGGCTGAGTACTGCACCTGTGGGCTCTCTAGCTGCTGCTATCTGCACAAACAGAATCTGTGGCCTGCACAGGAAGGGCGAGGGCCCCCCCCCAGCAGGCTTTCAAGATTGGTTAGTAGGGAGGTTCACTGATGTCCTCTGAAACCAGACAATTTCCTTCTTTACACTCAGCCATCCACAGTGTCAGATATCCTCTCAAGAGTATTTTCTTCGTGGCCATATACCAGCTTCTAGGAACAACCGAGTCAGCTTGCTTCCTCCTTCACATCTACTGAGATGGACTTTCTCTTCCTATTAAGAGCAGAAAACTTTCCGTCCATTTGCAGAAAACTCCCCTCACAGCTGATTGGCTCAAATTGGATCATGTGTCCATTCCTGAACCAATCTCTGTTGACAGGAAAATACCTTGTGCTGATTGGATTAGGCCCAGATTCTTAAATCAATCACTGGCAAGGTGGATGGTGTTACTGGATGATGTTAATCAGTGCCAAGCCTAGGGGCTGGGTCCCTCAGCCTTCCCTGAGATATACAGACACTTGGGAATTGATTTGTTTAGGAAGGAACAAGGGGAAAATGAATGCTAAGAGGCCATCAAGGCCTCCACTGCATTTAATAACTTCCAGTCTGTTTTAAGACTTTCCTAGGTCCTTGGCATTCTTATTTGCATAAACAAACAAGTATACCTTTTCAGTATCCCCTACCCTGACCCCAGTCAAAAATCTCATATAGTGGTTTAACTTTCATCATAGCATTTATTTCTATCTAATATATACTTCTTTGATAGTTTATTCCCTTAGTCTGTTTTCTCCACTAGGAAATAAGCTCCAAGAGAATAAGGATATTGTCTGCCTCATGTATCACTATAACCTTCACCCATAAAGTAATGTCTGGAATACAGTAGATGGTAAATAAATATTTGCTGATTGAATTCATGAACCAAAAAAATTAATGAATCAATTAATAATGACTTTTACTACATAAATTCAGGAGGTGAGGGAGGTATTTGAGGCCACTGATGGGGGATCCTGTAGTCCCTGGAAGTGCTGGGTGAGAGTGAGAAACTGAGAAAGGGCTAAGGGGAAAGAAATCCCGCTGCTCAGGTCTCCTGGGTCCCAAGCTGCAGTTCGAGCAAAATGCAACCAAATAGTCTCATTCCTGTTGGATATCCCTGGTGGGGTGTGGCTGGAGTTAGGATGGGGACCCTATTTGTGGCAGGAGGTAGCTATTTAAGAAGCTGAACAGACAAGCCAAGGTAACAATCCTGGGGCAGTGGGAACCCATATCCCAAAGTAGATGCAAAAGCCCCAGGGACATAGCCACATCCCAGTCATTTATGTCCTCAGACCACTTTCTCTCCTAAGGATGCTGGATTTCATGTAGGCCTAGAGGATATGCCAGAGAAATGCAAACAAATAATGCAGACTCCATTGGCCTAACAGACTGAGCACTGTGGATGCATAGGACCTAACAGATTAATTACACTCAACACGCTAACCATTTCAGACACACTGGCCTCTCTGGACAGAATGATCCCATTCAAAATATGAACCTACTGGGACATGTGAACTAGTGCTGAGGCACTGACCACTCTAAGTATACTGATGATTTCAACAGCAGCAGCAGCAGACTCCAAGTCTCTAAACAGGGGAGCATTAGAGGTGGAAACCTGTTTCGAAGTGGGGACTAGAGGAATTGTTGTAAAATGAAGTATGCGCACCATTGTTACACAGATGTGACTCGGTTGTCAGATCTGCCGCTATGACACTAATCACTCTGGAATTTTGACAGTTTTATATACATGTCAAGGCTGACTCAGAGCATCCTTCCTGCTCAGTGTTATTACTCTGGGTACAATGCTTTACTTGTGTGGACTTGATCCCCAAAACAGTGAGCCATTGCTGACCTCTTGCACACTCCCCCAGCCCCAGCATTTTCTAAGATATTACCCTTCAGATTAGAAGTAGAATAATCGGTGTCACAAGGTGGATAGGGAGCAGAGAACTCTCTGCCTTAAAAAGCAGTACCTATGCAGTAGACAAGCTACATAGAATAGTGATCAGTACAATCCTCACCTTCAAAGAGACAGATAAGTGGATGGGATGAAGCTTCTCCCTAACTTGCTAGTGGGCATGTGGAGGCTATTTCTGCTGGCAAAGCTTGGATGAGCCATCTATTATATTTTTTTAAGCAAATCCATGATATCTTCAAGATTCTGGCGATAGGCTGAATAACAGCCCCAGCTTTTAAAGCTAATTTTATTTTTGCTTCACAGGGATTGTGGAAAGCCTTTGGTATGGGCTACATATCTATTGGCCTTCCCAAACTGAACTGTTGGATGTAAGCACGTGAATTCTAAGGCGTTCACATCTTTTAATTTTCAGACGCTTATTCTTGCTGTCTTCAGGGTCTTTGTCCTTTTCTTCAAACATTCCTCATATTTGGTTCTCTTTCTCCCGAGCCTTTCTTTTTGTTGTTGTTGTTGTTAATTGAGGTATAACTTCAATACAGTAAAGTACAACTAGCTTAACAGTAAGGTTCAATGAATTTTAACATATGCATAACCACAACCTAGATCAAGATATAGAATATCTTTCACTAGAAAAGTTTCCTTTGTGTCCCTTCTTTGCTAATATACCCCCCCCCCAAAAGTAATCATTACTTTAACTTCTAGCACCGCAGATGAATTTTGGTCCGAATGCTCTTTCTTAAATATTTTTTCAGGATAAAGTGCCCCAGAATTCAGAGCACTGCAATCTGCTCCCTTTGACTTCCTGTCATAGGAAGTTAAAAGAGAAGGCCCAATGGTGACGAAGAAAGATGGAACAGAGGAAGCTACAGGCACTGGTGACTCTCGTCATTTAGGGCTGTGGCTCTAACTGGGAGCTGTCTTGGTTGTCACAACTTGGGGAGAGGCTGGAGAGTACTACTATCATCTAGTGAGTAGAAACCAGGAGGCTGCTCAGTCTCACCTACAACAGTTATTTAGTCCCAAATATCAATAATGTCAACGTTGAGAAATCCTGATTAAGAAGATGACTGCCTTTAAACAGGGGCTGACTTAAGATCCTGTTCTATTAGTTTTGAGCCTCTTTATAAAATTAGATGTAAAAAGTGGACAGGTGGTGTGTAGTCCAAGAATAGGATTCTGAATGCATCTTCATCAATGATAGTTACTAAAAATTTCATCCAAAGTTTGACTGGCGGTCCTTCCATTAGTTTCTTCCTCTATTACCAGTTTGGGTTTTTTCTGTGCATACTGGGAGAAAGGGTATCACATAGAGTTAGTCTGCTGTCATAATTACCTATAAGTCTTTACGTGTAACTTTTATATTAAAAATGCAATGAAAATCGACATTATTATTTTAAATGGAATGCTTTTGTGACTATGAAATAGTGAGTAATTTGGCCTGATGGGAATTCTAGGGTAGTAGATGAAATTGAACAAACTGTTTTCTTGACTGTCAACCTTAGCTTTTTATTTTAAAAAAGGCTGTGAGGAAGGTTCTTTTTTAAGTGTTTTATTGATCAGGTTCCCAGGGAAATTTGCTAGCACTGCAATGTAGGTCAGACTCACAATTTATAAGTAACCACTGATGCTTTTTCCCTCTAAAATAACAAATGCTGCAATCAAGGGCAATGCATTCTAATTCCCCCTCCTGGATTTTAACAGCGTCTCTCGAGTCTCATTTTCAATAAGGTATAAATTGTACAAGTAGATGAGAAGCACGATTAGAAAGAGAAGCCTCATGGAACCAATGACAGTTTTGTTTTATATCCATTTAGTTTAATCAGACAACAAAATTTTTACAGGAAAACATTCATATTCTTTCCCACTCACCCCATAGCAAATTATTTATAAAGTATATCTCCTTTATCAGTCATTATTATGAAGTCAGGTATTTCATGTAAGTAAACTTTCCAGGTAAAGGAATCTTACTCTTTTAAGGAGGAAAAATGTTACTCTTTTTTTTAAGCATGAAATTTTCTCCTACCTCTGCCAATAAACATTCTATTCATACTTTAAGACCCCTTCTCTTCCTTCATGAGAAGTTTCCCTTATTGGTCTAATCAGAAAGAATCTCTTCCTACTAGAATTCTTGCTGTATTTTAATCATGTTTCCATTGCACCTATATCAAGGATCACTTCAAGAATGTGTAAAGAAAATAAATGAGTGTGTACCCTCAGAGAGATAAACTATCAAACCAACACATGATGGGCAAAAAATGGAGAGAGAGAAAGACATTTTAAAAAGGATGCAATGAGTCAATATATTTAAAGCACTTGGAACTCTGCCTGGCATATCATAAGCCCTAAATAAACATTACTGTAATTATTGATTTTATTATTGGAATTAAATAACGTGGATTGCTTCTAGAGAATAATGCTTGATTATACTGGAAAATAATATGCCTATCAAATGGAAGATTTTCCATCATTGAAAATCCAGAAAAGAGAGAATGCTAGAGTAGTATATTGGATGGAGCCATCGCAGCAGTGTCCAAGAGGAACTATGTCTTTGCCTAGGAGACATCCTGTCTAACTAAGGGCAGGTATATTCCATACTGTGGGGTGGTGATTCCTGTAACTAACCCCACTCTCTCCTGTTCTTCTCATGCTATGATCATCAATCCAGATTATAAACTATTTTTCACAGTTGAGAGGCTTCACAAAGAGTACATGAAAGGTAGACTGTCATGTGGATATTAAAAAATAAAATAAAATAAAATAAAACTAGATTTGCTGGCATTCAAATGTTAAATTGGCTTTTGGTGTGGTGCATACATGGACAGAAGGTGAGACTGGTTGGACATGTCTGGACCCAAGGGCATGTTTTATCTCCTGTACATTCATAAATTGGTTTTGCACTTTGAGCTCTGTGAGTTTGGTCATTGTGTACTTTGGGCTCTGTGAGTTTATCTGTTCCCAAAAAGTGAATCCACTCAGTGAGCCAACAAGTTGTATTTATTAGCTTGCCCATTTTGCTGGAAAGAAATTCGTAATGACATCCCGGGAATAGGATAATACCTCTCCTCTTTGCCAAGCACTAAAAGCTATTACTTCTACAAGTTTAGCTACTTTTACGGTATTATGTTTATTGCCTTATATTACAACGTTCTATTGCAAACTCCATTGAGAGCAATAATCATTCATTATTTCCATCTCCCATGCTTTTTAACATATGAAGAGTTGATGGATAGTCTTAGTAAGCATACTGATTGGGGAAAATATTTGTAGAAAGATTAGGCAGTATTTATTAAGATTTAACATGTGCATACACTTTGACCAATTCCAAGTCTCAAAATCTACTTAAAAACTTGTAAGTGTATGCAAGTAGATGTGTATAACAATGTGATTTAGCATTGTTTATAATCACAAAAAATTGTAACAATCTATGTGTCCATCAGTAAAATAAACAACCAGTAATATATCCATTTCATGGTTTGTTAATTTGCAATTTAAAAGAATAAGAGAATTCTAATGTCCTAGCATGGAAAGATGTCTAACTATATTGTTAGGAGTGGGGAGGAACATAATACACACACACACACAAACACACCAAAATATAGATTGTATGAGATTATTCATGTAGACAGAAAAATTGTGAAAAAAATCAACGTATCAAATATCCTCTCTGGGTACATGTACACATAAGTACATGCTTAGAAAAGTTTGGAGAGGCACATTCCACATTGATAACTGGATAGCCCTATGGCAGGGAAAAGGTATATCTAAATTTGGGATTATAGATTTATTTGTAATGTTTTAACTTTTTAACAACAAGAATGTATTCATATATTAATCATATAGTTGAGTTTTCTAAAGGAAAATTACAAATATTCAATGACGTGAGAAGATTTAAATAAATGGAGAGACATCATAGACCTGGATTAAAAAAAAAAAAACTCAATCTGGCAAGATGTCAATGCCACCCAAATTAACTTGTAAAGTTAACATAATCAAAATCCTAACTCATTTTTTGAAAATTCACAAAATACTTATATAAGGAAACAGTTAAAATTGTTTTAAACAAGTGAATCATAAGAGTAACAGTTAACATGCATTATAAAACAGAATGTTAACAGTGTGATTAAAAAAAAAAATCAAAAACATAAAAACATTTTAAAAATCCAAAAAATAAAGGGCAAAAATACTCTGTTAGGAAAGAAAAGTCCTGGTATATATTAAAGAATTATATTGACATGAAAGAGTTTTTCAAAATAAATTTACTTTAATGATTAAGTTCAAATAAATGTTATAATTCAAATCAAAAGAAGCTAGGCACTGTAGTACACCTGTCATCCCAGCACTTTGGGATTCTGAGGTAGGCAGATCACTAGAGCTCAGGAGTTCAAGACCAGCCTGGGCAGCCTGGCAAAACCCCATCTCTATGAAAAATACAAAAATTAGCTGGGTGTGGTGGAACGCACCTGTAGCCCCGGCTACTCGAGAGGCTGAGGTGGGAGGATCTCTCGAGCCCAGGAGGTCAAGACTGCAGTGAGCCGAGATTGTGCCACTGCACTCCAGCCTGGGCAACAGAGGGAGACCTTGTCTCAAAATAAAATAAAAGGAAGATAAAATTAATGTCTTTTTAAGCTGGATACCTGTTTTTTACTTTTTATTGAGTGTAGCATGTATTTAGAAGATTTCTAGATCATTAACTACATAGGTTGAAAAAATATTACAAAGTGAAGAAATCCAGATTAAGGAACAGAACATTATCAACACTCAGAGACTCCCCTCCTGCCCATTTGCAATCACTATCCTCTTTACTCCCCCCAAATTATCCACTATCCTAACTTCTAACACCACAACTTAATTTTGTCCTTTTTGAACTTTCTAAAAATAGGGATCATATATTTCACTTTCTGTTTTATTTTTTTCTTTTAGCGTATGTCTTTGAGATTCATTCATGTTGTTACCTGAATCATATAGTTCATTTTCCATTGCTGTGTAGTATTCCACTGCCTACATATACTACCTGCTATAGACTGAATGTCTGTGCCTCACAAAATGTATATGTTGAAATGCTAACCCTCAAGGTGGTAGTAGAAGATAGGACCTTTGGGAGATGATTAGGTCATGAGGGTGGAATCCTGATGAATGGAATCATCAAAATATATAAGAGATTGCAGAGACCTTCCTTGCTCCTTCAGCCATGTAGGGATGTACTGGGAAGAAGTCTAGGAACCAGGAAATGGGCCCTCCCTAGACACCAAATCCATTAGCAACTTGATCTTGGACTTCTCAGTCTCCAAAACAAAGAAGTAAACGTTTGTTGTTAAAGACACACAATCTAGGTATTTTTGTTATAGTAGCTAAAACTAAGAGACACCATTATTCATCCATTTGCCATGTATTGTTCAGGCCTCCCTCTTATTCATGCATTTACCATGCACTGTTGCCGGATCTGCCTATTAAAATACGATAGAGAAATAGACAGTCTCAAACACTGGTGGTAGGTGATTTGACCACTTTGGAAAATGGTTTGGCCTTATCTATCAAAGCTGAACAGAGCCCTTGTGATCCAGCAATTTTGCTCCAGGTATATACCCAAAAGAAATGCATGCACTTGCTTACCAAAATGAAGCTACAAAAGCATGCATAACAACATCATTTCTGTTTTGTTTTTATTATGTGAACATGGCAATTACTATAACTGTCATATGAGTTTGAGATAAATGGGATAATGGATATGTTTATATTTAGAAACACTGATGGAGAAGCTGTGGAACAACGTTCTTTACATGCTATGTGATTTAGCTAAATAAAATCATGACCAGAAATGAACCTAAATATTAAACTTCAGCCCACTGAAAATAATACTGCATACAGGACTTCCATCTGCCAACCTTACTATTGTGCTGTTTTATTAAAAGAGCTACACACCAGCCAGCTCACAGTCTTTGCATAGCCCTTGGACCTAAGATTTTATTTCATTATGAGTTTAAGGATTACAGTGAGTTTTCCATTTAATAATTAGCTTCACTAATGATTGAATTGTCATCTTAAATTACTGCTAACTGAACCTGAAATCCACTTCATTAACTTTAAAAATATAAGACCACAGCTAAATTGAATTTAAAATGTCAGCAGCTAAAATAACAAAGAAGAAGGATATTCACTCCACAATTTTCAAACCTCCTATCCCACAGAAGATTATTTTAAAGACAGAGAATTTACTCCGTGTGTTACATGTGCTAAAACAAAAATTTAGAGAACATCTTTATTTAAAGACACTCTTAATCAAATCACAAATTGAGCACCAAGATAAAGAACCTATGAGCATACAGAAATTATTTCTCAATATTTAAAACAGTATGGTGTACAGACATTTTTTATTTAAATAAGCTAAAACTTCAAGTATATCACAAAAGCTAGTTTTATAAATTTATAAGTAATAGCAAAATAATTAAAATTACTTGAAGATGGCAACTTATCAAAATAAAATCATGATGTACATTGTTCTGGGTTTAAGACTTTGAAAATTAATGTAAACACACCCCCAAAACCAGCAATCTACTCCCCTTAAATCTTCACTCAAGAGAGATTAAAACATATTTTCACACAATGTATGAGACTATCTAAAGCCACTTTATTTATAATGGCCAAAAGTAGAAATAACTCATATGTCCATCAACTGATGAATAATAAGCAAAATGTGGTACATCCATGCGATGGAACATGATTCAGCAATAAAAAGCAATGAGGTACTGATACATATTAAAATGTGGAGGAATGTTAAAAACACACTAACTGAAAGGACCTGGGCATGAACAATCATATACTGTATTATTCCATTTTTATAAAATGTCTAGAAAAGGCAAATTTGTAGACAGAAAGTAGCTTAGTGGTTGGCTAGGCTAGAGATGGGAATGGAAAATGACTGCTAATGGTCACAGTTTTTGTTTTTTGTTGTTTTTTTTTTAAGACAGAGTCTGTCGCCCAGGCTGGAATGCAGTGGTGTGATCTCGGCTCACAGAAACTTCCACCTCCTGGATTCAAATGATTCTCCTGCCTCAGCCTCCTGAGTAGTTGGGATTACAGGTGTGTGCCACCACATCTGGCTGATTTTTGTATTTTTAGTAGAGACAGGGTTTTACCATGTTGGTCAGGCTGGTCTTGAACTCCTGACCTCGTGATCTGCCTGCCTCATTCTCCCAAAGTGCTGGGATTACAGACATGAGCCACCGTGCCCGGCACATGGTCACAATTTCTTATTGGTGTGATGGGAATGTTCTAAAATCAGAATGCAGCGATGGTTGCACAATCCCGTAAATATGCTAAAAGTCATTAAATTAGTCACTTAAACTGAGTGAAATTTATAGTTTGTAAATTATGCCTCAATAAAGTCATTTTAAAAAATAAGATTGAATTGTGAAAATGAGCCAGGCTATAGCAGATTAGTTGTAGTTTGACATCAGTGCACAGGTTTCTTTCTATTTGTCCTCAAAAATTCCAATGTTGAATTATCTGTATTTCCAGAAATTAGATCTCACTATGCAAAAAAAAAAAAAAACATACTAAAATACTAAAATGTTTCAAAACATGAATACATTCCATTAGCTAATATAACTGGGAATCTGGGAATCATATATGAACTAATATAACTTTAAAATATATATATCCACGGAAAACAGAATTGTTTATAAGAACTTTTCTTAATTTACCTTCTTCTACGCCCTCACAAAGTTCCTTATCCATCCAGGCTCCAGAGAAATTTTTTTAAGCCTAGAGCAGATCATATCACTACTGTTGGAAGCTGCCAGCAGTGAGAATCATCTACATCTCACTCTCCCCCAGTCTGAAAGGTCCTCAATGTTCTCACCTTTGCCTGCCTCTCTGGACCCACTTCACATCATGTTTCTCATCCCTAAATTTAAACACCAGCCACAATGGCCTTGTTGCCATCCTTCCAAAAACCCCAAGCTTGTTCCAGCCTCGGAGTCTTTGCACTGGCTCTGCCTTAAAAGGCCATGAATTATAGTGGTTAAGTGTGCAGACTCTAGCTTCAGACTGCCTGGTTTTCTGCCTGTGTTTAAATACCAGCTACGATACTTTCAGTAAGTTACTTAATTCCCCTGTGCCTAGTTTCCTCATATGTATCATGGGAATAATAACCATATCTACATCATAGGGTTGTTAGAGGATTACATGAACTAATGTTTGAAAAGTGCTTAGGGCCGGGCGTGGTGGCTCACGCCTGTAATCCCAGCACTTTGAGAGGCCGAGGCAGGCGGATCACCTGAGGTCAGGAGTTCGAGACCAGCCTAGCCAACACAGCAAAACCCCGTCTCTACTAAAAATACAAAAACTAGCCAGGCACGGTAGCACTCGGAAGTAATCCCAGCTACTCGGAAGGCTGAGGCAGGAGAATCACTTAAACCGAGGAGGCAGAGGTTGCGGTAAGCTGAGATCGGGCCATTGCACTCCGGCCTGGGCAACAAGAGTGAAACTCCATCTCAAAAAAAAAAAAAAAAAAAGGAAAAGTGCCTAGAAGAGCTTTTATATAAAACTTCTTCTTAAAGTATCTGCCTAAAATGATCTTTCCCCCATCTCTACAGAGGAGGCCTCCTATCATTCCGAACTCAGTTCAAATTCCTCACCTCAAGCCCCTCATTAAGTAATTCTTAACTCCATTTATTCAATACATAGTTATTAAATGCTTGCTTTGTGCCAGGCACTGTTTTGGGTGCTGAGCAAGTATGAGGAAAACAAGCAAAGACTATTGCTCTCATGGAACTGACTTTCTAATGTGGTAAGACAGAAGATAAATAATAATCATACAAATACATCATGTCAGAAGCAATCCGTGCTGGAGAAAACAGGAAATGGAAAGCAGAGTGAGTGGGGTGAGGAGTGCAGGAGAGGGGCTAAGAAGGACTAGTTTGCATCATTACAGGGGGCAGCCAGGGACACTGAGAAGTAGCATATAAGCAAAGAGTTGAAGGAGGCAAAGGAGTTAGTCAGAGGTGATGGACAGGAAGAGTGCTCCATGCATTGAGAACGGCCAGAGCAGAGGCCCTGAAGCCAGGCTCCGGAGGCTGGAGTGTGCCTGGCCTATCTGAGGGCCTCAGGGGCCATTGAGCTGCAGTGAAGGGACAGAGAAGGAGAAAAGGTTAGTCCTAAAAAAAGGGAGCTGTGCTTAGAGAGGTATAAAGGGCACTGGGTAGATTATAGGAGGCCTCCAGGGCCATTTAAGCTCTTCGCCTTCTTATCATGTGGGGGGTGGCAGATAGACACTAAGAGGACACCCAGTTATCCCCACTGACCCACTGATATTGTAAGATAACAAACGTGTGTTGTTTTAAGCCACTACTTGTAGTAATTTATTACCCAGCAAAAGATAATGAAGAGGGAGACGAAAGGGTTTTAGCAAAGGAGTGAAGTGATCTGATTTGTTTTACAAGGAGTGCTCTGGCAGTTGCATGGAGAATAAGCTAAAAGAGAGCAAGCATTGAATCAAGGAAACCATTGCAATAACCTAGGCAAGAGATGATGGTGACTTAGACTTGGACTAGGATGTGGGATCATGAGAAGCAGTCATATTTCCTCTTTCTCATAGAACTTCTGCCTAAAACTTGCATACGTTTTAACTCATTTGCTATAACTTCTTTCATTCCTCAACCCATCCCTGAAAGAACCAAAGTCCTCTGAGCACAGACACCTTGTCCATCTTTTGCATTATTTTAACCACTGCACCTAACACACAGAGTGGGTGCTAAATAAAAGTTTGTAGAATGAGTGAATGGAAGAGTGAATTTGTGAACGAATGAGTAAACGGATAAATGAATGAGTTCAAATTCACTTTTATCCTTTGTGCAGTACACACATGATTTTCAACTTACGATAAATGAAATATTTCAAATTAATGAAACAGCTATTTTTATAGCTGTTACTGGAAGAGCTAACAATTTGGAATAAAAATTAAATTCAATACTTTATACACTTCAAAAGATGGCAGATAGCTTAAAGAGTTTACTATTTAAAAATAAATCCTAAAAAAACAAAAAGAAAATATAACAATTATTTTAATATGGAAAAGGACTCTCCAAAGGCAGAAACTACTTTAAAAAGACTGATAGGTTTGATAACACAAAAACTCTTCTGTGCAGGAAAATCATTATAAACAAAAATTAAAACCTAACAAACATACAAAAAATGTAACTACATATGGACCATGAAATAATACCCTTCATGCATAAGGACATTTACAAAAAAATAAAGGAAAAATCCTCCATAGAAAAATTTGACTAAAGCATAGAAGAATTTATAAGGACATATAAATGCTCAAAAAACATAAGAAGTATCCAACCTTACTAGAAATTAAATATATGTAAATTAAAGCACAATAAAATAATACTTTTCACCTATCAGATAGACATTTCTTTTAACGTTAATACCCATGTTGGCCAAGTCACTGGTTAATGAACATTATTATTCATTTTGGCTCACATTAGTATTAACTGATACATTTCAAAGGGTGATTCAGTAGTATATGGCAAGTACCTTTAAAATGTCCATAGCCATTGACCACCTAATTTTACTTATTTTAAAGAAATTATCCCAGATGTACATACAAAGATGCATGTGTATACAGTGGAATACAAGACAGACATAAAAATGTTATCATTGTAGGACAGATAGTAATAGTATGGAAAAATGTACTCCATACAATATGTTGTTAAATGGGAAGAAGTTATAAAGCAGATTATACAGAATTGTTTCCATTTTTAAAATATACATATACAATTTTTATTGTGTGGTGGCTATACAAATATATACAGGTGATAAAAATGACATAAAACTATATAAACTCATTGTACCAATGTCAATTTCCTCGCTTCTGATGACATAGAACTATATACACTCATTGTACCAATGTTAATTTCCTGGCTTCTGACATTGTACTTTAGTTTTATAAAACAGAACCATTGGGTATGAGTGGGTGAAATGTGTAACATTTGACTAATTTTTATTTTCATCACATGTTTAAACTTTTGTTCAATGAATATTTTCATAAGAAAATATTATTGAATAACGTAAAAACCTAAAGATGTCCCAATAATTAAAATCTTTTTGAATATATATTTATGTGTGTATGTGTATTATAGATGTAAGACATATATATGAGGAAAGATGGATGGATGGATGGATGATAGAGCCATTATGAAACTTATATATTAAAATGAATTATCACAAAAATGATTCCGATAATACAAGTTGGATATGTGAGGAACAGACAGAGCTTTCATATTAATTAGTGGTAAGTTACTATACCTTTAAATTGAGTTAATCAGTTCTTTACATTACGTCACATTTTTATAATTGTATATTTTTTATGTGATCAGTTACATATATAGATGTCAACATTAACAAATATAAAACAGCCTTGTTTTTCTTCTCTCCTGTCCCCATCACTGTAACGTCCTTCAGCTCTTTCCTTTCCCTTGCCTTCAAGAATTACGATGAAAACAGTTTGAAATGGGAAAAAAAAAAAAAAAACTGCAATTTGAATCTGATTTCTTCTATTTAGCATCTGTGTTCGGGGGCAAATCTCTTATCCTCTCTGAGTCTTGGTGAACTCCTCTGTAAATGGAAATATTAATTAAGCCACTTACAGAGTAGTTGGGAGCATTAACTGAGAAGATACGTGCAAAGTAACAAGGACTAGTAGGTTCTTCACACTTGTGACTTTCCTCCTTTATCTTTCTCCATTTGCCTCCCATCCCTTGACCCCTCCTATTGCCAACACTTTGAAATTCTTATTTTCTGAGAAAACACAAGGATTTTTTTTTTAAGCTGTGCAAACTGGGACACTAATTTTCTCTGCAAGATCACATTTTAAGAACTAAGCATCCCTAAGGGCTTTTTTCTTTTGTGGGGGTGAGAGGGTGTGGAGGAGAACAGAGACTAATATTTTTTTGGCACCGCTCACAGCCCAGTGCTGTATGGAGCACAGCCTCCCCCGATTATAACAGCTGTTGGATATCTAGTTTTACTGAACCCACCAAGTGTACATTTCTCTGGAAAAACTCCTCAGAACACTAAAGAAAGCTAAGAGCAATTCTATTCTCGAAGCACTATTTCTTCTCCATGTCATTTTTAATGCTGCTGAATGCCATTATGCAATGATTTTAGTAGAAGATGGCTTTTCAAAATGGCATATTTTTTCACCTATCCCCAAGAATTCATCTTATATTTCAAATGGCCTAGTTTCAAGCTGTTATATCAGTCAGGCTAACACATGGTCACAGACTTAGCAATTTAGGGGTGGGGGAGGGGAGAGGGGGATGAAAGGACTTGATTTGCCACTATGGTATAGCATGGCCCTTAAATCTTTAGGGTTCTTTAAAGTCTTGGCTTCACCTCCTCTATTGTTCCGCATCCACACATACTCAGCATTTCACATTCAGGTCATCCAGCCCTTGTTTCCAGCTCACTGTCATAACCCTCAGGGCAGTCCACTGTGGTCTTTCCCATCATTCAAATAAATAACAAAATCATGTGCTGCAAAACAGCAAGAAGTGAAAAATGCAAACCTGCCTGTCCTGTGTGTGACTCATGGTGCAGCAAGCTGAAGGATCTTCAGTGTGCTAGTCTCATTACATAATAACCCCTCTGGTTCCAAGCTGCAGGAGCCCTTCCAATTTATATCAGTGTCTGGGTTGTTCACCTTTTTTTTTTTTTTTTTAACTATTCTGGCCTCCAGCCTATATCTATTCTCTGTTAGCTCTAATCTAAGTAAGTAGAATACATTCTGCAGAGTCAAGCAGGCAGGCCTGATTTTTAAATGTGTGCATATTTAGGTAGAATATTCTAATGCTTCATTGTAGTGGGCATTTGTTTTCCATTTTCTGAGCGTGGTTGGCCCATCTTCTCCCCGCATCCTTGGAGCTGCCAATACTTCCAGCAGACTCTTTTCCTATAGAATGTGGCCAGTTATTTTCTGTTATTTGCAACCAAGAACCCTGAGTAATATAACCTTCAAGTCATCACAATACGGTCTCATAATCTAAGATTAGGGCAATAAAAATATGTGGAGAACTTCAGATAATATGAGTACTAATAAAATGTACACTGGAAAGAAAGATGTTTATGAAACATTGTCAGGGAAAACAAGCAATGTATAAAACAGTATATATAGTATGATCTTTTTGCAAAAGAAAAAAATACAGGTATATATTTACATGTCAAGAAAACTGAAAGGATACTATCAAAATATTAATAGGGTGGGTAATCTTCATGAGAAGAACTCACGTGTGATTTTTATTTAATTCTTTTTGCTTCTCCATGCTTTCTGTAGTTTCTACTACGAACACATATTCCTTTTGCAATATGAAACAAATAATAAATGTTATTTTAAGGAATGCGTGCTCAAGGATGAACTTTCAGAATAATTAGGGGTTGCTAATGATTGAAAACTATGTGGGCAATTAATGAAATGTTATTCCAAGGACCCGCCTTTACAGCAGCTCTTGAATCTTAATGATACCACTGGAATATTCACCTATTGTTATACAGCCCTCAAAAGCTAAACATGTAGAAATAGGTTATGTTGTTAATCATGACTCACAAAGATGAATCACAGCATATAATGCATGCCACTAAAAGGCAGTAGTTAAACAAACTATCAATCTATGTATAAAATATTCCCTGCTATTTTGAGAATACCAGTACTTTTTAAAAATGATGTCTACATTGGCTTGGCATTTGAGTAGCGATTCCTTCCTTGTATCAGTTAGAACTACATTAAAGCTGCCAGCATGTATAACAATGAACAACATTAATAAAGAAGTTTAACCAAGCGTTAGTTAATTTAATACTATGGACTGAGTGTTTATGTCCCCCCGAAATTTATATGTTGAATTCTTAACACCCAATGTGACAATATTAGGAGGCGGAGCCCTTGGAAGGTAATTAGGTAATGAGGAAGAAGCCCTCGTGAATGGGATTAGTACCCTTACTGGAAGAGGTCAGAGAGCTACCTAGCTGCCTTTCCACCAGGTGAGGATATAATGAGAAGCTGGCAGTCTGCAGCCCAGAAGAGAGCCCTCATCAGAACTGGATCATGCTGGCACCCTGATATCAGACATCAAGGCCCCAGCATCAGGAGAAATAAATTCCAGTTGTTTATAAGCCACCCAGTCTATGGTACTTTTGTTATAGAAGCCTAAGCTAACACATTTAGCAATATTGCAATTTCAGACAAATTTCCCCCTTTTTTAAATAAAGAAAATACAAATAGAAATTTTTTAGAAAGTTTCAAAGCTTACTAGTTAAATTCAAACTTCTTCCATTTATTTTTAAAAGGCTGTGCCATTACAGTCCTGATAATTTGCTCACCTCACATGAATTCCTCTCCTGCTAGGATCATTGTTTAGAAACATTTGTCTGTTGTTATTTTTTTTTCTTTTCATTAATTATTCAGCATTGTGTCTGGTTTTGCTTCAAAGGTTGGAGGCAAAACTTTTAAGTGGTCTTAGAATTTACTTATTTTCCTTCAAAAGCGTTTAGAATAAAATATCCAGAGTAATATAATCTGTTAAACATTAATTGGTCATTAGAAATTCTACATCTCTTGATTGTACCATTTCTAGAGTTCAGTCCTTGCTCTCTCCGTGTACATCATTGGTTCTCAAACTTTTTGGTCTTGGGATCTCTTTATACTTATAAAAATTACATAGAGGTTTGGGAGGGGGGGAAATGGCAGATAGGAAGCAGAACTAACTTGCAGCTCCCACTTAGACAAACAGAAAAGTGCGTGGAGACTTACATCATAAATTTTTGCTCCTAGAACCACCACAGGAACATACCAGGAAAACCGAAAGAATCCACAGACCCTTTGAAAGAAGCAGCTTGCCACTGCAAACTCCATGAGACAGCTGAAAAACTGTGAGTGCCCAAAGTGTGAGAAGGGGAACGTCCACCTCCAAACACACATCCTCACTGGGGAACCTGAAAATCCAGATTTTAGATCCGGATTTAGAGCGTAGAGCAAAATATAAAAGTAGAAGAAGCAGGGGAAAGAGCCCTGTAGGCACTCCCAGTCCCCAGGGAGGCCATTTCTGACTTTGTCTCACAGGGGTTCTTGGGGAGGGCAGCCAACAAAATTGGGGAAGGGCCACAGGGAGACTTCCAGCTGAACTTTGCAATAATTTTGACTGAGCGTGAATTTTCCTGGGCAGAATCCAGGGGGTGAGTGGGAAGCGTAGATAAGAGCACAGAAGCCACAGCAGGCAGGGAGGAATGAAGCCTGCAAGCCCTGCTTGCTTTCTCAGCAGGGAAGTTTATAGCCTGGGGCAAGATCTGATCCCTGCACACTGGAGGCCTGGATATGAATTCAGCTCTGTTGGCTGTTGAGGGAGCACAGTGGGAGTAGGACTGGCCTTGCTGGGTGCCTGGGAGCTGAGTGGGAACTGTCACTGCTGGCTTTCCCCCACTTCCCTGGCAACCTGTACAAAGCACCAGAGAAAGTCATAATTCCCCATGGAACATAACTTCATTGGCCTGAAAACCACCCACTCTACCCCTACAGTGGATGCAAGCCCCACCCAAGGACAGTCTGAGCTCAGACATGCCTAACACTGCCTTCACCTGATGGTCTTTCCCTACCTGCCCTGGTAGCCAAAAACAAAAGACATAAACTCGTGGGAGCTCTGTGCCCCCACCCATCACCTGAGAAACCTGAATACTTAGCCAGGTGACCTTAGAGCAAGCTTGTATCCTCCCCATACTACCGCAGCTGACGCTTTCTTGAAAGCACCACCTTCTGGCTGGAGGTCAATCAACTCAAGTTGTTAAAGCAACTCATAACAGAACAACCCTGCTCCAAGAAAGGAGAAAACAACAGCTAGCTCCACCACTTGTAACATCCTTACTAACCAGAGCTCCTGAGTCTGCCTACATACATGACAACTGCACTGCTAGCAAAACCAACATTCGAGAAAACCGGCACACTAAACCAAACTACAACCAAGGACTCTCACAGAGCCCAGTTCACTCCCCTGTTACCTCTGCCAGAGCAGATGCTGATATCCATGGCTAAGAGCTCAGAAGATAGATCACACCCAGGACTCTTTGCAGGCACTCCCCAGTACCAGCCAGAAGCCCAGTAGCTCTGCTGGGTGGCTAGACCCAGAAGAGCAACAACAATCACTGCAGTCTGGCTCTCAAGAAGTCCCATTTCTAAGAGAAGGGGGTGAGCGCTACATCAAGGGATCACCCCATGGGACAAAAGAATCTGAAGAGAAGCCCTTATATTCCAGATCTTTTCTCTGATATAGTCTACCCAAATGAGAAGGAACCAGAAAAACAATTCTGGTAATATGACAAAACAATATAACACCCCAAAAGATCACATTAGCTCACCAGCAATGGATCCAAACCAAGATGAATTCTCTGAATTGCTAAAAACAGAACACAGAGGTCTATTATTAAGTTACTCAAAGAGGCACCAGAGAAAGGTGAAAACCAACTTAAAGAAATTTAAAACATAATACAAGATATGGAAGAAAAAAAATCTCCAGATAAATAGATACCGTAAATAAAAATAATCACAACTTCTGGAAATGAAAGACATACTGTATTAGTCTGTTTTCATGCTGCTGATAAAGACAGACCCAAGACTGGGCAATTTACAAACGAAAGAGGTTTAATGGGTTTACAGTTCCACGTGGCTGGAGAGGCCTCACATTCATGGCAGAAAGTGAAGGGTATGTTTCACACGATGGCAGGTAAGAGAAGAGCTTCTGCAGGGAAACTCCCATTTTTAAAACCATCAGATCTCGTGAGACTGATTTCCTATCACAAGAACAGCGCAGGAAAGACCCGCCCCCATAATTCCATCACCTCCCACTATTTTCCTCCCACAACATGTGGGAATTGTGGGAGTTATAATTCAAGATGATATTTCGGTGGGGACACAGCCAAACCATATTACACGCTTAGAGAAATGCAAAATGCACTGGAAAGTATTAACAGCATATTGGGATTATGTTAAATGCCAGATCTAAGAATAATTGGTGTTCCTGAGGAAGAAGAGAAATCTAAAAGTCTGGAAAACTTATTTGAAGGAATAACCAAGGAAAACTTCCCTGACCTTGCTAGAGATCTAGACATCCAAATACAAGAAGCTCAAAGAACACCCAAGAAATTCATCACAAAACATCATCTCCCAGGCACAGAGGCATTAGGTTACCTAAAGTCAAGACAAAGGAAAGAATCGTAAAAGCTGTGAAGCAAAAGCATCAGGTAACCTATAGAGGAAAACCTATCAGATTAACAGCAGATTTCTCAGCAGAAACCCTACAAGCTAGAGGTGATTAGGGTCCTATCTTTAGCCTTTTTAAACAAAATAGTTATCAACCAAGAATTGTGTATCCAAGGAAACTAAGCTTCATAAATGAAGGAAAGATAAAGTTTTTTTCAGACAAACAAATGCTAAGAGAATTCACCACTACAAAGCCAGCACTACAAGAATTACTGAAAAGAGTTCTAAATTCTGAAACAAAACTTTGAAATACACCAAAATAGACCTCCTTAAAGCATAAATCTCACAAGGCCTGTAAAACAATAACACAATGAAAAAAACAAGGTATTCAGGCAACAACTAGCACAATGAATAGAATAGTACCTCACATCTCAATACTAACCTTGAATGCAAATGACCAAAATGCTCCAATTAAAAGATACATAATGGCAGAATGGATAAGAGCTCACCTACCAAGTATCTGCTAAGAGACTCACCTAACACAGAGGACTCATGCAAACTTAAGGTAAAGGGGTGAAAAAAAAGATAATCCATACAAATGGCCACCAAAAACAAGCAGGAGTAGCTTTTCTTATATCAAATAAAATAGACTTTAAAGCAACAACAGTTAAAAAAGACAAAGAGGGACATTACATAATGGTAAAAGGACTAGTCCAACAGGAAAATATCACAATCCTGAATATATATGCGCAAACACTGGAGCACCTGAATTTATAAAACAATTACTACTAGACTAAAAAATGAGAGAGGTGGCAACACAGTAATAGTGGGGAACTTCAGTACTCCAGTGACAGTACTAAACAGGTCATCAAGACAGAAAGTCAACAAAGAAACAATGGACTTATGAAGCTATACCCTAGAACAAATAGACTTAACAGATATTTACAGAACATTCTACCCAATAACTGCAGAATATACATTTTATTCATCAGCTCATGGAACATTCTCCAAGATAAACCATTGATAGGGCAGAAAACAAGTATCAATACATTTAAGAAGACTAAAATTATACCAAGTACTCTCTCAGATCACAGTGAAATAATATTGGAAATCAACTCCAGAAGGAACCCTCAAAACCATGCAAATACATGGAAATTAAATAATCTGCTCTGGAATGATCTCTGGATCAACAATAAAATCAAGATGGACGTTTTTAAGTTTTCTGAATTGAGTGATAATGGTGACACAGCCTATCAAAAGCTCTAGGTTACAGCAAAAGTGGTGGTAAGAGGAAAGTTCAAAGCAACAAATGCCTACATGAAAAAGTCAGATAGAATACAAATAGACAATCTAAGGTCACACCTCAAGGCCCTTCAGAAACAAGAGCAAACCAAACCCAAACCCAGCAGAAGAAAAGAAATAACAAAGATCAGAGCAGAACCAAATGAAATTGAAACAAAAAACACAAAAGATGACTGGTAAAAACAGTTGGTTCTTTGAAAAGATAAACAAAATTGATAAATCAGTAGCAAGATTAACCAAGAAAAGAAGATACAATAAGCTCAATTAAAAACAAAATGTGAGATATTACAACCAACACCACAGAAATACAAAAGATCATTCACGGCTACTATGAACACCTTTATGCACATAAACTAGAAAACCCAGAGGAGATGGATAAATTCCTGAAAATATATAACCCTCCTAGCTTAAATCAGGAAGAATTAAACACCCCGAACAAATCAATAACAAGCAGCAAGATTGAAATTGTAGTAAAAAAAATTGCCAACAAAAAAAGTCCAAGATCAGATAGATTCACAGCTGAATTCTATCAGACATTCAAAGAAGAATTTGTATCAATCATACCGAAATGATTCCAAAGATAGAGAAAAAGGGAATCTTCCCTAAATCATTATACGAAGCCGGTATCACCCTAATAACAAAACCAGGAAAGGACATTTAAAAAAAAGAAAACTACACACCAATATCTCTGATGAACATAGATGCAAAAATCCTCAACAAAATACTAGCTGACCAAATCTAACATCATATCAAAAAGATAATCCACCATGATTAAAGTGGGCTTCACACCAGGGATATACGGATGGTTTAACATACACAAATCTACAAATGGGATACACCACATAGGCAGAATTTAAAACAAAAAATACATGATCATCAATAGATGCAGAAAAACCATTTGACAAAATCCAGCAGCCATTTATGATTAAAGCCTTCAGCAAAATCAGCATAGAGGGGACATATCTCAATGTAATAAAAGCTGTCTATGACAAACCCACAGCCAACATTATAATGAATGGGGAAAAGTTGAAAGCATTCCCCATGAGAACTGGAATAAGACAATGATGGCCACTTTCACCACTTCTATTCAACATAGTACTGGAAGTCCTTGCCAGAGCAATCACACAAAAGAAAGAAACGAAGGGCATCCACATTGGTAAAGAGGAAGTCAAACTGTTGCTGTTCACCAATGATATCATCGTATACCTAGAAAACCCTAAAGACTCATCCAAAAAGCTCCTAGATCTAATAAATGAATTCAGTAAAGTTTCAGGATATAAAGTTAATGTAAACAAATCAGTAGCATTGTTATACACCAACAGTGACCAAGCTGAGAATTAAATCAAGAATTCAAACTCTTTAACAATAGCTACAAAAAAATAAATATTTTGCAATATACGTAACCAATGGGGTGAAAGACCTCTACAAGGAAAACTACAAAACACTGCTGAAAGAAATAATAGATGACACAAACAAATAATAGAAAACCCCCATGCTCATGGATGGGTAGAATCAATATTGTGAAAATGACTATACTGCCAGAAGCAATCTACAGACTCAGTGCAATTCCCATCAAAATACCATCATCATTCTTCATGGAACTAGAAAAAACAATCCTAAAATTAATATGGAGCCAAAAAAAGCCCACATAGCCAAAGCAAGACTAAGCAAAAAGAACAAATCTGGAGGCATCACATTACCTGACTCAAACTATACTACAAGGCTATGGTCACCAAAACATCATGGTACTGGTATAAGAATAGGCACATAGATCAATGGAATAGAATAGAGAACCCAGAAATAAAGTCAAATAATTACTTGACATAGCAAACAAAAACATAAAGTAGAGAAAGGATACCCTATTCAACAAATGGTGCTGGGATAATTGGCAAGCCACATGTTCAAGAATAAAACTGGATTCTCGTCTCTCACCTTAAACAAAAATCAACTCAAGATGAATCAAACACTTAAATCTAGGACCTGAAACTATAAAAATTCTAGAAGATAACATTGGAAAAACTCTTCTGAACATTAGCTTAGGCAAAAACTTCATGACTAAGAACCCAAACACAAATGCAACAAAAACAAAAATAAATAAATAAGACCTAATTAAACTAAAAAGCTTCTGCACAGCGAAAGAAATAATCAGCAGAGTAAACAGACAACACACAGAGTGGGAGAAAATATTCACAAACTATGCATCTGACAAAGGGCTAATCTCTAGAATCTACAAGGAACTCAAACAAATCAGCAAGATAAAAAACAAATAATTTCCTGAAAAATGGGCTACAAACACGAATAGACAATTCTCAAAAGAAGATACACAAATGGCCAGGAAATGTATGAAAAAATGCTCAATATCACTAATGATCAGAGAAATGCAAATCAAAACCACAGTGTCATACTACCTTACTCCTGCAAGAATGGCCATAATCAATAAATCAAAAAACAATAGATGTCGGTGTGGATGTGGTGAAAGGGGAGCACTTTTACACTACCGGTGGGAATGTAAACTAGTACAACTACTATGGAAAACAGTGTAGAGATTCCTTAAAGAACTAACAGTAGGTCTACCGTTTGACCCACCAATCCCACTACTAGGTATCTACCCAGAGGAAAAAAGGTCATTATATGAAAAAGACACTTGCACATGCATATTTATAGCAGCACAATTTGCAATTGCAAAAATATGGAACCAGCCCAAATGCCCATCAATTAATGAGTGGGTAAAGAAAATATGGTGTGTGAGAATATACATAAACATATATATAATATATATCAATTTTATATATAATGGATATATATATGATTTATATTCGTGAATACTGTTTTCATAATCTTCTCCTGGCTGTATATAGTATATATATCCATGACATATATATAATATACATGCTATATAATGATATATAAAGAAAATATGGTGTGTGTATATATACATATAAATCTTCATTTTATGTGTGTATATATACACACACACACACACACATATACATATGTGTGTGTGTACTACTGAGCCATAAAAAGAAATGAAATAATGGCATTCACAGAAACCTGGATGGAGTTGGAGACCATTATTCTAAGTGAAGTAACTTAGAAATGGAAAACAAAACATCATATGTTCTTACTTATAAGTGGGAGCTAAGCTGTGAGGATGCAAATGCATGAGAATGATAAAGTGGACTTTGGGTACCCAGTGGGTAGAGTGGGAGGGGGGTTGAGGCATAAAAGACAACACACTGGGCATAGTGTACACTGCGTGGGTGATGGGTGCACCAAAATCACCACTAAATAAATTATCCACATAACCAAACACCATCTGTTCCCCAAAAACTATTTAAATTAAAAAATAATTATCTAGAATTCCAAAGAGCTTTTGGTTTACATGAGTGATATTTATCCATATTTGACTGTATTTAAAATTAAAACAGATAATTTTAAAACACTTATTAACTTGTTTATAAATTTCAGTAACACATTCATTGTTATCAAAAATAGCATATTGTATGAAAAATATATTTTTCCAAAACAAAAATTAGTGAAAGAGTAGCATTGCTTTACATTTTTGCAAATCTCTTTCACACTTTGCTCAATAGATCAGAGTTGCATTGTCCTATTCTGCTTCTGCTGTTACAATATCACACATTATTTTGCCTCTAGAAAAGTCCAGTGTACACCCATGAGAAAATGAGAGTGAAAAAGGCAAATAACACCTCAGTATCATTATGAAAATGGTTTTGGTTTCATGGACACCCTGAAAGGATTACCGGGGGCTTCCTCCCCAGGGACTCCCCAGGCTGAGAACCACTCTTCCTACATAAAGTCCCAAGAGGCATAAATGAGTTGGTCATCTCATGGTTGTGCAGGAACTAAATCAGATATCTAGCACATGACATTAATGTTTCCTGGGTCAAGGAATACTTTCCTGATGGCTCTTTTTGGCCCTTTAAACCACAGCAATGGATAGAGATCTTCTTGAACTTTTCATTGAGATGCAAGGAGAATTGCTTCACGTTCCCAATTTTCAGCTAGAACAGGACTCAGGGTTACAAGAATGAACAACCCCAATTCTGTCCTATCTCAGAAAGGTAATGTTTGTCCAAAAATAACTGAAAGATCCCAAATATCATTCAAGAAAGAAACACTCTCCATCCTCACCACAGACTATCCCAAAGATAGCTCCTGAGGCTGCCTTAACTTCCTTATTAGTCTTCAAAAAAAATTGTGTATTAAGATTCAACTAATAATGACTGTACATCTATCTTGTGTCATATACTGTGCTAACCACCTTACATGCATTTTCTTACTGAATGCAAGGAGGACTCTAACCTTCCTCTATGAAACATTACTATTTGATGAAAACACTTTAGTGACCATTCTTTAATGCAGTAATTGTTTCAATGATCCATCGTGTAGTAATTGTTTCCATGATCCATCATGGTCAAACCATCATCTAAACTGAAAGACTGAAATGAAAAAATTAATATAGAAAGTTAATATAGAAGAAACCCTTATAAGTGTCTTCCACTCACACATACAATCACAGATTAACTGAGACTTTCCCAACCCCTCCAGAACATGTATTGACTGATACCAACAGTATGTTGACTCTCACGACCAGTATGAACACATATGCCCTATTAATCACAGGGATTATACCAGTTGAGTTATATTTTAAGCAGTCAGTTAGGTTTGTTTCCAAATTATTAATGTCAGTTGCACTTGTTATTATAATTATGTAATTGAATTTTATTTTATTAAAATTATGTAATGTAATTTAATATTCTATTAGCTGATGAGTATGAAGATAAAAGGAGAGTTGTTTCTATGAAAGCTCAGCTTTTTCTTTTGGAAAGTTACAATAAAGTCAAGTTTGTAAAAAATACTAGAGTTGAAATAAGTCTGAGTATAACAGCTTTCAAAAAACTGGAGAAAAGGTAAAATGCCAGAATAATTATATTCTTTAATTTCTCTACAGAATGTCTTTAATATCTTGCTCAAGAAATTGAAAATTTTAGATAATTCATAATAGGTGAATTTTATACAAGGAAGACAACACAGTGTTTCAATCAACAAACTCACATGGCAAGAAAAGAATTTTGCCTTACAATGAAAGATTGACAAATGAATGTTCATTCACATTTCAAATAAAAGTTAAATGTTTAAGGTATTTAATATGTTAAAAATCATTCTTCTTTTTAACCAACTTTTTGAGCACTTTTTATATGGTCACAACTGCTGAGTCCATGGAAATATTTAAGAAGGTGTAACTTTTCTTTGGAAGAAGGCATGTTCATAAAACAAATAGAAAATAAGCTAGCCCTGACCAAGTGCTAGTATTGATTGCCATATTGTAAATGATAGTATTATTATAAATGCTATAAAAATTCCAACAACAAACACTAAAACTGTGCTAGAATAGTCAGGAAGGTTCCATGAAAGAAACGGGGCATAAGATGAGCCCTGCCAGACTGGTGAGGAGTTGTTCCTTTTTCTGTAAATTGGGATTTTCAAATGATGAAATAAGATGAACTCAATTCAATAAAAATTTGGCATTACTTCGTGGTCACATCTTACCTTCTCACTGCTCTGTAATTTCCATCCACCAAAATTTAGCAACTAATAACATACCTTAGAGTTGCTGCTTATTTATTTCCACCTCTCAAATTCTCATCTTACTGTTTTCCCTGTGAAAATTTCCCTTCATTATATCTTTAATAACGTTCAGTTTGCCAATTCCAAAGGACTCAACCTCCGGCCATTTACAGTTTGGACATCTTTTTCCTAACCTTTATTGCTTTTTTCCCTAATTGCAAAAAGATGTTCAAATAGCAGAATGACTGTTCTAAAGATTTTATGATGCAAGTATTGAAAGAAACAAACTTACTCTAGTATATTCCACTTCTACAAAACTATTCCCGGAATCCACATCCCTTGAGTTCAAAAAAAGTTTAAGTGTTATCAGGAAAGGGAGATAGAAAAAAAAATTTAAGTGTTGTCTGTGCATATTCTTTTCATTTCCACACTTTTCATATTCTTCTCCTGGCTGTCAAAGCGTGCCTCTCTCCCTTCTTTCAAATGTCAGATTAAATATCACCACTCTCCCTGACAGAGGCTTCACTCAACCCACCAGCTCATCTAAGTAGCGCCTGCCTCCACCATATCATTCGGCGTCACAGCGTACTCATATCCTGCTTATCTCCTTCTGAGCAGTTATCACCATCTAATTATTTATCCATTTACTTGTTAAGTGTTTCCTTTTTCTCTAGATTTTAAATGCCAGGAGAGCAGGGAGCATATCTGTCCTATTTACAAATACCTACACAGAGTTCTGAATACTGCCTAGCATGTAATATACTCAATAAACATATATATATGTTTATATATATACATAATAAATATATATATATAATTTCTTTACCAAAAAAAACATGTTATGCATATTGTCTGTTATCTATGCTGTTCACCTAAAATATCTCATAAATGTCTGTCTGTGGCAGACATTGCTTATCTTCATCTTCATTTGAATATAGCAGAGGTCTCCAATATATGGAAGCTAACCAATATTCTACTTTTGAGCATTCAGAGTGGTTTTTAACTAATTCAGATATATGTAGCCTCTGTTTTCTGAATGTGAAAGAAATATTGTCGTGCTCTCGTGAGTTCCAAGATAACTATTAAAAAAAAGAAATATTCATTCTCTTTTAAGAGCACTCATTCATCAACTGTAGTAAATTTCTCTTTATACATTATATCATCTAAGAACTCTTGTTTCTGTCCCTTTCTACTTACCAAAATTATTGTACATTCTATTTTAGTATAGCTCTTCTACGTGTTACTTGATTTCTCGTATTATTTCAACAGTAGAGAAAAAATAGTCATTTTCCGTATCAAACTGCAAGAATTTTCTACTCAAACTACACCATTTTTACTCAAACAGCAATACATCTTATTAACACTTATTCTATACTCCTCTCTTCCTTCGATTTTTTTTATTATACTTTAACTTCTAGGATACAAGTGTACAATGTGCAGGTTTGATACATAGGTATACATGTGCCATATTGGTTTGCTGCACGCATCAACTCATCATTCACATTAGGTATTTCTCTTAATGCTATCCCTCCCCTAGGCCTCCACCCCACAACAGGCCCCAGTGTGTGATGTACCCCACCCTGTGTCCAAGTGTTCTTGTTGTTCAATTCATACCTATGAGTGAGAACATGCAGTGTTTGATCTTCGGTCTTTCTGATAGTTTGCTGAGAATGATGGTTTCTAGCTGCATCCATGTCCCTACAAAGGATATAAACTCATCCTTTTTTATGGATGCATAGTATTCCATGGTGTATATGTGCCACATTTTCTTAATCCAGTCTATCATTGACAGACATTTGGGTTGGTTCCAAGTCTTTGCTACTGTGAATAGTGCTGCAATAAACATACGTGTGCATGTGTCTTTATAGCAGCATGATTTATAATCCTTTGGGTATATGCCCAATAATGGGATTGTTGGGTCAAATGGTATTTCTAGTTCTAGATCCTTGAAGAATCACCACACTGTCTTCCACAATGGTTGAACTAATTTACACTCCCACCAACAGTATAAAAGCGTTCCTATTTCTCCACATCCTCTCCAGCATCTGTTGTCTCCTGACTTTTTAATGTTTGCCATTCTAATTGGTGTGAGATGGTATCTCATTGTGGTTTTGATTTGCATTTCTCTGATGACCAGTGATGATGAGCATTTTTTCCTATATCTGTTGGCTGCATAAATGTTTTCTTTTGAGAAGTGTCTGTTCATATCGTTTGCCTACTTTTTGATGAGGTTGTTTTATTCTTGTAAATTTGTTTCAGTTCTTTGTAGATTCTGGATATCAGCCCTTTGTCAGATGGGCATATTGCAAAAGTTTTCTCCCATTCTCTAGGTTGCCTATTCACTCTGATGGTAGTTGCTGTGTAGAAGCTCTTTAGTTTAATTAGATCCCATTTGTCTATTTTGGATTTTGTTACCATTGCTTTTGATGTTTTAGTCACGAAGTCCTTGCCCATGCCTATGGTCTGAATGGTATTGCCTAGGCTTTCTTCTAGGGTTTTTATGGTTTTAGGTCTAACATATAAGTCTTTAATCCATTTTGAATAAATTTTTATATAAGCTATAAGGAAGGGATCCAGTTTCAGCTTTCTACATATGGTTAGCCAGTTTTCCTAGCACCATTTATTAAATAGGGAATCCTTTCCCCATTGCTTGTTTCAGTCAGGCTTGACAAAGATCAGATGGTTGAGGATGTGTAGTGTTATTTCTGAGGCCTCTGTTCTGTTCCATTGCTCTATATATCTGTTTTGGTACCAGTACCATGCTGTTTTGGTTACTGTAGCTTTGTAGTGTACTTTGAAGTCAGGTAGTGTGATGCCTCCAGTTTTGTTCTTTTGGCTTAGGATTGTCTTGGCTATATGGGCTCTTTTTTGATTCCATATGAACTTTAAAGTAGTTTTTTCCAATTCTATGAAGAAAGTCAGTGGTAGCTTGATGGGGATGGCATTGAATCTATAAATTAGCTTGGGCAGTATGGTCATTTTCATGATATCGAGTCTTCCTATCCATGAGTATGGAATGGTCTTCCACTTGTTTGTGTACTCTTTTATTTCATTGGGCAATGGTTTATAGTTCTCCTTGAAGAGGTCCTTCACATCCCTTGTAAGTTGGATTCCTAGGTATTTTACTCTCTTTGTAGAAATTGTGAATGGGAGTGCACTAATGATCTGGCTCTCTGTTCGTTTCTTATTGGTGTATACGAATGCTTGTAATTTTAGCACATTGATTTTGCATCCTGAGACTTTGCTCAAGTTGCTTGTCAGCTTAAGGAGATATTGGGCTGAAACGATGGGGTTTTCTAAATACACAATCATGTCATCTGCAAACAGAGACAATTTGACTTCCTCTTTTCCTAATTGAATATGCTTTATTTCTTTCTCTTGCCTGATTGCCCTGGCCAGAACTTCCAATACTATGTTGATTAGGAGTGGTGAGACAGGGCATCCCTGTCTTGTGCCTGTTTGAAAAGGGAATGCTTCCAGGTTTGCACATTCAGTATGACATTGGCTGTGGGTCTGTCATAAATAGCTCTTATTATTTCGAGATACGCTGCATCAATACCTAGTTTATTTAGAGTTTTTAGCATGAAGCACTGTTGAATTTTGTCAAAGGCCTTTTCTGTATCTATTGAGATAATCATGTGGTTTCTGTCATTGGTTCTGTTTATGTGATGGATTATGTTTGTTGATTTGCATATGTTGAACCAGCCTTGCCTCCCAGGGATGAAGCCAACTTGATTGTGGTGGATAAGCTTTTTGATGTGCTGCTGGATTTGCTGTGACAGTATTTTATTGAGGATTTTTGCATCAATACTCATCAGGAATATTGGTCTAAAATTCTCTTTTTTTGTTTCTCTGCCAGGCTTTGGTTTCAGGATGATGCTGGCCTCATAAAATGAGTTAGGGAGGAGTCCCTCTTTTTCTATTGTTTGGAATAGTTTCAGAAACAATGGTACCAGCTCCTCTTTGTAGCTCTAGTAGAATTCGGCTGTGAATCTGTCTGTTCCTGGGCTTTTTTTGGTTGGTAGACTATTAATTATTACCTACCAACTGCTTCAGAGCTTGTTATTGGTCTATTCAGAGATTCAACTTCTTCCTGGTTTAGTCTTGGGAGGGTGTATGTGTCCAGGAATTTATCCATTTCTTCTAGATTTTCTAGTTTATTTGCATAGAGGTATTTATAGTATTCTCTGATGGTAGTTTGCATTTCTGTGGGATCAGTGGTGATATCCCCTTTATCATTTTTTATTGTGTCTGATTCTTCTCTCTTTTCTTCTTTATTAGTCTTGCTAGCAGTCTATCAATTTTGTTGATCTTTTCAAAAAAACAGCTTCTGGATTTATTGAATTTTTGAAGGGGTTTTGGCTCTATCTGTTTCCGTTCTGCTCTGATCTTAGTTATTTCTTGTCTTCTGCTAGCTTTTGAATTTTTTTGCTCTTGCTTCTCTAGTTCTTTAAATTGTGATGTTAGGGTGTCGATTTTAGATCTGTGCTGCTTTTTCTTGTGGGCATTTAGTGATATAAATTTCCCTCTACACACTGTTTTAAATGTGTCCCAGAGATTCTGGTACATTGTGTCTTTGTTCTTATTGGTTTCAAAGAACATCTTTATTTCTGCTTTCATCTTGTTATGTATCCCATAGTCATTCAAGAGCAGGTTGTTCAGTTTCCATGTAGTTGCATGATTTTGAGTGAGTTTCTTAATCCTGAGTTCTAATTTGATTGCACTGTGGTCTGAGAGACAGTTTGTTGTGATTTCTGTTCTTTTACATTTGCTGAGGAGTGCCTTACTTCCAACTATGTGGTCAATTTTGGAATAAGTGTGATGTGGTGCTGAGAAGGATGTATATTCTGTTGATTTGAGGTGGAGAGTTCTGCAGATGTCTTTTTAGGTCTGCTTGGTGCAGAGCTGAGTTCAAGTCCTGGATATCCTTGTTAACTTTGTGTCTCGTTGATCTGTCTAATATTGACAGTGAGGTGTTAAAGTCTCCCATGATTATTGTGTGGGAGTCTAAGTCTCTTTTTAGGTCTCTAAAGACTTGCTTTATGTATGCATCTGGGTGCTCCTGTCTTGGGTGTATATACATTTAAGATAGTTAACTCTTCTTATTGAATTGATCCCTTTACCATTATGTAATGGCCTTCTTTGTCTCTTTTGATCTTCGTTGGGTTAAAGTCTATTTTATCAAAAACTAGGATTGCAACCCCCACTTTTTTTTTTTTTTTTTTGCTTTCCATTTGCTTGGTAGATCTTCCTCCATCCCTTTATTTTGATCCTATGTGTGTCTCTCCACATGAGATGGGTCTCCTTATTACAGCACACAGATGGGTCTTAATTACTTATCCAATATGTCAGTCTGTGTCTTTTAATTGGGGCATTTAGCCCATTTATATTTAAGGTTAATATTGTTATGTGTTAATTTGATCCTGTCATTATGATGCTACCTGGTTATTTCACCCATTAATTGATGCAGTTTCTTCCTAGCATTGACAGTCTTTACAATTTGGCATGTTTTTGCAGTGACTGCTACTGGTTGTTTCTTTCCATGTTTAGTGCTTCCTTCAGGAGCTCTTGTAGGGCAGGCCTGGTGGTGACAAAATCTCTCAGCATTTGCTTGTCTGTGAAGGATTTTATTTCTCCTTTACTTATGAAGCTTAGATAGGCTGGATAAGAAATTCTGGTTTGAAAATTCTTTCCTTTAAGAGTGTTGAATATTGGTTCCCACTCTCTTCTGGCTTATAGGGTTTCTGCCCAGAGATCCGCTGTTAGTCTGATGGGCTTCCCTTTGTGGGTAACCCAACGTTTCTCTCTGGCTGCCTTTAACATTTTTTCCTTCATTTCAACCTTGGTGAATCTGACAATTATGCATCTTGGGGTTGCTCTTCTTGAGGAGTATCTTTGTGGTATTCTCTGTATTTCCTGAATTTGAATGTTGGCCTGCCTTGCTAGGTTGGGGAAGTTCTCCTGGATAATATCCTGAAGAGTGTTTTCTAACTTGGTTCCATTCTCCCCATCACTTTCAGGTACACCAATCAAATGTAGATTTGGTCTTTTCACATAGTTCCATATTTCTTGGAGGCTTTGTTCATTTCTTTTTACTCTTTTTTCTCTAACCTTGTTTTCTCACTTCATTTCATTCATTTGATCTTCAATCGCTGACACGCTTCTTCCACTTGATCGAACCAGCTATTGAAGCTTGTGCATGCCTCATGAAGTTCTCGTGCCATGATTTTCAGCTCCTTCAGGTCATTGAAGTTCTTTTCCACACTGTTTATTCTAGTTAGCCATTCATCTAACCTTTTTTCAAGGTTTTATCTTCCTTGCAGTGGGTTTGAACATCCTCCTTTAGCTCGGAGAAGTTTGTTATTACCGACCTTCTGAAGCCTACTTCTGTCAACTCGTCAAAGTCATTCTCCATCCAGTTTTGTTCCATTGCTGGCGAAGAGCTGCAATACTTTGGAGGAGAAGAGGTGCTCTGGTTTTTAGAATTTTCAGCTTTTCTGCTCTGGTTTCTTCCCATCTTTGTGGTTTTATCTACCTTTGGTCTTTGATGTTGCTGACCTACAGATGGGGTTTTGGTGTAGATGTCCTTTTTGTTGATGTTCATGCTATTCCTTTCTGTTTGTTAGTTTTCTTTCTAACAGTCAGGTCTCTCAGCTGCAGGTCTGTTGGAGTTTGCTGGAGGTGCACTCCAGATCCTGTTTGCCTGGGTATCACCAGCAGAAGCTGCAGAACAGCCAATATTGCAGAACAGTAAATATTGCTGCCTGATCCTTCCTCTGGAAGCTTCGTCCCAGAGGGGCACCCGCCTATATGAGGTGTGTCAGCCCCTGCTGGGAGGTGTCTCCCCATTAGGCTACACGGAGGTCAGGGACCCACTTGAGGAGGCCGTCTGTCCATTCTCAGAGCTCAACCACCATGCTTGGAGAACCACTGCTCTCTTCAAGCATCAGACAGGAACGTTTACATCTGCAGAAGCTATCTGTTGCCTTTGTTCAAATATGCCCTGCCCACAGTGGTGGAGTCTATAGACGCAGTAGGCCATGCTGATCTGCAGTGGGCTCCACCCAGTTCAAGCTTCCCAGCCTCTTTGTTTACCTATTCAAGCCTCAGCAACGGTGGACGCCCCTCCCCAATCCAGACTGCCACCTCACAGTTTGATCTCAGACCACTACAATAGCAGTGATCAAGCCTCCGTGGGCACAGGACCTGCCGAGCCAGACACAAGAGAGAATCTTCTTGTCCGCCAGTTGCTAAGACCTTGGGAAAAGCACATTATTAGGGCAGGAGTGTCCTGTTTTTCCAGGTACAGCCTGTCCTGGTTTCCTTTGGCGAGGAAAGGGAAATCCCCCAACCCCTTGCACTTCCCGGGTGAGGTGGTACCCCGCCCTGCTTTGGTTTGCCCTCCGTGGGCTGCACCCAGTGTCCAACCAGTCCCAGTGAGATGAACCAGGTACCTCAGTTGGTAATGCAGTAATCACCCCTTTCCGGCGTCTATCACGCTGGGAGCTGCAGACTGGAGCTGTTCCTATTTGGCCATCTTGGAACGGATCACTTCCCCCTGTATTAATCATTAAATTTTCTTCTTCACATTTTAACATTTCCATGGAATTTTTTTTTTTTTTTAATTTTCATAGAGCACTCTTCCCCTTGCCTGACTTCTCTCAAGAATACTAAGGTGAAGACTATAATAATTTTGCCCCATTATTTTTACCATACTATTTTTTTCCAAGAACAATAATTTTTTAAATTTTATGCTATATCAATGTATTAGTTACTATTTAAGTCAATATCTCTAAGTCCCAGATGAGTTATTCATTAATTTCCTTAAATTCCCAACTAAACTCTTTGACATCTCTCTGCTCTAGACTCTCCCTTAATGACTCTGTTCTCCACTTCTTACATACTTTCTGTTTTTCTTATGTCACTTCTATAATTAGAAAGAACACTGGGGCTACAAAATGTGGTCTTTAAACACCCAAAGGGCAAAAGCAAACATTCCATGAGAGTCAAAGAGAAACTGAAGCACCAAAAAAAGAACAATGACTTAGCCAAATTAACTCCCCCAGGAAATTATTTAAACTATTATGAATGTGTTCTACAGTATGATAACAGTAAAAAGCAAAAATAAAAAGACAGATATTCTGCTGCAAAGTTTCTCTTGTAGTTAGGTAGATACATAAATATAGACAACTAGATGATAATTATCATATCAAGAGATGCTATTATACCCAAGCGCATGGAGAATTCCTGCCAATTTTGGAATGTGAAACAAATTTGGTACAATAAAGCAATGTGCATACTGTCCTGCTGGAAAACTATGTTTAAACTAGGAAGCAGTAAATGACATCACATACCCAAGGTTGATGGGTACAGTCACTTGCTGTGGAACCACGAAGACAGTAAATCCAGCACCACCCAAAAGGTGGACGCAAGGACTGCTCCTTGCACAGAAATCCTCCATCCACTAAGAAATGCCTTGTTTTTTGTTTTTTCTCTCAAAGGAAACTTTCTGTTTTCTGTAATATCTCCATTAGGCCAAAATATAAAATATATCTACTTTCTTGCTTTTTTCAGCTATTCCTCACTCGTTAAATTTCCTACTAAACATGTTATTGATTTTTAAAGTTCTAATAATTATATGAGCACTTTAGCTACTAAAATAGCTATCAATTTTTGAACTCCTACTATGTACCAGCCAATAGTAAGCATTTTCTATATATAGCACTTTTTATTCACAGAACAACTATATGAAGCAGGAATTATCCTGATTTTTACAGGAGAAGAAATTGAGCCTTAGGTGAAGTAACTTTGTCAAGGTCTCCCAGTTATTAAGGGGCAGAGGATGACTTGAAACTCAGGTCTGATTTTCAACATATATATTTTTTCCACATTCTTCTGTCTTGTCTAGAAAAGTGATATTTTTGGCTGGGCGTGGTGGCTCATGCATGTAATCCCAGCACTTTGGGAGGCTGAGGTGAGCAGATCACCTGAGGTCAGGAGTTTGAGGCAAGCCTGGTCAACATGGTGAAACCCTGTCTCTACTAAAAATACAAAAAATTAGCCAGGCATGGTGGCATGCACCTGTAATCCCAGCTCCTTGGGAGGCTGAGGCAGGAGAATTGCTTGAACCCGGGAAGTAGAGGTTGCAGTGAGCCGAGATCATGCCATTGCACTCCAGCTTGGGCAACAAGAGCAAAACTCTGTCTCAAAAAGAGGAGAAGAGAGGGGACGGGAGGAGAGGGGAGGGGAGGGGAGAAAAAGAAAAGAAAAGAAGATATTTTGACAGCACACAAGCTAGGAATTCCTTCCTTCAAAGACATGAAAAAGCAGGCTTAATTCATTTTGTTGTCATTGAACCAATTCAAAACAATTACATACAATTTAAATTTGTAAGGAAAACATAAATTTATAAAATGAATGTTTTATGCCCTTGGAATGCATAGGATATTGATAACGATCCATTGCTATCTGAGTTTTAAATTTTGCCATTTTTCTGCCTGAATCATTTGAAGATCAGGTAGAAGTTCAAACCAAATTTTATTGAAAAACAGGCAAAAATTTCATCTATATTCACTAACCCCTAAAGAAGCTGAAATTTTCCCTTCCCATTGATCCATTGCTGTTTTTTTAATCATATTCTCTCCTACTAAATCAAAATAAATGAGGCTGTGTCCAGCAGTTAAGCACTGTCCAGCATGCTTGTGCTCAAGTGTACCCAGTTAAAAGTTGATGAGATTCATGTTGAAAATCCTTCTAGAAATACTTCCTCATTTAGAGCTAGTTTAATGTGAAAAGTGCTAAGCCACATCTTATCTTGTAGAATTGCCTTCTTTTAACAATAGAAAAAAATTTTATTAACCAGCCAAATTATTTTCCACCTACTGGAAAGTATCTCGTAAAATTATTCTACCTAGTGATAACAAGAGCTGAAGCCAATGCCAACCCTCTGAAATGATAGCCACAATAATCCACTACGAAAATGACTACATGATGTTTGCTTTTAGGAAATAATGCAAAAGTAAAAATTACTCATACTAAACAATTGATGATTTCCCATTACAACCATCCACAGAAATATTTATGATGAATATCTTCACTAAATTTAGAGTAGTAAAATATTCCTCTCGAATTACAATAACTAAATCATTCCATCATTGGAAGAGTACTGTGTCTAATGTCAACGTTATACAGTGAATCTTAGCATTGGAAAATACCACTCAGTTCTACAAACTGCTATTTGTAAGAACTGAACTATGTTAGGCATCATGAGGCACCGACACATAAACATGAGATTCTACCTGCCATTCAGGTGTCTATTATGAAGGATTCTTAAAATCTATACACTAAAAAATTAACAAAAAATTGTTAAATATATACGAGAGTCTCAAAGAAAATGGCATGAAAAACTGAAGTGTTTGTTTCAGGTAAGAAAAAAATCAACAAAAACATAATGAAAGAGTTAGTGTAAGCGCCTCCACTTTCAGTTTGTATACGTTGTCAAGAGGTGAGGAAGAGGATAGAACAGTGTGGGCAGAATAGGAAAATAGGAGAGGAAGAGACATGTTTGACTAAGATCTCAAATTACAAAAGGGACAGACATACCAAAGGAATCTGAATAAAAATATAGACATTATAAGATCACTCCAGAAATGGAAGAACCTTGGGAAGTTCTCATTTTCCTTTGAGTCCTTTGAGCAAGAAGTATATGCTCTAACTTATCCTTAAAGAAGTCACTGCACAAAGGGCCAAGATCAATAATCTGGAGAGATGATAGACTGGCAAAAAGACTCCTGCTATTGTAAAAGTCAAAGGTGTAGAAAACCTAAAATAAGGCAGTGACCAAACATAATGTTATAAGCCACTTAATCTTCCCATATCTCAGTTTATCAATTTGCTAAATACGGACAATATATATGTTACAGCCTACAAACAATTGAAACGTTAGCAATGAAAAGAAAAGTTTGTTAACTAAATTCAAAAATTTTAAACAATGCATATAAAATTTAGATGCGCCATAAAAAAACACTACTTAGAAATTTAGTTTGGTATATCTATAAAGAGCTTTTAACATTCATAATTTTCTAAAACAATGCTGAACTCACTTTGAAAGTAAATTAGAGGTAACTTTTAAAAAGTTACATATTGGCCAGCCACAGTGGCTCACACCTGAAATCCTGAGATCAGGAGTTTGAGACCAACCTGGCCAACATGGTGAAATGCTGTCTCTACTAAAAATACAAAAATTAGCTGGGCGTGGTGGCACATGCCTATAATCCTAGCTACTCAGGAGACTGAGGCAGGACAATTGCTTGAACCCGGGAGGTGGAGGTTGCAGTAAGCTGAGATCGCACCGCTGCACTCCAGTCTGGGTAACAGAGCAAAACTCTGTCTCAAAAAAAAAAAAAAAAAAAAGTTACATGTTAACTGTGCTTAAATTATCTCAAGCTAATGTTTAGTGTTCATCTTATTGCAGTAAACGTTGTTCACATTTTAGCAAGAGCTTTGGAAAATCTAGGCCTATTCGAACTGCATGCATTTTTTTTAGAATTGGAATTGCTTATCTGAAAATGTATGTATTTGGAGTTTTTATTTTTATATATAATTAATTTGTGTATATGAATTTCTACCCTCTTTGGTTACTGTGGTATGACACAAATATTTGGTAAGATTTGAAGTGTTAAACTTTAAGGTACTACATGTTAAGATACTACATGGTCTTAGAAGTGGAAATCTATTATACATTTGTTAATTAACAATTAGTCTATATAACTATAGATTACTATGAATTTGCTGGTTCAGTTACTGTGAGTATAAATGTTAGAAAAAATACTGAAATGCTTTACAAAGTGGCTTATGAGTTTAAACCTGCTAGTGATTTTTCAAAATGTGAATAGGAATGATTCTGTCTTTCTCTCACTTCATCTGCTTATAACAAGAATAAAAATTCTACAACAGTAATGACTATTTATTTTTAATCATAAAGAAGAATTGTACAAGATATGTGTAAAGAAATTTTACTGAGACATTAAAAGACTTAAGTAAATGTACATTGACCATATTTCTGGATTGGAAGACTCAAAATTGAAAATATATTAATTCTCTGCAAAATAATATGTGAATATAATAGAATACCAAATAAAATTGTAAGAAAATTTGAGGAGAGACAAAAAAAAAATTCCCAGTTTTATTAGAAGAATAAAAAACATGAAAATTGAATATCCAGGAATTTTCTGAAAAAGAATGATAAGAGAAACTTATTATACCAGATTTTTAAATATATTTTAAAGTTACAGGCTGAGTGTGATGGCTCATGCCTATAAACTCAGCACTTTGGGAGTCCAGGGTGGGTGGATCACTTGAGCCCAGGAGTTTGAGACCATCCTGGGCAACATGGAGAGACCCCATCTCTGCAAAACATGCAAAAAAAAATTAGCTGTGGTGCCAGCTACTTGGGAGGCTGAGATGGGAGGATCACTTGAGCCTTGGAGGCTGAGGCTGCAGTGAGCTGAGATGGCACCACTGCACTCCAGCCTGGGTGACAGAGCAAGACCCTGTCTCAGTAAGTAAGTAAGTAAATAAATAAATAAGCTATAAAAATGAAAAGGGCTTGACAAGGGAGCCAGAAAAATCAATGAAACAACAGAATAAATAAGTGGTTAATGGTCATAGGGAGGGATTTTGAGTCAGTGGACAAATGGTAGGTATTCAGTAAAAATTGCCAGGACACTGGAGAAAAATCTGTGGTCAAACAGAAAAAGAAAATTGTATCCCTAATTCATACCTTCTTTCAGAATAAAATTCAAATGAACTACAAATATAAATATTAAAATGTAATTATAAGCATACAGAAGGAAAACTACCCATAATCAAGGCATGGAAAAACTGCCCAAATGCAATATAACCTGAAAAAGGCCAATAAATCTGACTGCAGAAAACTATTTAACACTGAACTGCAGCAATGCTGAAAACAAGATTAAATTTCAAAATGGGGCCAGAGAAATTGTAATATATGAGGCAAAGTGTTACCATAAAAATGAGATGTTTTTCACATCTATTAGTCAAGGTCCTGGCAAAAAACAGACGGTACACTCAAACAGGGTAACTGGAGGAGTTTAGTAAGAGGACATTTTACAAAAGTGTGGACAAGGCTAAGGGAAATCAGCCAAGGGTGATGAAGCACCCCAGGGCTAGCAACAGCCTAGAAGAGATCCATTTCCCACCCTAGGTCAGAATGGAAAAGGGTGGGAGAAGTTGCTGGAATCTCGAATTAGTAGAGACCACCAGATAGAAGCTGTAGCCTTTGGTAGAAGGATACAGCCCACCCACCATCAACCTGGCAGAAAGGAGGCAAAGGAATAATTGCCTCGACCTCGCTCTGCTTCCATCTGTGCTTGTCCCGCCAATGGCTCCATTGGCTGACCTGTAAGGAAGCCAGAGGTCACAGAGCCCACAAATGCTCCAAAGGGCAGGGTGGGGAAGGGTGGGGAGTACATTTGGAGGTGGAAATGGAAAACTCGTCATTGGAAAATATTAAAAGAATGATTTATCAGTGCTGGAGAGGGTGTGGCGAACTGGGGATTCATGGGAGTACATGTTTGTGGTTGCGGAAATATTTCCACCCTTCTGGAGGTTAAGTTGACAACATGAAATGTCAATATCCTGCAACCTACAAATTCTACTTCAAAGGATCTATCATTCAGAACTAGTCAATGAACTAGTATGTGTGTATATACATACCTGTGTATATGTGTATGTGTGTATATATACACATGAATATTCATCACAGCATTGTTTATTACAATGAAAATTTTGTAATAACCTAAATGTCCATTAGTAGGAAGTTGGTTAAATATATTATTGTATTTACAAACT
The DNA here is from genome assembly GCF_003255815.1 of Theropithecus gelada. NCBI lineage: Eukaryota > Metazoa > Chordata > Mammalia > Primates > Cercopithecidae > Theropithecus > Theropithecus gelada. The sequence continues at coordinate 169,644,600 of NC_037669.1, forward strand.
GGATGACTATGCTGACATTAAAATTGATTATTTAGGCTTATATATCTTAATAAGGAAAGATTACCATAATAAATCATTAAATGACAAAATTAATACATGGGGCATATGTGCAGAAAAGAAATCTAAAGGGATATGTACCTAGTGGAAGTGGCAAAATTGTGGGTTGTTTCTGTTTCTTACTTTTATTTCTGGTTATGTGTGTGTTTTTCAATTTTTTCAAACAACAAACATGAATTACTGCTTAGTGGTTGATGGTGTGTTCTAGAAAAAAAGAGGAAATTTTTTTAATGTGGAAGTAACTCTAACAACAGATATTTTGGGCTTTTTTCAATTTGGTTTCTTTCTTGTTTCAAAAGAAAAATGTGTGCCCGTTATTAACCAAGAAAACTAGATAGAGTTCTGCATCGGGCAAATGAGGGCCTCTGAAATAAAAATGGAGAGCTATAAATATTTATAAGAGAATTGTATTTGGTGAGGAAAGATGTTTCTAATGATTTTTTTAAAGTACATTATAGAGTTGCTTCAGCCACGAAAATGACAGGCTCACCACTCATCAAACTCATCTTTTTTTCAGCTTCTAAAATATAGTGTCCACCTCTCAGCATGAATCCAATTACAAATTGCAGTCTTAGTTTTACATTAATATCAAAATAAGACTAACAAAATTTAAGTGTCAAGCACCATACTGTACATAGTATTATTTATGTTTTATAGAGAAATGGGTTTTTAAAAATCCCTCAATATCAATTAGATTAACTGGTTGTTCTTAGCTATTAGGAGAAGGAAAAGACAATTTTTTCATAGAGATAATCAGAAAGTTAGTCTATGAAATAAAAGTATGTCCCATTCCATGAGCTGCATTAAAAAACACAATTTCTGCCTTCAAGTTAAAAATCACAAGTGACCAAATACATTTTTCTTTTCTTCCTCCTAGGACCCCCCTACTAATCATCGTGAAGGTATACAAATATATATATATATACACACACACACACACACACACACACACAAACACACACACAGACTCAGGCATTGGGCAACCAAACATTTATATATATATGAACTAAACTGATGAGTCAAAAGGGATCCCCCAGCACAGCAGAGCTGCACTACCAAAACATAGCCAGACTGCTTCTTTAAGCAGGTCTCTGATCTATTTCTCCTCACTGGATGGGACCTCCCAACCAGGGCCTCCAGCCACCCTTATCCATGTTCTCTGGCCAGAGATTTGATTTATCCCTGGGACAGAGTTCCAAGAGGGAGGAGTGGGCCACCATCTTTGCTGTTTTCACAACTTGAATGTTCCAGTATGTGTCCTTGGAAGATTGCAAGCTATCCAGGGGTGGAAGTGGTACCCCAGCACAGCACAGTGGCTCTACAAAAGAATGGCTAGACTGCTTATTTAAGTGAGTCCCCAATCCCATTCCTCCTGACTGGGTGAGACCTCACAACTAGGGTCTCCAGCTATCTCCTACAGGTGTGTTCAGGCCAGCAACAGGTCTGCACCTCGCTGGGACAGAGCCCCCAGAGGAAGGAGTAGGCTGCCATCTTTGCTGTTTCACAGCCATCACTGGTGATACCTCCAGGTTCTGGAAAAACTGAGATGACTAGAGCAGACCCCCAGCAAACCACAGCAGTCCCATGGAAAAGTGGTCATACTGCTAAAAGGAAAAAGAATCCAAAAAAAAAAAAACCCCATCCAACAACCTCAAAGATTGAAGGTAGATAAGCCCACAAAGATGAAAAAGAATCAGCACAGGAACACTAAAAACTCAAAAAGCCAGAGTGCCCACTTTCCTCCAAATGACCACATCACCTCTCCAGCAATGGTTTGGAACTGGGCTGAGGCTGAGATGGCTTAAATAACAGAAGTAGAATTCAGAATGTGGATAAAAATAAACTTCAGTGAGCTAAAGGAGCACATTGTAACCCAATGCCAGGAAGATAAAAACCATGCTAAAACATTGCAGGGGCTGCCAGACAAAATAGCCAGTATAGAGAGGAACATCACCAACCCGACAGAAATGAAAAACACACTACAAGAATTTCATAATGCAATCGCAAGTATTAATAGCAGAATAAACCAAGTGGAGGAGAGAATCTCAGAGCTTGAGGACTATCTTTCTGAAATAAGGCAGGCAGACAAGAACAGAGGAAAATTTTAAAAATGAAGGAACAAAACCTCTGAAAAATATGGGATTAAGTAAAAAGACCAAATCCACAACTGATTGGCATAGCTAAAAGAGAAGGGGAGAATAGAACCAATTTGGAAAACATATTTCAAGATGTCGTCCATAAGAACTTCCCCAACCTGGCTAGACAGGCCAAAATTCAAATTCAGGAAATGCAGAGAACCCCAGTAAGATACTCCATGAGAAGATCATCCTGAAGACACATAATTATCAGATTCTCCAAAGCTGAAATGGAAGAAAAAAATGTTAAGGGCAGCCAGAAACAAAGGCTAGGTCACCTACAAAAGGACATCCATCAGACCAACAGCAGACCTTTCAGCAGAAACCCTACAAACCAGAAGAGATTTGCGGCCAATATTCAACATTCTTAAAGGAAAGAATTTCCAACTCAGAATTTCATATCCAGCCAAACTAAGCTTCATAAACGAAGGAAAAATAAGATCCTTTTCAGATAAGCAAATGCTGAGGGAATTCATTACCACCAGGCCTGCCTAACAAGTGCTCCTGAAGAAAGCACTAAATATGGAAAGGAAAAACTGTTACTGGCCAGTACAAAGCACACTGAAGTACACAGACCAGTGACACTATAAAGCATCTACATAAACAGCTCTGCAAAGTAATCAGCTAGCATCACGATAACAGGGTCAAATTCATACATAGCAACACTATACCCCAATTAAAAGGGCATAGTATTGGGGCATACTATGGCCCAATTAAAAGACACAGAGTAGCAAGCTGGATAAAGAACCAAGACTCAGTTGGGCATGGTGGCTCATGCCTGTAACCTCAGCACTTTGGGAGGCCAAGGCAGGTGGATCACTTGAGGTCAGGAGTTCAAGACCAGGCTGGCCAACATGACAAAACCCCATCTCTACTAAAAATACAGACACTAGCTGGGCATGGTGGCATGCCCCTGTAGTCCCAGCTACTTGGGAGGCTGAGGCGGGAGAATGGCGTGAACCTGGGAGGCAGAGGCTGCAGTGAGCTGAGATGGTGCCAATGCACTCCACCCTGGCAAGACTCTGCATCAGAAAAAAAAAAAAAAAAAAAGAACCAAGACTCTTTGGCATGCCGTCTTCAAGAAACTCATCTCACATGCAATGACACACATAGGCTCAAAATAAAGGAATGGAGGAAAATTTACCAAGCAAATGGAGAACAGAAAAAAAGTAGGGGTCACAATCCTAGTTTTTAACAAAACAGACTGATATGGTTTGGCTCTGTGTCCCTACCCAAATCTCACCTCGAATTGTAATCCCCATAATCTTCACATGTCAAGGGCAGGACTGAGTAGAGGTAACTAGATCATGGGGACAGTTTTCCCCATGCTATTCTCATGATAATGAGTGAGTCTCACAAGATCCAATGGCCCTAATAAGCTTCTGGCATTTTTTCTGCTTGCGCTTCTCCTTTCTGCCACCCTGTGAAGAAGGTGCCTTTCTTCCCCTTCACCTTCCACCATGATTGTAAGTTTCCTGAGATATTCCCAGACATGTGGAATTGTGAGTCAATTAAACCTCTTTGCTTTGCAAATTACCCAGTCTCAGATTTCCTTATAGCAATTTGAGAATGCACTACTACACAGACTTAAAACCAGCAAAGATCAAAAGAGGCAAAGAAGGGTGTTACATAATGTTAAAGGGTTCAATTCAATAAGAAGAGCTAACTGTCCTAAATATATATGCATCCAAGACAGGGGCACCAAGATTCATAAAGCAAGTTCTTAGAGACCTTAGATTCCCATACAATAATAGTGGGAGAACTTCACATCCCACTGACGATATTAGACAGATCACTGAGACAGAAAATTAATGAAGATATTCAGGACCTGAACTCAGCTCTGGATCAAATGGACCTTATACGTATCTACAGGACTCTCCACCCAAAAACAACAACATATACATTCTTCTCATCACCATGTAGCACTTACTCTAAAATAATCATAAGTGAAATATTCCTCAGCAAATGCAAAATAACTGTAATCATAATATACTCTCAGATGAGAGTACAATCAAATTAGAATTCAAGACTAAGAAATTATCTCAAAACCATACAATTATATGAAAACTGAATAACCTCCTCCTGAATGACTTTTAGGTAAATAATGAAATTGAGGCAGAAATCAAGTTATTTGAAACTAATGAGAACAGAGATACAACATACCAGAATCTCTGAGACACAGCTAACGCAGTGTTAAGAGGAAAATGTATAACACTTAATGTCCATATCAAAAAGCTAGGAAGATCTCATGTTAACAACCTAACATCACAACTAAAAGAACTAGAGAACCAAGAGCAAACAAATCCCAAAGCTAGCAGAAGACAAGAAATAACCAAAAATCAGAGCTGAACTGAAGGAGATAGAGACACAAAAAAATCTTCCAAAAGATCAATGAATCCAGGAACTGGTTTTTTGAAAAAATAATAATAAAATAGACTACTAGCTAGGCTAATAAAGAAGAAAAGGAAGAAGATATAAATAAACAGATAAGGGGGATATTATAACTGATCCCACAGAAATACAAGCAACTATCAGAGAATATTATAAACACCTCTATGCATATAAAGAAAATCTAGAAGAAATGGATAAATTCCTGGACACATACATCCTCCCATTACTGAACCAGGAAGAAATTAAATCCCTGAACAGACCAATAACAAATTCTGAAATTGAGACAATAATAAATAGCCTACGAACCAAAAAAAAACAAGGACCAGATAGATTCACAGCTGAATTCTACCAGAGGTACAAAGATGAACTGGTACTATTCCTACTTAAACTATTCCAAAAAAATTGAGAAGAAGGGCCTCCTCCCTAACTCATTCTATGAGACCAGCATCATCCTGATACCAAAATCTGTCAGAGATACAACAAAAAAGGAAAACTTCAAGCCATATCTTTGATTAACAGCAATGCAAAAATCCTCAACAAAACACTGGCAAACTGAATCCAGCAGCACATCAAAAATCTTATCTAGCACGATCAAGTTGGCTTTATCCTCAGGATGCAAGTTTGGTTCAAAATATGCAAATCAATAAGTGTGATTCATCACATAAACAGAATGAAAGACAAAAACCACATGGTTATCTCAATAGTTGAAGAAAAGGCTTTTGATAAAATTCAGTATCCCTTCATGTTAAAAACTCTCAACAAACTAGGTATTGAAGGAACATACCTCAAAATAATAAGAGCCATACATGACAAACCCACAGCCAACATCATACTAAGTGAGCAAAAGCTGGAAGCATTCCCCTTGAATACTGGCACAAGACAAGGATGCCCCATCTCACCACTCCTATTCAACAAATATTGAAGTCCTAACCAAAGAATCAGGTAAGAAAAATAAATAAAGGGCATTCAACCAAAATAGGAAGAAAGGAAGTAAAACTATCCCTGTTTGTGGATGACATGATCCTATATCTACAAAAGCCCATTGTCTCAGCCCAAAAGCTTCTTATGCTGATAAACAACTTCAGCAAAGTCTCAGGATACAAAATCGATGTGAAAAATCACTAGCATTCCTATACACCAAAAACAGGCAAGGTGAGAGCTAAGTCATGAACAAACTCTCGTTCACAATTGCCACAAAAAGAATTAAATACTAGAAATACAGCTAACTAGGGAGGTGAAAGATCTCTACAAGGAGAACAACAAACCACCTCTCAAAGAAATCAGAGATGACACAAACAAGTGGAAAAACATTCCATGCTCATGGATAGGAAGAATCAATATTGTTTAAATGGCCATACTGTCCAAAGCAATTTATAGATTCAATGCTATTCTCATTAAACTATCATTGACGTTCTTCACAGAACTAGAGAAAGCTATTGTAAGATGCATATGGAATCAAAAAATAGTCCAAATAGCCAAGGCAGTTCTAAGCAAAAAGAACAAAACTGGAAGCATCGTGCTACCCAATGTTAAACTATACTACAGGGCTACAGTAATCAAAACAGCATAGTACTGGTACAAAAACAGACACATAGACCAACGGAGCAGAATACAGAGCCCAGAAATAAGACTGCAGACCTACAACTATCTGATCTTCAAACAAACCTGACAAAAACAAGCAATGGGGGATGGATTGCCTATTCAATAAATGGTACTGGGATAACAGGCTAGCCATAAGCAGAAAACTGAAACTGGACCCCTTCCTTACACCATATACAAAAATTAACTCAAGATGAATTAAATATTTAAAACCCAAAATTATAAAAACCCTGGAAGATAATTGAAGCAATACCATTCAGGACATAGGCACAGACAAAGATTTCATGATGAAGACATCAAAAGCAGTTGCAATGAAAGCAAAAATTGACAAATGGGATCTAATTAAACTAAACAGCTTCTGCACAACAAAAGAAATCTATCAACAGAGTAAATAGACAGCCTACAGAATGGGAGAAAAATTTTGCAAACTATGCATCTGACAAAAGTCTAATATTCCACATCTACAAGGAACTTAAACAAATTTACAAGAAAAAAAAAAACATTAAAAAGTGAAAAAAGGACATTAACTGACACTTCTTAAAAGAAGACATACGTGGGGCCAACAGTCATATGAAAGAAACCTCAACATCACTGATCATTAGAAAAATGAAAATCAAAACCACAATGAGATACCATCTCACACCAGTCAGAAAGGCTATTATTAAAAAGTCAAAAATAATAGAGGCTGGTGAGGCTGTAGAGAAAAAGGAACTCTTATACAGTGTTGGTGGGGGGAGTGTAAATTTGTTCAACCATTGTGGAAGACAGTGTGGTGATTCCTCAAAGACCTAAAATCAGAAATACCATTTGACCCAGCAATTCCATTACTGGGTATATCCCCAAAGAAATATAAATTGTTCTATTATAAAGACACATGCACGTGTATGTTTATCATAGCACTATTCACAATACCAAAGACACAGCATCAACCTAAATGCCCATTAATGATAGACTGACTGGATAAAGAAAATGTGGCACATATATACCATGGAATACTATGCAGCCATGAAAAAGGATAAGATTGTGTCCTTTGCAGGGTGCTGGAGATCATTATCCTTAGCAAACTAACTCAGGAACAAAAAACCAAATACAGCATATTCTCACTTACAAGTGGGGGCTAAATGATGAGAACACGTGTTCTTTATGTGTACAAAGGAGAACAAAACACACTGGGGCCTATCAGAAGTTGGAAGGATGGAGGAGGGAGAGGGTCAGGAAAAATAACTAATGGACACTAGGCTTAATACCTGAGTGATGAAACAATCTGTATAATGAACTCCCAAGATACACGTTTACCTGTGTAGCAAACATGCACATGTACTCCTGAACTTAAAAAAGAAAAATAAAAGAAGATCACCATGGCAAAAAATATATATATATATGCATTTTTATATATATATATATGTGAACTCTAGAGTCAGACTACGATATATATGTATATATAGTATATGTGTATAGAAATAGAGACACATAGATAGATGATTGATTGATTGGCTAGCCAATCACAAAAAAGCAAGAAAGAGAACAGGAGGGAGTCCACTGGCAGACAGGAGAGTTCAAGAAAATCCTGAAAGATGGAAAGAAGAGTGCTTAGGGAAGGAGGCACAGCATAATTTGGACATAGAGGCAGCCATGGAAACAAGGACACAAAGTTGCCTGACTTCTTGACAGAACCCCAGAAGGGCTTTAAATAAAGTTACATCAGAAAGTACATGAAGGTAAAATTAGGAAAATGAATTGGAAGTCAGTGTGATAACCATTTTCCAACATGGTCTTCAATAATCCTAACTCCCTGGTATTCACCTGTTTGGCCCTCTCCTTTATTAAATAAGGAATGGCCCTATGTGGCCAATGGAATATTGAAGTGACAATGAGTGATTTCTGAGGCCAGGTCTTAAAAGACTTTGCAGCTTTCACCTGTTCTCTTGGATGGCTCACTCTGGAGAAGCCAGTTGCCATGCTGTGAGGATACTGAAAGCTTCCCAAGGAGTGGAGAGGAAAGGAATATAGGAAGGGGAAGGCAAGGAAAGAGGGAAGGGAAGAAAAGGGAGAAAATCAGATTGTATACAAAGCAATAGTAATATAAACTGAACCACATTTTCCTAAGAGCAAGTAATCCTGGCTACTGGACACAATTGAGGAATGCCTACATAATGTTGAAAGAAAGATGGTGTGGCACTTATAAGCATGAACTCTAGAGTCGACTGCCTGAGTTTAAATTCCTGGTATTTCCACTTACTAGCTGCCTGACCTAATTTTAACTACTTTCCCCTGCCTCCAAGTATGTGTCAATGGCCAGAGGCAGTTAGATCTGATGAGCAAAACAGAAAAAAAGGATCAGGACTTCTTGGTCAGGTTAGACAGGATGGCTAACAGGAGTAAGGCCTAGCCCAGTGCTGACAGCAACCAGGATAAAGGACTACATCTTCAATCTACCATCTGCAGTAAGAAGCAAAGGAAACCAAAGCCAGTTCTGTGAAGCAGGGGCTAAGAGGGATCAGGAAATTGAAAGAGATTTCCAGGCTTCTTTCCCAAGAGAGAGCTGGAGGAGAAAGCATACAACATGGGTGGGATAGGACCAGTCTGGCAAACTGGCTCCATGTGGTGGGAGTTAGATTACGAAGCTAATGCATCACCAGACTCAGACATTGGGCCACCAAAGAGTATGTTTACAGCTTGCTTCCTAGAAAGAAGGGCAGGATCATCATTTCCAAGACAAGGTCAATTTAACCAAGCAACAGTGGTTAAGAATAAACCCTATTATGTTCATTAAACCGTAATGAATGTCTCTACCCCAAACTATGAGAGCTCCAGGGACAGAGATTGCGTTTTGGTCCATCTTTATCCCCAACGTTTGGCACCTGGTCAGCACTTGATAAATAAAGGAAAGAATGTATAAATGAGGCCGGGCGCAGTGGCTCAAGCCTGTAATCCCAGTACTTTGGGAGGCCGAGGCGGGCGGATCACAAGGTCAGGAGCTCGAGACCATCCTGGCTAACACAGTGAAACCCCGTCTCTACTAAAAAATACAAAAAAAAAACTAGCCGGGCGAGGTGGCGGGCACCTATAGTCCCAGCTACTTGGGAGGCTGAGGCAGGAGAACGGCGTAAACCCGGGAGGCGGAGCTTGCAGTGAGCTGAGATCCGGCCACTGCACTCCAGCCTGGGTGACAGAGCAAGACTCCGTCTCAAAAAAAAAAAAGAATGTATAAATGAAAGGTGACTTTTTTGTGTTGAAATAATTAAAATGGAGGCCTGAAGAATCCTTGAGCAGATGAAGATAGTTAGGCTTCATAAGTGACCTTAACCTTGCTTGATTTAGAAACAAAAGTGAGTTTTAACTTGGGCTACTTCTTGTAAATGCCCATATTAAAAGAAAAATGAAACTTAAGGCTAGCCAATAAGAAGCCAGCAACTAACCTATATAACAAGGGATTTTCCAGCAGGATAGACCACATGTGGCAACTGTAGAACTAAGCAATCAAATCTGGGGGACTACTTCTTTGTCTGCCCTGTAAAAGCCTTCCCCTTCTACTCTGAACCACTTCTGGAAGAGTCCCTAAACCACTTTTGGTTTGGTACTTCCTGATTCACAAGTTGCTCAAACACACACTTAAATTTTTTATCATGCCTCAGTTTATCTTTTAACATTAGAGACTACTGAATTAAACACTAAAGGCTTACGATGGAGATCCAGATCCGGGCTTAGAATTAGTTTATTGCCCAACTGTGGCTGCTCCTTAGAGGCAAGATTCCCCCTGCTACTCTAGTTTCTGCCCTCACAGTGAGTACACGCCTTCTGGCCACTGCCTCCTGCTGGTCACCTCCAGATCACACCCTCTGGAGCCTGAACTGCCCGAAAGGATGCCTGTACCCTGGCAAGGGCATAAATGGCTAGCCATCCCCTCTGGCCCAGCTAGTCAAGATGGCTAAACCTGTCCAAAGCTCTCCTGTCTCTTTTTCTCAGGCATGAGACTCTGCTCTACTGGAGGAGGGTCACACAAAACTCCAACTTCCTTGATTTGTCCCCGGTTGTCTCCACTCTCAGGCATCCCTTATCTTTTCTTTCACTTTTGGGAATGCAGTTCAAACTCACCGCAGTCACTTCCCAGAGAAACTGGCTCAGTGATATACAGACAAGGAAACTGAGTCTCAGAGAAGATGGGAAACTTGTCCCCGACCACAGAGCTGCTAGGTGTCAAAGATAAGATGGGGATTGAGCACCCCATGAAACCTTCAAGACTCTGGTCTTCCAGTAGCAGGCTCCCTGGCTGGCCCAACAGACCATCTTCAATCTCCAAATAAGCACGAACTGCCCTGGGCTGACTCCACTGACCTCCACATACACTTTCCTTCCAGAGCAAGGAAACGCTAGCAATCTCCATGGCCTGTAAATCCTTGAATACACTTTTGTTTCAAAAAGGTCATTTCCAAGCACACATCTTTTTTGAGATGGAGTCTTGCTCTGTTGCCCAGGCTGGAGTGCAGTGGCGCAATCTCGGCTCACTGCAAGCTCCACCTCCCGGGTTCACGCCATTCTCCTGCCTCAGCCTCCCGAGTAGCTAGGAGTATAGGCACCCACCACCACGTCCAGCTAATTTTTTTTTTTTTTTTTTTTTGTATTTTTAGTAGAGACGGGGTTTCGCTGTGTAGCCAGGATGGTCTGGGTCTCCTAACCTCATGATCTACCTGCCTCGGCCTCCCAAAGTGCTGGGATTACAGGCGTGAGCCACCACGCCTGGCCCCAAGCACACATCTTAAAAGCACCTGAGTTTTTGCATTGATCCTAGAAATAAGGCCTCTAACTTCAAGGACAAGAGCAAAATACCATGAATTTGGAACAAATTCAAGGGTCAAGCCTGCCTAAAACAGAGAAAAATAATACAATAATGATGGTGCACTATTTTCAAGGAAATGAGGCTTTGCCATGGTCATGTCCATGTACTAACTAGAACTGCACGTGGCAATCATACTTAGACGAAGACGTCATTTAACGAATAGGTAAGAATTATTTGAGTTAGCAAATCAGAGCATCAATCTGAGCCATTACAAGACCCAGCTTTCAGAGACCTTTCACTTTGTCTCCATAAGCGCAGTTACTGAAGCCTTTTGTTTATTCTATAAAGTATATAAATACCTCTGCCTTGACTCTTATTTACACTTCTGCTTCACTTAAAAACATCCTTTTTTTCTTGATACAGCAAACAGAAACCTTATTTAAAATCCTTTCTGCAGAAGCAATTGTACGCCAAACCTCAGGATCGTTCATTTTACCCAGGCCACAGACTTGCACATGTGCCCCTAGAATCTAAAATAAAAGTTGAAATTATTAAAAATAAAGTCCTTTCTGAATTATCACAAATTTTAAATTGATATTCCTAGGATCAGTGAAATTTTAACATAAGCCTGAATTAACTGTGGATTTAAAAAATAAAGGTAACACGCTCATTTATAAGTGGTATTCCCTAACATGAGGCATTAATAACGATACATTTGCTAAAAATAAAGAAGTCGAAATATGTTACTGTTTATTTCATTAGTTCTACTTTTCTTAATTGTGTGATTGTGGAGAATTTCAACCTATTTTGATAGGCTTTTCAAAAGAAGGCATATTTTTACTATATCTTATTTTCCAAAGTGGCTATTCTCAATGTTATTGAGTTTTAATAGCTTATTGTTGATCATTCGCTTTCATCAGTCCTTCCTTCCAAAAGCACTCAATGCCCATAATACTGGTCATAGCCAAGAACAACCTAAAATATATAGCCCAAACTATGGCACTTCTAACAGCAATGATGGGGACTATTAATAAAGACATCAGGCACAAACTGGCTGTGTCCTAGGCATATTGAAAAGCAAGATCAGCCCAACACAGTAGTCCTCCTCCTGATAATATATTCTATGTAAACACTTTCAAAAGATAAAGCTAAATGCACAAAGATTCTCATTGCTGTAGAATATACATCAGTAAAAAATAAGAAGCAGCCTAATATGGGAGATATTAAGGTATGGGAATATTAGCTTGATTATACATACAATTAGTTGAATATTATATAAATCATTATAATCAATTATGAAAACAGCGTAACAGTATAAAATAGCATGAAAAAATATTTAAAATACAATTTTGAGTGAAAAAAAGACAAATTCATATGAGCACTGGTATTACAACTATGTAAAGTTATATTCAGATATATAAAGACATGACCAGTTACATAATTTGTGAGGCCCAGTACAAAATGAAAATGAGGGTCCTCTTGTTAAACAGTTATTAAGAATCTCCAGCCGGTGACAGTAGAACATTAAACCAATGTTCTATATGAGGCCCATCTCAGTCTGGGACCCTGTGCCACTGTCTCTTCGTCCACTTGTGCTGCTGTAACAAAATACCTTAAACTAGGTAATTTACAAACCACAGAAATTCATTTCTCACAGTTCTAGAGGCTGAGAAGTCCAAGATCAAGGTGCCCATAGATTTGGTGTCTGGTGGGTGCTCACTGTTTCATAGGTGGCACCTTCTTGCTATGTCCTTGCATTCCCAGGGGGCAAACTGGATCCCTCAAGCCTCTTTTATAAGGGCACGAATCCCACCCATGAGGGCTCCACCCTCATGAGCTAACCACCTCCCAAGGGTCCCACCTCCTAATACTACTGCAGTGGAGATCAGGTTTCAACAGATTGATTTTGGAGGGAATCCATTCATTATTTGAATCAACATAGCACATTGCAAAGGTCACAGGACCATGAAGCCTGGAGAAGAACTACTTGAAGAGAGAGAACATTAAAACAAATCAGTTATTTGGAAGGGTCATAGGGTTTTTTGTTTTATCTTCATTATTGTTATAATATTTTTTTCATAAATTTTAATTGGTAACAGCTTTAGATTAACATATAGTAAAATCAACTTTTAACAATATGAATATTTTCTGACACTCTGAAAACAGACACATCCTGGGGCTCCAGCTCTCCATACTGCCTGAGCATCAGTATCTCCCAAGCAGCTTTATACATTCCAAATGTCCACCCCTCACTCTTAGAGACTTTGACTCACTGGTCTGAAACAAGGCAATTGAAACCTAGCTAGGTAGCATCCTAAACTGCCTCTTTCAACAGAAGGATTTCAAGTATTGTATTTGGCCTTCAGGATCTTATTCTCTCTCAAAAAGAACAAAGTTTTCATGACTTAATCATGACTACAAGTCATGTAGGAGGAGGAGTCTCTGGTTTGTGGTTTTGACTTTCATGTTGTGTTGTTTTGTCTGTTTTTAACACTAAACTTGATGTTACTCATCCTGAGGTAAGCTTTCAAAATAGTAAATATACAAGCTATGTAATTCTATGGTGAAATAATATCATATCTGCAAGAAAACCAAGAAGAAATTTTAGATACAGAGAATGAGAAATCTGTTAAGAGAATTGTTGAGATTTTTCCCTTTGTATGGCTTCAAGGTAAGAACAGGCATGGTTTTATATGGAGCTTATTATAGCCCACCACAAACTTATTAATAAGAAACAGTGTTCCAGATATTAGGTCATCAACCAAAGATAAGTGCAAGGTATTATCTTTTTTTTTTTTTTCTTTTTTTTAAGGATGGCCCTAAGAATAAACATTCCTTACTTGATTTCATGACAAATTGAGACATAAGGTAGTGGATAGTGAGAGGGAGATCAAAAGACCCCCCTTTTGTAGCTGATAAATAGGTTGGAAGAAATGTAATTTATTTAATTATTGTTATACTTTAAGTTCTAGGGTACATGTGCACAATGTGCAGGTTTGTTACATATGTATATATGTGCCATGTTGGTTTGCTGCACCCATCAGCTCATCATTTACATTAGGTACTTCTCCTAATGCTATCCCTTTCCCAGCTCCCCACCCCACAACAGGCCCCGGTATGTGATATTCCCCTCCCTGTGTCCATGTGTTCTCATTGTTCAACTCCCATTTATTAGTGAGAACATGCAGTGTTTGGTTTTCTATCCTTGTGATAGTTTGCTTAGAATGAGGGTTTCCAGCTTCATCCATGTCCCTGCAAAGGATATGAACTCATCCTTTGTTATGGCTGCATAGTATTCTGTGGTATATATGGGCCACATATTCTTAATTCAGTCTATTATTGATCAACATTTGGGTTGGTTCCAAGTCTTTGATATTGTGAATAATGCCGCAATAAACATACATGTGCATTTGTCTTTATAGTAGCATGATTTATAATCCTTTGGGTATATACCCAGTGATGGGAATGCTGGATCAAATGGTATTTCTAGCTCTAGATATTTGAGGAATTGCCACACTGTCTTCCACAATGGTTGAACTAATTTACACTCCCACCAACAGTGTAAAAGTGTTCCTACTTCTCCACATCCTCTCCAGCATCTGTTGTTTCCTGACTTTTTAATGATCACCATTTTAACTGGCTTGAGATGGTATCTCATTGTGGTTTTGATTTGCATTTCTCTCATGACCAGTGATGATGAGCATTTTTTCCTATATCTGTTGGCTGCATAAATGTTTTCTTTCGAGAAGTGTCTGTTCATATCGTTTGCCCACTTTTTGATGAGGTTGTTTTATTCTTGTAAATTTGTTTCAGTTCTTTGTAGATTCCGGATATCAGCCCTTTGACAGATGGGTAGATTGCAAAGATTTTTCTCCCATTCTGTAGGTTGCCTGTTCACTCTGATCATAATTTCTTTTGCTGTGCAGAAGCTCTTTAATTAGATCCCACTTGTCTATTTTGGCTGTTGTTGCCATTGCTTTTGGTGTTTTAGTCATGAAATCTTTGCCGATGCCTATGTCCCGAATGGTATTGCCTAGGTTTTCTTCTAGGGTTTTTGTGGTTTTAGGTCTTATATCTAAGTCTTTAATCCATCTTGAATTAATCTTTGTGTAAGGTGTAAGGAAGGGATCCAGTTTCAGCTTTCTACATATGGCTAGCCAGTTTTCCCAGCACCATTTATTAAATAGGGAATCCTTTCCCCATTGCTTGTTTCAGTCAGGCTTGTCAAAGATCAGATGGTTGTAGATGTGTGGTGTTATTGCTGAGGTCTTTGTTCTGTTCCATTGCTCTATATATCTGTTTTGGTACCATCACCATGCTGTTTTGGTTACTGTAGCCTTGTAGCGTAGTTTGAAGTCAGGTAGTGTGATACCTCCAGCTTTGTTCTTTTTGTTTAGGATTGTCTTGGCTATGCAGGCTCTTTTTGGTTCCATATGAACTTTAAAGTAGTTTTTTCCAATTCTGTGAAGAAAGTCATTGGTAGCTTGATGGGGATATCATTGATTCTATAAATTACCTTAGGCAGTATGGCCATTTTCATGATATTGATTCTTCCTATCCGTGAACATGAAATGTTCTTCCATTTGTTTGTGTCCTATTTTATTTCATTGAGCAGTGGTTTATAGTTCTCCTTGAAGAGGCCCTTTACATCCCTTATAAGTTGGATTCCTAAGTATTTTATTCTCTTTGTAGCAATTGTGAATGGGAGTTCACTCATTATTTGGCTGTTTGTCTGTTCTTGGTGTATAGGAATGCTTGTGATTTTTGCACATAGATTTTTGTATCCTGAGACTTTGCTGAAGTTGCTTATCAGCTTAAGGAGATTTGGGGCTGAGCCAATGGTGTTTTCTAAATATACAATCATATCATCTGCAAACAGAGACAATTTGACTGCCTCTTTTCGTAATGGAATACCCTTTATTTCTTTATCTTGCCTGATTGCCCTGGCCAGAACTTCCAATACTATGTTGAATAGGAGTGGTGAGAGAGGGCATCCTTGTTTGTGCCAGTTTTCAAAGAGAATGCTTCCAGTATTTGCCCATTCAGTATGATATTGGCTGTGGGTCTGTCATGAATAGCTCTTATTATTTTGAGATATGTTCCATCAGTACCCAGTTTATTGAGAGTTTTTAGCATGAAATGTTGTTGAATTTTGTCAAAGGCCTTTTCTGCATCTATTGAGATAATCATGTGGTTTTTGTCATTGGTTCTGTTTATGTGATGAATTTCATTTATTGATTTGTGTACGTTGAACCAGACTTGCATGCCAGGGATGAAGCCATGCTGATCGTGATGGATGAGCTTTTTGATGTGCTGCTAGATTCGGTTTGCCAGGATTTTATTGAGAATTTTTGCATCGATATTCATCAGGGATATTGATCTAAAATTCTCTTTTTTTTGTTGTGTCTCAACCAGGCTTTGGTATCAGGATAACGCTGGCCTCATAAAATGAGTTAGGGATGATTCCCTCTTTTTCTATTGATTGGAATAGTTCAGAAGGAATGGTACCAGCTCCTCTTTGTACCTCTGCTAGAATTCAGCTGTGAATCCGTCTGGTCCCGGACTTTCTTTGTTGGTAGGCTATTAATTATTGCCTCAATTTCAGAGCCTGTTATTGGTCTATTCAGAGATTCAACTTCTTCCTGGTTTAGTCTTGGGAGGGTGTATGTGTCCAGGAATTTATCCATTTCTTCTAGATTTTCTAGTTTATTTGCATAGAGGTATTTATAGTATTCTCTGATGGTAGTTTGTATTTCTGTGGGATCAGTGGTGATATCCTCTTTATCATTTTTTATATCTCTTTGATTCTTCTCCCTTTTCTTATTAGTCTTGCTAGTGGTCTATTTTGTAGATCATTTCAAAAAACCAGCTCCTGGATTCATTGATTTTTGAAGGGTTTTTTGTGTCTCTATCTCCTTCAGTTCTTCTCTGATCTTAGTTATTTCTTATATTCTGCTAGCTTTTGAATTTGTTTGCTCTTGCTTCTCTAGTTCTTTTAATTGTGATGTTAGGGTGTTGATTTTAAATCTCTCCTGCTTTCTCTTGTGGGCATTTAGTGCTATAAATTTCCCTCTACGCACTGCTTTTAATGTGTCCCAGAGATTCTGGTACTTTGTGTCTTTGTTCTCATTGCTTTCAAAGAACATCTTTATTTCGGCCTTCATTTTGTTATTTACCCAGTAATCATTCAGGAGCAGGTTGTTCAGTTTCCATGCAGTCTTGAGTGAGTTTCTTAACCCTGAGTTCTAATTTGATTGCACTGTGGTCTGAGAGACAGTTTATTGTGATTTCTGGTTTTTTTTTACATTTGCTGAGGAGTGTTTTACTTCCAATTATGTGGTCAGTTTTAGAATAAGTGTGACGTGGTGCTGAGAAGAATGTATATTCTGTTGATTTGGGATGGAGAGTTCTGTAGATATCTACTAGGTCTGCTTCGTCCAGAGCTGAGTTCAAGTCCTGGATATCCTTGTTAACCTTCTGTCTCATCGATCTAATATTAACAGTGGGATGTTAAAGTCTCCCATGATTATTGTGTGGGAGTTTAAGTCTCTTTGTAGGTCTCTAAGAACTTGCTTTATCAATCTGAGTGCTCCTGTATTGGGTGCATATATATTTAGGATAGTTAGTTCTTCTTGTTGAATTGTATTTTACCATTATGTAATGTCCTTCTTTGTCTCTTTTGATCTTTGTTGGTGTAAAGTCTGTTTTATCAGAGACCAGGATTGCAAACCCTGCCTTTTTTTTTTTTTTTTTTTTTTTTTTTTTGCTTTGCATTTGCTTTGTGGGTCTTCCTCCATTCCTTTATTTTGAACCATGTGTGTCTTTGCACGTGAGATGGGTCTCCTGAATACAGCACACTGATGGGTCTTGACTCGTTATCCAATTTGCCAGTCTGTGTCTTTCAATTGGGGCATTTACCCCATTTACATTTAAGGTTAATATTGTTATGTGTGAATTTGATCCTGTCATTATGATGTTCACTGGTTATTTTGCCCGTCAGTTGATGCAGTTTCTTCCTAGCATTGATGGTCTTTACAATTTGGTATGTTTTTGCAGTGACTGGTATCAGATGTTTCTTTCCATGTTTAGTGCTTCCTTCAGGAGCTCTTGTAAGGCAGGCCTGGTGGTGACAAAATCTCTCAGCATTTGCTTGTCTGTAAAGGATTTTATTTCTCCTTCACTTATGAATCTTAGTTTGGCTCGATATGAAATTCTGGGTTGCAAATTCTTTAAGAATGTTGAATATTGGCTCCCACTCTCTTCTGGCTTGTGGGGTTTCTGCCCAGAGACCCACTGTTAGTCTGATGGGCTTCCCTTTGTGGGTAATCTGACCTTTCTCTCTGGCTGCCTTTAACATTTTTTCCTTCATTTCAACCTTCATGATTCTGACAATTATGTGTCTTGGGGTTGCTCTTCTTGAGGAGTATCTTTGTGGTGTTCTCCATATTTCCTGAATTTGAATGTTGGCCTGCCTTGCTAGGCTGGAGAAGTTCTCCTGGATAATATCCTGAAGAGTGTTTTCTAACTTGGTTCCATTCTCCCTCTCACTTTCAGGTGCACCAATCAAATGTAGATTTGGTCTTTTCACATAGTTCCATATTTCTTGGAGGCCATGTTTGTTCCTTTTCACTCTTTTTTCTCTAATCTTGTCCTCTCACTTTATTTCATTAATTTCATCATCAATCACCAATATTCTTTCTTCAGCTTGATTGAATCGGCTATTGAAGCTTGTGCATGTGTCAACAAGTTCTCGAACTGTGGTTTTCTGCTGCATCAGGTCATTTAAGCTCTTCTCTACTCTGTTTATTCTATTTAGCCATTCATTTAACTTTTTTTCAAGATTTTTAGCTTTCTTGTGATGGGTTAGAACATGCTCATTTAGCTTGGAGAAGTTTGTTATTACTAACCTTCTGAAGCCTACTTCTGTCAACTCGTCAAACTCATTCTTCATCTAGTTTTTTCCCCTTGCTGGAGTGGAGTTGTGTTACTTTGGAGAAGAGGCATTCTGTTTTTTGGAATTTTCAGCCTTTCCGCTCTGGTTTCTCCCCATCTTTGTGGTTTTATCTACCTTTGTTCTTTGATGTTGGTGACCTACAGATGGGGTTTTGGTGTAGATGTCCATTTTGTTGATTTGGTACTATTTCTTTCTGTTTGTTACTTTTCCTTCTCACAGACAGGCCCCTCAACTGCAGGTCTGTTGGAGTTTGCTGGAGGTCCACTCCAGACCTTGTTTGCCTGGGTATCACCAGCAGAGGCTGAAGAACAGCAAATATTGGTGGCTGATGCTTCCTCTAGAAGCTTCATCCCAGAGGGGCACCCGCCTGTATGAGGTGTCTGTCGGCCCCTACTAGGAGGTGTTTCCCAGTTAGGCTACACGGGGATCAGGGACCCACTTGAGGAGGCAGTCTGTCCATTATTGAATCTTGAATGTTGTGCTGGGAGAACCACTGCTCTCTTCAGAGCTATCAGGCAGGGATGTTTAAGTCTGTAGAAGCTGTCTGCTGCCTTTTGTTCAGATATGTCCTGCCCCCAGAGGTGGGATCAAATCGAAGATATTTTGATCCAGGTAGATGGCACATCCACCATGCAGTTCCTGGCACAGGCATCAACTCCTACGCAAGCACTATTTGCCCAGCAAGGTCTGTCCTGGGCACTGGCAGGGTCAGGTACTCACTTTCAGGTGCCAACTATGCACTTGCACAACCCTGAGAGCAGGTGCCTTCTTAAATGTTGTGCCCTGGGCCTCTCACTTTTCTCAGCCTAGTCCAGGCCTTGGACACAAGTGTGGGAATTTATAGCATCTGTTTGTATCTCTGTCTTCTTGACTCAAACCAAATAACAATTTTCTCCCTTAATAGATTTTTTTAGAGAAAGTTCTCAATCATCAGAGTATAATTATTTAAATTCGATATTATCTTCAGTAAGTCAGGCTTTCAAACATCCATTAACAATATGTCAAAGTATGCCTAATTAAATCCTTGGATGACATAAAAAGAATCTCTGTACTATTTATTCTGTATCATTAAAACCTAAAATGACCTTTAAACAAAATGTTACCATTACTTCCTCATTCTAGAGAAGACAAGCACCAGCAACCTTATGCAGAAAAGCTAGTTCTACTTTAGTATGCTGGTCTTCATCAATCCAAAGAGTGAAAGGAGTGGAGAGAAAATTCTTACAGAGGGAGAAAGAAAGATCTGGATGACATGTCCAGCCTTGGCTGCCTTCAGCTTACCTCAGTTTTAGGTGCTGATGTTTTCTTCTTTTTTTTTTTTTTTTTTTGGTATGTTGAAAATGTAATTTTAATAGTTAATTCTTCATCTTACGTAGGAGCACAATAAAATACACCCCAATCTGAAGAAACTCCAGAATTACGAGAAAAAGAGTGAAGAAAATTCAGATGGGCTACAATATCCATTACCTTAAACTGCAAGAGACAAGGTTCCAACCCAAGGTTAACATTTATGTATTTATGACTGGCTACATTTTTGACTTAAAAATTACAAGAATCAGGAATTAGATATGAAGAGAAGTGGGAAAGAACAGTTTTGTGAGGGGAGAAATTCTGTCAATAAAGAAGAAAAATTACTGAATTCCAAATTAAAGAATAAAAGGAGCTCCCATAGCAAATACTAGAGGGATGAAAGCAAGAATCATTAATTGAGGACGTGCTACTCTCAAAGGAATAAACCTTTCTGATGACACGCAAGCTGGATGCTTGAGATCTGCTCATCAGGTTTATAAGGAAGACTCACAAATGCCTCAGCAAATCCCAAATGATTATCAGATCAGTGTTTCTTAATAACACACATGAAAGGTTACAGATGAAATTTTCAGACAAGAACCAAGAAAAAGGTCATAATAGCCCCAGTCCCACCAAGTTAGATGTTGCAGCTCTTGCTAGCCAGAGTTTGTGGAACAAACTTGGTGCAGGAGCATGAACATTACCTGAGAGCTTGCAGGAAATACAGAATCTCAGGTCCCACCCCAGACCTGCCGCATCAGTATCTGTAGTTTAACAAGATCCACTGGTGATCTGGAGACACACTAACATTTGGAAGGTATGCTCTGTTTCAGCCCATCCTTTGTCCAACAGGGTCTGAAGTCTCATTTCTGTTATAAGCGAAGGGACCAGCCAAGGCTAGCCTGTCTCCAAGCAGTTGTAGGGTCTCTATCCTAATCCTTGATGTGTTTGCCCAAGTCTTACCATGGATTTCTGCCGTGGTTGCTGTGATGGTTAATATTAAGTGTCAACTTCATTAGATTGAAGGATGCAAAATATTGTTCCTGGGTGTGTCTGTGAGGGTGTTGCCAAAAGAGATGAACATTTGAATCAGTGGACTGGGAGAGGTAGACCCACCTTCAATATGAGTGGGCACCATCTAATTAACTGCCAGCACAGCTAGAAAAAAGCTGGCAGAAGGAGGTGGAAAAGCCGACTTGCTGAGACTTCCGGCCTTTATCTTTCTCCCATGCTGGATGCTTCCTGCCCTCGAACATCAGACTCCAAGTTCTTCAACTTCTGGACTCTTGGACTTACACCAGTGATTTGCCAGGGCTCTCAGGCCTTCGGCCACAGACTGAAGGCTGCACTGTCGACTTCCCTACTTTCGAAGTTTTGGGACTTGGACTGGCTTCCTTCCTCCTCAGCTTGCAGACGGCCTATTGTGGGACCTCACCTTGTGATTGTGTGAGTCGATACTCCTTCATAAACTCCCCTTCATACATACATCTATCCTATTAGTTCTGTCTCTAGAGAACCCTGACCAATACAGTTGCTAATTAGCAGACTGAGACTTACACTCTGCCTTGATTCATACTCTGTGAATCCCACACTTCACCCCAAAGAAGTTGGGAAACTGACAGGGGCATTTTTTGTTGTCACAGTGAATTGGATGTGATATTTAGTGGACAGGAGTCACGGATGCTAAATGTCCTGACATCCACAGGATAGTCCTGCACACAAAGAATGTACACATTCCATTAAAATGTCAAGTATTCCACTGCACATTCCGTTAGATGAAACATGCATGCATAAATATGAGCCTAGAGGGTAACTTCATTTCACACATGAACACAAAGTATTTTTGTAGGAATGCAACTACTGTGCAAATCAAGGGAAAAAATAGACTTTGTTTTCATCAGAGTTTTACCACGAATTGTTCATGAATTGCCTAAAAAAAAAAAAATCACATGAATAATGGCAACAACACTTCTGGTAATTCAATTGCCAATTCAACACACCTGTGTCCAGCTCTATTCATAAGCTTTCTCTTTCTCAGTGTAATGCTCTGACTTCTTCATTATGTCTTCTAGGACCAGGCTACTCACAAAGTGTATTCCATGTGCCAACAGCATCAGTATCACCTGCCAGTTTGTGAGAAATGTGAAATCTCAAGGCCCACCCCACACCTACTGAACCAGAATATGCTTTTTAATAGGATCCCTGGATATTTGTATGCACAGTCAAGTTTGAGAAGCACTGTTCCAGTGTATTTCTGCGTAGGCATTATATATTAAAAATAAATAGTATTATTTACTTTTACTTCTTCTCTATTTTATAGTTAGAGCATAGTGTTTTTAAAAATTATGTTTGTAGGTAGATTATCAATAAATGTTAAGTGTAACAAAACATCTGTTTGAAATGGAGGAAACTGGGTGGAAGAGGGTTGAGAATCACCTAGTTGGGACCTGGCCATCTGCCCGGTTATTGATTATCTACTTTCTTGAGCCCACCACTAGCTGAAGACTTGGAGCCACCCAAATTATGGTATCACCATTGATTGAAACTCCTGCTGCTGCCACTCACAAATCAGATGGATCCCCTTCAATAATCACATCAATCTCAATCAAGGCCAAATCCCAAGACTCTGTGGGATAGAAACTATCTTTCCACTGACAAGCCATCCTCTTTCTCTTGAAGATCAGACTCATAACCAAGTTCCTGCCATGCGACAAAATTTTCTCCCATACCCATGTAAGTTTTCCAAATCCTAATATGCTCTGCGAGTGATCCCGCCATTTATGAAGAAGATACAGATATAGTCTATTCGCATTCAAATTTGAGGATTCTATGTGAAATTTTCTGAGCTTCTGGAATGTTGTATACACTCACATCCAACTTAACACAAAAATACATTTTTTAAGCAAAATATGAATGATTTGGTGGGGGTGAGAGGAATTGGAACTAATAATGTATTATATGTTATTATTCCTCATTATGGCATAAGCACTCAAAGAACTGTTTATTTCAATTATAAAAGCTGAATGATACAATCTTAGTTTGGATTACTCCACTGCAAAGAGAATTAGGAACTTAATTATCCAAGCTTCTGCTTCACAAATTATCTAGGAAAATCTAGTCATTTCTGAATACAGCAAAATTTGATATACATATGATGCATGATGGAATTATAACTTGCACAAAACTTTTAGGGGCTCCCATGATGTTAAGATATTTTTAATACTCACCGTATTATTGGGCCTTTTCATGTAATTCCCATCAATCAAAAGAGAAGTAGTAATTTACCAGTATATTTCCTGGTCAGGGGCTTGGTATAAATCATTTGCACAGTCACATTACACAAACTTTTCTTCATTATATACTAGAAATAATTTTTTATTTCAACCATCCTACCCTGAATCACCACCTCCAAACTTGTAGTTTAATAACATGACTTGTTCCATGACACAGCCTATAGACCTTTGAGATAGTACAGATGTGAAGCAGGAAGGAGTAGCTAAAAAAGTCAGAAAACCGGTACTTAACCCTTGTTGTGCCAGTTATCAGCTATGAGATTTCAGTCATTATATCAAACTCTGAGAATCAGTTTTCACATCTACAAAAGAAGAGAGTAGACCAAATGCTCTATAGCATTCTTTCCATCTTTAAAATTTTGTGATTATATTCAGACCAAACACAAGCGTGTTCTATAAACTATAAAACAAAACCTTATAACATTTTTAATTCGACCTTGATATTAGATCGCTTGGTTTTATAAAGGATTATAACTGTTATTGGTTATTGACATGGTTTGGATTTGTGTCCCCATCCAAATCTCATGTCAAATTGTAATCTCCAGTGTTGGAGGAGGGGCCTGGTAGAATGTGATTGGATCATGGAGGCTGACTTCCCCCTTGCTGTTCTCATGATAGTGAGTGAGTTCCCATGAGATCTGGTTATTAAAAGTGTATAGCACCTCCCCCTTCTCTCTTCCTCTTGCTCTGGCCACGTGAGACATGACTCTTTCTCTTTGCCTTCCACCATAATTGTAAGTTTCCTGAGGCCTCCTCAGCCATGCTTCCTGTACTGCCTGCAGAAACATATGCCAATTAAACCTCTTTTCTTTATAAATTATCCAATCTCAGATAGTTCTTTGTAGCAATATAAGAATGAACCAATACAGTTATGTATGCTCATGAAAGGAAGCAATGTCATGCTTAATTTTAAAAACCACATATAATTAATGTCTGTAAGTAGTATTTTAACTTTTTAACCCTCCTGACTAAAATCCGTTAGCATTTCTGGCTAACTGGAATTCAGGGAGGCAGAAGTTGAGTTACAAACCCCAAGGCAAAGGAAGCATGCAGACAGGCAGGGTGTTGAAATTGTTAGAGGTAAAGGGGGAAAAGCCGTTAATGTAATGGAACTGAACTGGGGTCTGCCCATTCAACACAGTAAAACCAAATACCCACACTGAGGTTTTACAGCTGGAGAAACAAGGGCATTCATTGCAGAACGCCAAGCAAGGAGAATCTGACAGCTCACACTTAAGACCCAACCTCCTAGATGGCTTACAATCAAGGGTTTTTAAAGGCAGGGGTAAATTTCAGAAAAGTAGAAGTTACTAACAAAATCATAAATCAATACATGGAAGTTATACATTGGTTATATCTTGAAGCAGGGGATATCTTGAAGCAGGGGAGCTTACCCGTCATAGGTAGATTCAAAGAGTCCCTGATTTGCAATTGATTAAGGAAGGAAAGCTTTGTCTAAACACTTGGGTTCAGCAGAAAGGAATGTTAAGCTCTAGCCTGTGGGCATAATTTCTCCAGGTCCCTCGGGAAGAAATTTAGAACAAAGAACAAAAGTTGGAGTTAAGTCCCTAGTTCCCACTTATCTGAGGTCTATGTGCCAATGGATGGCATTTTCCATTTGGTGGGGGTCCAGGTTTCTGAAAAACAACTCAAGGATATGTGTTATCTTTTGTTTCTATAGGGAACCAAACATTTTATGGCTCTAACTTCCTTGGCTATTGTTTTAAGCTATTGTTACCTTCTTGCTTGTCAGGTTGCTCATTTATTTTTCAAAGCTAGCTGGGTACCTGGAATTCTCCTTGAAGAAACTCAAGATTTTCCTTTATTTTTATGCTTGAGAGGGCCCAGCAGGCCCCTAAGAGGAGTCCCTGCTGTGTCTCAGTAACACATATGCAAATAACTTAGGGTTGGTTAAATTTCTAAACTCCAAAGACCTAAATTTGATCAGTTTGAAAAATTACATTTGTATAGGTTATAATCTAACTTTTTAATAAAATCTTTTTCATAATTTTGCAAGAGAAGAAAACCTTGTGTTTGCTAAACAGCCTTTGGCAACTTGCCAAAATCTACCAAAATGTAAAGTGTGTATAACCTTTGATTCAACAGTTCTGCTTCTCCAATTCTGTTCAGCAGTAATACTGGCTCATACACAGAAAGATATGCATTCATTGCCCGGTGATTTGTAATAGAAAAAAATGGGAGACCACCTACGTAAATGGCTAACAGCAAGACAGTGGCTATGTATATCTGGGCTATGAAACATTGTATGAACTTTTTATTGTAAAATAATTTTTTTATTATTATTTTATTTATTTTATTGTAAAATAATTTTTTTATTATTATTCTCAGGTTTAGAGAAAAGTTACAAAAATAGTACAAAGAATTCCCATATATCCTTTACACAGACTGTCAAAATTAACATTTTATCACAAGTGCTTTATTCTTTTCTCCTTCTCTACATATATATATGAATATACATATATAAATATGTGTGTATATGCATAAACATATATGTGTATATATATGCATATGTATAATGTAGATATATGTATATATGTGCACATATAATATGTATATACACACATACACATATATGCATTAGTCATTTTCAGCAAAATTCATAAACTTTTTTTCTCCTAGTCCAGGACCAGGCATTCCATTTACTTGTCATGTCTCTCGAGTCTACCTTAATCTGGAATAGTTCCTTGGTTTTCCTTTTGTGTAGAGCACCCTTTACACAACAAACTGCATTTTACAGAAAGACTCCATTTTATATTTCATAGGGTACCTTGCCAACAAAAATAAGATGCTTAGCTTAATTAACAAATAAAAAAAATAAAGACTGCATCCAACCAGAGAAGGATACAAACAAACACATTCTTACACCTTCAGTAGCTCGAAAAGGCCATCTTAACTGACATTGTCTCACAGTCACTCATGATAAGAACTCAGCATCTGCCACAGAAGGCTGTACCACATCAAAGACTCTTCCTTGTGAGACCGACAGACTGCCCAGCCCAGCCCAGCCCAGGACTCCTTTTATCTTCTTTAACCATCCTGGACTGGTAGTTTACCACCCCTTTCTCCTATCTGTTTTTTCTTCTTGATGTTACATGTTACTTTGTTTGTTGTGAAATGTTTAATCCATAACATTTATATATTGATTAAGTATACTATTATGTGTGGTTTGCAACACTGACTGACTTGTGGAGTGGCTTGAGCCTGTGTGCATGTGGCTCTGACTACCGAATGAACAGGAAGTGCTAAGGAGAATTGCCTCCTTGGAAATTCTGTGTGGTTTGTGACTCTTGTGATTGAAACAGGATTAATAAAAGCCTGACCTTATGGAAAGACACAAACATGCATAAACCTGGTTATCTCTAACTTTGCAGTGGTCACGACACCATTGTCTTTCATGACTGACTTTTTTTTTAACCCAGGATCTTACTCTATCACCCAGGCTGGAGTGCAGTGGTATGATCATATCTCACTGCAGCCTCAAACTCCTGGGCTCAAGTGATCCTCCCACCACACCTCCCAAGAAACCAGGACTACAGGTCTGTGCCACCACACCCAGGGACCTTGACATTCTTAAACAGTACAGGCAACCAGGCACAATGGCTCATGCCTATGATTCCAGCATTTTAGGAGGCCAAGGAGGGAGGATTGCTTGAGCCCAAGAGTTCAAGACCAGCCTGGGCAACATGGTGAGACCCTGTCTCTACAAAAACACATTTAAAAATTTGCCGGGTGTAGCAGCACACATCTGTGGTCCCAGCAACTCCAGAGGCTGAGGCAGAAGGATAACTTAAGCCTGGGAGGTTGAGGCTGCAGTGAGCCACAATCACTCCACTGCACTCCAGCCTAGCCAACAGAGAGAGACCCTGTCTCTTAAATAAATAGTTCACTCCAATTATTTTTGTAGAATGCCTCCTAATTTGGATATGTATGAGGTTTCCTCATATTATATAGCCGTTTCTCATGTAAGTAAATATATACGTAATGACATTTAAGACCTCGAGATAGTTTGCTAATAGAAAGGGGGAGCATATTTGTCGTCACAGCAGGAAACAGATGGCCCACTCAAAGGATTTAACTGAAACTGTTCTAATGAAGAGAATCTTTTCTCAGGTGTGGACAGAGTCAAAGACGCAGCAAGAGATTGAGGAAACCCACACAGGATGGTAATACACCAGGGATCAGCACCGGCAGGAAGCGTTACCAGCCTTAAACTGAGAGAATAGTTACAGCTGGAGCTAAGGAAAGGGGGCCACCGGGCAGCAGCTGAAGCCACAGAGGAACCTGAGTTGGGAAAGGGTCAGGGTTATAAATACCCCAACTTCCTTATTACTCTCCAGCCTCACACCAGTGCCTCCCATTAGTCAAAACAAACCAGAAGCAAGAGGAGAAGGAACCCAAGATAATATATTCCACAGAAGACAGCTCTCCAGGGGACATTACAGGACAGAAAAGATGGAGAACAGAACCGGGGCAGAGGGACAAACAGAGAACTACCAGCACCAGAGCACATTCTAGTGACTGACAATATGAAACAAGATGTCAGCTTGGATTCATCTCATGGTACAGAATTTCCACTAAGGGGTAGGGCTGAAGACAGAGTTACTAAACACTCCATGTTTTTATGTGCACAAAGCAGCCAACATTGAGGCCACCCACCTCCCACAGCCCTTACAAGAGGAAACAAAAATGCAGAAGCAGTCCTACCACCCACCACCCCATGACCCTCTTTTAGTCTATGTGAAAAGAGAACTAAGAGGGGAGGGGATCACCAGCCTTAGCAATTCATGGCAAGAGTCCATTCCCTCTAGTTCCCATGGAGGATTGGGAAAGGATTGCTTCCCTTTCCCCAAAACAAGGTAGGCAATCTCCACTGATGCTCCAAGAGAATTACTTGTAAAGATTTGGGGTGACTGCAAGGATAAAAGACTGGCATTTTATCCCTATCTGATGTCTGCTTATGCAGATGATCTGATGATCTGCTCCACGCTACCTACGTAGCAAAGAGCACACAGAGATGACAAGCAGGAATAGGGAAGGTGCCAGGTAGGAAGAAAGTCAGAATTGCCTGAGTCCTTGATTTCTGAGAGACATGGGAGATGGGATCCTGCATGTCTGCCAGCTTTGGAGGTGGGTAGTTTCAGCAAGCAGTTGAGACTGAAAGAACCCTTCTTAGAACTACCATAGGTGGGTGTGGCAGAGGAAAAACATGGGCCTCATCAGAGAATGAGACTGGATACCATCCTTGGCTGGAACAGGTATCTAAATATGACAAAAGGATACCTATGACCACTGCTGCTGATGGAAACAAGCCTCTCTTAGGTGGGGCATATTGATACTTTCACCATCCTCACTGAGCTCACACAGGCTGGAATAGCAAATACAGTCACCAAGAAAAAGCTGTAAGCAAGCTCCCTTCCCCCGCTCCCACACAGACCCAAGCAGCTAGAGCCACACATAGCTCTGCTCTTCACTGAGGCTGGGGAGGAAACCCTCTCCAAATTGCACATAAGACTGAAGTTTTAAAATAAGTATAACGTGAAATGCCAAAAATAAAACCACTTTAATAGTAACTGAAAGTAACGGGAAAGCTATAGAAAAGGGCTGAGTTTCATTAAGGAACCTACTTACCACCCAAAAAAAAAAGGGAAATTTAAAATGTCACATATGGGAGAAAGTCATTTTTTAAAAATTGAATCATTTCATATTTATGTTCCAATGAATTGTTCTCCTCAATAATTACCTTCATATTTTAAAAGTTAAATATATGCAAGTAAAAAGAATTGGAAGGTCACATATCAACTGTTAATAGTAATTTCATATATGAAGGGAAGAGATTATGGAAAGTAGCAAGGATTGAAGGTACATTTTTCCATCTTCTGTCTTCTTTGGCATTTGAAACTTATAATAAGCATGAATTGTGCATTGCTTATGGAATTATTCTAAGTAAAAAACAAAGGGTTTTTCTTGTACTTTATCAAGCATTGTTAGCTTCTCAATTATTAGTAATTTATGGTAAGAGTCAGAGGGAATGACACGTGCAAAGCCTTTATCATAAATCCTGGCAAAAAGATGCTCGCTTAGTTCCCTTTCCCTGGTCCTCCTATTAATACCTTTGTCATTAGTATCTTACACTAACTGTGATGGCTCAAATGTCATTTTATGCTTAAAAAAGGAAAAATGTAAGAAATACTGTAAATGCAATTATGCCCTTAATTTTCATTCCCTTTTTAAGAATCCATATTAAAAATTTTCTTCAGAGATGAACTTAGCATTTTTTTCAGTGTTTTTAGTATCCTTATACTTACTGAATTCTTCTTACGTTCCTTTTGCAGCCTCAAGGTTTTCCTTTCTCTACTTGATTCTGATGTGTCTTTATCCAGATCAACCTCTCCACTGGGAGGCACCTCTAATGGGCCTCCCAGAAAGGCATAAGTGAAAAACTCAAAGCCAAACAATTGTCAATGGCAAAATGTTCCAGAAAACCCCAGCAATTTCTCCCTGTGTTCCCATCTCTCATGACCTCATCAGCTTTCACCTGTTCCCTTTCTGGCCCCACATCCAAGTTACACATCTCGTACTTCCCCTGATGAGTTGGCAGGGCCACTAAGACAACTCCTGGCATTCCACTTTCTGTACATTATGCAAACATTTAGGGAGGGCTTACTAAGCATCAAGGCTATGTTAGGAGTTGGAAGTTTATTCATAACCATGAATAAAATACGTTGTTACCACACACTCAAACCCCAGCCTTCCCATTGCTTATGCAGTTGTGGGTTAGTCAAATCCTGTATTCCAGCTTAGCATGAACATCATCCCTGGAATTCTA
This sequence comes from Theropithecus gelada, assembly GCF_003255815.1. Taxonomy (NCBI): domain Eukaryota; kingdom Metazoa; phylum Chordata; class Mammalia; order Primates; family Cercopithecidae; genus Theropithecus; species Theropithecus gelada. The sequence continues at coordinate 169,674,943 of NC_037669.1, forward strand.
ATTTTGTTGTTGTTGTTGTTGTTGTTGTTGTTATTGAGACAGTGTCTCGCTTCGTTGCCCAGGCTGGAGTGCAATGGCACCATCTCAGCTCACTGCAACCTCTGCCTCCAGGTTCAAACGATTCTCATGACTCAGCCTCCCGAGTAGCTGGAATTACAGGTGCATGCTACCATGCCTGGCTAATTTTTGTATTTTTAGTAGAGATAGGGTTTTGCTGTGTTGGCCAGGCTGGTCTCAAACTCCTGGCCTCAAGTCATCCACTTGCCTCAGCCTCCCAAAGTGCTGGGATTACAGGCATGAGCCACCATGCCTGGCCCAATTCTTTCTAATTTTCAAAATTGGCTGCTCTGATGATGTTTGCTGTTGAGATTATACTTGATGTAGGTTGGCCAAAAAAAATCTAAACTACAGTTTATTTCCTTTATTTTCTGCCTAGGCTAACTTACCTCTCTGGGCCATAAAATATTAACAAAGTCATCTTAATTTTATGAGCAGTGAAAGCTGTTAATCCTGATTTTTGAAAGATATTTAACACAAAACCAAATTGGACATGAGTGTGGTAGTGGGACTTGATCCCGTGGGAAACTGACACAACCTTGGGATGCTGTCCCAATTGCCACCAAATGCTGAATGAGTTTATGTCAACTTTACAAGAATTTATCTGGCATAAAGATTCTTATGGGATATAAACGGGACAAGACGTTTACTTCCTATTAAGTATACTACATGTAATTCTATCTCCCTCGAAGGCTACAAAACAGTTTAGGGACTTTACCTTGAAATAAAGGATTTACTGTGATTGTCCCAGCACTCTGCTTATTTATGCTTTTCAGCAAAGTTAATATTAATGTAACAATTCAGATATGAGCACATCTTTAATTAACTTTTAATTAATTCTTCTCTTATCGAAATGAATCTTTTGATAGAATTATTTCCCTACATTTGGTTTCTTTTATTTGAGAAGAAAAGAAACACAGTTTCAAAGAAAACAGAATTTAAGGACTACAAAAGAAGGGAAATGAACAAACCCGTGGCATGTGAAACTCACCCCTGAATATAACTACTGGGATCAACTCAAATACTGTGTCTGTTGAAAGAATATCATTAGAAGTATGCTTGGGAATGAACAGTGCAGCTTTATTCTTTTTCAACTCTGGAGACTATGTTTTCTTGATTTTCTATAACAATAAACTGATAACCAAAAATGCAAGTAAGATATTCTGCTATTACATTGATTTACAACTAAAATAAAAAATCTTATATTTAGATAGAGTGGAGCCATGGCAAGTAATCTTGATTTGTTGTTTTAAAACCATTGCTCCTTTTGAATCTTTAAAATCTGTTCCATCCACTCCCCACTCGGCTTGAAGTTGACTTCTCATCCACCCTATACTCCCTCCATCTCAATTCACATTCCTTTTATGTATGAAATCATTCAACTCTTGCCCCCCAAGCAACTTCTCACCAAACTATTCTTTAACAATGTTTCAATCCAGCCTGAACAAAATTCCAAGAGAAGGAATGTGAGTCCAAGCCAGAAGCTTATCTTTTTATAGAACAGAATAGAATCCACAGCTATTTGACATGTACTGTATATAGTGCATAGCCAATGTCATGTGCACGAGAGCTTAATAAGACAATTTGATGATGAAATACCCGGGGCAAGAAAGCCACAAGAAGATTCCAGAGAAAGGAGCAGGGCTAAATTCTTCAACAAATTTAATTTAGCCCACTAAATCGCAACATGTAATTGATAATAGCAGTGAACAACAACAACAACAAAAAACCAGCACAAAAGTTAATCCTTAAGCACTGTGCTCATGATATTCAATTATAGCATGGAAAATACATACAATAAAATATACCAGAAGATTAACACTCATAAACTGTTCCCTTTTCAACACCTGTTGTGCTTATCCTAATATGCTTAGTAAGGCATCAAATAGAGGCCGTAGTCCATTTGTAGTTCAAGATACAAACCTAACATCCTGCAAAATTAGACATCAACAAATATGGACGGTCATTTTAACTTATTCATGCAGTCAATGTACACGTGCTGCTATTTCTTTTGACCCCAATAAAAGCACTCCTCTGGTTTGAAAGTATCACTTATTCACAATGTCACTGATTAATAACATTTAAGCAATCACAGAAAACAAAAGAAGTACCAAAAGCACAAAAGGAGATGGGGGATTGTCAGGTGTTTTTCTAAATTTTTTAAAAGGGCTAAGAAGTGGATTCCATAAACTCTAGACAAATGCTGGCTGATGGAAATATAGTAGACCCATGTGAAAATGTTAAGAGAACCAGATGAAATTCATTTTAATAGTACATTTTATTTAACTTAACATATCCAAATACTATCATTTCTTCAGGTAATAAATGTAAAAAAATTATTAATGAGATCTTTTACATATTTTGTTGTACTGCATCTTTGAAATCTGATGTGTATTTTATGCTCACACCACATCTTAATTAGGACCAGCCACATTTCAAGTGCTCTATAGCCACATGTGCAGCTTGGCTGTGCAGCTACTGAGCTGTAAGCTACTGACCTTAGCACAAATCTAAAATGGATCATTGTATCCTGGCAAAGCCTGAGGCAAAAGCTTAAGTGTTATGACTTTATTAAAGGTGCAATCCCCAGGAAATAGAAATGAGGTGAAGAAGAGTGTAGTGGGAAAGGAAGGAGGATGTGCTTCTGAGTAGGCCACTGTTTGGAAACAAGGGCAGGTACAACTATTTGTGCTATCTCGTACAATCATTTTCTTAGACACATAAGGTACTACCTTTCTGTGGGAGGAAGGAAGAATGTATCAGCTAGCTTCCATCTCACATTGGCCAGTTCACTTCACAGAACATTAATGCCCCCACACTTTCAGGTTGCTTGTACATGACGCTAGTTCAGATCCCACAGCATCTCACACATTAGAGGCTATGGAGAAAGCCCACAGCAGCAAGCAAAAAATGCAGAGGGGCAGAAGACAGGGCATTACTGGGTTATGCCCATGTGAAGCCAGTTGCCATAGCAGCTGGGGAAAACAAATGGCCAAGGACCCCACAGACAGGAATGTTAGAGAAGATCTGAGATGGTATAGAAGAAATGTCTGATGCAACCAAGAAAAGAATGCAGAAATGACTGAGAGACACCACTGGTGCACCCACATGCTTTGTTTAAGTCATCAGTTAGGTATATCACGTTACAGCATGCCTGGACCTCTACCCATCTGTCAGCCACTTAATCTTCAAATCTGATTCAGCTTAATTCCTTTCTACAAACCAAACTTTGCCCTAGACACTCCTCAAAGTTGGGTACTATTCAAGGAACTTAAAGTCCACTAGATCAATAACACAACATCCAGAGAGCTCTGTCCTAATTCTCTGATTCTAGGACTCGGTTTTGGTTACTAGGCTCCTGCAGTGTTACTTAGCTCTTATTTTTCCTCTGTTCCTTCCTCTTTCCCATGCGACTGAAGGCTAGTGTCTGCCAGCGCCCATTGGTCTAAAGCTGGGGTTGTTCTACCTGCCCCCCTTCCTTCAATGCTTAAGTCTTTGCTTCCCAGAGCATTGATCTACCTGGAAATTAGACTTGCCTCACTGGGCATTCCTAGAAAAGATGTCCCTCTAGTGCATCCCCCTATCACGCTGGTCTCCACAAACTGTCTTCCTCCAGCATTGCTGGACTTCCACCAACTCCTACAGCTTAATCCAGCTCCCAACTCCACCTACTTCTCCAGTTTTCAATTTGCCTTAAAAGAACATCTGTTCTCCAGGGTGCAAGGATCTATTGTCTTTGGTCTTTCCTAGCCAAGGCCTTCTCGGTGGGCTTCTGCTACTCATCCTGCAATTTGCTCATTCCTTCCTCTGGACAGACACAGCCTTGTACCAGGGTTCGTGGCTTGGAGAGCAGAAGCACTTGTGTAAGTTCCAATCTGCCCAACTTCACTTTAGGCTTCACTTCTGCTGCCTGGAGCACATTCCCCCGTATTCTTCCAAAGACTTCCTGTCTCAGCCGGGCGCAGGGGCTCACACCTGTAATCACAGCACACTGGGAGGCCAAGGCAGGTGGATCACCTGAGGTCAGGAGTTTGAGACCAGCCAGGCAAACATGTCGAAACCCTATCTCTACTAAAAACACAAAAATTAGCCAGGCATGGTGGCACACACCTGTAGTTTCAGCTACTTGGGAGGCTGAAGCATGAGAATTGCTTGAACCCAGGACGTAGAGGTTGCAGTGAGCCGAGATGGAATCACTGCACTCCAGCCTGGGAGCCTGGGTGATAGAGCAAGACTCCAGCCCCCCCCCCAAAAAAAAAAAAGGAAAAAAAAAAAAAAAACCACAAAGATTTCCAGTCTCTGCTTAAAAGTTTATCCTCAGAGAGGCCTTCTCTCACCCTCTTCAAAGAAGGCCCTTATTACCACCTCAAAGTACTTGTCACAATTGGTATATTACACACCCATGTGCTTATTTACTTACCTGTATTCCTCTCCAGACTATAAGCTGTATTAAAGCTGAATTTAACAGTGTATATACAGCCCCCCCTTATAGTGTATATACAGCCCCCCAAAATAAATATTGATTGAATAAGTGGATGAATGATCTGTTTACCTAGCAATCAAACTCTTATGTTAAAAATCAAGGAAATGACACAGACCAGAGATCAGGAGCTCAAAGAAGTTGGGCAAGAAACAAAATTATGTAAGCCACTGGCTGATGACCTCAGAGAGTGTCAGGATTTGGGACAAACTGCAGAAAGTCTACACTTCCCAAAGGCATTCAAATTTAAATTTCAGGCCCGGTAGGGTAGCTCACACCTGTAATCCTAGCACTTTGGGCGGCTGAGGTGGGCAGATTGCCTGAGCTCAGGAGTTCAAGACCAGCCAGGGTAACATGGTGAAACCTCATCTTTACTAAAATACAAAAACTTTTCCGGGCCTGGTGGTGTGTGCCTGTAGTCCCAGCTACTTAGGAGGCTGAGATAGGAGAATTGCTTGGACCCGAGAGGTGGAGATTGCAGTGAGCCGAGGTCACGCTACTGCACTCCAGTCTGGGTGAAGAGCCAGACTCTGTTTAAAAAAATAATAATAAAAAAAAAATTTAAATTTCACATACATTCTTCTGGCGCAGCAGAACTCAGCCTGGACTCAGCATATTGCTTCTCACCAATATTGCATCCTCTTCCTCCAACCCACACAGTATGATGGCCAGCTTGTGGGCCATGAACTCATGACCCAAGGGACATGGTGCTATCTTTAATTTGTTTATAATAACCTTGTTAGCAAGCTAGTATGAAATTTTACCTCCAGGACTTTGTATATGCTATTCTCTCAATTCCTTTCACATCTGTTCTCTCCACCTTCACTTTGCTAATTTCTGTTCACTCTCAGACCTCAGTTGAAGTACTCAGTCTTAAGGAGCCTTTCGTGACTGTGTGCCACCCCCTCCTATGTGATCTCAAGATGACTGCATCTTGTTTGCCTGTTTCCCTCCATTTCAGGCTTCCCTTAAGGGAAGGGACCAGGACTTGTGCCTTGCTAAATTCCTGGTGCCTAGGACAGTGCTTGGCATAAAACAGAAGCCCAAAATATTTCCTAGAACTCTAGGGATTCTCAGTTGGTTGAATCCCATTCTTGTAGAAAGCTAATGAATGGATCCAAATGTGAATTAAGGTCTCTAATACTGTGGTACAAGTTCCCATCCCATTCAAAATCATTTGTGAATGATTTGGCTGAAGACAAGCTCTGCTCTGCTATGCAAATCAGAAAAGGAGAATCTGTGTATCGGGAAATGGCCAAAGGAGAAGAGACCAGAGAGTGTGACTGTGGTGAGCGCGGGTTAAGCCTTGACTTTGTAAACCAGTTGGAATATCTTTGTGAGTGCTGCTAGTGTGGAGGAATTGTAGAAGAGTGTGGGGGAGGAGGCGTGGCTCAAGGTAGGAATGTGCATCTGTTTATCGGATTCACTGACTGGTGGTTTTACAAGCCTAAGGCTGGAGCAGTTCCAGTTGTTTCACTTTTGTTTTGCCAAAAAGTCTATAAGTGCTATTTTAAAAGCAGCTTTGCTGACAGGATTCCATAAATTGATCTGTGTGTACCTTTCTCACCCAAGTTCTCAGTTTATAACACCCTTGGTTAGAATACAGCTTCCTCTCTTTCCTCATTATATGCACATAAATACAACTGATTCATTCTCCTTCTTACATAATCTTACCAATGTTTGCTTCATCTCTGAGCTTGATTCAAGGATTGCTAAAGGTCTTTGGGGAGTTAGGGGAGCAGAACCGAGATAAATGGGGCAAAGGAACCTATATATTTTAGGTGATAGCCATGCTTCTAACACAGTACCTAAAATCTACTCAGTGTGCCCCTTCAGGATACAGCTCTTCCCTAACTGATGTTCAACCATTGTTCCATGAATACCTCCCTCTAGGAATCACAATCTATTAATTATGAGTAGGATCCCCCTTAATGCTGGCTGTAGGAAACATTATAAAATTTGAAATGCTATATGCATTTGACCTTATTTCTCACAAAACCCTAATGAAATGGGTACTTACGGCAGACGATGTAGGTACCCTACATATCCACTAGGCCCATGCTGACCATGGCTTGTAGCCACATGTGGTAACCACCAGCCACACACGTCTACAAGTACTTGACATACAGCTAGTCCAAATCAAGATAAGCTATGAGTCTAAAATACACACTGGACTTCAAAGTCTTAGAAAAAACAAATGTAAAATATCTCAATAATTTTTATATTTTTGCAATCATAGTTTTGATATATTGGACTAAATATGATGTTATAAAAATTAATTTTTGCCAGGTGCAGTGGCTCACACCTATAATCCAGCACTTTGAGAGGCTGAGGCAGGAGGATAACTTGAGGCCAGGAGTTTGAGACCAGCCTGAACAACACAGTGAGACCCTGTCTCTACAAAAAATGAAAAATTAGCCAGGCATGCTAGTATATACCTATAGTCTCAGTTATTTGGGAGGCTGAGGTGGGAGGATCACTTGAGCCCAGGAGGTTGAGGCTGCAGTAAGCCATGATCACACATTCCAGCCCAGTAGGCAGACTGAGACACCGTCTCGGGGAAAAAAAAAAAAAAAGAAAAAAAATTATCTGCTACTTTTTACTTTTTAAATGCGGCTACTAAAGAACCCTAAAATTACATTTGTGGCATGAATTTGTGGGTGGTGTTATATTTCTATTGAACAGTGCTGCATTAGCTATTCACTTCTATACTCTGAAAGCTGCTTACTATGAGCATCTGTTACTCCATGCCAAGGGCCTTGTCCTGGCACCAGATGCATGACTGGCCTATGCAAAAGAGAAGTCAGTGCTGAAGAGTTCATGCACCCAGCAGCAGCCTTCAACCCATGAAAACAAGGCAGTTGGTGAGCGAAAGCCCCAGATCCCTTGCCCCTTTGTTGAAATAACTCTAGGTTGCATGTTCCACATCGACTTCCACGGCTCCCTGGTGGGACTGCTCTCTATCTGCCCATGGTGGTCACTTGCTTAATAACACAACCTTCACTGACTTTCTTCCCTTTCCTGTCTCATTTCTCTACTCCCCTTCTGGTGGTTCCTAGGATCACCTCCCAAACAATTTGCACTCCAGTCCTCCTCTGAGTCAGCTTCTGGTGGAACATAGAGTTCTGTAATTTTTTGTTTGTTTGTTTGTTTGAAATGGAGTCTCATTCTGTCGCCCAGGCTGGAGTGCAGTGGCACAATCTCGGCTCACTGGAACCTCCGCCTCCCAGGTTCAAGTGATTCTCCTGCCTCCGCCTCCCAAATAGCTGGGATTACAAGAACGTGCCACCAGGCTTGGCTAATTTTGGGGGTGGGTGTGTGTATTTTTAGTAGAGATGGGGTTTCACCATGTTGGCCACACTGGTCTCAAACTCCTGGCCTCAAGTGATCCACCCACCTCGGCCTCCCACAGTGCTGGGATTACAGGCATGAGCCACTGTGCCCAGCCCATAATTATTTTTTATTTGCCTATAAAAGAGACTCGGTCTTAGAGAAGTTTTTAAAAACTTGTCCAAGGTCACACAGGTTATAAGCAGCAAAGGAAATAATCAAACCTAGGCCTTCCTGACCCCGAAGCCCTCAGCCTCAAGTATTGTCCCACAGGCTCTCCGTCTGCAGTGGGATGACCCGTCTTTGGTGGGACAGTCAGGAACTAGCTGGTTCAACTGGGGAAGCTCAACGGGACAGGAAAGGAGTCCAAGAACTGCTTTTACACAAAAGTGGAGCATGGTAGGCAGCTTCTACGTTGGCCCCCAGTGATCCTCACCTTCTAATGTTCACTGTCGTTTAACCATCTCCCCTTAAGTGTGAGCTAAACTTTCTGACTCACTACTAAACAAATGACTGTGGTGGGAGTGAAGGGACACTTGTGTTATAAAAGGCTATGGCTTCCATGGCTTCCACCTTGGATGCTCTCTGGCTTGCTTGCTAGCTTACCCTTTCCTGGACCCTACCATGTATTATAGACTGAATTGTGTCCCTCCCCAGGACTAAATTTATATGTTGAAGCACTAACTCCCAATGTGACGATATTTAGAGATAAGGCCTCTAGGGAGGTAATTAAAGTTAAATGAGATCATAAGAGTGGGGCCCCTATCCAGTAGGACCGGGTCTTTACAAGAGAAAGAAGAGACACCAGAGATCTCTCTCCTGCTCTCTCCCCGCCACACACACAGAGAGAAGGGCACATGAGGACACAGTGACACAAGCCAGAAAGAGAGCTCTCACCAAAAAAAAAAAAAAAAAAAATTTGTCTGCCATCACCTTGATCACAGACTTCTTGCCTCCAGAACTGTGAGAAAATAAACGTCCAGACTGGGCACAGTGGCTCACACCTACAATCCCAGCACTTTTGGAGGCTGAGGCAGGTGGATCACTTGAGGCTAGGAGTTCGAGACCAGCCTAGGCAACATGATGAAACACCATCTCTAGAAAAAATTTAAAAAAATTAGTCAGGCATTGTGGTGTGTGTCTGTAGTCCCAGCTACTCAGGAGGCTGAAATGAGAGGATCAGTTGAACCCAGTAGGTCACAGGCTGCAGTGAGCCATGATCATTCCACCACACTCCCGCCTGGGTGACACACTGAAACCCTTTCAATCAATCAATATCTGCTGTTTAAGCCACTCAGACCGTGGTATTTTTTTACGGCAGCCTAAACAGACTAATATACTATGTCATGAGGTAGACCTGTGGAGAGGCCCATTTGGCAGGGGACTAAGGCTTTTCAAGAACTCCATGAGTGAGTTTGGAAGCAGATCTCCCTCTGCACAAAACCTTCAGATGAGGCCATAGTCCTGGTTAACAGATTGACCACCACCTCCTCATGAGGGACCTTGAGGCAGAGACACACAGCTAAGCCACACCTAGATTCCTTACCTACAGAAACTGTGAAATAGTAAATGTTTGCTGTAATAAGCCACTAAGTTTTGCTGGTAATTTGTTATACAACAATATACAACTAATACAAACAAGGAATATGCAATGTTAAGAGACTAGGTAAAGTGGCTAACAAGAGTCAGCCCCAAGTACATTGCAATTGAATAATAATAATAATAATAAAGCAAGAACAGGGAGTGGAGAATTCCAGGGTGAAACTAAATGACGTAGAGATAAGGAGGCAAACTCAGGGAACAGCCAGCTCATGAGGCAAATGAGAGGCTGTCTTTGTTAATCCCAGAATTAGAGGTCCTGGATTAGGACTGGACTTCTACATGCTGCAGGCTGAAAGATTTACTTCCAAATATGCATAACCAGTAGGGAAGACAGTATCTGAGTTTGGGTTACCCCAGAAGGAGATGCTGAGATGAGGATTCAAGTGAAAGTAGTTAATTTGGAGGTGATCACAGAAAATACCACTAAAAGAATAGCGAAGTGAGGCAGGAAAGAGAAGAAAGCCAATAAAGAAGGTGTTATTGTGCAAATTACCACTGTGGGCAACTGAACTTTAATGCCACTGGGAAAGGGAATTCTGGGACAGGATAGAGCAAGTATCTCAGTTATCTTATCCAGGGATGAGGGAATTGGGGTATTTATCCACCAACTTTTGTCAGTCATTGGTTGAGGGAGGGCATTAATTCCCAGCACCTATAGCCTATAAAAACATAGAGATACTAGCAATTAGAAGTTAGACAGCATGCCTAGACATAGTAAGTGCCAAGGGAACAGGAGTAAGATTCTGAGATTATCTGCTGTATATAGGCCCTTAAAACAACCTATAGTTATTTAGGTACCGGCTACCTACAATCTACTGAAATGGAATTATTGAAAATTAGTGTTATTAAAATCTGTTGAAATAAAAAAAGGTTGCTTTTTAAGAGATCTGAACAATAGTGTCTGAGCTCAAATGAGCTCAGTCTCATTCTTGCTTTACGTCTTGATTTGAGTCAGAGACTGTGAAAAGTTACTAACTTCTCTGAGCCTTAGTTCCTTACCTGTAAAATGGATACAATAATATCTGCTGCACTTGGTAGCTGTGAGATAAAGTGGGGAAAACGGGTAGGATAAAGACAGATAATCAGTTTTTAAAAGAACTTTTTAAACTTGCAATAATTTGATGATGGCAACTTTGAATATACGAAGGATTGTTCAGACAAAAACAACAATACCACTTAAAAGTCAGTATTTAGTATACTTAGGACAAAAAGTTCAACAATGCCTACAAGTATCAAACCACTTAACCTATGAAACATTACATAGACAAATACTTCTTGGCATTTTCTTTCGCATTCCAGTGTTAAAATAACACTAACATTAAAAACCTAATATTGCTTTCAGGCACATCAAACAAAAAATGTATCATTTCTTTAAACCTGCTTTTTCTATAAAATTTTCTTTATTAAAGCTGTTAATATGTGAAAGAAATACACAATCAAAATGGTGAAATTTACCTAAATAAGTTGGCACTATTAGGTAAAAATAAACTTTAAATTTTAAAAAGCAAAATAAATAAAATGGAGGAACAGCAACCCAAAATTATGCTTTTTAATTGTAAAATTATACTAGTACACACAAAATTTATCAATAAGTATAGTTTATTGATAAATTCCAACCAAAAAGGTGATTGGAAGCACCTATTTTTAATGAATCCTTCTGGAAAATTCAGAGCTGCAGCCAAACTTAAATTCATGAAAGACTGCCAAACGAGCTAAGCAGGCCTAATTGACCAAAAACAAATAAACACACTCCAAATATCTGAGAACTGAATAGAAACACTGTACATTCTTGTAAGTATCCCAGGCTTTACAAAAATAGTTCCAAAACCCTGAAAATTTCTGATACACACAAATATGTAAGGTCACATAAAAATTAGCAACACTATCATTATGATGCATAAAATTACCAATCTATGACAAACTTCCTTGATGGCAAATATTTATTTTTGGCCAATTTGTTGTTTCAGCGAATTCTTCTGGAGTCTCCAGCACAGTCTGACATGCGGTAGATGTTTGAGAAATGTTAGTTCCCCTCTATCAGTACGTCTACAGTACTGTTAAAGGAAGAAAACATCGACGAAGATTTCTGAGACTCATCTCCAAGCCCAAATTATCCCCAAATAGGGCCTTTTGGGAAAAGTCCAATTATGGGAAATCAAACAGGAAGGTTGCTATGAAGTGCTTTGGGGTTGTTCATGGAAAAAAAGAATAACCGAGACAGAGGCAGTGGTTGGGCACTGAGAGAGCCAATCAATGCTTCAAATTGGACAGTGGTCCAATAGTCTAAGTTGCATTCCTCAAAATAAGAATAATAACAATAAGGTCTAGAGAGTCCAGAAGCAGAGCTTGGAACAAACAGACAAAATGGAATGGTGCAGAAGCTAAGTCTGTGAATGCTAAGTATCTCTTGAGGCTTTTTTTTTTTTTTTTTTTTTTTTAATTAAACCAGACACAAAACCGGAGATAAATCCTTACTGAAGTCAGAAAAGACTGAAAGCCTCTGATGTCAATCACATATATAATCCTGCAATAGAAAAGGATGACTCAATGGTTCAACACAATTCAATAAAAATACATCTTTAGAGAAGCCTCAATTTCCTTCACAAGAATTTTGTATTCATTAGAGTTTGATTATTAATTTATCCCAAAGACTTTATCACTAAGAATGAGCTATCCCAGTGAACATAAACAATCTGGTTTTAATGGCCTAACTATAAAGAACTGTATTAATAAATTACAACTTGGCACTTTAGCTGACTGCCCACTTATTGAGTCTGGCCACAGGTGAATTAAAAGTCACTGAGAATCCACATTTAAAGACATAAGACTCCAGTTGCTATGATTTGAGTGTCCTCCTCCAAAGCTCAACCCCAGGCTCAGCCTGAAACAATTCACCAGCCTCACATTCCTACAAATCCATTCTGTGCTTGGATGTCAGTAGTTCCCACCAAACTCTCTGAATCTATTAATCAAATTCTTTTCACATGGTTAGAGGCAATTCTGTGTGGGGAGTTGTTAAGCAGCTTTGTCTCTCTTCTAGAGATCCATGATTAGTTGTTAAATATCTCAGGCTTGTTAGTTCCCAGTTCCTGAGGTGGTGAGCCACCCATTGTTTAGACAGTGGGGCAACAGCTCTACCCCAGACAACAGCTATGCCACCTTTATTTGAGAAAGTCCATTGCCGAAGTTTTTTTGCAAGATGAGGGAAAGGAGAAGATGGTGCTGATTTGGCTCAGTGTTTCTCTTAGAATGATTTTATTTGCAAAGCTTTCGTCCAGATTTAGAGAAGGTCTCTGCCTTAGTACTACTACTAATAATAATAATGACAATAATAACAACGACCTTATCCTGGTGGCTGCATTCCATCAAGTTAAGACTTGTAGAGAGCCGTGAGGGCGTGTCCAGTCTTCAAGCGGACAGACTTAGCCCTTGGATGATTCAGATTGTGTTTACCCAATGGCAACAGCAGCTCCAGCAGGGTCGTCGGTCTGCCAAGCAGAACTCTGTCGGCTGAGTGGTTAGTTGTATTTGTTTTGGGTGGTAAGAAAGAAAAGCTTCTATTCAAAATGTATGATTTGTGTATTCACATGATCTCAGTCTTGACTACTTTGGCATGAATGAGTAATCAAGAATATAAAAACATAGTTCAACCCCTCATGACCAGATCTTGTTTTAAAACAGTGTTAAGCCACCACACCAAACTTTCCAGCATGCAAAACTATCCCATTTTCATAAAGCCAAATTAACAGCTGACTGACTGCATGCCTCTTCTTAACACACAATGACTTTGGGAGTCACAAATGTTGTTGTTTTTTTTTTTTTCCAAGAGAGAGTTTCACTCTTGCTGCCCAGGCTGGAGTGCAATGGCACGATCTCGGCTCACGGCAACCTCTGCCTCCCAGGTTCAAGTGATTCTCCTGCCTCAGCCTCCCAAGCAGCTGGGATTACAGGTGTGCACCACCACGCTCGGCTAATTTTGTATTTTTAGTAGAGACGGGGTTTCACCATGTTGGTCAGGCCGGTCTCAAACTCCTGACCTCAAGTGATCCACCCACCTCAGCCTCCCGAAGGGCTGGGATTACAGGCATGAGCCACTGCACCCAGGCATCACAAATATTTTTAAGTCCACACTTTCTATCTACAGTCTCTGAGATATTAAGCAAGTCACAAACCCCTCTGACCTTCAGTGTTCTTATTTGTAAACTTGGGATAAGATTCACTTAACGGGTAGTCATTGAATGCCTGATACATGCCATTCATTATTATAGGTGATTGGGATACAGAAGTGAAAAACACAAATAAAAATTCAAGCCACTATGAAACTTTGATTTTTCTGCTCCTCAAGATTGTTTGGAGGAGTACAAAATAGAACAAAACAAACATAACATTATCAGTGCATACTAGGTACTCAACGTTAGGTCCTCCAGCTAATCCCCTCACTCAGTTTTGTTTCACTGTAACAAGTGCTGTGGAGAGAGGGAGAAAATGTAATGAGTCACTTCTGAACTGACTTTAAAAATTGAAAACGCAAACCTCATTTAGGCCAATTTTTTTTCAAACTCAAAATTTTCTGTGTTCACTATTATCCTCAAATACCTAACTTCTTACCTAGTATTTACAATGATTACTATAAAAACAAGCAAACAGATAAATTCGGTTTATAAGAAAATGAAAAAACGTTCTTTAAGATAGAAAACATGTAGAAGTTCATTTCCTACAGTCCTATATATGGTATTTCCCAGAATGACCTGCCCAGAAGTGGAATAGATGGAGAAGGAAGCAGGAAAGGGGTATACTAGTCTCTCTCTAAACACATTTTCAAAAAGGGACACCGTCTCAATAATTTCTAAATTAATATGTTTACAAAGTGGTGTTTAGAACTACTACAAAGAAATGAGGAAAGATAGAGGGAGTGTGAAAAAGACTGCATAGTGGGAAGACAGGGTAGACAAATGGTGCAGCATTCCTCCCCACCAATGCAACAGGTCTTGCCCAACCCTGCAGACATAACCACTATGCCCTCCCTCCAGGGAAACTACCTCTGATTTTAGAGCCCTGCATGTCTCTAACCCAGCCCACAGTCACTAACGGGTGAAGAATAATGGCTCTACACCATGATCACATTTTTCCCATCAGTCTTACTCTCACACCACTTGTTTACCTTGCAAATCATCCACTATTGCGAACTAAGTGGCTATAAGCCAATCTAGTAATGATCAACTAGTAGGCTTTTTGGGAGATATCAATTGCCTCTAAAAATCGGATGTTCTTCATTTGTGTGTCCTCTCAGAATATTTTTAAATGCAAAAAAATAAGATGCATAGGGAATAAAAAGGAAGCCAAACAATTTGAAATATAATTGTTGAAAAAGTTTTAAATATTCATGATATAAAAATACATAGAATTCCCTACAAATAAATTAAAAATAGACCTACTAATGGGTCTACCACAAATATAATTTCAAATAATGATGATATTAAATGACATGTTATCTATATGTGTCATGAAAATAAATGTAATATCTGTTAGTTACATGGGAAGCTAATAATACTAGGGTGTGTTGCCTATACTAATAATAGAAAGAAATTCTGTATTTCAGCTCGAGTTAGTGAAAATAAAAATGTAATTCTTTGTCACATCCAAGAATATGAACTCTTTGGATTCCACATATGCAAAGGGTCCATAGACTGCAGGTTAAGAAACCAGATTAGAGGCAGGTGACGACTCTAAATCTCTCTACAACCTCACTACCAGGTAACAAAGGAGGTACATGTCTGACAGAATCCTGTCATTTAAGTAACAGGCAAGCCCAAAACCATATGCATCCTGTTCTTTAAACCTGATGAGATCTGAGCCCTCTTTCTTTTTAAAGCCTGATAGCACTTTGCAGGAAAGGCGTACCCAAGCCAAATGTGCCAAATTCTAACACCATAATTTAATCCTCAAGTAGAGTCAGACATCCAAGAATCCTTCAAATTAGCGACTGAGGACAGAACATCTCAGGAATCATGCGCAGGCACTCGTCAGGGCTGCTGCACACAGCTGTGCTCGTTGAGCACTGCATAACCCTGTAACCAAATGCAGCACCCCTGTTGTCATTGCTAAGGGTACAGATACTCCTAAGGGTGTAGACATCCTCAGGGTATAGCTGGGCTCTCATCCTTCTACCTTGTTCCAAGAGGCAATGCTCAAAATATTTAACATCACAAATAGCACAGACTACCCAATCAGAAAGGATGCTGACTATAAACAAGTGCAGTCATGTACTGCATAATGCCATTTTGCTCAACAATGGACCACATATATGACAGTGGTCCCGTAAGATTATCATAGAGCTGAGAAGTTCCTATCACCTAGTGACAGCACAGCTGTTGTAAGTTATAGCCATTGTACTATCATAGCACAACACATTACTCACATGTTTGTGGTGATGCTGGAATAAACAAACCTACTGTGCTGCCAGTCATATAAAGGTCTAGCTCATACAATTATAAACAGCACATAATATTTGATAATAAACAACTATGTTACTGGCTTTTGTATTCCTTATGATATACTTTGCACTCCTTCTAGATACATTATATAATATTCTATATATTATATAACATAATAGATCTAGAAGGAGTATAAAGTATATTTTATATATAATGTAAAATATATAGATATATAAAAGTTTAGGAGTATAAAGTATGTTACACATATATAATTTATGTAATAGAATATATATATTTTGAGACAGTTTCACTCTTGTTGCCCATTTATATAATAAAGTATATTTTATATATTACATATTATATATTTTATATATATATATTTTTTTTTTGAGACAGAGTTTCACTCTTGTTGCCCAGGCTGGAGTGCAATGGCGTGATCTTGACTCACTGCAACCTCTGCCTCCTGTGTTCAAGTGATTCTCCTGTCTCAGCCTCCTGAGTAGCTGGAATTACAGGAGCCTGCCACCACGCCTGGCTAATTTTTTGTATTTTTAGTAGAGACGGGGCTTCACCACGTTGGCCAGGCTGGTTTCAAACTCCAGACTTCAGGTGATCCAACTGCCTCGGCCTCCCAAAGTGTTGCGATTGCAGGCGTGAACGACCACACCTGGCTACCTTCTATATATTTTTTAAAATTAATTGTAAAATAGCCTTAGGCAGATCCTTCAGGAGGTATTCCAGAAGAAGGCATTGTTATCATAGGAAATAACAGCTCCATGTATGTTATTGTCCCTGAAGACCTTCCAGTGGGACAAGATGGGAGATGGAAGACAGTGATATTAATGATCCCGACCCTGTGTAGACCTAGGCTAATGTGTGTGTTTGTATCTTCATTCTTAATTTAAAAAGTTTAAAATATAAAAAGAATTTTTATGGAAAAATGCTTATAGCATAAGGATATGAAGAAAATACTTTTGTAAAGCTGTACGATGTGTTTGTGTTTTGAGCCATGTGTTATTACAGAAGAGTCAAAAACTTTAAAAAATTTTAAAGTTGTATAAAGTAAAAATGTTATAATAAGCTAAATTTATTATTGGAAAAAGAAAAATATTTTTTATCAATTTAGTATAACCTGAGTGCTTAAAAAGTCCACAGTAGCATGCAGTAATATCTTAGACCTTCACGTTCACTCACTGTTCACATTCATTCACAGACTCACCAGAGCAACTTTCAGTCCTGCAAGCTCCATTTATGGTAAGTGCCCAATTCTGGTGTGCCATTTTTAATCTTTTATGCCAGCTTTTTACTGTACCTTTCTATGTTTACGTTTGTTTAGATGTACAGATACTTATCCCTGTGTTTTCATTGCCTACAGCATTCAGTTACAGTAGCATGCTGTATAGGTTTGTAACCTAAGAACAATAGGTTCTACTATAAAGCCTAGGTGTGCAGTAGGCTATCCCATCTAGGTTTGTATAAGTACACTAAATAATGTCTGAAAGGACAATGATTTGCAAAAGACAAATGTTTGCAAAAGACAAAATTACCTAATGACAGATTTCTCAGAATGTATCCCTGTCATTAAGCAACACATGACTATGACATAGTCACGACAGTATGTCCTAGCCGAATTTCAAACTTGTCTTATTCGTGTAAGGGTGGGAGTATCTTCTAGGGCATCCCCATATCTTGACCACTAAATTTCACCAATGAAAGTCCATTTCCAATCTATCATGTACTCATTAACAAAGCCTGTAGTACTGATCAGAAATCAACTTAAGTAAAACAGTCATTTATAGTAACCATTTCTGAAGTGTGGCCTCTTGATTAAATTCTGGTTAATTACTTCTGAAGGGTATAGTCCAGCAACTATATTTTGCGTATGGATTAAAATGAACACAAATGCAAATATATATCACACAAACTATACTAAAAGTCTTTCTAAAGAATTATGAACCAGCCGGATGTGGTGGCTCACACCTGTAATCCGAGCACTTTGGGAGGCTGAGGCAGATAGATCACCTGAGGTTAAAAGTTCGAGACCAGCCTGGCCAATATGGTGAAACCTCATCTCTACTAACAATACAAAAATTAGCTGGGCATAGTGGCGGGCTCCTGTAATCCCAGCTACTCAGGAGGCTGAGGCAGGCGAATCACTTGAACCTGGGAGGTGGAGGTTGCAGTGAGCCGAGATCCTGCCATTGCACTCCAGCCTGGGCAACAGAGCAAAAACTCCATCTCAAAAAAAAAAAAAAGAATTACAAACCAGATACTCAATTATCACTACTTTAATAAAACAATCTATTAGGTTTTTAATATGACAAACTATCTTTGAAGAAAAAAAAAACTCTTACACTTATCATTGGAAAGAATTCAAAGAAAACTTTATTTTTGAGCTTGGGTGCTGCATTTTCCCTCTATTAAATGGCATTTTACAAGTTTTGGGAAATCCCCAAACTGCCATGAAGTTTTAAAGGAATCAAATCCAGCAGGGAGAGCCTGTCATCCCCTTTACGGAGCATGAAGGGATGTAGTTTTTAAAAGCTTGTCTAGAGAGACTAGAAAAGATCAAAGTTTAGAGCATGGAAAAATTGTGATGAAAACAGGCAGAGATATAGAAGAAGATAAAGTTGTTCTTTTAAAATGTCAAGTTTGAATGGGTGTGAGAGAAATAGACATTTTTATGGCACCACCTGAGAAGCAGAAAAACATGATGAGTGAGATTGAAAAGGAAGGCATTTGGGCAGAGCTAGATTTCTATCTTCCTGCTCTGATATCAAAGCAATCTCGAGCACTTAGATAGTAGTACTACATTCCACTAGGCTGCACCTAGTGAAACTGTTTTTTAAAAAAATCAAAGTCAGGATTATGTGAAAGAAATGTATGAAGGTAAGTACTCAGCTAGCCCAGAAGTCAAAAAATAGCCCAAACAAAACTCTCAAACAACAGTGTAAAAGTTAGAAAGAGAAAACGGCAGCTATAAAAAACAGAGATGTACACTAAACTAGTTCTGATTTTAAAAAATTGCAAATAAACAATGATATTTCTAATAGCAGATTTACTGAATCCTGACCCAAACAAAGACAACTAAGATTGCCCAGGACTCAATAAACGGTCATGACAATAGTTGAAAACACCATTTTCTTTTCTTCTGGGATGCAGCTTGACTATATTTCCCAGCACCCTTTGAGGTACTGTGGGCCAAGTGACTGAGCTCTGAACAATCAACTGTGGATGAAAATGACCCTCACCTCAAATCTGACCCACACAAACCATTTGTGCACACCTCCACAGTTTTTCTTTCATCTTCCACAAGCTTAATGGTTGGAGAAGATTTTGAGGACCTGCAGAAAAGTTGGAGCACAAGGAACATGGTTTCTGAAAACAATACATAGAACAAAAGCAGTGCACAAAAAATATGGTTACCCATGAACGGGGGGACTGTGAGCAACCCTTTGCTCACTTCCTTTCAATTTCCTGTACTCCTTTACATTTTCATAATAAGCAAACACTAAGAATATTTTTAATATTTTTCATTTCCTTTTAACTTCCTCTAGTTCTCTAAATTTTTATAATAAGCAAACGTTAAAAAATCTTTTTGTTTTATGATCTAGTAAGTTAATATATTTAAAAAAGCAAAAATGTTAACTTTCTAAAAGTAAAATTATTCCTACTTTCTTTTAATAATTCTAGAAGGAGGGCTGGGAATGCTCTCAGCATTCAATAAATGTAGTAAGAAAGAATGAATAGTGTATTAGTTCGTGCTCACACTGCTACAAAGAAATACCTGAGACTGCGTAATTATAAAGAAAAGAGGTTTAATTGGCTCACGGTTCTGCAGGTTGTATAGGAAGCATACTGGATTCTGCTTCAGGGGAGGCCTCAGGGAGCTTTTAGTCATGGTGGAAGGCAAAGCGAGATCAGGCATCTTACTTGGTGGGAGCGGGACTGAGAGAGGGGAGAGGTGCCACGAGCTTTTAAACAATCAGATCTCACAATAACACATTCACTGACTATCACGAGAACAGCACCAAGGGGGTGGTGCTAAGCCATTCATGAAGGACCACCCCATGATCCAATCACATCCCACCAGGCCCCACGTCCAACACTGGGGATTATAATTTGACATGAGATTTGGGCAGGACACAGATCCAAACCATATCAAATATTTTCTGATACCCTCAACATTTTGCTTATTTGTCAAAGCTTCTCTTAAAATGTGACAACCTCAACTAAAATGCTTGAGACAAAAAAAAAAAAAAAAATACTGCATACATTCTCCTCATGGTGTAAAGCACCCTGTGCCTACCATCCTTACTGTATGCAGAAAACATCCATGACTGTTTTCCACAAACATAATCAAAGACAGAATTTGAGATTTTTTTGGTTTTTAGAAGGAACATTGCACTGTTGGCTCATATTGATCTTATAATCAACTAAAATCCTCAAGTCTTTTTCACATAATTTGCTTTCAAGCCTGATTTACCTCATTCTGTGCTTGAACAATTGGTTTTATTTACTTCCAAATGCTGGACTTTAAATTGATCCTTGTTAGGCTTTATCTTATTTGTTTTGGTCCATTGGTAGATTCCATTGAGATGCCCTTGAATTCCTGATTCTGCAATGTTGCATATTACCTATTTCTCTGAATATGATCTCCTAAGTCTCCAAAGTTAAAGACAAAACTGTTAAATGAGTATGATAAAATTAATGATTCAGGTAATACCCTAGTACCTGGCATCAAGGAGTCAACTGAAGCCTACTCGCTAATGAGCCACCAAGTCACCAACTGCACCATCCACACTAGACACTACCCACTGGTAGGATGGAAGCTCCAAATACACTTTCTACTCTATATAGGAAGACTCAAGACTCAGCTTCCTAATCAAAAACTGATGTTTGCATCAACAGGTGCTTTGCCCATTTTTTTTGTTACAAACTATGAATTTCATTTTTAAAAAATCTATTGTCTCCCTTGATCTGGATTTCTGTTTACCTCATCTGTTTGTGGAATTATTGCTACCAGTCCACTAAAAGGTTGAAACCTACATTATTAGGGGTAGGGAGGCTAATGGGTCTCTGACATAATGTTCCATCCCTTCACTTTTATCTACCCTAAGATGAATCAGTGACATGCTCTTAAAGTTTTTGACATTCTCACATTTTCAACCAGTTCTTCCTACTGGCCAGGATATGGCAGTTTCCCTTATTGCTTCCTCTACCCCATGGAAAAAATAGTCAGCAAAGCTAAGTAAAAAAATTGTGGGAAGTTACAGGTTACAGAAAAAAACATTTAGGAGATGTCTGAATAATTGGCATCTCATTTTACTCATATTTCTTATTTATCACTTTGGAAATCTCTTCCAGTAAGGCCTCATTCAAATTCTCTATTTCTTTTGGGCATATCTATATTATACTCCTACATGTCGTGATTCCAGGAATGCAGAACCTCACCAGATGGGTGGTGGTAAAATGGAAGAAGACATTCACAATTATGAGCAGCTCTAGTATAATATAGAGAACAACAAACCATCTTGGTTTGCCTGGGACTTGCAGGGACTTTTAGGACATAGGACTTCCAGTGCTAAAAGTGGGAAAGACCTGTGCAAATTCAGATGAGTTGGCCACTTTAAAATAGCAAACATCCTGTAATCCCAGCATTTTGGGAAGCCAAGGTGGGTTGATCATCTGAGGTCAGGAGTTCGAGACTAGCCTGGCCAACATGGTGAAACCCCATCTCTACTAAAAACACAAAAATTACCCAGGTGTGGTGGCACATGCCTGTAACCCCAGCTACTCTGGAGGCTGAGGCAGGAGAATCACTTGAACCTGGGAGACGGAGGTTGCAGTGAACCAAGATCACACCACTGCACTCCAGCCTGAGTAACAGAGTGAGACTCTGTCTCAAAAATAATAATAATAATAAAATAAAATAGTAAACAAATGCAGTATCTACCTTGAAAATCACTAAAAGTTTTCTCTAAATTTATATTTCCTGAGTTTCACATAGAAGTGTATTTCTCTGTGATTTTGCCTTAAAACCACCATAGGCATCTTGGCTAATACGGTGAAACCCCGTCTCTACTAAAAAATACTAAAAACTAGCCGGGCGAGGTGGCGGGCGCCTGTAGTCCCAGCTACTTGGGAGGCTGAGGCAGGAGAATGGCGTGAACCCGGGAGGCAGAGCTTGCAGTGAGCTGAGATCCGGCCACTGCACTCCAGCCTGGGCAACAGAGCGAGACTCCGTCTCAAAAAAAAAAAAAAAAAAAAAAAAAAAAAAAAAAAAAAAAAACACCACCATAGGAAACAGCATATAGTCCCTGACTAAATGATGGGAAAGGAGTATCTTCAAATACTTATTTTAAACTTACCTAATAATCTTTCTCCCCTCCTTCTTAATCTCTGTGAGATATAGGTATTAAGACTGAGTGGCCCTTAAAATTTTTTATCGAATTAATCTACTTCTTTCTGTCTCCACAAGCACCACCCTAGTTCAAGCCATGATGGATGAACACTTGCCTGGATTTATTTCAGCCACCTTTTACTCATACTTTTTCAAGCTATCTATAATGGACAGTTGGTTTTAATTTTTGCCTTTGTTTTGTGTCTAGTTTTCAATCCATTATGAATGAGCACTTTTGTAATATACAATGAAAACATGTTATTTGGAAACTAATCACGCACTTGGTTGTACAACAATGCCAAACTTGCCGTAAAAGTTTCTAAAGGCTTCCTCTCAGTTTCTGTACTTACTTCATCACAGGCCAGTAATAAACAGTGTCTTGGTCAATAGCCATCTATGGCTCACACTCTGAATAATGCTGTTCTAATAGATATCATCACTTCCACTCTGTGCCCTATTCTTCCTATCAAAAACATCTAGAATGATCTTTTAAAATGTAAATTAAATTATATCAGCCCTCAGCCTATAAAATAACTGAAGAAGAGGAGGATGTTAGTAACATAAACTCTGGACTGAACTCGAGCCAGACTGCCAGGACTTAAATCTCCGCTCCACAACTGACTAGAGCTGTGCGACCCTGGGCAAGCCACCAAATAGCTATGTGCCCCAGATTCCTCATCTAAAAACTGAGATAATAGCATTTACTCCATAGGGCTACTGTAAGGATTAAACACATAAATTTCTGTAAAGTGATTAGAACAATGTCTAGTACATACTAAGCATGCATGCTGCTTCTACGATTATTTATTATTAGCATGGCTGTTAACATCCTACCTTTATAAATGTTACAACCTACAAGTTACTCCCTCTCTCTCCTGCCTCATCTAAACAACAAAGTGTCAAGCCAGCTCCTATCACGCAATAAAAGAGCGATACATTGAAGACCATTTGTGGTAGATCAGATCATTGTTCAGCAAATATTCACTCCCTTTTCTCTACCTCCCTGGGAGACTTTGCACTTGGTCATGTGATTTATTTAGCCGTTGGGACATTAGCAAGCATGATGTACCCAGAGGCTGCTGCAGTTGGGCTTCTGCCACCACCATGAGAAGAACAAGTCCTAGGCAGCCCACTGGCTCCAGAATATTGAGAGCGGCATGGATCACAACTCAGTGGAGCCTGCAGCCAGCACCCAAGCCCAGGCAGCCCCAGCTGAGCTCAGCAGAGCAGCCCTGGCCAATCACTGTGTCCCTGAAATTGTGTGGCGGTTTTTTTGGTTGCTGGTGTTGTTACACAGCAAAAGCTAACTGTTCACAGTATCCCACCTCTGTTCTTTATTTTAAATTCTTCCCTGCTTATATATGTGCTATGGTATATTCTGGAGAATTAGCATACTAGAAAAACTGCCTATGTATGGCTGCTAGCCCATTCCATGATTTGAAAATCTTGGGAAACTCCTTTTATGCTTTGAGCACTTTACTTCCGCCTGTATGTACACATATAATTATACACATATAGTGTATGATTATACATACAGGTAGAAGTGCTCTCCTATTGGAGACCTATGTAAAGTCAATCCAGAAGCATGGAATTTAGAGGTAGTCCCCTAATTTTCCATTATCTAAGTACTGTAAACTCAGGCTGATCTTTATAAGCTGAGTGAAGAATATAAGAAATCATGCCAGGAGACCGTTTTTTTATAAGCATAAAAGGAAAAATTAAAACTGTTATCATTTCTGTTTCTTTCCTCCTAGACAATATAAGACAGAAACTAAATAATCATAGACATCTTAGATCAAATCTAAAATTAATTCTAACACATGCTAGTGACAGTCTAAAACTGCCCACTAATTTTCCATGAGATTAATGTTTGCTATAATATTCAAATATTGACTTTATATCTCCTGGAATTTTCAAAAATAAATATGTACTCTTGCTCATATCACAGAATTGTAAAACATTTTGGTCTGCATTTTCCTGCAAGGATGTAGCAAAATGGTTACAGTAATGGTTTCCTAGGCTCCTGCAAACTATTCATCTGGATGTATGTAAATCTGGGTCTGGATGACTACAGTGTGTAGATCATTAGCCAATTAATAGGTTTTATAAATGTTATTGTATGTCAACTGCAAAGGACTTTACTTACTGTAAAAGCTTAGGCTATCACTTCAAACTTATTCCCACATGTCAAATAAATAACCATTTGGGAAAACATTTTGAAGTTTGAACTGAGGTAGAAGCTAATGATAGAATGGCTCAGTATGGACCCTGTTACTATTTTTCAACCAGGAAATATCCTGTTACTTTAGCCACTGCTTTTTCACCTTGTAAAAATAATGGCAAATTACACAGGACTTGCCCTTGGAGGCAGCAAATTGGGGGTTGGGCTACTTGAAATTAATACTCCTCACTGTTGTAATTCATTGACCTGTATGAAATGAATGCTACAATGGTTTTTTAATCTACACCTTAAAGGATTTTTTCAGTTTGGCTTTTGGCCTTGACTAAGGTTCACTGGATTTATGTTTGCTTTGTAAAATATACAAAAAATGACTGCACGAAGGTCATCATTGGGTTACTGGTATAACAACTGTACTGCAACCTATTCAACAATCCATAGCTAAAAAGAACTCAGTTCTCCATCCCCCTGAAAGTACATGCCAATTCTGCAAAAACTAAAACAAGAGCATAGTGGAGGTCTGCATCAAAACCCCACTGGAAAAAGTACAGTAAGTCTGGAAGCAACTGGTGCCGCTACATAAAAGGCCACCAATAAAAGAAAAAGCCGTGGGGATCAAAGCATCATAGCTCTTAGTCTGGCAAGCAATCCAATTGATTCTGCATATCAGCTTCTACAGCAAGTGAATTTCCCGGGTTCTCATGCCTGTCTTAGGGGAAAAAGAAGTTATTGGGAGTAATGGTTTACAAAAAGTCTGCATCTAAATCTTTCATAAAACATTGGAAAGTTTATATCATCCATCTTGCCTCCTCTAAGCATAATTCAGAGGTGAATAAGGAAATTATGGGAGAGCGATAAAGCTAGTAATGGAATTTACATATTTTTAAGGACATATTTTGTCAGGAAAAAAAAATGTTCATGATGGAAGTCTTCTCTCCACAAAAACACATAAGGTTGAAATGGCTGATTTAAGACACATGTGACAAGGCTTTCTAGCATGTAGTGTAAAATTATCAATCAAACCCAAAGCTGCAATGACTCTTTAAAACAATTCTTACCAAATATATAGAGAGAGTGGAGGGGAGGAGGCAGACAGCAAGAGAGGTTTATTCTTAGAAAAATTGTCCCTATATCTGGCAAAGGGAATATGTTGATTGGTAATTCTAAAATGAATGTTTTGTTGAGCAGTAAAACGTGGAGTGTCAGTGAATCACTCCAGAGAAGGAGACTGAGTTGGGTTTAAAGCCACATGGAGTTGTAGTCTCAGGTTCAACATTGATTGGCTGGTAGACTTTGGGCAGATGAAGAACAACCCGCATTCACATGGAGTTCTACTGTTCTGTAAGTGCTTCTTTTTTGTTTTTTTGTTTTGTTTTGTTTTGTTTTTTGGGTGTTTTTTTGAAATGAATTCTCACTGTGTCACCCAGGCTGGGGTGCAGTGGCCCGATCTCAGCTCACTGCAAGCTCCCCCTCCCAGGTTCACGCCATTCACCCGCCTCAGCTTCCTGAGTAGCTTGGACTACAGGAGACAGCCACCATACCCGGCTAATTCTGGTTTTGTATTTTTAGTAGGGATCGGGTTTCACCATGTTAGCCAGGATGTTCTCAATCTCCTGACCTCGTGATCCGCCCACCTCGGCCTCCCAAAGTGCTAGGATTACAGGTGTGAGCCACTGTGCCCAGCCAGTATTCAGTAAGTGCTTCTATATGCATTACCATGATGGATTGTACTCTTGTTCAAAATACTTGCTGCTCCTCCCTGCAGGGAACCCATTCCTCCAGGGGAGATCCTACTTTCCACTCCTTTGATGTCAGGATTAGCACGTGACTTCAAGCTGAAGCCTTAAGAGCCAGTGTTTGCTTCACGATCATCTCTTTACCCAGGCTTCAGCCAGTAATGTCCCAGATAGGAGCTGCTAGGTCAGCCTGGTCCTAAAGAGATCATCAAGGACAGCCACAGCTGACCCACCATGGGCCTGTAGCATAACCATGAAATAAACCCTGGTTGTAAATCACTGAGATTTGGGGGTAATTTTTTACTTAAGAATAACAGCCTAAGCTGACGGTTAGAATCACACTGATAGAATTTAATTCTTAACTGAGACTCAAAGAAGTTATGTTTTCCATGCTTAAGGACACCCAAAAAAATAAGCTGATATTCTTTCCCCTTCCTGGACTGTCTGTGATGTTACATTTTGGGCCTTCATTTCCTCATCTACATACTGAAAGAGTTGGAATAAATTATCTCTAAAGTTCCTTCTTCCACCCCTAACGTTCTATGTTCATCTGATTCCTCCTTTCATAGATTCTAGCTTTGCAAAAATTGCTTGGGTAACATGTGTTACTGCTGGTAGTTACATTAGATATATTCTCTTGGACAAGATCCAAAATATTTGCATATTATAAAAATTCCACAACTATTACAGCAAAGTTCTAGAGCATACAGATTTGCACTGTTTGATACTTTACTTTGTAAATATGTTACTCAGTTTTTTAATATATTTGCATACCATATTTCTGATTAAATTGCAAGATGCTTTGTAAGAAAAAGTTTTTTTCTTTCTTTTACCTTATTTCTTACCATGCCTTAGCATGTTTTAATAGGTACTTAATAAATGTGCCTCTTAATCAATCAATCTTTTAATTAAAAAACAGAAAACAGGCCAGACACAGTGGTTCATGCCTATCATCACAGCACTTTGGGAGGCTGAGGCAGGCGGATCACCTGAGGTAGGGGTTTGAGATCAGCCTGACCAATGTGGAGAAACCCTGTCTCTACTAAAAATACAAAATTAGCCAGGCGTGGTGGCACATGCCTGTAACCCCAGCTACTCAGGAGGCTGAGGCAAGAGAATCGCTTGAACTCGGGAGGAAGAGGTTGTGGCGAGCCAAGGCAGTGTCATTGCACTCCAGCCTGGGCAAGAAGAGTGAAACTCCATCTCAAAAAAAAAAAAATAGAAAACATTCTTGACAAAAGAACAAAACACTGATTGTAAAGATTTTTAAAGATGGCAACAAATTTATTTGATATTCCTATTAAGAGGTGAGGTCTAATTCCCCTCTTGTTGAATTTGGGCCGACCTTAGTGACTCACTTGTAAGCAAGATAATGCAACAAAAGTGATGTTGTATGATTTCTGAGACTAGGTCAGAAAGAGTCCTGCAGCTGCCTCCTTGTTCATTGGAACACTCACTCTTGGAGACCAAATATAAAAAGTGCAACTATCCTAACCCACCATGCTGTGAGGAAGCCCCAGCCACAGAAGGAGGCCACATGCCAGGCACTCCAGTGGACGGTTCCAGTGGAGCCTAGTTTTCAGGTCATCCCAGCCCAAAAACCAGACACATGATTGACGAAGCCTCTAGATGATTCTAGCTCTCAGCTACTAACATCACCCCCCACACCCCTATTGTTTGAGTCTTCCTAGCAGAGGTCCCAAACCCATAAAGCAGAGACAAGCAATCCTTTCTCTGCCCTGTATAAACCCCTGACCCATAATATCCATGAATATAATAAAGTGGCTATTGTTTTATGCCACTAAATTTTGGGAGAGCTTATGCAGCAGTAGATAACTAGAGCATATGGTATCTGTAAAAGTCAGCCTAAGCCACAGTGTTAGCCCAGACAAACACAAAGAAGTGTGGGCAACCACATGTTTTCCTGCTTTGTTTATTCTTATTAGGGTATAACAACCTACTGGGGTAAATACCTCCCCAGCAAGAGCAATCTAGAAGACAGGAGTATTAAAACATCAGGCAGAGATACAATCGAATTATTATCAAGCAATTGCAACATAAAAAGAGTAGGCACTGATAGAATCTGAGCCTATTACTTTACCGTGCAATTGCAACATAACAAAAACATCAGTCACAGATGCAATCACAAAGACAAGTGGAATCAATACTGACTCTAAAATACATTACAGGCTATTTTTAAATAAATATGTAAAATCTGCTTTAAATTGATTCTAGCTCAGCGTAGCAAACTGCTGTAACAAGTTTTACATACAAAGCCTAGAGAAAAGAAGAGGGAGGAACAACCTGGAGCACGCACAGCTTGGAGCGGAGACATTCCTCCACTTAAACTTCTTGCTCCACGACATGTGGCTGTTCTTTATACTCAACAACAAATTTCACCTTATGTATCTCAAAAGCTCTGCTCTGGGAGACGACCAACATGTTCAAACAATCACAGCTAGAGAGTTAAAAATAAAGCCAAGTGCTCTTTAATCTCAACTCAGTCTCCTAAGAAATCTGTACAGAGGGAGCAACAAAATGTGCTAAGTTTTTTGTTTGTTTGTTTGGGTTTGTTTGTTTTCAGAGCCAGGTATCATGTTAGTTTATGTGCACTTAAGATAGGCTTAATGATATATCTGTGCAGTGTACTACTCTAGGCACCATGGAGATCAAAAATATGAAAAGCATAGCCCTGGCCGGACATGGTGGCTCACACCTTGTAATCCCAGCATTTTGGGAAGCTGAAGTGGGTGGATTGCTTGAGCCCAGGAGTTCAAAACCAGCCTGGGCAACATGACAAAACCACGTCTCTACAGAAAATATAAAAAACTAGCCGGGTGTGGTGGTGCACGCTTGTAGTCCCAGTTACACGGGAGACTGAGGTGGGAGAATCACCTGAGCCCAGGAAGTTGAGGCTGTAGTGAGCTGTGATTGTACCACTGCACTCCAGCCTGGGTGACAGAATGAGACCCTGTCTCAAACAAATTTAAAAGACAAGACAAGAAAAGCATATTCCTTGCCCTCCAAGAGTTACTGTTTTAGTGTGGGAGAGATAGGTAGGTCTAAAAGTACCAATTGTACTAAGTAGAAGGTGTTAAGAGCCGAAAGCAAGACCTATTTACTAAACAGAAATGTATATCAAAAAGCTTGGATTTAGGCTGGGCACAGCGGCTCACACCTGTAATACCAGCACTTTGGGAGGCTGAGGTGTGAGGTGAGAGGCTCCCTCGAGACCAAGAGTTCGAGATCAGTCTGAACAACATAGCAAGATCCCTATATCTACTTAAAAAAAAAAAACAAAAAAAACTTGATTTTGACTTGGACATTAAGTAATCTAAGTAATACTCTAATATTTTAAATCCATTACTATAAATTCATACATACATACCCCCATTTTCATACTTCCCTTCCAAAATGGCAGCCTCCTTAGACAAAAGAACTTTTGACTACATGTTTTCTTTTAAAAAATCCCTCACTATGCCCTTCAAGTATGTTGCCACATAGCAGTGCTCAATATGTATTTGTGGAATTAATGAATACAATGTATTTGATGTAAGGCCTACCACTAGAAAGTAGCAGCTCAAGAGAATTTGGTTCTTAGTGTCCCAGGCTCTTTTGCTTACATCTGTGGCGTTTGTTGCTTTTGCTCTCGTCCCACTTTTAAAAGCTGCCGATATGGTTTTAATGAAACTTGAAGTATTACCTCAAACATTTTGCATTTTGAGCTTTATCATGAATTTTGTGATAAAAAGGTTTAGTCTTGGCCGGGTGCGGTGGCTCACACCTGTAATCCCAGCACTTTGGGAGGCCGAGGCAGGCAGACCATGAGGTCAGGAGATGGAGACCATCCTGGCCAACATGATGAAACCCCGTCTCTACTAAAAATACAAAAATTAGCTGGGTGTGGTGCCACGTGCGTGTAAGCCCAGCTACTCAGGAGGCTGAGGCACGAGAATCACTTGAACTCAGGAGGCGGAGGTTGCAGTGAGTCGAGATGGCCCCACTGCACTCCAGCCTGGCAACAGAGCAAGATTGCGTCTCCAAAAAAAAAAAAAAGAAAGAAAGAAAGAAAGAAAAGAAAAGAAAATGGTTTTGTCCTCTGGGCAAGAAAATGGCCCTTCTCTGTGAACTTGAAATCATATAATTGACAGATGATGATATATTTCACCTACAAATGACAGGAGTCCTGGCCTCGTTATTCTACCTTCTGCTAGAAAGTAGATTCCCACAGGCATAGGGTGCACGGTCTACCAGCTTTGCAAGGGTCTTTTAAATGTTTGAGATCTGATAAAAGATTTATTGACTCCAAAATATGAAAAGAAACCTGTAAAATCAAAGTAGAAAATGATTAATTAAATGCTTTTGAAGCATAAAGTTACATTACCTACATGACTGCACCTCGGCTTCTACAGTTATGCAAAAATTATATGTAATGTGGGCTATGGCTATCTTTTAATATATTTGAAAGGATATGAACTGTCAGGATACAATGGGAACGCTTCTTTGCCTCCCCAGCTGCCACTCTTTCCACTCTATTTCTCCAGCCCTACTTTTTCTCCAACACATCCCTAATTTTGTTCAGATGCTCACCCTTTCGCCCAAGCAGCCATGTGCCCAATTCTACAAATGAACCTTATTGGTGTAACGGTGAAAGGACTTTCTCTACCATTAGTTGGCTCTGAAATTGGCATACAACTCAACTTTCACCAACAAGATATGAAAAGAATTCTGCTGGGGGAAGGCGTGTTCTGGACAAAGTTTGTTTTCTCGTAAAAGAGAGGCAGTCCCTTATGTCTGAAGTCTTTTCTGGCTGAATATGATGACTGGAACTACTCCAGACATTTTGTTGAAGGCTGAGGAATACTGAGGATGGCAGAGTGAAGAGATGGAAAGAACTTGGGTCTTTGATGACATGGTCAAGCTGTTGAATCAACCTACCCTGAAGCCCACCCTACCTCGGAATTTCATGAGATTAAAATGTCCTTTCTGTTTAATCCAGTTTAATCCAGTGCTTTACAAGTCCCCTGCTATCTTAACCAAGGAGCAAAACATTCCCCTTCCTGCTTCTCTGTTATCATCTATTTTGGTCATCTTCAGCTCAGAGAAAGACGTCTTTACTATCACTGGCTGTAAGTCACCCAGGGCAAGAATCATATTATACTGGTTCCGTGTCAGTGAGTGGTACTCATATGACTAGTGACTATCCTTCCTCATATTGCTGCAACATCTTCATTCATGACAATGGCTAGATTCAGCTCTGTGGCCAGGCTCAGTTGGTTGACATCACTGGATATAGTCTGAGGACTATTGGGAAGTCATGGATAAAAATACCTCTACTAGATTTTCACCACTAAACCCAAGTTAGTATAACACACTAAAAAGGACATTAATTGCTCCTACCTAAATAATCATTTATGAGCCCACCTGGAATTTTGACCTATGGAACTGTGTGATAATAAATGGGTGTTCTTATAAGCCACTAAGTTTGAAATAATTTGCTACATAGCATTAGAAAAGAAATAAAGTATAGTATACATCATGTAAACATTTTAAAAGTACACAAAACTGATATCATGTATGTTAGGGGATCAGCAAAGTACACCCCCCGGGTGTATCAAGCCCATGTCTTGTTTTTTACAGCTCACAAGCTAAGATCAGTTTTTACATTTTAAAAAGTTTGTAAAAATTGAAAAAGAAGAATATACGACAGAGACTGTATGTGGTTTACAAAAACTAAAATATGTATTATTGTGCCTTTTACAGAAAAAGTTTGTTGACCCTGCTACATACTATTTACTATAGTTTCAGGATGCTGGCTGTGCTGAATGTCTTACACTTGTCCCCTCTAGGTCCATTTCCCAACTTCCTCCTTGCCCAGGAGATTGGCCTGTACGGACTCCATTAGCGGCCTTCTGGCTCCCGGTTGGGTGTGGCCAGTGGGGACAGGGCCAGGAGACTAAAGGACAGAGGAGAATGAGACTGGGGTGTTGATTTGCCAGCTCCCTCCCTGCAGGGCTGCCATAGGCAGGTTGCATCCCTCAACCAAAGGACACAGATCCTATGGAGGCTGCCCACTCTGTGCCATTGTCTCCTCCAGAATCCAGTAACTCTTCTCTGCCTTCTCCCCTTTAGACCTAGGGGTATTAGCACTCAGATACCCACTGCGATTTCCCTACATTCTATTCTGCCCACACCTGTGTCAATGGCATTTTTAATGAACACCCCTCCAAATTATTCATCTCAAATGTGACATCTGCTCCCCGCCAGGATCCTGACTGAAACACCCACAAAATTAATTATAGTGGTTACTTTGGGTGAGAGAGGAAAAAGAACAAGGGATGAGAAACAGAAAGCTTCAACTTGAACTTTAATGCTGGCTCTCTTTCATTTATGGAAGTACTAGAAACAAATATGACAAACTCTTAATAATGGCTGATTCTGGATGGCAGAAACAAAGATCTATCTGATTTGTTCAGGCATATATATATATGTGTGTGTGTGTGTATATATACACATATATTTTTTTTGTTTGTTTTACTCTCTCAAAATTAAGGGACTTTCCCAGCCACACTGATTACTGCTTAAGACTATCAAAATCATCTATCTATTAATAAATTCAAATCATACAGTCTGCCTGAGCAGCCCCAGGCTTGCCTGATTGGCAGGTGAATCTCCTAACTAGTTGCTTTCTTATCACAACTTGCAACACCCAAATTCCCACTGGCCTTTATGCTCATCACCACCCAAGGCACGAAGCCACAAAAGCAACGCAGCCCGGCAGCCTGGAGGTCAGCTCTTTTCCCAGATGCGCTGTTCCGGGCTCCCCCTCTTCCCCGGACCTCCTTTAGTGGGCTCTCTGTGCTGTTTTCGGAATGAAGTAATAAACCTTCACTGCCAGTACTTGTAAAATGTTCTGGCTTTATGGGACAGCATCTCCTGCTGCTTTGGGCACAAGTCCAGTTTAGCAAAGAATCTGGAAGGAGAGCAAAAAGATGGTTTTCTAACCATTGCACTAGGACACTAGAAAAGAAAAATTAGATTCATGGCAAAAAAAAAAAAAAAAGGCTCATCTTCAGGACAAATACAAAAAAATAGGACTACTAGCCTGGATCTGACTAAATGAAGTTATAAACATGAAATCCTTGGATTAATCATGAAAGCTTTACATGTGTTAGAAGACACTCCCCTGACACAAACATCCACAAAAGGCTATGTCATCACGACACCAAGATGAAATACCTATTCGTCACTTCATAGTTGTCCTTTCCTTTATATAATCTACTCTGCTCATCTGAATTCTGATTTTTAGGGAAGTGCCTTCTGTGAGTTATGTATGCCCAGTGGTTTTACGTGTACTTCATTTTTTACCAGCTGTGACAAGATTTTTAATCTTCATACAAGAGAAAACCAAGCCTGTGCAAGAACAGCCTGTCAGGAATACTTACAACCTTGTAGTTAACTCTCTCCTGAGTGTGATTTAATCAGCAAGGTGCTGCTGACAGTGTGTAATAGAACATTGTAAAAGCTACAGGTTAATACCTCCGAGGGTGCCAAAGGAGATGCCATAAAGGATATGGTAGTGAAACGAAAAAATGATTATTATTTAGCATTTATTAATCCTAGGTGGTACGCTAAACTCTAAAGAACATAGCTTAGACAGAAGCAGATTGCCTCTAAAGTTCTGTGCTTTTCTCAACAAAAATGGAAGAGACTCTTACAACATTACCTCTAAGTGATAATATGAAGTAGAAACAGTTTGAATCCATGGACAATGGCAGAAAAATACCAAAATAAAAGCCAAAAGGATTTTGGATGTTTACGTTCTCCAACCACAATCTGCTTTCAGACACAGCACAATTTTGTGTATCTACCAGGAGTTGAGAAACTATAGCCTATGGGTTCACCACCTGTTTTTGTAAAGTTTCATTGGAACACAGCCACATCCCTTTGTCTACATATTGTCTATGGCTGCTTTTGTTCTACAACAAGAGTTGAGTACTTATGACAGAGGCCATATGGCCAGCAAAGTCAAAAATATTACTATTTGGCCCTTTGCAGAAAAGGTTTACTGACCCCTGTTTGAATGGGAGAAAACATGATCTAGACTTATGGTTGTCTCGATAGAGTTACTTATCAATGTATTAATTTATAAGTATTCATTCAAAATTAAAATTCAATTTAACTCTATGAGGCATATATAAAATGCCTATGCTTTTGCATAGTATAGGAATGCGTATACCACAGTGAAAGTTAACACCTCACTTTTCTAGAGCAAAAGCACTTTACCTTGATGGAACTATAGGAGATTCCCACAGAACGAACTAGTTTCCCTAGCTAGATCTTTACCTTTGAAAAGGCCAAAGATCTGGAGGGTTGAATGGAAGGTAAGATTCTACTAGGTATCATTCTATGTAGGATAATTGGTCCATGGTTTAATTTCTAGAACCACTCTAAATTAGATTTTAAAACTATGTGGAGCATTAAGACATTTATTGGTTTTATGTCATAGCCCACAAACTCTTGAGAAAAAGAAAAAAAAAAAAAAACAGTTGCAATCCACTTCCTGATTCTGTGGTTACAGTATGTTTTAGCCACACAGTCAACAGTGTGATAAAATCAAATGTCATGTGTTTATTCAGAGACCATACATGGCTTTCTTGATATGAAAGTAAACATTGTTTGAAAACTTCTAGCCTGAAGGATTGCTTTTTAAGTCTTCTTTGAAGAACTCCTTTTAGCACTCTCCAACAAATGTGGACATCGGAAAACTCCTCATTCATCTGAACAGACCAAGAATAGAGTTTAAATCTTCCACATGCATGGAAAGAACATAAATAGCAGTTTTCCAGCACACAGGTGGTGATTTAAACGGATGCTATATTTCATTCCTCAGGAATTGAAGTCTATGACTTAATCTTACCTGCTTAATATCCAAAGATCTATGTTAGGGTTTTGGTAGCTTATGTATGCTCCCTGTGACAACTGAGTAATATTACAACATCATACAGTTTGAAGAGGGGAAAACATTCAAAACCTTTCAAGCCCAATTACTTCATAAAACTATTTTAAAAATCAGACTGAATCAAATTGCTGTATTTCCAAGTATCTTTTTATTTTACAATAATTTTAAAGGATTTATTTGAATTACTTATATCCTTTACCCCCTGTAACTCTGAACCAAAACACTTTTCACAAAGAATGATGAGGAAAATATCCAGGCTTATTCAGAGAACTGAGAATGGATATTCTTAAGCAGAATCAAAACTATCCTTAAACAGAGGGGACTGGGCTTGAGTTCCAGCCCCGGCCTAGGTAACTAATCAGATGAATGTGAATGACCTTGATCAGTTCACTTTCTTGAGTTTTATTTTCCTCATCTCTAAAAGAAAGTAATTTAAATCAAATTCCCAGAGTACTTCTAGTCCTAAATACAATGATGACTAAAGCTTGGCATCTATCATAGTTCTCAATATAATTACGTCTAACCTTCTTGCAACCTCATTCTGATACATGACAAAACGCCAGGGAGGGGTGGAGAATCACAGTACACCAAACAGGAATTTTATTCTCCGCTTCTAATTTGGAAGGGGTCATCACAATACTGCTAAGCCACAGAGAAAGCATTTTCTTTGCCCCTCTTTCAGCACTTCATATAAGATTAGGCATAAGTTCAGTCTTGGTTTCTCTGACTGTATTATTTAAAAGAGTAGAAAAAATGATTTATAAAAATAATTTAGGACTATCTACAGTTTTATGGATCAACATACTGGCACATTGCAAAATAGCTTTAATTACCTAAAGTATGATGTCCAGAGAGCTTTATAATTTGTTCTTAAAAAAGGATGTGGAACCATTGGAACTCTCAGCTATTGCTGATGGAAATACGGTCCCATTTTGGAAAGATGTTTGGCAGTTTCTTATAAAGTTAAACATACACCCATCCTATGACTCAGACAGAATATGGCTATTAGACTTTCACAAAAATATAATACGAAAGTAAACTACAGTACAGTGCTTCAAATAAAATTTCACAAGGATTCTGAATTTCTTGAAGTAATATGAAGTATCAAATTATGACAGTGTCACAAACTTACATATCAAGATCCTTCTAAAAAGAACCCAGTCAGCAACCTTTTAGAACAATAATTAGGAAGAATCAAGAATGTGAGAAAATGGATTGATAAACCAAATATTTTAAAGACCAGGTTGGGAAACTTAGGATAACTTAAAACATTCAATGTTTTCTGATATCTAGAAGGACTATCCAAGCAAAAAGAAAACAATTAAGCGGACTTATCTATTCTTTTATACTATGAAAAGTCCTCCAGGAGGTAAGGGGTCCCAGGGAGGAGCTGATGGTGTAAGAAGTAATTAAAAGCAACGAAGCACAAACTGCATACTGGTTATTTTCCAGGATTTGTTATTTAACTTTACCTTTGAGCATTAAAGGAAACAAAGAAAATAGTAATATCCCTGGGCAACAATAATTTCCTACTTTTCAGTAATCTTATACAGAATAATAAACACAAGGAGGGGTAAGCTTTAATGAGAATGCAAAGATGTTTGACAATTTCTCAGATCCACCAACAACAGCAGTGCCGTGTAAAAAACACACACAACGTCCAAACATTTTAAGCCTCAGTTACCAATTTTACATGAAATAAATTCCAAACTCTTCACCTAGCTTACAAAGCCCAATGTGACTTGGCTTTTGTTCCCTTTTCTCCTCATCTTTGTGCCTTCCTCCTCCTCACCCACTATGTTCCAATTTGTTCCTAGAACTTCCTCCGCTTGGTCCAGCTCCCAGGTTGCACCCAGCCTGCCCTCTGCCTGCAGAGCCCTTTTCCTTATCTCAGCTTGGCATTTCTGTTTTTCAGCCTTCAGATACCTGGAGTGGCCCCTCTCATCTCCCAATCTCAAGAAGCCCCGTATCTACATAAATTTCATAATTTTTTTTTCTTTTTTAAATTTGCTTGTTTTCTCTCTACACTGGCTAGAATGTAAGCTCCAGGAATGCGAGTAACTGGTCTCTTTTGTGCTTGGCGCTATGAAAGAAAACATTATTCTGACATTTGTAAAAATGGCAAGGAAGACTTTTTTCAATATTACTGCAATAGGGGTTTGCAATAAGGCAGAGAGATGGAACCCAACTCCAGATACAGCAAGGACAAGTGGGGATTTGTAACCAAAGACCAGGGTAAGGTCAGTGGATGGGCAATTACTGAGATGAGACACCAAGCGTAGGAGGATTCTTGCTAAGCTAACCTAACAGGATTTGTGTTGAAGGCAGGCCACAATAGTCAGATATCAAAGGTTGAGGGATGACTTAGGATTCTTTGGCATGACTGGGCTGGGCAGGTCACAGAGAGGACAGTGCCAAGGTTGAGTTTGGTCAAGAAGAGGGCTGAAAGGAGTCTAACTAAAGTCTGGTCAAGGGGAGGGTCTTTGTCAGCATATGGGAAGCTCTCGAAGAATACTGACCAATTGGGGCTGGGCACAGTGGTTCACACCTGTAATCCCAGCACTTTGGGAGACCAAGGCAGGCAGATCACTTAAGGTTAAGAGTTCAAGACCAGTCTGGCCAACATGGTGAAATCCCCATCTCTACTAAAAATACAAAAAGTAGCCGGGCGTGGTGGCAGGCACCTGTAGTCTCAGCTACTCTGGAGGCTGAGGTGGGAGAATTGCTTGAACCTGGGGGGTGGAGGCTGCAAAGAGCTGAAACCAAGCCACTGTACTCTAGCCTGGGCAACAGAGCAAGACTCTGTCTCAACAGCAAACAGCAACAACAACAAAATACTGACCAATTGAATGAATGAACAAATTCTCTCCCCCAAAATTAAAGTGATAGATTTGCTGTTTAAATTTTTTAATTGCTTCACTTTTCTATTTTATCTTGCTCCCAGAAACACCAATAATAATAAGAATAAACAAGAAAATAAACTCTCTACTTTCTTTCAAGGTGAAAAGAGTAAATCTTCATAATTCATGGTACCTTTTGGCATTTATGCCTCAAAACTTTATTGAGAGAGTTCACTGTAACGTACTGATTGCTCTTCCAGGCATGCACAGACAAATCCAAAGAAAACATCTCTGCCTTCAAGTTCATTGTCTACCAAGTTCATTGTCACTGTCTACTGAATGATAAATACATGAAGAGATGGGCTATGGAAAAAGGAGTCCTGGTAGCTGAGAGGAGTAAAAGGCAGAGAGGGAGCCCTGCCTGGCAATGAGGCAGGCAGAAGAAAGACTCAAGTGGAGAAAAATGTAGTGAGAATTTTCCAAATCAAATGCCCTATAGTAAGACTTCCACCAGAAACCCTGCCTATCTTCCACAAAATTACAAACCCTAGGATGTGGTGGGTGTGATTCAGTTTCTTAAAGGAGCCAGCAAAGGAGTGAGGTTGAGTCAAGAGTTTGTCCAGGGCTCAGACAAAGGGACAGCTGCACTTCCGGGTTATGTTAATACACTGGAAATCATTATTCTGTGGAAGAAAAACATTTAGTACAACTGTTTTAGGGGTGATGTTGATGTAAAAATAATTATAATAAATTGCATAGATGTCCATGAGGATATCACCGTAACTCTGATGAATTCAGAGGGATGAGGAAGAAAATGCACCCCATGTGATGCAGCACTGCTACAAAAATGCTGATCACATGGGCTGCCAGCTCAGTGGCTCTGCAGGAGACAGGTCAAAAGAGGAGAGAGAAAAGTTGAGGCACTCCCCCCTGCTGCTGCTCTTCTGGGCATGCGCCCAGCATCACTTGCACTCTCAGTGGGGTGGATGGTTAACTACAAAACTGAAAATAGTATTTGACAATACTTGTGTATTTTTAAAATTTTAATGTGTTTGTCCTATTTCCCAATAAATCGAAATTTTTTTTAATTTTTAAATTTTATCTCAGGGGTACCACAACCCAAAGCTGACTGGGTGATCTGAAATTGCACCACCAGAAAGGCTGACAAAGACAAGACTAGATCAATGTAAGAGAAGTGACATTTGGAGGCAATAATTTCCAACACATGTTCATTTAAACATTGTGCTAATTGGAAGCTCTGCTTCTTCCATGTGAAAGCAACTAATAAGCTGATGACAGCAGAATCAGGCATCAGAACCCCACAAGGAAATTACAGATGTAATAGATACCTCTGGGTGCATATAAGACTTTTAAATCTAAATTGAATCTTTATTTAGAAATCAATTTATGCGGGTAGACTCTTTGCCCAAGGGTATTTGTTTGCTACTTTATGAATGTTTCAAGCTAGCAATTTTTTCCTAGGTTTATAAATGCCTCTGACTAAATAAAATATGAGGATAGATGTGTATAATAAATATGTTTTTGACATTATCTATTTATTTGTCCATTGAAGTGTACAGACTTTATCTAAACACAGTTATCTATCAAACTATTTATTTTATGAAACAAAATTATCTATAAATGGCTATTTCCCTCTGTGCCCTCTAAAAGAACTAAAATAGTGAAACTTCAATTTATCCCAGAGATTGTGAGGTCAATCTGACCCTACTTCCAAATCAGTTAAAGGCTACTCAGATTTATTTAACCACTATTACACATCACAAAATACTTTATATAATTTAAAGAAAATGAGAGAAAATTCCCTCTAAAGCCTTAGCAATTGCTCCTTTTTAAACTATATTTTCACATCCTGAGAAAAAAATAGGGTCATAATTCAGGCTGAATCAGCCTCTAGACACAGACAGGTAAAGGAGGAAATGCTCCCTAAATTTGATGGAACCAGGACAGGGAACTGCCTCCGCAAGGGGTGAGCTCCAAAGCTGATGGTCAGCAATCCATACTACAGATTCCGTAAGAAGAGAGTGCATTTATCCGGTTAACATGGATTCTCAAAGAATCTACAGAAGCATTTTCATGTATTGGTGAATAAGGAGGTCAAGGAGTAATAATATCATGAACCTGCGTGGTCCATCTGATTTGGGAAAAGATTTCAGCAAATAGCAGGGAGAAGAGAGTCCAGATCTTAGCTAGAACAGATTTATCAGTCACTGAAATTTAGGGCAAGATTCTAGTCCCAGTAAGTTTCTATCAGGAACCAAGGAATAGACACATTGATACTAGCTAGATAAGGTTAGTGTAGAGAAACTTGGACATATAGGGATTTGATCATACATAAGTTTAACAACCTCATTGGTAACCACTGGGACGGGTAGGCTTCTAACTCTAGTCCCTGCCTTCACCAAGTTAAGCCCTCAAATTGCATAGGGTTATTCAAGTATGCTTCTTGCATTCCCTGAAATGGTACAACATGTAGACTCTGCAAGATAAAGTGAGAAAAACTCAGCTATCAAAGAGAAAAGTAGCATGGAAATCACCAAAGCAATAGCTACATTAAACAATAAGATAATGATTAAATAGTGAATATGTTTTACTAGAATCACAAAAAAATTTGAAGTGATACAGTGTTTTAGTGCCTCTCCCACAAATGTCAAGGTTAGAAGTAGGCTTCGAACCCCACTTTCTCTTGATCATCAAGTTTCTTATTTGAGGTTCTTTTTTTCCAGCAAAATCTCCTGCTGTGCTTGAGAATTTCTTAATTACATTTTCAAGCTTTCTGCTATCATGGCAGAATTCTACAGAAAGCAATTATGAAGCTAATAAAAAGAATGAAAAACTTCTTGTATTTTCCCAAAAGCATACAACAATGCAAAGTTGTAAACACAAACTTAAATGGTTTGCTCCACATTTGTCTCAGCAAATTAAAATGCCATCAACGCTTTATGAAGAAAATGTAGACAGCAAAAATAGAACATAGCAAAATAGAGACTTGGAGACTGAATTTCAATCCAAAGTCACTGTGAGATTAATTGAAAGCTAAAATTTGAAAAATCAAAGTAATTTCCAAAATTGATTGGTTTTTTTATGATTTAAACTACAGTAAATTTTGTGGTAAAAACTTTGGGAAGTGTAGAAAAATATCAAAAAGAATAAAAAATACTCAAAAGCCCAACATTCCGAGTTAGACAAAACTAACATTTGAATACACATTCGTCCCGTCTCCTTCCTAGGCATATAAATGCATTTTTCATACGGAGGAATCATAATACACTGAATTTTTTATAACCTGCTTTTTTCTTTTAATCACAGACTGTAAAAAATTCATGTCATTGAATATTCTTTAACAGCACCATTTTATTGCCTCCGAAGTATTTCAAGAACATACTATATTTTACTAACCCCCTATTGTTGAATATACAGTTTGTTTACAATTTTCCCTTATTGTACGAAATGCTTTTCGTAAGTTTTCTTTTACATGTATCTTTGTTCACAACCATGACTATTTCCTTAGGTTATACTCTTAAGAGTAACATTGCTATATTTAAGGATATGCAGATTTAAATCTTTTGCTACAAATTGCCAAATTGCTTTCTAAAATGATTGTACCAGTTTATATTTACCCTCCCCTCTTTAGCAAGAGAATGCTTATTTCTAGTATTGCTGATAACATTGGCTTCTAATTATCATCAGACTGATAAAGAAAATGGTATCTATTTGTGTTTACATTTTCCAACTACTAGTCATGCTATTTCTTTATGCTTATTAGCCATGTAAATTTCTTGTTTCACAACAGTTTATTATATCCATTGTCCATTCTTCTACTGGGCTGCTCAATTTTTTCTTATCATGAGAACATCCTAGATTAAGCCTTTTTAAAATAATATATTACAGACGTTTTATACAGTTTATCATGTTTGAATCATCTTTCTGGTGCTTTT
The DNA here is from genome assembly GCF_003255815.1 of Theropithecus gelada. NCBI lineage: Eukaryota > Metazoa > Chordata > Mammalia > Primates > Cercopithecidae > Theropithecus > Theropithecus gelada. The sequence continues at coordinate 169,716,922 of NC_037669.1, forward strand.
TACATACAGAAGATTTCTCATTTCTAAATAGTTAAACCTATTTATTTTTCTTTCATACTATTTGTATGCTAGAAAGGCTTTTTCCACCCCCAAGATCATATAAATACTTACCTATATTCTCTTCTTTAAGTTCTTTAATGAGTTTCATTTTTTATATTTAGTCTATAATCCATCTGGAATTTACATTAGCATTATAAGATTCTAACTTTATTCCTTTCCATATACCTAAACACTTGATCATGTATCTTCTATTTCTGTGGTTTTTCAAATACCTTTTTAAAACACTGGAATGCTTTCTTCAAGCAAAATTATTTTACATGAGAAGCCATTATATATAATACAAATATAAATGGAGCTGTGCTATGAACCAGAGGTAGGGTGAGGGGTACCGGGGTAGCGATTTTCTTCATTAGCCTGCAACACTTCACAGAGCACCATTTGCACATTATTTATTCTTTCCCCACAGATTTGAAATATCACTGTCATATCGTATTACCTAACTTCAGTCTGCTCTGATCTCTCTGTTCTATTCTGGTCATCTGGTCATCTATGCTTTTACCAGCAGCCTGTTGTTTCAAGCTATAACTTTAAAATATACTTTCAAATCTGCACTTACTCACACACACTCGTATTTACACTTACACCACATTCTTTTTCAAATTTTCTTGGTTAATTGTGTCCATTTGTTTTTCCATATGAACTTTTTTTTTTTTTTTTTTTTTTTTGAGATGGAGTTTCACTCTTGTTGCCCAGGCTGGAGTGCAATGGCACAATCTCAGCTCGATCTCAGCTCACTGCAACCTCAACCTCCCCCTCCCAGAGTTCAAGTAATTCTCCTGCCTCAGCCTCCTGAGTAGCTGAGATTACATGTTCCCCTCACCATGCCAGGCTAATTTTTGTATTTTAATAGAGATGGGGTTTTACCATGTTGGCCAGTCCATATGAACTTTTTAATTACTCTTTTAGTCTTCTTCACCTCCAAAGCTACCAATTATATTTCAAGAAGATTACATCAATAAAACTTACAAATTGTTGTGGGGTTTGTAGACATCTTAAATTTGAATGTTTTGATCTAAAACTCTAACACACTTTTCCATATTTCAACTCAGCTTTTCCTTTAACAAAATTTACCATGAATTTTATACATTTCTTATTGATGCTTCTAACTAGGTATTTTATATGTGTTGTATTATTGTTATTGGAATAATTATAATACATTTCACATCTGGTTATTATCAACTTACATGAAAACTTTTGTTTTTGTTCTCTTAACGATTTTAAAATTGTTTTTCTTGATTATTTGGAGTCAGTAGTCAAATCATCATCAAAGAATAATCTGTCTTATGTTTCTTATTTCTTTTTCAAATCTAATCACATAGGCTAAACATTCCAGAATATTAAATGATACAGATGCTAACGAGGACTCTTCTTTTGACCCTGATTTTGACAGGGATACTATTAAGTATCATATAAACCATTTAAAATAAACATTGCATAATGTATTGATAAGGACTTACTTTTCTACCCTAAGTTTTGTAAAGATCTTTTTTAAAATAGATGTTGATTTGTATCAAGTTCTTTTTCCGCATCTGGCTCTTTTTCTCCTTTCAATTATTAATATGATTAATTACATTGATATATTTTCTCATATCAAGTCATCTCTGAATTTCTGGAAGTTATTGGTTAATCATATTGCTCTTTTAATATAATGTTGGATTTGATTTGCTAGAAATTTATTTAAGAATTCTGCATCTGTGTTTGTAGGAGAAATTAGCTGACAGCATTAGAGTTTTGATACTTTGTTAGGTTTTGGTATTAATGTTACATTAGCTTCATAAAATGATTTAGGAAGCTAAATCTAATATCATGATTTTAATAAAGTATATGCTTCCAGGGTAAATTGCAAACACAGCTCATTATCAGTAATGATGAACTATTTCATTTACATCAATGAATTCCATAAGACAGACTTCCCCCAGCAAGGTTAGGCAATAAATTGTCATACACATGATGGTAAAGACTTTGAGTATAGCCAACACAGGGATTTACTGTGGATTCTACCCTTTTAAAAATGAATACTGAATTCTAATACTCAAGTTGATACAATTTGCAGGGATAGCATGCTTAGAAGGGTCATAGTGGTATGACCATTTAAAACAGACAAGGTTCACTAAAAGTATCAAAGCGAAAGTCACTATGAAGCAAAAGAGTATAATGTACATAAGCAAATTAAATTCCATTCAGCAAATATTTATTGAGTACAGTTGTTTCACCAAATGTTTATATACCTGGTATACCAGATACCAGATATTGTCCTAAATGCTGTAAGATATTCCTAAAATCCCACTTAGGATACTTGTTAAAAAGCAAGATTCCTGAGACCTGGTGCAGGTTTACTGAATCTGAATTACAGGAGAGGTATCAAGCTTGTTTGTTTTTAATAAGCATCCAGATCATTCTTACCATCAGGAAAGTTTGGGAAACCCTGGGTATAGGAGATTCAGAAATCAGTGGGATATCTCTAGTGGCCTCATCAATTGTTGCACTGAGGAGCACTGGTCCCTTGGACATGCACTGGACATCCAACATCTAGACTTGAAACTCTCAGCCTCCAAATGAGACTGAGGGGACATCCCTAAGCCACAGACAGGTTTGCAGAAGTCCCTGAATTTCTCTCTAGTGGTGCTTAGAGGTGCAATCTGCTTATAAGCAGGGGCAAAGGAACTTGTTTTACAAGTTTATTGCACAGCAAAATCACTCTGTATTTGATGACATGTTTAAGTGGAGTGACTTTAGGAGGCCAATGGAAATTATAGAGAGACTAAAGCCATTCCATGCCAACATTTGGCACTCTCACTGCTACAGGAGTTGGGCCTTTCTCTAAAAATATATTTTGACCAAAAAAAGCCTGAGTCTTTGTCCTTATTAAAGAAAAGAAAAATGTAAGCCTCCCCCAGGGACAGAATTCTGAATGGAAACATGAAGATGCAAGTGAGAGCAATAGCTTGAGAGATTCATGGAATTTGAGTATTTAGGATGGGGAGAATTTAACATGTGCATGGGTAGAGAGAAAAAGAAAAGTCGGGAGAGCAAAATTTTGAAGCTATGAAAATGAGGGAAGGAATTTGGAGTAGAGCAGAGGAACCAGGACAAGAGTCTGAAGGTAACCAGACTCACTGCTAGGAGCCAGGGCAGGAGGGAGTGAGCAAGAGAGAGGAATGTGGGCATATGAGTATTGTCAAGCTGCCCCTGGCTCTTCTCAGCGTTGGAGCCTTTGCTGACTACTCTGTTTTCTGCTCATCATCTGAACCAATCCTGACTAGGAGAAGAAAATTATTAACAACCTGAGGCTCCAATCAGACACCTGGGGCTATTCTTCTGGGCATAGATCTGTTCTAAAGTGTGCCCAGGGTAAATACTGAATATCCAAATGACCACCAAGCTACCACCTTCCCTTAGTCAGACTGACTGGCCAATCTCATGTTCATCTTAGCTACTGCAAATGAGTAAGCAGTTGTTTACATTTTGTCTACCTTTCCTAGGAAATAGATCTGGCCAGACAAGCGGCTAGAGTTGCAGCTCCATCAGATCATTATTGGCAATTACTTACATGTATTCTGCACCTTAGGGCCAATGAGCTTATGAAGGAGGCAATCAACACCCTCTTGTAGAGATTTCAGCTGCTCTGTCATAGGGCCACATCCTTGAGAACACTCCTAGAATGGAACAGAGCTTCTCATAGTGCTGTCCTGGGATTAGTAGCATCAGTATCACCTGGGAACTTGTTAAACATGCAAATTCTTCAGCCCCATCCCAGACAGACGGAATCAATAATTCTTCAGGTAGGGCCCAGCGATGCGGGTATTAACAAAGGGTATTAACACATGATTCTGATGTGTGCTAAATTTTGCAAACAACCATCCTAATGAAAAGGCCAGTTACTGCCAAGTTCTCCTCTCTCTGGCCCTTCTCAGTAGCATCTTGGGGTAATGGCTGCTGTGTCTAAGCTGACTCACTTGCTCCTGCTCACTCAATTTATTCTCACTGACTCTCTTTTCTCCTCTACTGGCCTCATCCCTTTATCAGCAGGGTCCGATGGAAGCCCGTGAACTCTTGTGTTTCTGGCCAGATTCCATCTCTTCCTAAAAATTCACAGCCTCAAACTGTTATCTTGATGGTGACTATCAACACCACTTTTCTCGTGCCTTTATTTCTTCATCCAAGGACTCTAGTCCCCATACAGTTCTATGTAACCCTGTCTTCCTCCTTTCCCCAACTCCTGACAACACATCTACTGGGCCCTCTGGAATTTATGAACCAACATCAGCAAAATCCCTAAAACCTCAATCTCATCTCTTAATATTTGCTTCACTTTATTGTTGCAATTGAAGGCTCTAGTTCGGTGTCTCTTAAATGGTAAGCCTCATACCACCGGGCATGAAGTATGGAGTAGGTTTCCCTTATGCTCCTTATTGCTATTTCCAGTCCATTCTCTCTTCTCCTGAAAACTCCCAGCTTTGAATCTCATCACCTTCTAACATCCATTTATTCTTCTAATAGTCATTTACCCACCTCCAAATCACTCCTACCCACTCCTTGAAGATATTAGCTCTGGTTCACAATACTACTGTCCTAATTCTTCAGGATTTCCATATTTACATCGATGATCTTTTCAGTAACCTGGTTTCTCAGCTCCTTAATCTCCTTTCCCCCAATGATCTTATCATCCCCGTTATCTCAGCACTTACTTCCACGGTCACATCCTGGATCTTGTCATTACCAATAACTCATCCCCTTCATGATGTCAATTCCAAGCATCTCACTCTCATAGCCACTTCCCGTCTTTCCAGCTCACTTGTAGTCCAATTCTTTTTTTTTTTTTTTTTTTTTTGAGGTGGAGTCTCGCTCTGTCGCCCAGGCTGGAGTGCAATGACCGGATCTCAGCTCACTGCAAGCTCCGCCTCCTAGGTTTACGCCATTCTCCTGCCTCAGCCTCCGGAGTAGCTGGGATTACAGGCGCCCGCCACCTCGCCCGGCTAGTTTTTTTGTTTTTTTGTTTTTTTGTGGGGTTTTTTTGTATTTTTTTAGTAGAGACGCGGTTTCACCCGGTTAGCCAAGATGGTCTCGATCTCCTGACCTCATGATCAGCCCGTCTTGGCCTCCCAATGTGATGGAATTACAAGCTTGAGCCACCGCGCCCGGCCCTGTAGTCCAATTCTAACAGTGCATCAACTCCATCAGAACCTCATCTACCTCATGTTGTCATTTTCTTCCCCAACCAGCCTAAGATTTTTATCTTCTATCATTTAAATCACTCCCTTGCACACACCCTCAATTCTCTTGTTCCTCTCTTACTTCAGACTCTCATTGGGGAAAACTGAATCACCGTTGAAATCCTCCAGAAAGTGAAGGGTAAAAGTATGTCTTCTGCTGAGATTCTTAAGGAACAATAAGGCAGCTAACCTTGAGTATTTTCTTTGAGCTACACATAGTTAAGAGTGTCTTCCATATATTGACTCAATTAATACTCATAATCCTATTAAGTAGTATTCTGTAATTATTCTATTATTATATCTTACTTTACAGATGATATATCTCTCAGAGATAAAGCAACTTGCCCAAGGCCAGACAGGTAGCAAGTGACAAATCCAGAGCTTGAAGCCAGGCAATCTACTTCTAGCACTGAGCTCTTAGCCACTCCGTGATACTGTCTATGAGAGGACAGATACAGGTAGATGGCATGTCAATATGAAGACTGGGGTAAGCCATCAGGGAACTTACTCTGGGTCATTCCAATTTTTTTACTTAAAGGGAGAAGTGAGAAGGTCTTAGAAAGTGCTGCTTGATAGAAATATAACATGAGCCACAAGTGTGAGGCATATATATAATTTTAAATTTTCTAACAGCCACATTTAAATCACAAAAAGAAACAGGTAAAGTTAAAATTAAGCCCATCGTGTCAAAAATATAATTTCAATATTATATCACATATCAATTGTGATAATCTTTTACATGCCCTTTATGTCTTAGAAATTCATCATCTATTTTAAACTTATAGTATATCTCCATTTAGACTAGCCACATTTCAAGTGCTCAGGGTCTGCCATATTCGACAGTGCAGCCACTGGTAGGATGACTGAGTGTGAATTGATAATATGCATGGAGATTAAGTATTTAAGGAGAAACATAAATTACCTGTTGTTTGGTTTATCTTAGGTAGTCTGAAGGAACAAATAACAGTACTGACAAGTAGAAGCCAGATCTATATTGAAATAAGACAATATAAATCTATATGAGTGTGTATGTGTGTATTTATATATGTATACACTCGCACAAATGTGTTGGGTGTATGCAGATTCAGCATTCACAATTGGTAAGCCAGAAACTGGCATAATTTGATATCAATAGGATTTAGTGTCTTCCCCCACAAAGTACTTAAGCTACTCAGAATAGAATATATAGCCTTTGTTTGGGAATTAATCCCTGATTGTCTTCTGTCTGTCCATCCCTTGTCTGATTCTCAATCTTGCAGTCCTCATATCCAGTCTTCTTTCCAGTCTAGTACCTCAGACGCTTTTCAGACCTTCCCCTTTCTCTTCACTCTGTTGAATCTCTCCTCAGATTCAGACACCCATGGGTTAACACAGTGATCATAGACTCACTTTGGCCCTGCCCTTGACCTTTCCACACCCACATCTTTCCCTCAGCCAGTTTTATTACTAACATGAAACCAAGTCCTAAAGAATGACACCAGAGATTTTCCCATTAAGTACCTACATTCGACATGGCATCCTTGTCTTCATTTAATTCCCCCACTACATTGAAATATTGTCATCTCTTTAGTAGTGAATATTCAGTAAGATCCAGGATCCAGAGGATTGCTTCATTGCCATTTAGGTTAAGAATCACAAAGCAATTTACCTGGTGGCCAGATTGGAAGACAGGAGTTAGAAAGGGAAAGCAAAATGGCTGAAAAAATTGTATAGCTATAAATATATTTTTAAACTATGTAGCAATATAATAGCTATGAAATCGAATCTTCTTCCCTAGGGTAAGTAAGTAACAGAGTATCATAGGCCTTGGCAGGCAGAATAACCCCCTTTTCCAAGCTGGAAGATATCATCCTTTGATCAAAAACATAAGATCCTTTCATTTTCCCCACTACAGTCAGCGCTTCAATTTCAAAGGCCACTCACTGTTTCTGATCCGTTATCAGTCAGGCAGACTCAACACACATAGAGAAAGCCACTTTAGTAGAAGCTGCTGCCTCCTTTATCACAAATGCAGACTTAAGGATCTTATCCCGCTAAAACTGTACAGCACAACGAAAAAAGGCGGAAGTGGGGGCAGAGGAAGCCAACTTCATGATGGGAAGTTCCAGTTTGAGAGGAGCAGAGATGTCAAACATAGCTGAAATATGAAAGTCACTTAATGTGGCTGATAGATCCCTTTGTTTCTGAGCCAACTTCACTCCTTATATTGGGATTTCCAAAACAAAAATACCAGGATGCTGTTGGGCGGGTAAAAATATGACACTGCAACCAGGAAGGAAGATAGATATGTGAATATGTTCAATGACCTGATACACGTCAGGCACAGTGCTGTCTTTTCAAAATACAGCAAACCTCACAATCCCCTCAGCATGAATAAAAGGGGGCTCAGAGAAGTTACATATGGTATATTCTTAAGTGAACTGTCATTCAAATCCCTGCTTCGCCCACCCTGAAGCCGAGGCTTTTTCTTTCCTTTTCATTGTTTGTTTTCATCTCTTTCTCCTATAGCACCCTGCCTCCATAGAAACAGGAGGAGGCTTGGGTATGTGTTGGTCTGTGGACTGGTTTAGCCAGAAGGACAAGCCCAACCACACAAACATTTGTTTTCACTTTGTCCATTCTGTGTACATCATAATTGTGCACCCCTCAAAAAAATGTTAGGTTAAATAAACACAGGACACATAAAAACATCTCTGCCTCATCCCCACAACATAAATCATATTTGCCAAATGTTACATTTGCTAAATTGGTGGCTCACCGCTCTTAAACTACTAATTTACTCACATGCTTAACTTCAATGGAATCACAGTGTCATGTTCTTCAGGTGATTTTTTTTCAAGAGCACTGATATCACTCATCCATATTATTCATTTAACAATTTTATTCAACAAAGGACAATTAGATAAAGGACAAAAAGGCAAAGGATGGTTGGAATGGAAACATTGGAATCAAGTCAAATAAACTATAGACTCCAACTAGAAATGAGTTTCCCCAACTAGTTTTATTTCAGACTTCTATTACTTCCCCATGTTTCCTTGTGTGATATTATGAAATGCATATTTGGTCTTCTTCCCCATTTCCTGACTTAAGCATTCAAAATCCTTAGAATTCCCAAGAGATAAGAGTATCGTTTGTTAGCCAGGTGTGGTGGCTGCTCGCCTGCAGTCCCAGCTACTCGGGAGGCTGAGGCAGGAGGATCACTTGACCTAGGAGGTCAAGGCTGCAGTGAGCTGTGGTCATGCCACTGTGCTCCAGCCTGGGCAACGGAGTATCCTGTCTCAGAAAAAAAAGAAAAGTAGTATCTTTTGTGTTCTAATGAGATGACTGGTGTTTGGGAGCCCCTAGATTACCTCAGGATGGGGGCTGGTTGCCAAGGGAACTAACTATGAGATTAGAGGATTGGCACTTTCAGTCCTACTGCCCTCAGGGGGTTTCCACATTGGCAAGCAAGCACTCATCCACACGTGAGGAGGGGGCACACCCCGACTCCATGAGGACAGAAGTTTCTGTACTCAGGCAGCTTCTAGACCTTGCACTTCTCTCTTCATCTGGCTATTTGTTTGTATCCTTTAAATTATCCTTTGAAATAAACAGGCAAACATAAGTAAAGTGTTTCCCTGAGTTCTAGGAGCTGCTTTAGCAAATTAATCAAACTGGAGGAGGGGCCCTGGAAACCCCAGTTTATAGCCAGTGGGTCAGAAGTTCCTGAAGCCCGGACTAATGACTGGCTCCTAAAGTGAGGGGCAGTCTTGCGGGACCGAGCCCTCAACCTGTGAGACCTGATGCTACCTCCAAGTGGATACTGCCAGAATCGAATTGAATTAGAAGACACCCAGCTGGTGTCTGCTGCAGAACTGATTGCTTGCTTGTATGTGTGGAAAAGCCCCACACATCTGGTCACAGAAGTGTTCTGTGTTGTAAGAGCACAGTAGAAGGAGAAAACAGGTATTTTTTTACTCATTACTTGCATGAATTTTTTGTGAATGAACTTACTTTACTGGGTTTTTTAAATTATAAAATTATTTATAATGTTGTAATTATATATAATAAAATTAATTATAAAAATAGCACGTACTGTGGAAATATATACTCATTAGATTCTCTGTATCATGTTTGGTATGGATTCTTCACACCTTTTTTCCATATGCTATACAAACACAATTATATAGAAAGGTTTTCCTCCTTTTTATAAAATAATACTATACACTACTCAGGCTGGGCGCAGTGGCTCACACCTGTAATCCCAGCACTTTGGGAGGCCAAGGTGGGAGGATCACCTGAGGTTGGGAGTTCAAGACCAGCCTGACCAACATGGAGAAACCCTGTCTCCACTAAAAATATAAAATTAGTCAGGCGTGGTGGCGCATGCCTGTAATCCCAGTTATTCAGGAGGCTGAGACAGGAGAACTGCTTGAACCTGGGAGACGGAGGTTGCGATGAGCCAAGATCGCACCATTGCACTCCAGCCTGGGCAACAAGAGCAAAACTCCATCTCAAAAGATAATAATAATGAAAATAAAATAAAATATAAAAATTGCCATATACTATTCAATAATTTGTATTTTTTTCACTTAGAGTATATCATGCACACCCCTCCAGATCAGTGCATTTAGGTTGACTTATCATTTAAGTAATTACATCATTTTCCATTATAACTATATCAAAATATATTTATTTGTCTAGAGATGAACATTTTGGATATTTTCAAGTTTTTGGTGGATGCTTTACTATAATATATACTATTATAACAAACTTTCTTGTACACATATTCTTCTGTGCAGGTAATTGGGGCTATAGCTTATTGTGATATAGCCCTCAAAACAGAGCAATTAACTCAGAGGCTATGCACATTTCTTATTAACAATATTGTTGTTTTATGGTTATTATTTAGAGATTGTCTTACTTAATCACCCGGGTTGGAGTGCAGTGGTGTGATCATAGCTCACTATAGCCCTGAACTCCTGCACTCAAGTGATCCTCCCACTTCAGCTTCCCAAGTATCTAGGACTACAGATATCCACCAATAAGCCCAGCTAATATTTTTTTTTCATTTTAGTAGAGACAGTATCTCTCTATCTTGCCCAGGTTTAACAACATTATTGAGACACAGACCTTAAGTGTACAATTTAATCAGTTTTAACATACACCCACACAACTGACTGATACCCATATCAAGATATGGAACATTTCTACCATCCAGAAAGTTCTCTCATGTCTCTTTCTAGTCAAACAAGTCCCCAAACTGTAGATCAGTCACAGATCTAATTTTGCCTGCTTTATGATTTCCTACAAACAAATTATAAAGTTTGCATCCTTTGGTGTTTGGCTTCTTTTATTCAGTATAATAGCAGTAGCTTATCCATTGTATCGTACAGATATACCACAATATTCATTTCTTTTTAACTGTATGAATATTCCACAATATATTCAAATATGCTTCTAGTGATGAACATTCAAATTGTTTCTGGTATGTTTTATTACAATAAAAAATATTACAAGAAACTTCATTGCACTTATATTCTTAGGTGCTAGTACTTGTTTCATCATAGGATATAGCCCCTTAAACAGCACTTTTTAATTTTTAAAATTTTTTATTTTTTTAGATACTGCCAGTTGCCTTCTCATGAGGTGACCGCAATTCATACTCCCATCAGCCCATTTCCCACATTTTAATCAATCTGAAGAAACTCTTTGGATATCAGGGGTATTAACCCCTAAATGTTAAACACTTATTCATGGGAAGAGTCGCCTATTAAAATATTTAAAAATACATGTATTGAGCTCAAACTTTATATGGAGTACTTTGCTGGGCAATGGTGATAAAAAGATATGAAAAGCAATATGATTAGCAAGGATGAAGGTTTTCACGTGATACAGTAGGAAAGGAGATTTAAGAAAACCATATTGCAAGGTCTGGCAAAGTACGTCTGGGCAAGTGGTTATAAGTGTTACTTTTGAAAAAGTAAGAGAACTTGATAAAGAAGAAGAAAGTATCCTAGGCAGACAAGTGACTGGGAGAAGCCATCGAGGTATTAAAACACCCAGATGTCCAGATTACAGGAGACCACAGGAACATGACAATTACATGGAAGGGTGATCCCTGAGTACATGTGTGTGCATGTATACACACAAATAACTATAAAAATTAATGAAACTGGAATAAGGTCTATAAAGTAGGTAACACTGTTTACCAATGTTACATTTCTTGATTTTGATAACTTCCCTGTGTTTGTATAACTGAATGTGTTTGTTCTTGGGAAATACACACTGAAAAATTTAGAAATACAGGGACATAATGTCTACAACTTACTCTCAAACAGTTCAGAAAACAAATACTAGAGAGATGATGATTGATTACGTAGATAGAATGACAAAAGAGATGTGGTAAAATGTCAACAATTGGTGAATCTAGGTGAAATGTATACGAGAGCTTTTGATAGTAATCTTGCATTTTTTTCTGTACGTTCAAAATTATTTCAAAATAAAGGTTTTTTGTATTAATACTCAAAATGCAATAATGCCTTCAGTGACCTTAGGTGGTTCTATCTGGCTAAAGTGAATCATGTAAGATGGAAAGTGGTGAGCTCTGCAGACAGAGAGGCAAGCAAAGGCAAATTCCTGAAGGGCCTTGTTCTAAGCTGAGAAATGTGAACTTCATCCAGAAAACCAAGTGGAGTGAAGGAATGAAATCCAATTTGCATTTTTAGAAAGACCGCTTTAGTAGCTTTGTGGGACCAAATGAGAGGCAAGAAGCTTAGTAGGAGGCTGCCATCATAATTCAGACAAGTGCTTCTCCTCACCATCTTTTCTCCTCCCGTGGAGCCGCCGCTTTTAAGGGGAACATCACACACCGCGGCCTATTATGGGGAGAGGGGAAGGGGGAGGGATTGCATTGGGAGTTATACCTGATGAAAAGGACGAGTTGATGGGTGCAGCACACCAACGCAGCACAAGTATACATATGTAACAAACCTGTACGTTATGCATATGTATACTAGAACTTAAAGTATAATAATAATAAAAAAAAGTTAATTAATAAAAAAAAAAGATAAAGCAGTTGAAGGTCAGGTCGTGCAGTTTCAGTGGGTACAAGATCCACCCCGTACACGGGAGGGACTACACCAGGATGGACGAGAAGGTTTTCCAGTTTCTTGATGCATTTATTTCCAAGAGGAATCCTCAGCAAATAAACTGGACTATCCTCTACAGAAAGAAGCACAAAAAGGGACAGTGGGAAGAAATTCAAAAGAAAAGAACCCGCCGAGCAGTCAAATTCCAGATAGCCATTACTGGTGCGTCTCTTGCTGACATCATGGCCAAGAAGAATCAGAAACCTGAAGTTAGAATGGCTCAATGAGAACAAACTACCAGGGCTGCTAAGGAAGCACAAAAGGCTAAGCAAGCATCTAAAGAGACTGCAATGGCTGCTGTTAAAGCACCTACAAAGGCAGCACCTGAACAAAAGATTGTGAAGCCTGTGACAATTTCAGCTCCCTGAGTTGGTGGAAAACACTAAGCTGGTACATTAGATTTTTAAATAAAGATTGGACTATAACTCTAAAAATAATAATAATAATTCAGACAAGTGAAAGCCTCACCAAGGCAATGGCTGTGAGGATGGAGACAAGGGGACAATGTCCAAATATATTAAGATTCTTCATAACCTATAAGTGAAGGATGTGGGATGATTCTAAGTTGGGAACTGGTTAAATGGTGGTGCAAGTTAACAAAATAAAAAATACAGACAAAGAAGGGAGCTCAGGAAGAAAGATGATGGGTTCTGGGTTAACTACGTTGAGTTTGAAGGACATGTAGAAAATTCAAGGGGAGGCCTCTAGAGCTTAGCAATGGAATCTGAATAGGAGATACTAACTCTAATGTCATCTGCAGGTAGGTGATTTGGGCTGTGATAAAGGACCAGTTCTTAGGGCTTTTTGCCTATTTCTCCACTACCAAAGTAACATTTTCTGAGGATACCTGACTTTTAAAAGGAGGCTAAGAATAAAAAGTTGTTATCTGTCTTAGTCCATTTGTGCTGCCATGTCTGGTGGTGCCAGACACCACCACCTGCGTAATTTATAAAGAACAGAAATTTATTTCTCACAGTTCAAGAGGCCAGGAAGTCCAAGATCAAGGCACTGACAGGTGTGAATGTCTGGTGACTACTACTGTCTGCTTCCAAGATGGCACCTTATTGCTGCATCCTCTAGAGGGAAGAAACACTGAATCCTCATAGGTCAGAAAAACGGAAGATCAAGGGAGCTGAATGAGCCTTTTTTTTTTTTTTTTTTTTTTTTTTTTGAGATGGAGTCTCATTCTGTTGCCTGGCTAGAGTTCAGCAGCACAATCTCGGATCACTGCAACCTCCGCCTCCCGGGTTCAAGCAATTCTCCTGCCTCAGGCTCCCGAGTAGCTGGGACTACAGGCACGCGCCACCTCACCCAGCTCATTTTTGTATTTTTAGTAGAGACGGGGTGTCACCATGTTAGCCAAGATGGTCTCGATCTCTTGACCTCATGATCCGCCCCCCTCAGCCTTCCAAAGTGCTGGGATTACAGGTGTGAGCCACCGCGCCTGGCCTGCATGAGCCTCTTTTAAAGGGGCTTTGGTCCTATTCATGAGGGCAAGAGTCCTTATGACCTAATAACCTCTTAGAGGCCCTGCTTCTTAATATTACCACATTGGCAACACTTGAATCGGAGGGCAGGCATTCAAACCATAGCACCTACAATACCTGGAATGTCTTCTTCCAAGTACCTGCGGAAATACACCCACCCCCTACCAACAAACTCCCCCGTCCACACACACACACAACCGCTCTAGCTTAAAATACTAGGTATCATAATATAAAGATATTTCCATTAAATGAAGCAGTAGTATGTTGGGGTCCGCGTGTTTCCTAAACAAAGGAATGAACACACAAGACAACACAAGACGAGACAAACATGGCGGCCGCCTCGAATGGCACGCTCTGCTTTATTTTATACAGTCCTTTGTGGAATGTTGCCAAGTCACAAGACACATTGCTGTTTTTCTGACCTTTCCCTGACTTTCTAGATTTTCAAGATGTTTACACATAAACAAGCCCCCAACGGCCTGCTTTGCTTGCAAGAGCAGGACTTATCCGGAACGCCCTGCTTCCTTTGCAAGAGCAGGACTTATCGGGAATGCCTCCTTTGCGAGCAGGTAGTCCTCTACAGTAGTAGGCTGGAGTGCAAAATGCAGCCACAGCTCATTCATCAGCTAATCCAGAAGAACATGCTAGCTCCCAAGGAGAGAAAAAGTCTGACTCATCTTCACCCTTCCCCATTAGCTCAGTCAGGGGCACCATAGACCTAAGAAGTACCCAGCCACACCCCTAATACCCATCACTACCATCACCTAGCAAAACTATTTCCTGAAACTGCCTGTGTTATACCCCATTTTCTGATGACAACAAGGAGGAAAAGGAGGAAGGAAGACAAAAGAGATGAAGAAAACAATTACCAGTAACCAGAAGTCAAGGGAAGAGAGCTACCAAATTCTAGATATTTCTAGAATTCTAAACAGACAATTCTAAAATATCCGTAGTTTATGGAACCAACAATGGAGATGAGAACTGAACATATAAAAACTTATGGGATTTAATCATGGTTGTGGTAAGAATTAAAGCCATTGCTCTTTAAATAGTTTATTTAACAAAAGAAAAGGCATTCAAAATCAAGAAAGTAAGGGGAAAAAAACCTGCAGGAAAAAGAATTCCTAAGGAAGGCAAGAGGAAGATAATATTGAACATAAAAATACATATAAAATATGGAAACAGAAAGATAATAGAACTTATAAATAAATCTAAGAGCCTTCATTTTAAATATAAAAATCGATAAGATAGTCCAAACTCTGACAAGATAATTAAGCAAACCAACACAAAAGAAGACAAAATCAGACATACCATTTACAAATAATATAGGGAATATAAAAACTGTATAGGTTTTGTTTAATTCTAAGCAAATTTTTTCCAAACCAAAGCTAATACAATTGAAAAGCTTAAGAAAACACATAATTTTCCAGAAGTATATGTAGTTGACTCGAAAAGGAGAAAAACTGAATAAACCAAATAAATAGAATAAGTTAAATAAATTATGACAGATGCCTCTTACAAAAAATAAGTCTCTGGATCTACTCTATTTTCCAGTGAAGATTTTTTAGACTTCATGTTTCCTTCCTTATTTTATCTTATATATATTTTTCTTTGCATTTTTGACAAATTTTTAATTTAACTGAACAAAATTTATATCCTTTTTTGATATAGTATTCTATTAGCAGTATTTTCTATGGTATTAAAAATCCTTTATAATATTAATAGCTGCAAAACATTGAATCTCATTATTAATGTGCTAATTATGAACATATATATGTTTAGCACTTTTTTGCTATTAAAATCACTACTCAGTTGAACTTCTTTGTCCCTAAATCATTTTATATTTTTTTAGCTTTTTTTTCCCTTATTTAGTCACAATGTATGAACATTTTTAAGGCCCTTGAAAGAGTGTCATATTGCTTTCCAAAGAGCTTACACCAACTACACTTAAAGCAAGAATATGTGAGTTTCCCCTCTCAAACGACACTCTCACCACCATTTGAGTAATATCCATTTTTAAAATCTTGGGCTGATTTCTTAGATGAACGTAACAACTCAACTTAATTTAAATGTCTATAATGCTGGTAACAACTTTCCAAATATGTATTAATGCTTTCCATTTCCTTTGCTTTAGATTGTCTTTTCTGCTAATTAGCTTATTTATATATTAAGATGGTTTTGGACCTTTCCCATTTAAGGAGCTTCTACTCAGTAAGAATTTGGGGGTTTTTTTGCTATTTTTGTTTGTTACATGCATATTTTCACAGTTTTTCTTATTATATATCTTGACACAGAGTTCTTATATGTAATAAAATACTTTGAGATTTTCTCCATGTTCTTCAATTTTATCAAATTTTGCCACACTCAGATACTTAACATTATTTTTCTATAGCTTTATCATTTTTAAACATAAAATAAAAATCATGTTTCTAATCATTAAAATCATATATACTAACTTCAGATATTTGATAAATACAAAAGGTATTTAAGAGAACCAATATCCTCTTCCCTTTTATGTCACAGTAATCTAGTAGAAATTCAGGAATAAATTAATATTAGGAAATATATTAATAAATTTATATCAATAGACCAGTAAGAGAAATCATATGACCTATATAGATGCCCCAAATAGGATTTAATAAAAATCAACACTATTACCTAATTTTAGAAAACTTAATAAATGAGGTATAGAAAAGCAAAATAGAGGAAGTAATAAAGATTAGAACAGACAAAAATAGAGACTAGAGAAACAATACAGGAAATAAAACCAAATTTACTTCCTTGAAAAAAAAAAAAAACTGACAAACTTTTACATAGATTGACCATGAATAACAGGGAGAAGAATCAAATTACTAAATTCCAGAATGAAGTGGTCTGTTTGAAGGATTCAATACATGCATAATCTGTCAGTATAAGTTAGCAGTCCATAAAGAATTGCTTTCATAGAAAGATTAAGAAGATGGCTGTCCAGTCAGAATGGCGATCATTAAAAAGTCAGGAAACAGCTGACGCTGGAGAGGATGTGGAGAAATAGGAACGCTTTTACACTGTTGGTGGGAGTGTAAATTAGTTCAACTGCTGTGGAAGACAGTGTAGTGATTCCTCAAGGATCTAGAACTAGAAATACCATTTGACCCAGCAATCCTATTACTGGGAATATACCCAAAAGATTAGAAATCATTCTACTATAAAGACACATGCACATGTATGTTTACTGCAGCACTGTTCACAATAGCAAAGTCTTGGAACCAATCCAAATGCTCACCAATGATAGACTGGATAAAGAAAATGTGGCACATATACACCATGGAATATTATGCAGCCATAAAAAAGCATGAGTTCATGTCCTTTGCAGGGACATGGATGAAACTGGAAACCATCATCCTCAGCAAAATAACACAAGAAGAAAAAACCAAACACCACATGTTCTCACTCATAAGTGGGAGTTGAACAATGAGAACACATGGACACAGGGAGGGGAACATCACACACTGGGGCCTGTCAGGGAGTTGGGGACTGGGGGAGGGATGGCATTAGGAGAAATACTTAATGTGAATGATGAGTTGATGGGTGCAGCAAACCAACATGGCACACGTATACCTATGTAACAAACCTGCATATTGTGCACACGTACCCCAGAACTTAAAGTATAATAATTTAAAAAAAGAAGTTGGCTGTCATATATTTTGTCATATTATGCAGACCACCCACAAGCATACCTAGGAATCATTTAAATCCAAGTGGGGACCAGAGATACATTTGGAGTATCTTGAATTGAACCTGATATTAAAAACTGTAAAATAATATATCACAATTCAGGTAACCAACATAACAAGGACCCCATAGAAAGTAAGAGTATGAGATAGGCATGGTGGCTATAGGCGGGTACCTGTAGTCCCAGCTACTTGGGAGACTGAGGCAGGAGAATCACTTGAACCCAGGAGGCAGAGGTTGCAATGAGCCCAGATTGTGCCACTGCACTCCAGCCTGGAGACAGAGCGAGACACCATCTCAAAAATAAATAGATAAATAAATAAATTAATTAATTAAATGTTTTTCAAGGGTTCTGGCTAATCTAAAATCCTTAGATTTCATAATGACAGTGTTGAACCAAAGATAATAACCTGGGCAGCATGGCATAGGTAAGCTCAGGGGTAGGTCAACTTTCCCAAAGTAAAATAAATTCAGTGACGCGGAGCTGAAAATATCCTGGCTCTTAGGCCACTGTGTTTGACACATCAAAAAAGACAGTTTCAAGGAGTAACACAGTTTTTCTTTTCTATTAAAAAAAAAAAAAAGTCATTTTCTTGATTGTGGTGAAAGTTTCCTGCAGGTATGCATATGTTCAAACTCAACAAATTGGGTACATTATATATGTGCAGTTTTGTGGATCAATTACACCTTAATAAACCTGTTTTTTAAAGGAAAAAAAAATACTTTGGTGCAAAAATCCTAGCTCTAAAATACAAGGATGCCAACATTGTTTCCAACAATAAATTTACCATAACACCAGTTAAAGGATTTGTGAAAAGATACAAAAAAAGAAAGAAAGAAACAAAAAAGAAACAAAAAAAAATTTTTTTAAAGAATTTGTGAAAAGAAAACTTATCCTGGCTGTCATCGCCCTGTTCAATCCTCAAAAAAAGAATCTGGTTTTAAAAGTTATGCTGGACGTGGTGGCTCACACCTTTAATCTCAGCACTTTGGGAGGCCGAGGTGGGTAGACTGCTTGAGCCCAGGAGTTCAAGACCAGCCTGAGCAACATGGTGAAACCCCATCTCTACAAAAAATAGAGAAATTAGCTGGGCATGGTGGTGCACGCCTGTAGTCCCAGCTACTCAGGTGGCTGAACTGGGAGAATCGCTTGAGCCTGGGATTTTGAGGCTACAGTGAGCACAGTTCATGCCACTGTACTGCAGCCTGGGTGACAGAAATACTCTGTCTCAATTTTTTTAAAAAGTGTTACAAGATTCTGATTGTTGAAGGAGATTGCCCAAAAATATTTATAAGGTCCTTATGACTCACATGCTGTTCAATAACTCAAGTTCATCCTCTGGAATTACTAAAGGATCACATCTCAATAATTGTTTTGACAGTTTATACTTAAAGAAAAGTTATAGGACAGACAGAAATATCTTCAGAGGTTATTCAGCCCCTACTTCTATTTGTTTTTACTACAGGAGTTAGTCACCGTCACAATCTATAATAATGAATCAAGATGGGTTGCAGCAAATATGCCTGAAGTCAGGGAAACTTTCGTTTCCTAAAAGGCTTCAGGATAGTCCCCAGTTCATGGAATCCCATCCCATAAAAATTCCTGTGCTACATCTACAACCGTCTGATCTTTGACCAACCTGACAAAAACAAGAAATGGGGAAAAGATTCCCTATTTAATAAATGGTGCTGGGAAAACTGGCTAGCCATATGTAGAAAGCTGAAATTGGATTCCTTTCTTACACTTTATAGAAAAAATAATTCAAGATAGATTAAAGACTCCAATGTTAGACCTAAAACCATAAAAACCCTAGAAGAAAACCTAGACAATACCATTCAGGACATAGGCATGGGCAAGAACTTCATGACTAAAACACTAAAAGCAATGGTAACAAAAGCCAAAATTGACAAATGGGATCTAATTAAACGAAAGCGCTTCTGCACAGTGAAAGAAACTACCAACAGAGTGAACAGGCAACCTACAGAATGGGAGAAAATTTTTGTAATCTACCCATCTGACAAAGGGCTAATATCCAGAATACAAAGAACTTAAACAAATTTACAAGAAAAAAATCAAACCCCATCAAAAAGTGGGTGAAGGATATGAACAGACACTTCTCAAAAGAAGACATTTATGCAACCAACAGACATGTGAAAAAAATGCTCATCATCACTAGTCATCAGAGAAATGCAAATCAAAACCACAATGAGATACCATCTCACACCAGTTAGAATGGCAATCATTAAAAAGTCAGGAAACAACAGGTGCTGGAGAGGATGTGGAGAAATAGGAAAACTTTTACACTGTTGGTGGGACTGTAAACTAGTTCAACCATTGTGGAAGACAGTGTGGCGATTCCTCAAGGATCTAGAACTAGAAATACCATTTGACCCAGTGATCCTATTACTGGGTATACACCCAAAGGATTGTAAATCATGCTACTATAAAGACACATGTACATGTATGTTTATTGCGGCACTATTCACAATAGCAAAGACTTGGAACCAACCCAAATCTCCATAAATGATAGACTGGATTAAAAAAATATGACACATAAACACCATGGAATACTATGCAGCCATAAAAAACGATGAGTTCATGTCCTTTGTAGGGTCATAGATGAAACTGGAAACCATCATTCTCAGCAAATTATCACAAGGACAGAAAACCAAACA
The DNA here is from genome assembly GCF_003255815.1 of Theropithecus gelada. NCBI lineage: Eukaryota > Metazoa > Chordata > Mammalia > Primates > Cercopithecidae > Theropithecus > Theropithecus gelada. The sequence continues at coordinate 169,737,202 of NC_037669.1, forward strand.
CCGCATGTTCTCACTCATAGGTGGGAACTGAACAATGAGAACACTTGGACAAAGGGTGGGGATCATCACATGCCAAGACTTGTTGAGGGGTGGGGGGCTGGGGGAGGGATAGTATTAAGAGAAATACCTAATGTAAATGATGAGTTGATGGGTACAGCAAAACAACATGGCACATGTATATATATGTAACAAAGCTGCATGTTGTGCATATGCACCCTAGAACTTAAAGTATAATTTAAAAAAAAAATTCCTGTACTACCTCCTTTCTTGGGTGTAGTGGTTCAAATATGACATTGAAGTGACTGGTGCCACTGTCAATACAATATTGTGTGATAAATTGTAACTCCAAAAGCATTCATGTACTTATTCTTGCATTTATTCATTCTTTTATTTAACAATGTGACTATGTATGAGTGAAAGAGTCAAAGTCGCTGACCTCATAGAACTTAAATTGTAGTGGGGGAGACAGACTATAGGTGAATAACAAGTACCTCTGTGATATAATATGAGGTATTGGTAAGTGCTGTGAAGAAAAATAAAGCAAGGTAAGGGAGAGGGTGATGATGTTCTATTATGTTAAGCAATGGTCTCTCTGAAAGGTCACATTTGAGCAGAGACATGAATAGAATAGGATGGGAAGAAAAATGAGTAAGAATGGATTATGAGCCTACACTTTTATTTTTACCCTGAACCTCTCAAACAGCAGAGGTGGACATACCTAAACATGACCTCTTATCCCCCATTTGAATTATTCATTTGAATTTAGCACTGTTGTAACAAAATAGTTTTTAAATAGTTTTAGTAAGGTATCATTGACATACAATAAACTGCATATACTTAAATCACACCGTTTCTATGTTTTGACATATCTATATACCCATAAAACCACAACAATCAAGATAATGAACACATTCATCACCACTAAAAGTTTCCTTGTACCCTGTTTTTTATCGTTCCCACCTGCCCTGCCCTGCCCTGACCTCATCATCCCCACGATTAATATATATTCTGTCACTGACATTAGTTTATACTTTCTAGAATTTTTAAAATAAATTGAATCATATAATATATACTCTTTTGTCAGACCTCTAGCATTTAGCATAATTATTTTGAGACTCATTCTTGCTGCACTATGTATCAAGAGTTCATTCCCTTTTATTGCAGAGAGGTATTCCTCTGGATTCATATGGATTCTATATTCATATGGATATGAGTGTTCTTCTGTATATGAGCAGTTGGGTCATTTCCAGTTTGGGGCTATTACAAATAGTCAATATAAACATTCAAGTCTTTATATGGACATATACTTCCTTTTCTCTTGAGAAAATACCTTGCAATGGAATGGCTAGATTGCAAAGCAGATGTGTCTATCTTTTCAAGAAACTGCCAACTCTTTTCCAGAATAGTTGTACCATTTTATACTCTTACAAGCAGTGTATGAAAATTATAGTTGTTCCACATTTTAGGCAACACTTGGTGTGGTCAGTATATTTATTATAATTTTAGACATTCTAATTGCCATACAGTGATATCTCATTGTAGTTTATGATGAGCCTGCACTTTTTGATGATGAATGATGTTCATCATCCTTTTATGTGCTTACTTTCCATCTGTATCTCTTCTTTGGTGAAGGGTTTATTCAAATCTTCTGACCATTTTTTAATTGAGTTGTTTGCTTTCTTATCATTTAATTTTGAAAATTCTTCATGCATTCTGGATGCATGTCCTTTATCAGACACGTGCTCTACAAATATTTTTTCCCAGTCTGTGGCTTATCTTTTTAGCAAAGTCTCCCACCAATGACTTTCAAGATCAAAAGGTTTTTTGTTGTTGTTTTTTGAGACAGTCTCATTCTGTTGCCCAGGCTGGAGTGCTGCAATTTCAGCTCACTGTAACCTCCGCCTCCCAGGCTGAAGTGATCCTCACACCTCAGCCTCCCAAGCAGCCTGTACTACAGGCACATGTAACCACGCTCAACTAATTTTTGCATTTTTTGTAGAGACGAGGTCTCACCATGTTGCCCAGGCTGGTCTCAAACTCCTGGGCTCAAGCAATCCTCCCACCTTGGCCTCCCAAAGTGCTAGGATTACAAGCATGAGCCACCGTGCCCAGCCTGAAGATTAAAAGTTTTTAATTTTGATGAAATCTAATCTATCATTTTTTCTTTTTATAGACTGTGCTCTTGGTAGCATATCTAAGAAATCTTTAAGATCACAAAGATTTTCTCCTATTATCTGGAAGTTTTTTAGTTTTAAGTTTTACAGTTAGGGTTATGATCCGTTTTCAGTTAATGATGCAAGGTACAAATCAAAGTGGTTTTCTTAATTTTTTTTCCTTGCATATGAATCTAACTCTTCTAATACTGTCTGCTGATGGATTCTTTCTCCACTGAATTGCCTTTGCACCTTTGTCAAAATCAGTTGTCATTGTATGTGTGAATCTATTTCTGGATTCTCTATTCTGTTCTAATGATATGTTGTTTATCTTGATGTCAATATTATACTGTCTTGATTCTCTTCATTTTATAAAGAGTCTTAAAATCAAATAGTTAGCCTTTAACTTTACTATTCTAAGTTATTATTTTGAACTAGTTTGAGGACAACCTCTATGAACTGATGATATAAATGCATTCCCATGAGATACTTTGAAGCAAAAATAAGGTTTACAAGAAAAATGCAATACAGAATGCTCTAAGAAAAAAATAAGGGAAAATAAGATAACATATATATGTTATATATGAGAGAGAGATATATATATCATACATCATATATATCTCATATATATATGCCTCACAACCTAATCATCCTCTATGAGGCCCCACTTCCCAAAACTGCTGCATTAAAGATTACATATCCAACACATGAACTTTGGAGAACATATTCAAACAATACATCAGCTATATTTTCTTTCAATGAGCTGAGGTTGTTTTGACCTGATTGATTCCAATGATTGGTTTGCATAAAACAACTTCAGGCCTTGTTTTTCAGTTTTTATATTGTTTTGTTTTAAAGGAAATAAATGTGTTAGATTTGAGATACTGCTACTTTAAAAGCTTCCTGGCCAGGTCCAGGGGCTCACACCTATAATCCCAGCACTTTGGTAGGCCAAGGCAGACAGATCGCTTGAGCCCAGGAGTTTGAGACCAGCCTGGACAACATGATGAAATCCTGTCTCTACAAAGAATACAAAAATTAGCCAGGTGTGGTGGTGCACACCTGTAGTCCCAGCTACTCAGGAGGCTGAAGTGGAGGACTGCTTGAGCCCAGGAGGTGGAGACTGAAGTGAGCCATGGCCATATTACTGCACTCCAACCTGTGCAACAGAGTGAGACTCTGTCTCAAAAAAAAAAAAGTAGCATTTCTATACATAAACAACAAACTATCTGAAAAGGAAATCAAAATGGCAATTTCATTGATAAAATACCTAGGAATACATTTAACCAAGGAGGTAAAAACCTCTACAAGGGAAACTATGATACATACTGATGAAAGAAACTGAAAAGGCTAAAAATCAAATGGAAAGACATCACATGCTCATGAATTGGAAGAATATTGTTAAAATGACAATACTACACAAAGCAATTGAATGCAATTCCTATCAAAATACCAATGACATCTTCCCAGAAACAGAAAAAAAATCCTAAAATTTATATCAACCCACAAAAGACCCAGAATAGCCAAAGTAATCCAAAAAAATAAAGCCAGGAGTATCACACTACCAGACTTCAAAGTATACTACAAAGCTGTAGTAACCAAAATAGCATGGTACTGGCATAAAACAAGACACATAGACTAATGGGACAGAATAGAGAATGCAGAAATTAATCCACAGACAACTGATTTTTTTTTTTTTTACAAACGTGAAATGGTGCTTGGAAAAGTGGATATCTGTATGCAGAAGAACGAAACTAGACCTGCCCTTCCTCTATATAAAAACCAACTCAAAATGGATCAACCACCTAAGGATAAGACCCAAGATGATAAAACTACTAGAAGAAAACATAGAAGAAATGTTTTAGGACCTTGGTCTGGGAAAAGATTTTATGAATGAGACCTCAACACATAGGCAACAAAAGCAAAAATAAACAAATAGGATTATAGCAAATTAAAAAGCTTCTGCACACCAAAGACAACCCAGAGAACTGGAGAAAATATTTGCAAACTACTCATCCTATAGGGGAATATATAAGGAACTCAAACATCAACAGCAAAAACAAACAATTTAACTAAAAAAAAAAATGGGCAAATGATCTGAACAGACATTTCTCAGAAAACATACAAATAGTCAACAAATACATGAAAAAATCATTAATATCATTAGGCGTCAGGGAAATCAAAACCCCAGTGAGGTATCATCTCACCCCAGTTAGGATGGCTATTTATCAAAAAGACAAAAAATAACTAATGCTGGCAAAGATGCAGAGAAAAGGAAACTCTTACACACTGTTGGTAGGAGTGCAAACTACATAGCCACTATGGAAAGCAGTATGGAGCCTCCTCAAAAAACTACAAATAGAACTACTATATGATACAGCAATCCCACTACTGGGAATTTATCCAAACGAAAGGAAATAATTATACCAAAGAAACATCTGTACCCCCATGTTTATTGCAGCACTATTCACAATAGCCAAGATATAGGATCAACCTAGGTGTCTAACAATAGACGAATGGATAAAGAAAATGTAGTATATATACACAGTGGCTATTCCACCATAACAAAGAAGGAAATCCTGTCATTCTCAGCAACTTGGATGGAACAGGAAGATACTAAGGTATGTGAAATAAACCAGGGACAGAAAGTTAAACCCTGCATGTTCTCATTCACATGTGGACTCTAAAATAAGGTGACCTCGTAGAAGTGAAAGAGTACAATAGAAGATACCAAAGGTTGGGAAGGATAGGGGAAGGAGTGAATAGGGAGAGATTTGTTAAAGGTTATAAAATTACAGTAGATAGGAGAAATAAGTTCTAGTACTCTGTATCACTGTGGGATGACTACGGTTAATAATATGCAGTTTCAAACAGCTAGGAGGAACATATTGAATGTTCCCAAAACAAATAAACAATAAACATTGGAGATGATGGATATGCTAATTACCCCAGTCTGATCACTATATATGTATCAAGACATCATTACGTACTCTTTGAATAAGTATAATTATTGTCAATTAAAAATAAAATAATATAAAATCATCCTGTTAATATACCACAAGAAAGTATAATTTACTTATTCATTAATTATCTGCTACTTATACTTCAAACAAATAAGCTAATTGTTTGCTCGTTTACCTAATAGGCTGAGTCTAAAGAGCTGTTAGTGGCTACTAGTAAATGAAATGAAATAGTTTTTTTTTTAATGTAATTGCGCTCTGCATTTCATATGTAGTGGTTTTATGTTAAAACACTTCTGATTAAGGATTGACTTCAAAAAGTTGACATTTAATTTCTTGTAATTGCCTGTATAAACAAAAGGAAAATTCATAATTTAAACATTTTCTGCTGTAGACATCAGGTCATGTCCTTGTAGTTGCAATTTATTTGGCTCTATTAGCATGTAATGATTTTGACATTGGCAGGGTGATAAAAGGGAGAATTGAGAGTATGGAGGGAATAAAATAAATGCAAGGAGGGAAAAAAAAATAAACAACAAAGGAAGGAGAAATAGAACATCATGAGAAAGAAAATAGAATACATAGTAAGAAAGGAGAAATGAGAATGAAGGAGAAAAGGAGAAACAGGAGATTGAAAGTTCTCTCTTACCTGGAGGGTTGTTGAAAAGACCCTGAGCTGGAACCCTTATTCACACTTTGGTAAAAGTGAGTACCAAGTTCTTAATCGGATATGGAATTTCTTGTATTTCACATTGCTTCTGTTTGTTTAATGTCAAGTTATGTAAGATAATTTATGTAAGATAAAACTTGGCTTGCATGAAAGTATTTTTTTAATACTTGTACAAGCTTTAAGCACTTGTTTTAGAGACGGATGTTAACTATAATCGATGGCTAGGTTGAGCAGAGTCTGTGCGACATGCCTGGAATTTGTAAAAATTGCCAACTATTAATAAAGCAGTTTCCTCCCGTTGTCACTGTGTGCCATTCTTTGAAGCATTCCCTGAGGAATATTTTTAAACAAGCTTAGATAGAACTTGTCATGGTATCATATAACCGCTATTGAACTGTTCTGAGCTTTGAATCAGCCATGTATCCTTTGTGTGAAAATGAAAAACAATCTGTCATAAAAGTGCATGAAAGTTGACAAGACTTTCTTTAATAGCTATATCCTAAGAATACATATTTATGAATGTTTTTAAACACTAGCTTGCTAAATACCACATTCTCAGATTGTTTAAAATATGAACCATTGACCTTAACAATTACTACAACTTACTTTGCAGATAAACCTGTGGTTTTCTGACCATCAAGCAGCGTATAATGTTCTACATTAAAGAATGAACCCGTGTCTACATTTGCTTTCAGTATTTTATGATTCAGTATAGACATAATTCAAAATAACTGTCTCAACTTTGTCTTAATGCTTATAATTTCCTTTCAGCGTTTTATAATTACATACAGAAATTATTCAAAATAACTGTCTCAACTTGTGTTAATGTTTATATAATTGTCCAAACCATATCAATTATTCTCTAATATTGTATCATTATACAATGAAATCAGAAGGGTTGTTTAATAAAGGCAACGATGGGGCAAGAAGAAAGTAAAGAGCTCATTTTCCTTCTCATCTAAAAGTTATTTTTCTCTTTCAAATCTTACAATTAATCAGTATAATTTTTTAAGTAGAAATTTGTCATGGTTTTAAAGCACTGACTGACTTGAGGGTTGAATGGCAATGCTGCCACAGTGATGTAAGAATATTGTTAGGACACATAAAGTTTTAAATAGGAATAAGTGATGACTATATTTGGGTTTGCAGAAGCCCCTAGAATAAATGGTATCCTCACTTTAAATTTATGATGGAGTTGATTTCAGTATTGCCAGTATTAAACACACTCAGACTTCCAGTAAAACTCACCACAACACTCTAACCTTAACAAGAGGCACTGCAATTCCAAGAGTGGTTTTTATATAGTAGTCAGTCATAAATGTTGCCACGGTCCTTGCATTTATATGTACAGCATTCACAATTATATCCCCAGTATTCCTTCTTTGACCCCAAATCATCTGAGGCACAATGATATAAAGGTAACTTCGCCACTAATTAATTCAAGGTTCATTGAGATTTATGAGCTTCTAATTTCTCTACTTAAGACACCAAGATGCCATTTCCTGCCCTCTCTGCTTGTGACATTTATCTCAAATGAAGGCTAAATAAAAGATTAGCTTAAGAATTAAAACCAGAGTCAAATGCATTAGAACACAGAAGCATAGATAAGAAACTATAGAATTTTAGAGCTGATAAAGATTTTAAAGATAAAGTACTCAACATTACAAAGTAAACTGAAGTCCAAGAATGTAAAAAGACCTTCCAAAGCTCGCATAGCTAGTTAGAGACATGAAGCTGATGTGAGAATAAGTAGAAAGGAGGCTAAGTATGTTTGATAAGTACATAAGAAAGGGTAAGAAAATAAAGTCTTGGCAATATAGGGATCTATACAGTATTGCCATGAGGGCAGAATGGTTTATAGTGGCAGTCCCCAAGCTTTTTGGGGCAGCAGTCTCATGGAAGACAATTCTTCCATGGATGGGGGGCTGAGGTGTGGGGGATGGTTTCAGGATGCAACTGTCCCACCTCAGATCATCAGGCATTAGTTCATTTCTCATAAGGAGCACATAACCTAGATCCCTCAAATGCACAGTTCACAATGGGGTTTGCACTCCTACGAGAATCTAATGCCGCTGCCGATCTGACAGGAGGCAAAGTTCAGGTGGTAATGCTCGCTTGCCTACTGCTCACCTCCTGCTGTGTGGCCCACTTCCTAACAGACCACAGACCAGTTCCGGTCCATGTTCCGGGGGTTGAGGACTCCTGGTTTATAAAACACTGCTCAGAAAATACTCTCTAGGCTGGGCACCTTGGCTCAAGCCTGTAATCTCAGCACTTTGGGAAGCCAAGATGGGTAGACCACTTAAGGTCAGGAGTTTGAGACCAGCCTGACCAACATGGTGAAACCCCATCTCTACTGAAAATCCAAAAATTAGCCAGACACGGTGACAGGCACCTGTAATCCCAGCTCCTTGGGAGGCTGAGGCAGAAGAATCACTTGAACCCAGGAGGTAGAGGTTGCAGTGAGCTGAGATCGACCCATTGCACTCCAGCCTGGGAAACAGAGAGAAACTCTGTCGGAAAGGAAAAGAAAGGCGAAAGGGGAAAAGGAAAAGAGGAAAGGGGAAAGGAAAAAGGAAAGGAAAGGAAAGGAAAAATACACTCTAATATAGCTGTAAGGTATGAAGCTCTCATCTGTTGAGGTTGTTCTTCCACTACAAGCAATGGCCAGCAGGATTCTCACCATCACTTTTAATATAAGGATCTGCCCCTAGATTTACCCCATATGTAGTCTCTATGCTGGACTACTACAGTCCTAATTTTTTTTATCAACAGAAAATATCAGCTTTTAAACAAATGCACAGAGAAAATGTTTTAGATTATGAGGATATCCCCTGGTGTGTTTTAAATGTAAGGAAGAGGAATGGAAGGGAAGGAAGGATGTGTCAGGGACAGCACAACCTCTATGACTAAGGATAAAGAGGGAAAACCTTCTTGCCCTCAAAGTGAAATCCCCTTCTATTTTAGGGAACACTCCTTTACTTTAAAGAATCTCTCAAATGAGTCACTAGGGTTAGATCATATTCTTCTGGGACGTTTACTTTCCAAAGGATAAAGTTTTCATGCATCAGTAAGAAAGGAAAAAATAGAATCTGGCAAATAGGAGGGAGAACAATCCCTTTCCAAATGCTCTGTCTGTTCTGTTCTCTTCGGTCCACAGAGCACAAATAAATATGGCAGAAAATAAAGATCTCAATTTTGTGAAGATAAAAAGATTTAAACCTGGTCAGGTGCAGTGGCTCATGCCTGTAATCCCCACACTTTGGGAGGCCAAGGCAAGAGGATCACCTGAGGTCAGGGGTTCCAGACGAGCCTGGCCAACATGGTGAAACCCCATCTCTACTAAAAATACAAAAATTAGCTGGGTGTGGTGGCAGGTACCGGTAATCCCAGCTACTCAGGAGGCAGAGGTTGCAGCGAGCCAAGATTGCGCCACTGCACTCCAGCCTGGGTGAAGAGTGAGACTCCGTCTAAAAAAATTAATAAAAATAAATAAATAAATAAAAGATTCAAACCCAAGTCTTCAGTCCCAGGGTTTCATGCAGCAGCTTTTTTGTAGCTACTGGCCCCACCAAGCCCCTACTTTGCCTGAGCATGATGTGTTTCGGGGTGGAGAAGTGGACAATTATGGTGCTTTGAAGTCTTTTTCGGCTTTCTGGGTGAAATCATAAATGTGTACTTTAAGTCAAGCTAGATAGAGACATATGAATAGATGCTGTTTTATTGCTCACCCATTTAAAATGCAAATGATAGTACCAAAAATTACCAAAGTCTACACTCCAGATGTTCCTATTATTCACAATGGCTTTTTATTTTTTTGGCTACACTTATCCTCTCCTACATATCTCTGAATTTATTCTACCACATAACCCTCCTTATGAAAACACCTACTTATTTCTTAAATAATTTTGTTGTATATATTTTAAGAGTTGGAATCAAAAAATAAACTCATTTTCTCAAGTAATGAAAAAGCCAGATCTTCATTTCCATATCCCCAAAGTCAATTATGTAGAAATAAACAACATAAAGTGACAGACAACCTATTTATGAAGCTACATTGATAACTCTGTGAAAACAAAAGTGGCTCAGTTTTCCTCAAGAGCATGTGAGGAGAGGTCTATGGTAGGACCTTAAAGAGAGGCACTAAAGTTCTTTGATTGGTACCCAACTCCCCATGTGAGATTGCTTACTTCAGTCTTGAACAAAAAGGAAAACACACACACACACACACACACACACACACATGCATGCACACACACACGAAAACTCAGTCTCTTTCTGAATGAAGGCAAAGCCCTATTGCTGGCCATAAACCATAGGATGTGGTTTCAAACATAGCAAAAGATAGACCCATTCCTCATTCATTCCTTCAATTACTCAGCAACTGTCTATTAGCAATTTCTATGTGCCAGCATCATGCTCAAATGAAAAAGACGTGGTCCCTACCTTCAGAAGCTTCAAATTCAGTGGAGGAAGGAATACGCTATTAACACTCTATTGACTGGGATTCTTAGCATTACAAATGACAGAAGTTACATTAGAACTTATGTGTGGGGAAGTTATTGGAGGTAACTGAATGTTCTAGTTGTAGATGTCAGGTATGACTGAATCAAACGAAGTCAACAGGCAATCTGTCCCATTCCACATTGGGGCTTTCCTTTTCTCTGACTTCACTCTCAAGGCGGTTCTCACCTTTTGATGGTAAGAAGGTCACCAATAGTTCTAGGAATACATATCACCAGCTTAGGAACCAGTGTGGAAATAGAGTCTTTGCCCATTTTTTCCAACAAAAGTCCCAGAACTGATGTTAATTTAACCTAACTGGAGTCACATTCTCACCCCTGAATCATTCTCAATGACTATAGTGGTAGAACATCTTACTTGGTCAGGCCAGTAGACTACGGGAGGGATGTTTTCACTAAGAAAAGAGGATATCATTCAAGAAGGGGAATGGGTGCTTGTAAAAAACAGATGTCCACTGCAACAACATTATGAGGCTGAGCATGAAACAAGGGTAACAGTGTTAAAGGAACACAGAAATAGAACATTTAATTGCAATGAAAGGAGGGGGACTTAGAAGGCAGACAGGTAGTTGTCAACTTCATAGAAAAGTGGCATTTTCACAGCGGCAACTCCGGAAAAAGATCTGGCAATTCCCCACATATTTAAACATAGCTTTATCTTATGACTCAGCAATTCCACTCCTAGGTATACACCCAAGAGAAATGAAAGCAAATGCCCATACAAACACCTGTATGCAAAGGTTAAGCAGTGTTATTCATAACAGCCAAGAGGCATAAACAGTCCAAACCACACATCAACTGCCAAATTTAGATAAGCAAATGTGGTGTGGACATATAGTGAAATATTACCTTACCATAGAAAGGAGTGACGTGCTGATACACACTACAACATGGATAGACCTTGAAAACATTATGGTAATGAAACAAGCCAGACCCAAAAGACCACTTACTATATGATTCTGATATGAAATATCCAGACAGGGGAAATAGAGACAGAAAGATTTGTGGTTGCTTAGAGCTGAAGGGAAAGGGGGACCTACAAGGTATGGGGTTTGTTTTGAGGGGATGAAAATGTTCCAGAGTTTACTGTGGTGATGGTTGCACATATTTGTGAATATACTAAAAATCATTGAATTATACACTGTAAATGGGTGAACTGTACAGTTTGTCAACTGTATTTCAATAATGCCACTTTGACAAAATAATATTTAAAAGGCCAGTTGAATTTCAACAAGTGTAATCTCAGGCTAGTACTTATGAGTCTGGAGAGTTAATGTGATCATAGACATAGTGAGTTGCCTCACTTGTTTTACTAGTATGGCAGAGTCATGTGAGTCTCTATTGGATGCTGTGGTGTGCAGCCCAGATTTCCCTTTCAGAACTAAGCAATCTAGTTCCACAGCTACTGGGAGCATGCCTGACAACAGCCCTCCACAGGAAGTGCCCTCAGCAGCACAGGGCTACTCACCCAAGACCACGCCCCTCCCCAGCCAAAGCTTCCATCCAGTGACTGGTTCCTGTGAGTGTATATAGAGGCTCTGGACAGCCTTTTTTTTCTTTTTTAAAGACAGAGTCTTGCTCTGTCACCCAGGCTGGAGTATAGTGGTGCGACCACAGCCTCCAACTCCTAAGTTCAAGCTATCATCCTGCCTCAGCTTCCCATGTAGCTGGACTACAGATGAGTGCCACCATACCCAGCCAACTTTTTTGTATTTTTGTGTGTGTGTGTGTGGAGATGAGGTCTCATCCAGGCCGGTCTCAAACTTCCAGCCTCAAGGGATCCTCCCACCTCAGTCTCCCAAAACTCTCACAGGTGTGAGCCATCTTTCCCAGGTTCAGAACAGCTGTGAAAGGCCACTTATGCTTCAAAGTTCACCATGGGTTTTCTGAGGACTTTGCTGCAATCACACTGCAGCTTCACATCTCATCCTACCTACTCCTGGTTCCTTCTCCCCACTTCCTCCCAGAGTCTGCTTTCTGTAGAACCCAATCTGCAACGTGGTGCATAGAACATGGTGCATAGAAGGAACATAACTTTTAAAGAGACTAGAAAATTAGATTTGGATTAAACTCTAGAGAACCTTGAATGCCATGCTATGGAATGAAATCTTCAATAGAATATAGGAAAGTAATCATTATAATTATGTTTGGATTAAGCAACCCAAGCAACCAGGTTAAAAAATTACCTAGAATGACACATGATAAAGGACAGAAATACTACTTAAAAAATCAATCCAAGAGTACAGGCAAAAGGACAAGTTAATGGAGACCACAGATAGGACTATGGCAACGAGAATGAAGAGGAGGAAATAAATCGGGAGACATCATAAGAGAATGAACTGGGTTTGACGAACAATGAGGTGAGAGATATTTTAATAGTAAGAAAGAAGATGAAAAAGACTACAAGGTTTCTAGTCTCAGAGTTGGCTAACAATAAAAAGAGTAGCACAGTGATACGATGTATCAGTCAGGAGCCAGTAAGCAAACAAAAACCACACCAATTATTTTAACTGACAAAAAAGAATATAATATAACAATATTTAGAGAACCACAAGGCAAAAAGGGAACAATAAGGTACCATGGGCTGGGTACAGTGGCTCACACCTGTAATTCCAGCACTTTGGGAAGTCGAGGTGGGAGGATCATTTGAGGACAGGAGTTTGAGACAAGCCTGGGCAACACAGTGAGACCCTTTTCTAGAAAAAAAATTAAAAATCTAGTAGGACATGATGGCATGCACCTGTAATCCTAGTTACTTGGAAGCCAAGGCAGCAGAATCACTTGAGCACAGGAGGTCAAGGTCACGGTGAGCCATGATCACGACACTGTAAGACAAAGCAAGACCCTGTCTCTAATAAATAAATAAACAAACAAATAAATAAATAAATAGGGTATCATGAAGTCAGCAATGGCAGGAGGCAGCTGTCATCCCTAGGACTGGGGGAACAAAAGGAAGTGACTGGAATTATTAAACTATAGATGCTTAGAGGGGTTGGGTGTGGTAGCTCATGCCTGTTAATCCCAGCACTTTGGGAGGCCAAGGCGGGAGGATTGCTTAACGTCAGGGGTTTGTGAACAGCCTGGGCAACAAAGTGAGACCTCCTGTCTCCAAAACTTTTAAAAATTAGCCGAGCTTGGTGGCATATGCCTGTAGTCACAGCTACTTGGGAGGCTGAGGCAGGAGGATCACTTAAACCCAGGAGGTCGAGGCTGCAGTGAGCCATGATCCCACGACTATATCCAGCCTGGATGACTAAATGAGAACCTGCCTCTCAAAAAAGAAAAAGAAGTAGTAGTAGTAGTAGTAGTAGTAGTAGTAGTTTGGAGCAGGGACCCCATAGATCTGGGGACTAGACCTTGAGAAATAGGTGTTTTCAACTGCTGTTGCTATTCCTGAGTTTGGTGGTGTCCCATGGGGTGGGAATCCAAGCCTTTGAGGAGGGCCCATCAGCCAGTGATACTGGTGTTTGAAGAATGGGGATGGGAAGTACAATAAAGATAGCTTTGCAAGTGTGGGAAAATGGCAAAACAGGAATTTACCTTTGCAACTAGAACAAAGTGCCTCTACCGGAGTGAAGAAGCGCTGTAAGGGTGAGGCAGGCAACAAAGAGGAAAGAGCAAGTCCCTTCTCCCTGCTCCAGCTTTATGGTCTCCCTCTGATGTCCCCATCGGCACAATCTCTGTTCCCTTGAGTTAGCTATTTAATTTCCTTAATCCTCTATTTCCTCATCTAGTAAGTGGAAATTCACATTAGTCCTACCTTATATATCATTTCATTGATACGTGTAATGTGGCACATAAAGTGAGCTTTCAGTGAATACATTTCTCTAATTATTATTAAAATGGGAAACCTAGGAGGAGAGAAGGAGGTCAGTTATTTTACAGTTTGTTTTTATTCTTTGAAGGGGATGGGGGGCAGGGAAGAGTGAGTTGTTGGGGTCGTGTTGAGTTTGAGTATCTTCTAGAATAGCTTTATTTTATGTGGAAAGAGTTAAAAGTTTAACTCCAGACTCAACTAAGAGGTTGATATAAGTTTTTCGGACAATAGTCAGCTATGCAGAAACATGAGCAGGGGAGTAGGTATGCTCAGGGGTCAAGTGGAAGCTTATGAATCAGAAGACACTAAAGTTGTAGTCCTCAAATTCTAGCATGTATCAGAAGCACCTGGAGAGCTTGTTCAAATACAGATTTCAGGGTCCCACCCCTAGAATTTCTAATTCTGTAGGATGGTGTGGCTTGAAAATTTGCATTTCCAACAAGCTCCCAGGTGATGCTGATTGCTACTAGTTCAAGAACCACCCTTTGAGTAGCACTGGTCCAGAAAGCTAATACCAGAGCTACAATCATTGGTTAGTATCCAGCCTACATTTAAAAAGGAAGGGGAAGAAAATAATTGTTAAGAATCTACAATGCACCATGAGTTTTGCATTGTTTAATTTAATGAGCTTAACAACCCTAGGAAGTAGGTGTTGTCATCCAGTTTTTCAGATAAGTAAATTGCAACTCAGCAAGGTAAGAAAGCTGTCCAGAGCCACGTGACTAGTAGGGTAATAACACTGGGACTCTGATCCAGATCTGTGCAAACTCCAAAGCCCATATTTTCTCCACTGTGTTATGCTCCCAACTTCTCTCAGTAAAGTCAGGAGGGTAATAGGAGGCTTCTTGGCTAAGAAAGACCTACAGTTTGCAATGAGATTTTAACTACCATCTAGATGGCAACAACTCCCAAATTTATCTTTCCAGGCCAGACCTATCTCCTTAAACCTAGTGCTCAGCTGCCAGCTCAGCATTTCCAGCTTCCTCCTCAGCTTGTCCTAAGTTGAACTGTTAATATTCCTCTCAGAGGCGCTTTACCCTCAGTCTTCCCCCTTCTTGGCTGATGGCAGCCCTATCCTTACAAATGCTTCTTCTCCCGCACTCCACATCTAATCTGTCAGCAAGTCCTCATGGCTGGGTCTTTAAGAGAGACCCAGATTTCCAGCCACATACCAACACCCGCACAGCCTCTACGCTGATCCAACACCTGCACAGCCTCTACCCTGACCCAAGCCACCAGCGTCTCGGGCATTGATTCCTGCAATACCCATACTGTCTGCTTCCACCTTCGCTCCTCTGGAGTTTATTTTCACTCTGCAGCCAGAGTGGTCCTTGGAAAATCTGAGTCAGATCATGTCCCTTTCTCCCTGAAATCCTCCAATGATTCCCCATTTTACTCAGAAAAAAATCAAATTCCTGCATGACACTGACCCCTATGACCTCTCCCCTACCACTCACCTCCTTCTCTGACCTCCTGCTAGTCCTACCTTTCCTCCCTTTACCCCAGGCACACTGACCTCTTTGCTGTTCCATAAACACTGCCAGGTACGGTGTTGCGTTAGGGACTCTGTACTGGCTGTTCCCTTTGCCTGAGACACTCTTCGCCCAGATTTCTAAAGGTGAGTCCCTTCTTCCTTCCAGTCTTTGCTCATATTTCACTTTCTCAATGCAGACTATTTAAAATTGCAACTACTTTTACTCCCAGGAATCCTGACCACCTCCTCTTCTCTTTTTTTTTTTTTTTTTTTTTTTTTTGCGATGTAGTCTGGCTCTGTTGCCCAGGCTGGAGTGCAGTGGCCGGATCTCAGCTCACTGCAAGCTCCGCCTCCCGGGTTTACGCCATTCTCCTGCCTCAGCCTCCCAAGTAGCTGGGACTACAGGCGCCTGCCACCTCGCCCGGCTAGTTTTTTGTATTTTTTTAGTAGAGACGGGGTTTCACTGTGTTAGCCAGGATGGTCTCGATCTCCTGACCTCATGATCCGCCCATCTCGGCCTCCCAAAGTGCTGGGATTACAGGCTTGAGCCACCGCGCCCGGCCTTTTTTTTTTCATTTTTTCATAGCCTTTCTAAAACACTACATAACGTACTTGTTTGTTGCATTTAATATATATTGTCTGTCTCCCACAGTCCCCACTAGAATGTAAGCTCTATGAAATCAGGGATCTTTGAATTTTGTTCACTGATGTATCTGAAGTGCCTAAAACTGTGCTTGCCACATACTAGGTACCCAATAAATACTTGTGAAATGAATGAGGACAGAACTGAGTTCAACAGAAACAAGAAAGTAGCAGGGATGCAAAGCGCGAGTAATGACATCAGAGAGAACTATTTCAGAACTGGAGTTCTTGGAAAAGGCTTGTCCCCCAGTGATGCGGCAGCCAAGGCAGGACTGTGCGTGTGGCCTGCAGGAGGGGAGACAGAAACGGCAATGGGCTGGGAGGAAGGACAAACAGAGAAAACCCAAGATCCAAAGTAGAAGAGCATTTCTTACCTCTTTCCTCAGAAAAGAAATCAAGATTAAAGGAAAACTGAAAAATTATTTTCCCTTTTGAAAGTGTTCAAAGTTTCACAGTAACCTCAGAAAGATGTATCATCTCTCGAATCAATGTTAGTTTCTTTACTTTACATGTCTGTCTATAAAGAAGGGTAAATAGAACGAGCATCTTTCCTAAGAACCCCTGCTATTTTCCATAGTTTGGGCTCCTGTATCATTTCTGCATGAACCAGGAGGGCATAAATAAGAAGTACTTCATAGATGGCCACAGAAGCAGCAGCTCCATCCACCCCAGGCAGAGTCCCAGGGCCTAGGCTTGCAGTACTCTTTATGGGGGCAGTAACAGGAAACCCAACTAAGACTGCCTTAAACAAGCAGGGTAAGAGGGTGGGGAGTAGAAAAATTACTGGCTTTTGGAATGTAGAGTTCCAGGGTTTTGTCGGTTTCAGGCCTGGCTTGATCTAGGCACAGACATTGTGTCATCAGGAATCTGATTTTCTCCATCAGCAGGCTTTCCTTTCCTCTGACTTGGCATTATTGCTAGGAAGGCCTACCCCAGATATGGCCTCCAGCATCTCTAGGCTTACATTTTCTCATAGTAGTCATTCCATCAGAAAACAAAACAAAACAAAACAAAAACACAAACAAACAAACAAAAAACCTCTTTGACAAGCATTCCAAGACAAGTTCCATGCCTGTCTCTCCTTGGCCTGACTGGTGTTCTCTCCCCTAAACAAATCACCATGACCAGGGGATATACTCCTCTTATTGTCTAGTCCTGAGCCTTACACTTGCCCACTCCTGGAGCCAAAAGATGATCAGACCCCAAATGGACCAAATGTGGAGAAGCACAAACTCCCCAAAAGAAAAATTGGGACTTTTATCTGAAAAGAAGAAATGGCTGCCTAACTGGCTGCAAAAGTATACTGGTGTTTTTTCAAAGTTTTATAGGAGAGAATCTTACTGCTTATATAACCATGATCTTAGGAATATGCAAGAAGCAAGGGCCAGAATTATTTCTCTTAATTTAGAAAGTCCATACTTTTGCAAGAGTAAGTTATTTTCAGTGACTCCCATCATTGAGGACAAGTTGGGTTTTTTTAAATAATCCTAGACACTGCTGAGTCCTGTGTCACCTCCCCCCTTAGCAGATGCCTAATATTTCCCAGATTCAGTGCTAGACATTAGGTAAATACAGATATAGGCAAAATGTGACATCACAGCCTTTCTCTATCTCCCCCAGCCCCCTATTTTGGGGCCCCATCAAATGGCATCACCTTGAACACTGTTTCCAGGTCCTCCCTCCATCTTGGCCCTGGGTTCTCCTGGCTGCCCATCAGGCTGCTCAGTCCTACCCTCCAAAAACCTCATCCCTTCCTGTTGGTTGTGGTTGTGAAAAGTTTGCAAAAATGCTCTGGAAAAACTAGGACCTTCAGACCCTACGTCAGAAATCTAGAAACATCTCAAAAGTGCCCTTCTAGGACTACTCACAAGTCTGACCCTGACACCCACATGTCTGGAATCTAACAAGAAAGCCCACAAGAACCAGCTCAGGTTTTCTTTTTCTTGAATTGGGCAAGTCATCATCACCCTCTGGGGCAGGAATTGCAGTGATAAAAGTAAATGTAGTGATTACCTACCCTGGCCCTGTCTTTTCTTAAGTAGGGGGGAAAAAAAGATTCGCAGACAAATGGTGGGAGTACAGATGGCACTCCCAGTTGCTGTTGAGAAAGCCCACTTGGTGGTGAATCAGAACAGCAGCAGCAATAATAGAAAGGAAAGGAGGGGAGGAATCAGCACTCCCAGCCGGGTTTCTTGCCCTTTGTTATCTTGAAGCCTTATTTTATTCTCTCATTTATTCATTTATTCCTTTGGTAAATATTTAGTGCCTACTATGTGCTAGGCACGAGGCAGGTCTCAAAAGAAAAAGATCCTGTCCTTCCTCTTAGACACTCAGTCTAACGGGGAGAAGGACACATAGGTACTACAATGTGCACAGTAAACCCAGAAATGGACCAGGCAGTGATAGAGGAAACTAAGGAGCATGGAAGAGGCGCTCCTATCCAGCTCAGGAGCTGTGGGAGCACAGGCAGGGGTGCGGCTTGTGGAAAACCCCCTGGATGCGATGAAAGTAAGCTGAGTCTTAATGAATGAGTTGGCGGGGGATGGAGGCGGGTGAAGGAAGAACAGCATAGTGGGTGGAAAACATTTCCGACAGAAGGAGGACAGCAAAAATCAAGGCAGCCAAGATGTAGCTTGGCATGTACAAGTGGTGACAAGAGAACTCAACGAGAACAAGATCATGTAGAAGTTTTTAGGGCAAGTTAAGAAACTTGGCAATGCCAACTGAGTAACTATCAACACATTTTATGCAGGGTAGTAATGTGATCCAATTTTCATTTTTGATAGATCATTCTGGCAGCCATGTCGAGGGTAGATTTTAAGAGGACAAGATAAGTCAGGGAGGAAAATAGATGAAAGACTGAACCAACAAAATGGTGGCAAAGAAAGGAAGAAAGATATTTCAGAAATGCTTAGGAATTAAAAACAGAATGACTTGGGGCCTGATTGGATGTGGGAATGAAAGAAGAGCAAAATGGAGACTAGGGTCTGCTTACCAGCTGGTGACTACAAAAAGCAGGAGGTGGGCTGAAGTAATTTGCTATAGAAGGCAAGGAGAGCAGACATCGGAACAGTCTGTACTTTGGGGGTGGTAAGGATGCAAGAGCTTCCCATGAACTACATGGGTACAATGGAAAGTAAGGATGTTCAAGCCATCTTGATGGGATCTACCCAAGAAAGCCACCCAGGGGGAGAGGGAAGCTTAGGAGTCAGAGTCTGTGGGATAGACTGCCAAATGCAACAGCTGAGGTCACTGTAGAATGCATCACTCACATCACTCTGGAAATCCCCACAGGAGGACTTTCAAAGAACACACAGATGTCCCATGAAAGAACCAGACAGTGTTAACCAGGATGGACAACAGCAGCAAAAGTGACAACAGGAAATAAAAAGACTTGCTTCTTGCATTAGTTCATTTTCATGCTGCTGAAAAAGACATACCTGAGACTAGGTAATTTATAAAGAAAAAGAGGCTGAATGGACAGTTCCACGCGGCTGAGGAGGCCTCACAATCATGGTAGAAGACAAAAGGTACATCTTACATGGTGGCAGGCAAGAAAGAGTGAGAGCCAAGTGAAAGGGAAAACCTTTTATCAAACCATCAGATCTTGCGAGACTTATTCACTACCACAAGAATAGTATAGGGAAAACTGCCCCCGTGATTGGATTATCTCCCATCAGGTCCCTCCCACAATACATGGGAATTATGGGAGCTACAATTTAAGGTGAGATTTGAGTGAAGACACAACCAAACCATATCACTTCTCTTTATCTGACTGAGAAAGGCTGAGAAAGAAGGAAAGACTCTTCAGACCTGGATGTGACATTGATGTTTTGATGTTAGACTGACCTGAACCTTCTAACACATGAAAATGAGTCAGAATTACCTAAATAAGGACTTGTATTTACATAGCTGAAAGTGACTAGAGTAGAATGTACTCAAGATCTTGTTAAACAATGAAAGGAGACAAGTGTGTCACTACTGAGAACACTGTTTAAGGAAAAATAACATCAATTCCTTACTGTCTTGTTTCTCCCAAAATTTGTTCCACCAAGTTCGTCTCATTCTCTAAAACAGTTACACTAATATCTTGGCACTCCCTCTTTACATAAGGTAAGGCCATTATTAATGAAACTAGAGATGTATATTTATTTCATATAGCCATCCTGATAATGAAAATTTATTTTAGCTGATCTTGTCAGATTGTTAGATCATCACCATTTTTTACCTTGACTGATAAAGAGTCTGTCTCAGAGTAAAAGCGTTATCAACTCTGTTGCTTCTTGTTGTTTGCTTGTGCTTGTCTTTAGTATAGTCTTCACTTTCTTTGTACAAATCTGCTTTATCTACTTGTTCTTTTTGTAAGAGTTAGTTAAAACTAGATATAATAAGTTATAAATGCTCTTCAGGTGGTACGAATAAACGCTGCAACACATCAATCACAATACTCTGAAAGCAAATGAGTGAGGTTGCCAAGGTCAAACCTTCCCCACCCCACCCCCGCTCCACACACACAGTAGAGCTCTGATTGTTGCCTTGAAATACCTCAAAGACTGTGTATAACATGTAACCATCTAATATACACTAAAGGCACCACTGTCAATACGTATTCATTATCAGTAAAGCTTAACTTTAGATAGAAAAAAAATGAGAGCTCTCACATTTCTGCCCACCTCTTGGGGGAAATGGAGGAGTCATCACTCGCACTGCCCTGGAAAGCATGCCCTCCATCTGGAGATCACCAATGGGGTCCACCTGTTCTGCAGACACAGCTGGGCTCAAGTGATCTGCCAACACTCAGGCTGATTGCTCTTTGCTCCCTTCTGCCCCTTCGAGGTCATGCTACTTCTCCTTAGGCTTTCAGAAACCCCTAGATAGTCTCAGGGAGCCCACACTACATAGCGCCTTCTACTTTTTTAACCCTGAAACACAAAATTCTGATTACTTTCCCTGGGCAATGGGAATGAGGAGTGAGGAGAGGGAGTTGTCTGTGATTCACCTGTGAGTCATCTTTTCAAAGGGCACCAGGTGTCTCTCACTGAAACAGAGACCAGAAAGCAAGGTTAACCTCTGGGCAGGCAGTCTACCACATGTGGAAGGAAGCAGCAGTCCTAGGATGGGTCTTGAAGGACCAGGTGACAGAACTGAGCGAAGGGTCCCATTTTGGAAAAGACTTGCTGATTTATTTATTTATTTTTATTTTTTGGTTTTGTTTGTTTGTTTTGAGACGCAGTCTTGCTCTGTTGCCCAGGCTAGAGTGCAGTGGCATGATCTGGGCTCACTGCAACCTCCACCTCACAGGTTCAAGCAATTCTCCTGCCTCAGCCTCCTGAGTAGCTGGGATTACAGGCACAAATTGGCTTATTTTTTGTATTTTTAGTAGAGATGGGGTTTCTCTATGTTGGCCAGGCTTGTCTCAAATTCCTGACCTCAGGTGATCCACCCACCTCAGCCCCAAAGTTCTGTGATTACAGGCGTGAGTCACCATGCCCGACCAGTATTTGTTGTTTTTTTATTAAGTGAACAACAAGGATTCTGGTTAGGTTATAAACTACAGGAGGTTGTGCAATGGCAGCAAGAACCTTCTCTTCAGCTCTGTTCCCTTGAAAGTTTCTGAACACTTTTCCACCTACAGTCATCTTAATGCCTTAAGCTTCCTTATTCCATACTGATACTCCCTTTTGATCCCAGCACTTTACTAATTCCCTGAGGCTCTCTCACATCATTCCGCGTGCCCTGAAAAACCACTACCTTTCTCATCTTTTCTAAGCTAACTATATACTTGGACTCTTGGTAATATTTTAGATACTCCAGTCTGTCTTCAAAGTCTCCTAACTCTCCTATTCCCCTGTCCTTCAGAATATTTTTGTAGTTTTCATAGGGAAGTTTATCTTTTATTCTGGGTCCAGTTCTATGTCCCTTTATCTTTTCATGAGTATACAGTATTTGGGATTGTATCATACATAAGATTTTTTGTGTTTATACATATAGCTCTTTCATGCCTTTTTTGTGCATACATCTTAAATAGAATTTTGAAATAATAAAAATAATTGGAATAAAAAGTAAAAAAAATAACTCCTTTAGAGGTAGTACAAATTGGGTTATTTTTACAAATTAAAAAGAGGTAAGAAGGACAGAGATAATGTGTAATTGTGGCAGATTCCATCACATTATCACATGCAAAATGTTGTATGAATTCTATTTTTTTCTTAGCCCCATTTAAGTAACAAATGCTATTTCCATTTTAGTGCTAGCAGTGAAATGGATATGAAATAACACTGAATGGGGATGCATATGTGTGTGTATGTGTATATTCTATTTAGTTATAGAAAAACCTACCAATCCCATTGTTGTTGCAATCCTTTCCCGTGCTCACCAAAACTTCTAATACTGAAATAAATGTCACCAACTATATTCAAGTAAGAAGTTTCATGTAACACTCAATCCACACAGGCTGGTAGAATTTCCTAGTGAGACACATAAGATAGTATTTGTCCATACTGATGTTGGTAAACATTTTCTCTATATTCATCTTGTGAGCTGCTGCTGCTTAATTAAATTTGAAAGTTTGTAGGAATCTGCTTAATCCACTTGATTCATGTTATAAACCTACAAATGCAAGTTGCCAGATCTATCTATGTATTGCAAGTGTTATTAATTCTACAGTTTCATCCCAGAGTAATAATTTGAGCAATAATTACTGTAGTCAGTTCTCCCACATTCATCAATGATGCGGAGTCTCCCCCTGTCACCCAGGCTGGAGTGCAGTGGTACAGTCTTGGTTCATTGCAGCCTCTGCCTCACAGGTTTGAGAGATTCTTGTGCTCAGCTTCCCAAGCAGTTGAGATTCCAGGCACACACCACCAAGCCCAGTTAATTTTTGTATTTTAGTAGAGACGGGGTTTCCCCATGTTGGCCAGGCTGGTCTTGAACTCCTGGCCTCAAGTGATCCACCCTCCTGGCCCTCCCAAAGTGCTGGATTACAGGCATGAGCCACCATGCCCGGCCATCAGTTTCTTTAAAAAAATAAAGAAAGAAAGAATAAAAGGCTAAAAATACTATTTTAGGTTACTTTAACCAAAGAAAATGCATGAACAGAAATTGTATTTTCAAAGGCAAGAAATACTGTCTTACCTGAGCTTCCAGAATTCTTTTCTCTTTCACTTATTCAATTTTTCATTCAAAAATTTTGGTCCTGTAAAATGACTACAAAATGCACTGAGCTTTCAAGATTCCTTTTACCACATAAAAGGAGTCATGTAGCTCTTTGTGCCTCACCAAGAGCTTTAGCTGCTCCGGCTGTCCAGCTGCAGAGTGTTGGCCGCTAATGGCTCACAGCTGCTCTCTCTCCAAGCTGTTCTCAGTTTGGCTGAGAGACCTGCCCTCAGCCAAACTGGAACCACCTGACCCAGAAGGCCGGACTGTGTCTCCCCACCCCCATTCCCTACAGGGACAGACCCCAGCCAATAAGTGAGATCAGGCAGAAGATAGTCTCCGGCTGAGACCACATCCTTGCTTAGCTCCTTCCCTTATCTTACCCTGCTTCTGCGTTTCCCTTGTTCTGGGAACATTCAAAGAAGAATATTCTTTAAATTATTCAATGTTCAATAAATCATTCAAAGAAGAATCCTCATCTCAGGCTCTGCTTCTAAGGAACTTGACTTAAGATAACTCCTAAACAAAACATTTCTCAAAAAGAATAACTATTGCCTGGTCATCTGAGTGAAACCTCTGAAACTGATGCCATTCTACTCAGTATTTTATATATCATATATATAAATTAATAGCTATAACATTATTAAATAACTAATAGTGATATCTACAATATCATTTACTATCTATAACAGTATATTTAATATGTAAGACATCAGAGGATCCTAGTAAGCAATGACCTCTGGAGAAACCTCTTACCCTTATTTAAAAAAAAAAAAAAATAGTTGACTGGTGTATTTCAAAGCAGGCAAGGTGGAAAGAGTGTGCCAATTACAGATATTCTGTTTGAGTAGCAATTAGATTATACAAGAGCGGGAATTCTGTCTCCAAAAGAGGATTCACAAATTCAACTCTGCAAAATTTTTAGACAACAATAGTGGTTTCCTAGGCTTCTCTTCAGCCTGTCAGTACCTTTTAGCTGTACACAAGCTGTACAGAACACTTAAAAGTAGTTAGGGGATCTGGCCAAGCCAGAGAAAACAGTATGATAAACAATCACCTCAAACCTAGACTGAATTCTCAATGTTATTTTAATGGCTCAGTCCTCCTCTGAGCTATCAGGTCCTTTTACAGAATAAATCTATGTAGCCAACTCTCAATTGTCTCAGCTTTAATGGGAAGACTCTTCATTCCACAAATATCTATTGAGTTTTTGCTTTGTCCATAGTACTTTGTTAGACAGACAAAGTACTGTCTACATAGGTAGAACCCAGAGGAGTAAATATGCTGTTTGAACACCAGAGATATGCACAAAACTAAGAAACTGTATTAGGCTTTGGAATATTATGCTATGGAGGACCCAAAGTCATGTCAATCTGAAGTATGTCTACCTTCTAAATCTTCCTCACTCCTCCCTTCTCAGTTCTACTTTCCATCATGCATTACTTTTTTGTTTTATTTTCCCTCAGATGTATGTAATTCTCTGAACTCCTACTTCTCCTTTTATTCTATGGTTCCTCTCCATGATATCCCATCCAAACCCCTTCCTTTTGTGCTTCCTAGGGAGAGGAGAATAAACAAGAATTAAGCTATTTGGTTTTAAAAAGACATTATGGATTGTCTAGCCAAGGATGAAGAAGGTGCTATAGCCTAGATTCAATGAAAATCACCCAATTGCAAGAAAGCCAAATAGTTCTTTTAACATTTCTGAATTTGGCAACTGTCAAAGATGGTTTCAGTTCATTGGCAGAATGAATGAGCCTAGTTAAGGATCCTTTATATTTACCTCACATTATGGAGTTTACCAATTTTTTAGACATACATATTCCATCTGATCTTCACAGCAATCTTGTGAGGTCAACCTGCCACATCAGAGGAAACTGAGGTTCAGGGAAGTTGAATGGCTTGTCTAAAGTCACCTTGTTATAAGAGAAAAGTCAGGGCTTGAATTCAAGTCTTTCAGCTCCAAGCCTTTCAACTACTGCAGGATTACCTCCAGAGCCCTGGATTCCCTGAAGTGTTTTTCCTATCATTTCTCTCCCATTTCAGACACTATCTAAATTAGCAATATAATTGTCCTTAAGAAAAGCTAATCTTTTTACCCTCTGTACTGCCCAACTCTTTAGAAGAGTAGATAGATAATGTATGGACCATCGCTGTAGGGACAGTAATTACATTAACTACCTTCCTTTCTCTCTTCACTTAGCAGGTAATGGTGCTGCAAGACACAATATTTTACTGATCAAAATGGTCAGTAGGAACTACCAGAATTGAAATAAAGAAAATTGATGCAAACCATATCTTGCTAGATTTATATACTATTTAAAAAAAAAAAAAAAAAAAAAACTCCAGTACAATATAAAAGGAAGAACAAGAACATGCATGATGAAACAAGTTTTGGTCTTTGAGTAAGTGCCTTATTTTGGTATCTGTTCTATGACTTAACTGCTTATTTTCTCATGTGAATAATGACAGGGATAGAGATTAATGTTCTCAAAATGAGCCCATCATCAGAGTCATCTGGGCATCTTTATTTTAGGACAGTAGCTTAAAGTATTCATTCATACACAGTCTTGAATGTTGCATCAATATTCTTACGTTTCATTCATTGATAATCAATGCCTAGATCTATTGCTGTTACCTAGATCCATTGACTCATTAAGAGTTACAGAATGACTAGGCGTGGTGGCTCATGCCTGTAATCCCAGCGCTTTGGGAGGCCGAGGCGGGCAGATCATTTGAGGTCAGGAGTCTGAAACCAGTCTGACTAACAGGGTGAAACCTCATCTCTACTAAAACACAAAAATCAGCAGGGCATGGTGGCAGGCACCTGTAATTCAGCTACTAGGAAGGCTGAAGCAGGAGAATCTCTTTTTTTTTTTTTTTTTTTTTTTTTTTTTTTTTTTTTTTTTTTGAGACGGAGTCTTGCTCTGTCCCCCAGGCTGGAGCATAGTGGCCGGATCTCAGCTCACTGCAAGCTCCGCCTCCCGGGTTTACGCCATTCTCCTGCCTCAGCCTCCTGAGTAGCTGGGACTACAGGCGCCCGCCACCTCGCCCGGCTAGTTTTTTTTTTGTATTTTTTTTTAGTAGAGACGGGGTTTCACCGTGTTAGCCAGGATGGTCTCGATCTCCTGACCTCGTGATCCGCCCGTCTCGGCCTCCCAAAGTGCTGGGATTACAGGCTTGAGCCACCGCGCCCGGCCTCAGGAGAATCTCTTGAACCCAGGAGGTGGAGATTGCAGTGAGCCGAGATCGCACCATTGCACTCCAGCCTGGGCAACAGAGTGAGATTCCCTCTCTCAAAAAAAAATAATAATAATTTAGGGCCAATTTTGTTTGATCCACATCTACTTTCTTGCCCACCTCTCTTCCTCGCAATTATTTTAAAACAGATCCTTTTATTTTATTAATAAATATCCATATTCATTTCATCCACAAATATTTCAGTATCTCTGAAAACATACCTACAATGCAATTATCACACCTAACAAAATTAACAATACTTTAAAAAATTTGTGTGATCAAATCAACAGTCTAACAAGCTCCAGCTTCAGTTGATGGCTATGTCTCTTAAGTCCTTTTTACTTGATAGATTCCCCCTCTATCTTTTTTCCCCGCCTTGCAATGTATTAGATGAAGAAACTAGATGATTTGACCTGTAGACTTCCTCACAGTCTGGATTTTGATGACTGATTTCCCTGGTGTCATAAATGACACAAAGGTCATAAATATTCCTCTGTCCTCGGTATCTTCTCTGAATTGAAAGTGAGATACAGAGACTTGATGAGATCCTAGTTTAATTTTTTGTTGAGAATATTTTATATGTTGTGTTGTGTACTTCCATCAGGAGACCCATTTTGTGTTATTCACAGCTATTGATGATCATTGTCCGGATTTGCTGATTCATTAGAAGCTACAGAATGGTGATATTCTAACATTCTTTACTTACTAGCTGCAATACTGCAATAAAGAGAAGCTGCCCCTAAACAACTATATAATTTTCCCAATAGAGTTGGTACATGAAAAGCAGGATGAATACATGATTTTCCTCTTTATTTGCCAGATTTTAAAATAATAAATTATTTATTTAGCATCCTCCAAATGTGACCAATGAATTTCTTTTCTTTTTTTTTTGTTTTTTTTTTCAAGGCCGAGTTTCATTCTGTCACCCAGGCTGCAGTGCAGTGGCATGATCTCGCCTCCTCTGGGTACAAGTGATTCTCCCACCTCAGCCTCCAAGTAGCTGGGACTACAGGCATGAACCACCATGTCCGGCTAATTTTTGTATTTTTAGTAAAGATGGGGTTCCACCATGTTGGCCAGGCTGGTCTCGAACTCCTGACCTCAGGTGATCCACCCACCTGGGCCTCCCAAAGTGCTGAGATTACAGGTGTGAGCAACCACACGTGGCTGGATTTCTTTTTAATGAGTATCTCCTTAAAGTACACATGCCCAGACCCAACCACAGACCTACTGAGTCAGAGTCACCAGAGATAGAACCTGGCCTCAGCATGTTTAAAAGTCTTCCTGAATGATTCTGAAGCATGGTTTATAGCCCAGCTATTAAGAATGTCTGGACCAGGTGACTGCTAAAGTCCATCCCAGTACTAGCATTCTGCAAATCTATAATGTGCAATTAATTATAGATTGCATATATCACTATCCCCATTCTGCTGTACGTAACATGGCTGGTGAAATAGTGTCAATAAGATGTTCAAGGTTAGGTGCATCGGCTCATACCTATAATCCCAGCACTTTGGGAGGCCAAGGCAGGCAGATCACTTGAGGTCAAGAGTTCAAGACCAGTGTGGCCAACATGGTGAAACTTCATCTCTACTGAAAATACAAAAATCAGCTGGACATGGTAGGGCATGCCTGTAGTCCCAGCTACTCAGGAGACTGAGGCAGGAGAATCACTTGAACCTAGGAGGTGGAGGTTGCAGTGAGAAAAAAAAGAAGATGTTCAGACAACAACTAGAAATTTTCAATAGCTTAGCACCCAGTTCCTTAAGAGTGCTGCACAGATGGCCAAGAATACTTTTATTTTCCACCCAAAGGGTGGAGGTTGGTACTTTCAGTTACAGAGAGTTCAGGAGGCCCCTAATGTTCTTCAGTCTTCCAAATCCACACTCCCAGAGATTATGGGAATATGGATTATGTTTGAAATTCACCTGCAGAGTCAACTCTTTTTTTTTTTCTTTTTTCTTTTTCTTTTTTTCTAATGAGGTGGAGTTTCACCTTGGTGCGATCTCGGCTCACCACAACCTCTGTCTCCCGGGTTCAAGTGATTCTCCTGCCTCAGCTTCCCGAGTAGCTGGGATTACAGGCATGCACCAGCACACCCAGCTAATTTTGTATTTTTAGTAGAGATGGGGTTTCTCCATGTTGGTCAGGTTGGTCTCAAACTCCCAACCTCAGGTGATCCACCTACCTCGGCCTCCCAAAGTGCTGGAATTACAGGTGTGAGCCACCGTGCCCAGCTCAGTCAGCTCTTCTTGCCATGAAGTATCCATGAAGGCAACACACATGGGTGTGATTCACGGGCCAAGCCAACAAGACACAAATCACTATGATTATCTGCCTTTTGAAACATAAGAAAGACATTGGTTGGAGTCTAGGGACAAATTCATTCAAATCCTGCCTCTCCCACTTACTATGTGAATAGTGGCAAGTTACCTAATCTCTCTGTACCTTGGATTCATTGTCTCTAAAATGGGGATAGCACTATCTCTTTGAGTTAATCTGAGAACTAAATAGGTTTAATACATATAAAATGCTTAAAATGGTGTTTTGCTCTTAGATTGCTAACCACTATTATATTTAGAGCCAAGAATGTCACCAGTGATCAATAACAGGAGAGCTAGGTACATACAGACCACAAATTGTGGCTTTCAAAAAGACCCAGTGTCCTTATTTTAAGGAATCTGAGATCAAGACTAGAGTAGAAAACAGTTCTCCATTTCACATTACAGGAGAGGTTACACGAATTTTGTCAGGTAGAGTGGGGAGGGTCAGAGTGTCCAGAAATTTTAGTAAAAAAAATAGTTCAAACCACTACCACTCCTCTAATTAATTCCATAGTTTATGGGAGTTCAAAGCCCCCCTTACACCTCAACAATACTTTTGGCAACTTTATGTGACCACTTCAGATTCCAGCCTCTTGCTTTTGAGCTAGACCCCATATTCCAAGTCATATTCACCTAGGCAAGAAGTGCAGCCTCTTCTTCAATTTACACTCACTCCTACAGAGATTCATGAACTTAATAGGCTTTGCCAGCAATTTAGGGGAAAGATGAAAAAGAGGTTTGACTTAAATCAGTGAAAACCACCTCTTGTGTTCATGTAGATGCAGCCATCCTTGAACTATCATTCGACTCAGAGCTGTCCAATAGAACTCTGTATGATGATGGAGATGTTCTGCACTGCTTAGTACAGTTGCGACATGTGGCTTTTGAGCACTTTAAACGTGGCCAATGTGACTGAGAAATTAAATTTTAACTTTATGTAAGTTTAACATATTTAAATTTAAATAGCCATTCATGGCTCGTGGCTACCTTATTTTTGGCGCAGCTCTAGTCCCTTCCCTGTAGCCTCGTGGGCTTTTTACCCCAGAGAGACCCACTTCTCTCCATCCTTCTGACTCTTTTCATCTTTTCAGATGTTCCCTTATTTTATGCCAGGCAGTTTATCCTTCTACAAGCATGCCTTCTACACCTGATGACAGCCACGTCTTTGGATCTCCACTTACCACGTGATTCTTAGGCGTTACTTAAATTATTTGTGCCTCAGACTCGTTGCCTCTTAACTGGGTATAATAGCAACTCTCAATAAGTTAATATGAGAATTAAATAAGTTAATACATGTAAAGTGGAATACATATCCCAATGGGCTTAGCACAGGTCATGCCAAAGAAAGGTATTTTTGTACCTAGAGGGAATTCTAATGAAAGATGTTAATAAACAAAATTTTCACCTTGTTAATAATAATTTCAGGCTACACTCTCCAATGCAGTAGCCACTGGCCACATGCAAAATTTTAAAGTTTGTTCCTCAGTGGCACTAGTCTCATTTCAAATACTCAATAGCCACATGTGTCTAGTGACAATTATATTGCACATGGTAGTCATAGGAAAGTTCTACTGGGCAGTGGCAGAATATGACTACTATCTTCTTGAACTCAAGTACGAAGAATTGCCACAGTAGGCCAAAAACCCAATTAATTTAAGGAATAGCAGTCAACAGCAGGTTTGACTCCTTATCAATCTCACTTTCTCATTCTGCATTCTGTATCCTTACCTCCTATTTTTCCCTTTTGCTACTTCCTCTCCCATCTTCACAGTACTAATGAAATACATTAATAAATACCAATGAAATATTATAGACTTAATTTTAAATGATACAAAGAATATATTCCTTGGAAGTTGTTTTCTTCTAAGTCTTCATAGCAGAGGAGATTTTGTCTTTCTTTTTATTAATACTACATCATATCTGGCAAAACAGGCATAATCCTATTCACTTTCTGCAGCCATAGAACAGCTAGGAACGAAAGATAACTTAATGAAGGTTTTTAATTGAGTCTTATTTGCTCATAGTTGATAGAGCTTGACATGAGTTAGTGAAGGGAAGATAGTTCAGATCCATTGTGTGTGCGTTCACATCCTTGTGTATTTTTTTTGTCATTAACTGTCGTCAACAGGAACTCGTCTGGGTAGTTAGCGAAAGTTCTCCCATCGAGATGCTATTCTTTTGGGCATTTGCTCCAAAGAAAAATGTTATCATTAGCATATGATGGAAACTTTCTTCCAATGCCTAGAAGCTTACCCTGAGAGCACACAGCATTTCTGTGGATATTTATCTGAGTATTGGCTGCCAGAATGCTCTTTTCTTTTTCTCTCTCTCGCTCTTTGGAGACTGAGTCTTGCTCTGTTGCCCAGGCTGGAATACAATGGCACAATCTCAGCCCCTGCAACCTCCATCTCCTGGGTTGAAGTGATTCCCTCGCCTCAGCCTCCCGAGTAGCTGGGACTACAGGCACCCGCCACCATGCATGGCTAATTTTTGTATTTTTAGTAAAGACGAGGTTTCACTATGTTGGCCAGGTCAGTCTCGAACTTCTGACCTCAAGTGATCTGCCCGCCTCGGCCTCCCAAAGTGCTGGGATTACAGGTGTGAGCCACCACGCCTGGCCCAGAATACTCTTGTTTCAATCTTAGTGAGAGCACAAATAAAAAGAAGTGTGCTTGGTAGAGAAAAGGTTAAAATGGTCCTTCATTCTGAGGAGTGTTTAGTTAGTGCTTATTTTCAATAGAGGAAAATAAAAACAAGTAAGTATAATATTTAAAAATACTATTAAAATAAAGATAATAAAGGTTTACCCAGCCGGGTATGGTGGCTCACGCCTATAATCCTAGCACTTTGGGAAGCCAAAGCGGGCAGATTGCCTGAGGTTGGGAGTTTGAGACCAGCCTGACCACCATGTAGAAACCCCATCTCTACTAAAAATACAAAATTAGCCAGACACGGTGGAGCATGCCTCTAATCCCAGCTACTCAGGAGGCTGAAGCAGGGGAATCACTTGAACCCAGGAGGCAGAGGTTGTGGTGAGCTGAGATTGTGCCATTGTACTCTAGCCTGGGCAACAAGAGCGAAACTCCATCTCACAAAAAAAAGAAAAAAAAAATTTACCCAACACTTTTTCAAACTACATAATTTTCACTTTAAGTAGGTTTCTGAAATACAGCACTTGAAAAATCCATGCATAAATGAAATAAAAATAACTCACTAACTTTGAAAATATAATTTAGCCATATATTTTGGGTGATTTGTGTGCAAATGGGAAGGGGGAGTGGTCCAGATTCAAACTCAGGTGGTTTGAGTCAGACTCTGTCAATCCTTACAAGTTGTGTGACCTTGGGCAAGCCACTTCACTTCTTTGAGCCTTTGTTTCCTCTCTGAGTTCTCTCTTCAGGTTGGAGAATATTATAGATCTGTTTCCCCAGAAAAGAGACTCTAAGAAATTTCCTAACACAAGTTTTATGGAAGAGTGCCTCTGAGAACAGCACTTGTGGGGGTGTTAAAAAAAAAAAAAAAAAAGCAGAGTTGGGCAGAAGGAGAAAATGGGTTGCAATGAATTGCAACAGAGTTCTCAGCTGATACTACAGGGAGCTCTGGAGTTAGGATAGCTCTTCAAAGCTGTTCTAAATGAAAACATAGAGGCCTGGACCTAAACTCCCACATTGGCCATCCATGCCATGAGGGCTGTCCTTTGGCTAATGGCAATTGATACAAATGAGTGTGAGCTGCCAGGGCTCCCAGCAGCTGGGAGAATGAGTGCCTAGATTCTGAATGAGTGATCTGGGCAGCATACGCTATAAAGAGGAAAGCCATCTCATTTCCTGCTCTGGAGGTGGTATTCATTTTATTCAGATGTGTGGTCTAACTTCCACAACCCAGGCAAGACAATTGTGAGGGTCCACAGTGAACCACCTGTTTTAGGAGGGGTTCCTAGAAATAGATTCTGAGACGAAGATTCATATTGAAGCAATTTATTAGGAAATATCCCAAAACAAACCAACAGAGGAAGTGAGATCAGGAAAGGAAGAAGGCCAAGCAAGCAAAGAGCCAAGTCCTACAGCAGGTGACATAGGCTCAGTTCTACAGGAGACCTTTGGAGAGGGCATGTGTACTTCCTCAGAGCTGTCCCCACCAGGGAGCAAGGTGTCCTGCCCATTGACTACCCCCTACCCCACTATGCATTCATCAGCCATTGGTTAGGGACTGCCTCTGAGAAAACTTAAGTTTCCAGGCACTTTCAACTCCCCAAGTGTAGACAAATTAGATTCCAACCGCTTGGGGGCAACCCTTCGACAAAGACACAGATGCTACTTCTCCTGGGAGTGAAACCATACAGGGAACCCATGTGCCTTAAAATGGTAAAGGGACCGGGGAGGCTGTGGGTGGAGAATTCAAAACACGGAGTAGAGGTTCATTCGTTTTTAATAAACCCATGTGTCTTATTGCCCAGGTGGGCACTGGGCCCAGTTATTCCAGTTCCCTGTCCTGTCTATGCTCAACTTGAGGAGAAATCGAATGTACTAATCTCTCCTTCTTTTTTTTTTTTTTTTTTTTTTTTTTTTAGCATGATAACACATTCTCCTATAAGTAAGTGCATACCAAAAAACACACACACATTTATACTTCTCTTGAGGACAAGCAATAATGTTTAGGTCAGGGCAACCCTAATCTAGATTAACAAAATATAACATCATCATAACTAGAACTAGTCGTGGATTCGATCAACATTTTTCAAAATACATAAACTTCAAGTAGGTTTTGGAAACACAGCACTTTTTAAATCCATGCATGAAGTTGTTATTAAAGAATATATCCTAAATCATATGTGCCTATTTGCAGAATGCTAGGAAAGTTTCCTTTTAGTGCATCCTGGAAGGGTGTATTAGTGATCTCCTCAATGCAATAACTTTCTGAATTGCTTTTGAAAGTGATTTGAAAGAGCTTTTAACAATGTTCTTCAATACAAGTATTTGTGAGGTCATATCCCCA
Source organism: Theropithecus gelada (assembly GCF_003255815.1). Taxonomy (NCBI): domain Eukaryota; kingdom Metazoa; phylum Chordata; class Mammalia; order Primates; family Cercopithecidae; genus Theropithecus; species Theropithecus gelada. Next base: position 169,771,155 of record NC_037669.1, read on the forward strand.
CTAAAAATTATAACATCTGTGTTAAATGTATTTACCTCCTTTAAAAATTAGTGATTTCATCAGATGACTTCTATCAGCATTGAAGACTCATACTAAGGAGGGTCATTTCAGCTAATATCACATTCCCAAATAGTACCTCACTGTTCAAAATTAAAAACTCAAGAGAGAGCCCCATAAAAAGACGAAGATTGTAAGGACTTAGTTATTTGGCAACTCCCTCTTTAATGGAGAACAATTTTGGGGAACAACACTTGCTTTACAATGACAAACAAAATGAAAGGAAGCCAACATTAGCCACACTTAAGTGATGGGGCTTATTTGCAGGTGGGAAAGGAAGTCTGTGAGGTGGGCACACAAGCTCTATTAGATTGCTGTAAATAGACTTTCTTGTGCCACCTCACGGTCTCCTATAACTTTAGTGATCCACTCTACAAATCTCATACCAAATGCATTTCTACACAAAGGCTAAGAAAAGGGGTTTATTCTTTCACTACATGATCATTTTGAAGGAATGACTTAGGTATGTTATTAAGCGGTGACTTTGATATCATACCGAAAGTTTTACAATCTACATTGTAAGGTATATAGGATTACCTGTAATTTTGGGAGAATCAGATTTTTTGTTCAATTGCCTTAATTTCTATTGTTGTAATATTGGCTTTGTCTCTAAATAGCTTATGATTAGGTTTATAAATGACTATGAAGCTCACAAAAAGTCTAGTAACTAAAAAATTGCAGCGGGCTCTGACAATTTGATCCTTTTATAATTCAAATTTCTTATCTGCAAAAAGGAGAGACACAATGTCTTATCACCTACGTTTTATCTGATTTTGATTGGGAATTTGAGCTATGTTTCCTATTTTGTTGAAGACACATCGAAACCAGACAAAGGATCTTAAGGAAAAGAACAGGAAACAGGTATTGATTTCCTTTATCCACCCCCATCCCTTTGTATCTCTTTGTATTATACTATGATGGATTAGGTGGACAGGTCAGCAAACGTTTCACATTTGCTACTGATTTGATGGGCTTTGGAAAAAAAGAATTTGAGGCATATACTAGTAAAGAGAAGAATCCTTAAAGCCAGGTCTGGGTCAGGATGATAAGTTGCAAGCCACTACATCAGAAGACCCCAAACCTCCTACCTAATACCTTATTTAGGTCTCTTAGCTCTCTCTTACTACACACATACACACACACACACACACACACAGAGCACAAATATCTTACTGAAACAAATACTGATGCTTTTCTTAATCTAAGATTTCTTTTCATCACTTCTGTATTTCTTTTCTCTGGTGTGAATATGGTCATCGAAATTATGCTTTCTCTTTCTCAGCTGTCATCTTCTATAATGGTATTTCTCTGGGTGTAGTCTGTGGAGACAGAGTGTACAAACCATGGAGGATAAAATGCAGATCCTAAACCCACTGAATCAGAGTCTAAGGAAGGGAGTCCATGAGTCTGCATTTCAACACAAGAGTCTTGTGCAAATTTAAGTTTCAAAATCATTGCTATAGGTTGTTAGATAAAATTTACACGCTAAATTAAATAAACTAAGGTACAGCTCTTCCAAGAGCTATTTGACACCCATAAATAAAAAAAAAATAACAAAATAAAAGAGGCTGGGCACAGTGGCTCACACCTGTAATCCCAGCACTATGGGAGACCGAGATAGGATGATCACCTAAGGTCAGGAGTTCAAGACCAGCCTGACCAACATGGTGAAACCCTGTCTCTACTAAAAATACAAAAATTAGCCAGGTGTGGCGGTGGGCACCTGTAATCCCAGCTACTCCAGAGGCTGAGTCAGGAGCATTGCTTGAACCGGGGAGGTGGAGGTTGCAGTGAGCCGAAATCATGCCATTGCACTCCAGCCTGGGCAACAGAACAAGAGTCCATCCCCCACCACCACCACCACCACCCCCCTCAAAAAAGAAAAACACAAGATTAAGCCATGGAGGTACATCAGCTTCCCTGGCTTCAGGACCAGCCCAGCCTGTCCTTTCTACTCCTTTAAGGGCTTTCCCGTTCTTCTCTTTCTCAGCAGTAAATTGGTTACAACATAATTAAGCAATCACTGTCTGAATGTTTCCGGCCCCTCATCCTATCCCACTGCATATTTTTATTTTCTCCTAATGTTCTTTGTCACTCCTTTTAGAAGAGTTAAGTCCAACAAATTGAAAAACTAAAGACAAAGTAATTACAGTAGAAATGTAACAATAGAATGGACTGCTCTCAGCCAGATACCATTGGGGCAACTGTATACCAGGTAGCCTGTCTTAACCACCCTCCATTCCCACCTCCCTCTGTCTCACCCGTTCTTCAGCACCTGTTCCTCTCCTTCCAGCCATCTAGTCACCCAAAGGATGTCCCCAGAATGTCAGGTCACCCAAAGTTTGTTCTGGAGCAATGCATTTCAGGAACCACACCTTTTTCTTTTTCTTTCTTCCCATATAAACATTTCTGTTCTGCCTTCTGGGTGAACAAAATGAATGACAAATAACAACAAAAAAAAGCAAACAACAAATCACCGGGAAAATCTTCTCTTTTGGTATTTCTCATGAATATAGCTTTTCTTGTTTTGTTTTTTGTTTGTTTGTAGAGACTGAGCCTCACTATGTTGCCCAGGCTGGTCTCAAACTCCTGGCCTCAAGTGATCCTTTCACCTCGGTCTCCCAAACTATTGGGATTACAGGCATGAGCCACTGCACCCAGAAGCTTTTCTTTTAAAATCTTTTTCGAATAATAATTTATATACAGTAAAATTTGCCCATATTAAGTGTACAGTGCAAAGTGTTTTGATAATATACATCTGTGCAAATATCTCTGCAATCAAGACATATAACATTCCTCATTACCCCAGAAAGTTCCCTCTCGGTTCGTTGCGGTGAAACTCACCCCACACCTGACCTCCTAACCCCAAACAACCACTGAGCTGCTTATGGTCACATTCAGGCAGTGTTTGCTTCATAGGTAAATTTTGCCAGCTCTAGAATTTCATATAAATGAAATCATATCATGGGTACTTTTTGTGTCCAGCTTTTCCCCCCTTAATATAAGGCTTTTGAAGTTCATTCATGATGTTGCATGCGTGGATATACCACAGTCTGGCTAATCATTCTCCTGTAGATGGACATTTAATTTGTGTCCAGTTTGCAACTATTATAAACAGAGCTGTCATCACCATTGTGTACAATTTTTCTTTGGCATATATTGTCATTTCTCTTCGGTAAAAACCTTTGAGTAGAATAACTGGGTCATATGGTAAAATTATGTTTAACTTTATACAAAAACTAACAATTATCCAAAGTGGTTTTATCATTTTATATTCCCACCAATGATGTATGAATTCCAGTTGTTCAACATTCTCCTCCACACTTAGTATTATCAACCTTTTCGATTTTAGCCATTTGAATAAGCGTGTCATAGTATCTCATTAAGATTTTAGTTTGCATTTCTCTGACAACTAATGATAAGCATCTTTTCGTGTACTTTTTACTGCCATTTCTGTAGCTTCTTTTCTGAAGTACCTGTTCAAATCCTTTGCTCATTTTAAATGAATCATTTGCTCTATTACATGCATACATACACGTGTGGTACTTACGATGCTGAACTCAAAGGATTGATTCTAATGGTAAGCATCAGACACAGTAGTCAAGGGTGGAGTCTAATTTTGTACATGAAAGGTGGAATTTTTACCCCTATGTAAGCTGTCAAGCACTGGAACCCACTATTAATATTGCCCCTGCTCTGATATAACAGAATGATTAGGCACACAGATTATGGAGTCACTCTGTCTTGGCTCACACACTGGCTCCACCACCTCCTAGATGTGTGTCATTGGACAAAGTGCTCAATGAATCTGTGCCTCAGTTTCTACTTCTTTAAAATGGGGCAATGATAATACCTCAAAAATTGTTGTGATATGCAAGTGATAACACTCACCTCAAAAATGGTTGTGATATCTAAGTCATGCTATTTAACACCCTTTGAACAGTTCAAATACATAGTGAGCACTCAGTAAATGTTTGAGGTTATCAGGACAAAGAATCTGAGTTTTGTTTATTAAAGTGCTCACCTAACTACATTCTTTCTAGAATCCTTGTCAATACCACATTATCTCTCTCCTCCAGTTCTCAATTATATTTCTACCACTAATTTCTAGATCAGCAATATCTGGAGACTTATGTTTCACTTGCTCCCAGGTGATTTGCAAAAACAATGGCAAAGAAAGAAGTGGTGGCCAGGTGTGGTGGCTCACATCTATAATCCCAGCACTTTGGGAGGCTGAGGCAGGTGGCTCATGAGGTCGGGAGTTTGAGACCAGCCTGGCTAACATGATGAAACCCTGTCTCTACTAAAAATACAAAAAATAGCTGGGCGTGGTGGTGGGTGCCTGTAATCCCAGCTACTCGGGAGGCTGAAGCTGGAGAAGTGTTTGAACCCAGGAGGCAGAGGTTGCAGTGAGCAGAGATCGCACCACTGCACTCCAGCCTGGGCGGCAGGACGAGACTCCATCTCAAAAAAAAAAAAAAAAAAAAAAGAAAGAAAGAAAGAAGGAAAGAAGAAGAAAGAAGTGGTGTGAAGGTAGGTTTTACCTGATTGCTTAAATTTTATATCAATTTATATCAACTTGTTCCTTGGAAATCTAATTCTTTTTAGACTAGTACGACAAAGTCTTGAGATAAGTTAAAGCTCAAGAGAGGGAGAGCAACTAGACTCATTCCAGCAGGAGACTGGGAGTAACATTTGACAATCCAATTATTTTATTTCAGAGCAGAAAATTAGTTTCCTCCAGGACAAACAGAGGAAGTGAAACTTTAACAACTTTTGGGTTTGAACTTCAGGAAGCCCTGAAAGTTCCTGAAAGTACATATCAAAAAAAGAAAGAAAGAATTAAGATGTATTAGATTAATATAATAAAGAACAAAAACTCCATGATCATTTCAATAGATGCAGAAAAAGCATTTGAAAAAATTCAACACCCATTCATAATAAAAACTCTCAAACTAACAATAGAACTTCCTCAACCTGATAAAGAGTATCTATAAAAAGCCACAGCTAACATCACTCTTAATGCTGAAAGGCTGGATCCTTTCTTTCTAAGATCAGGAAGAAGGCAAAGATATCTGCTTTCATCACTTTTATTCTATCTTATGCTGAAGTTTCTATAGCTAATGCTATAAAAATTTTGTTTTTAAATTAAGGACATTAGATTGGAAAGAAAGAAGTAAAACTGCCTCTTTATATAATGTAGTCCTATATGAAAATTCAAAGGAATTTCACTAAAACTATTAATAAAAGACTTTAGCACAGGTGTAAGATCAATAGACAAAAATTAATTGTATTCCTAGGTAACAACGAACAACCAGAAATGGAAATTAAGAAAACATTTCCTTCACAATGACGGTGAAGAGAATGAAATATAGAAGAAATACAAGACTTTACACTGATAATTATAAAAGATCATTGAAAAAAAAATGAAGAAGACCTAAATGGAAAGACATTTCGTATTCATGGATTGAAAGACTCAATATTATCAAGATAGCTATTCATTTCACATTGATCTATAAATTCAATGCAATCAATCTCTATCAAAATTCCACCAGAAAGGCTGGAAAAGTGAGTATCTCTGTTAGTTTGCCCCCTAACTATTTTGGGGCCCGGGGCAAACATACAAATAGAAATCCCAGCCACAACCTACTCTCTTCTCTTCCTACCCCCAACCCTGTCTTACACCAGTAGCTTCATGTGCTGGTATGTGTGCGTGCGTGCGTGCGTGCGTGTGTGTGTGTGTGTGTGTACATCCTGGCCCACAAGTACAAGTTCCAATCCATCCTCCCCTAGCTCCATCACAAACAGCTTCCCCTTGGCCACCCCTTCAACATTGAGCTGTGTGCACCAATAAAACTGTCTCCTTTCAGGAGAACAGACAGAGAAGTCCAAGCAGTTGCTAGGAAAAGCTCTCTCGGAGCCATTTGGACAATTCCATAGTTCTGTTTACCTGAAACATAGTCTAGAAGCAGAGGCTTGGGCTCCAGATGGGCACATCAGCTGGGCCCCCCACTCCTCAGAGGGGAGACAAAAGCAAGTTTCTCAAACTTTAATATGCAAATCAATCATTGGGGATCCTGTTAAAATGTAGGTTTTTAGGTCTGAGGTAAGGCCTGAGAGTCTGCATTTCTAACAAGTTTCCAGCTAGTAATCTGTTACTGGTGTCTGTCTAGTCCGCAGCAAAGATGTAAAGCATGAGGCCTAGATTGGGGCCTTACTACACTGGCTCTAAGGGCAGAACTCAGCTGTAGAATGGGAGTGCTATCTATGGGAGTGGAAGGTGACCTTAGGACTGCCAGGAGATCACTGCCTAGGATGGAGTACATTGGTAATGGCTAATGGAGGGCTGGCAAACAGTGCTTGCAGTGCTGGCACTTGAAAAGCTATAGGCTAATGGGCAAGGTAGACATTAATAACTAATTGCATGACGTTGTGTAATAGGGAATAACAGAGGTATATATGAAGCACATAGGTGACAGAGCAGAGGTGGTGATTAACTCTTTGTTGGAAAAATGTTTCACAAAGAAAGTAGTGTCTGAGCAGAGCACTGAGTTTCCTAGAGAACAAAGACGGAAAGGGGATTCAAGGCCAAAGGAATAACTTATCTGTGGCAGGCTATATTTCCCAAAAATGGCTGCAACAATATCTCCACTCCCACAAAACCTTCTAGAAAGTTTCCACTTCCCTATTAAGAAGTGAATTCCAATTCTCTTTTCCTTGTTAGGATACTTCCATGAGTACAACGTGGAGAAGTGACACTATGTGACTCACGTGGCTAGATGAGAAAAGGCTACCTATCTTCTGTCTGGTTTTCTTGGGATGCTTGTTTTTGGAAAACAACCACTATGCTGTGAGGAAGCCAAGCAGCCCATGGAAAGTCCTGGTGGGGAGGAAATGAGGACTCCCCCCACTATTCCTATTGAGATCCTAGCTGACAGCCAACACCAACTTGCCAGCCATGTGAATGAGCCATTTTGAAAGAAAGTCTTCCAGCCTCTGTCATACTGTTCCAGGTGACACTATGTGGAGCAGAGATAAGCCACTTCCACTAAGTCCTGACCAAATTGTGGATCCATGGGCAAAATCAATGATTGTTGTTTAAACCATCAACTTTTGGAGTGGTTCGTTATGCAGAAGAGATTCCCATAACAATATCCAAAGGTAAAAAGGTGTAAAGCAGCCTGGTGTTTAAAAATACGACACAAACATGGGCATGTTTATATATAACTCAGCTAGTAGGAAAAAAAACATAATAAGATGGGACCTGTTGAGAATGTTGAATCTGAGATGTGGAGTGGAGAGAAAAAGTTTAGTAAACAAACCATTAGTAGTGAAAATGTAATGAAGTTGTACTATATATTCAACAATTCTTAGATTATTATTCACGACTCTAACAGTTTCTAGATACAATGTTAAGGCATTTATATAACAAAGTTTTCTTGCTGTAAAATACTAAATTCTTATTGAAAAGAAAATACTGGCCAGGCATGGTGGTTCATGTCTGTAATCCCAGTCCCTCCCTTGTCTGTTTTGGGATGCCAAGGCCAGAGAAATGCGTGAGCCCAGGAATTCAACCAGTCTGGGAGACATAGCAAGATCCTGCCTCTACAAAAATATAAAAATTAGCCAGGTGTGATAGCACACACCTGTGGTCCCAGCTACTCGGGAGGCTGAGGCAGAAGGATCGCTTGAGCCCAGGAGGTTGAGGCTGCAGTGAGCCATGTTCACCCCACTCCACTCCATTCTGGGCAAAAGACTTAGATCTTGTCTCATTAAAAAAAAAAAAAAAAAAAGACGAATAATCTGCTGCTGTGTGTATGCTGTAGATAAAGCCCTGGTAGACAATTTCCAAAAGAAATCAATTTATTGTTTTTACTACCAAAGTGGAAACATGATATAATTTCAGAAACAAATAAAAAACCCACCTGAATTATGTGGGAGATAAGTTCCCACATTCTCGGGACATCAAAATACATAATTCTGACCTATCATCAGTACCCTCGTTTTTCTCCCTAAACACACATTTCTAAGAGAACCAACCAGGAGTTTGTGAAAGATGTAAAATTTATGACTATTCTTTAAAGCTGACAACGTTATTTCCTACAAGCCTTAGGAGTGGTGGGTGCATGCTAATTTGAAAGATAAGGATTTAAAATGCAGTGAATTGATATGTCAAGATTGTTTCCTGAACTTGTGGGTCTCTTGCATGTTTTTTAAAATTCTTTGACACTAACCTAATGTGTGGTTGAAAACCAATATCCCCATGCAGCATGGGAATTTATATTACATTTAGCAGCTGGGAATGGAAGATTCCTGGGATGGAGATAGCTAGTGACAAGTAGCTTCTTTCTGCTCTCAGCTGATCTGACTCCTCCTGGAATACTGTGTTCAGTTCCTGACACCATATTTTAGGAGAAACATAGACAAATTAGCGTACATTTGGAAGAGAGTGCCTTAAATGGCAAGGAAACACAAACCCATGTCATATGAGGGACAAATGAAGAAAAAGGAGATATTAATTCAGGGAGGAACCAACTGATGGGGCATATTCAACATTTTTAAATAATAAAAGCCTTCCTGAAGAAGGGCTGTTGGCATTGTTCTGTAACCTCAAAAGCATATCAAGGGAAGAACTGGGAGGCAATTTTGGGGTGAAGAAAGTCAAAGCTGCCCAAAGATGGAATTGGCTATTAGAAGAGGTAGACAGTCCCTGTCACTGGAGGTATTCAAGCAATTTTTTAAAGAAAGAATTCTAAATTTGATGATGGTCGGATTTGACATCCTGCAAGGTTCTTTCCACTACTGTGAGAGCTTTGACGTCCTTCAGAGACTCCCATATCATTGTAGCAGGACAAGCCACAGACAAAACTCCTCAGACACCGAGTTAAAGAAGGAAGGGGTTTATTCGGCTGGGGGCATTGGCAAGACTCCTGTCTCAAGAGTCGAGCTCCCCGAGTGAGCAATTCCTGTCCCTTTTAAGGGCTCACAACTCTTAAGTGGGTGCGTGTGAGAGGGTCGTGGTCAATTGAGCAAGCAGGGGGGTACGTGACTGGGGGCTGAATGCACCAGTAATTAGATCGGAACAAAATAGGTTAGGGATTTTCACAGTGCATTTCTATACAATGTCTGTAATCTATAGATAACAGAACCGATTAGATCACCTGTCGATCTTTAACTACCAGGCCCAGGGTGTGGTGCCAGGCTGTCTGCTTGTGAATTTCATTTCTGCCTTTCAGTTTTTACTTTTTCTTTCTTTGGAGGCAGAAATTGGGCATAAGACAATACGAGGGGTGGTCTCCTCCCTTATCATCACCCCTGGGAGTCACCAGGTATAGTCTCATATGAGCTAATAAAACAGCCCCTTTCCTTTTTCCCACTTCTTGCTTCCAGAAGTGACAGCATTTTCTGGAGCCTCCAAAGCCTATGAAATCCCCAGAAGTAATCTGTTCTCTACCACTGGCTAAAAGGGGCCTATCTCACCCCCGAATGATCAGCCCCAAATAGTTCTGCACGAATGCCACCAAGCTGCACCACCAGCCAAGCCACTGATAGTGCTGGGGCTACTTCCCACTCTCTGTCAGTTCCCTCAACATGGCAATGCCTGGCTTCTTCCCTTTTATGTGTTACACTGTGCAATTGTCAAACAGATTTTGTGGGCATATGGCTGTTAGTCCTTAGTCATAGACCTTCTTCCCCTTGGACCATAAAAGTCTACTGGAGTTGAATTGAAATAATCAGAAAACAACAGATTTTATGACTTGCCTAAAATTACCTTTATCCAGTGATACGCTCATCATCCCTAAGCAATCTTCTATGCCTCCAACCTCTTTTTCCTTAGGATCTTTCTTCTCAGGACAATGCTTGGCTCCTCATTTAAATAGGCCACTCCTCCTTAAGAGCTTGCTCTACCACCCTTAGTACATACCTGACATTCTGAATCCTAGGTTGAGACAAATTAGACTCAAGCTGTAGCCTTTCCTTTTTGTTTTTCCCCTATCTGCCCTCCCTGCAATATGATTCTGTGACTGAGGGTTAAGAGCAGAGAAAGAAGAAAATAAAAATAATAGATTAAAAAATGGGTTATGGAGACCAGGTACAGTGGCTCACACCTGTAATCCTAGAACTTTGAGGTCAGGACTTTGAGACCAGCCTGGCCAATACAGGGAAACCCTGTCTTTACCAAAATATACGAAAATTACCTGGGAGTGGTGGTCCACACCTGTAGTCCCAGCAGGCTGAGGCAGGAGAATCACTTGAACTCAGGAGGCGGAGGTTGCAGTGAGCCAAGATCGCGCCACTGCACACCAACCTGGGTGACAGAGTGAGACCCTGTCCAAAAAAAAAAAAAAAAATGTTCACACAAGGGGAAAGGAAAAGAATTATGTGATGTGGATGGCTTAATTAAAAATGTTGAGTGGAGGCCGGGCGCGGTGGCTCAAGCCTGTAATCCCAGCACTTTGGGAGGCCGAGACGGGCGGATCACGAGGTCAGGAGATCGAGACCATCCTGGCTAACACGGTGAAACCCCGTCTCTACTAAAAAAATACAAAAAACTAGCCAGGCGAGGTGGCGGGGCCTGTAGTCCCAGCTACTCGGGAGGCTGAGGCAGGAGAATGGCGTAAACCCGGGAGGCTGAGCTCGCAGTGAGCTGAGATCCGGCCACTGCATTCCAGCCTGGGTGACACAGCGAGACTCTGTCTCAAAAAAAAAAATGTTGAGTGGAGTTCAAAAATAATTAAGTGTGATGTTTATACTCTAAATAGTATAACTGAAAGAAATGCTCCTGGAACTTAGCAGTGACAATGTAATTGGTCACTTGTCATAAGTTTTCGATGAAAATCTCATTCACAAATCAGGAACAAAATATTCAATAGCTTGCTGATAGTATTTGGAAAACAATTTTTCATACTCATTCAATGCTAATTATAAACTTGGAGAGTCAAATTAAGAATATATTGTATATACACTGAATAAAGATATTTACACATACACAATGTGGGTCAACTGATACTCTCCAACTTCTGAGGTAAAAGTAGCTTGTTACCAGTGTCCTTGGCAAAGTCATGCTGAGGATTGATGGAAGGGACAGTGTATGTTTGCCCTCCACTCTGAACAAGAAGAGAGATCAAGCGGATTTAGCTCTTTCATGTGAACTTTCCTTAGAGGTGCACAACTCCTCAGGGATGTAGTTTGGGAGCAGGCCGGGGGAAAAGAGGTCAACAGTTTGACTTCTTACGTATTCTTCACAGCATATCGTAGTGGGCCTCTTTCTCTTGCCTGTACAACAGAGAGAAATGACAGGAATTAATAAGAAAGCTAATACTCTACTCACTCTAAGCCTCTGAAGAAGAATTCAGGTATTTATTTTGGCTCTCTGAGGCCAGTCTAATGAAAGTTGAGCCTGGTACAGGATTGAACACATCAACTATTAAGCAAATGGAAGAATTAGAGGCAGGATATCAGTTATAATCAGAAGCTCAAAACTCAGAAGCTAGGTTAAAGCAGACATGATGAGCAATGGCATGAGTGAAGCTCATCCCAGTTAGCAAGTCCAAGATAGTTAGAAGTAGAGTGTGAAACTATGTTTGTGAACGTGAAGTTCTGATGACAAAAGCACAAGAGGAATGGAAATGCATAGCTTGGATCACACTTTAAGAAAAAAATTTGCCTATCCACTGTGAGGAGTCCAAGTTAGCTGCTGCCAACTGGCAGCTCTTAGTGCCCTCAGGACCCATTTTAGCTTTTGATCCACGGACATGCTCTCCCTAGGCATCCCAGCAAATGACAGAACATGATGGGAGCAGTACAAACTGGCAATTTCTGCCCAGTGCTTATGGGCAATCTTTGCACTGGAACTTCGTTAGGCTGGACGAGACTTCCTCAGCACTGCACTTCAGCATGAGGCTCCTCCTACACACTTCTTCCTCCTTTCTCTCTTTTCACAGCTATCAAACCTGTATTATAGCCTGAAGGATTTCCCTGCCTACTCCTGCTTCCTTTCCCCTTTATCATTCGTATATAAATACATACATTTCTTGCACATCTAACTGCATCTTGGTGCCTACCTCCTGGAGGACTCAGCCAATACAAGGGGGGTTGCTGATGTTCAGGTTTGGATCATAATCCAGAAAGACACAGTCCCAAATGCCATAATCCCAAATGTTGAAGCCCTCAAAAATCAACATCCTTAGACACAAGATGGGAAAATGTAGTAAGAAGTGCTCGTGTTGATGTATATCAAATAACAGAAGAATTTCAAAAAGAGCAGGGCCACATAGAAAATGATTGTGAATGTATTTTTGGAGGAGAGCTATGTCAAAAAAAAAAAAAAAAAAAAGCAGCTATTCGTTGTGATGCAAGACTTCAAACTATAGTTAATGATTGTGAAAGTCAGCCGGGTCTTCTGGGACTATATCTGTGCAATTACCCATAATCTATCCTTGTAATACACTGTTTTGTATGTTGAATTTTCTTTGACTTCCTGGGCTCAAGCAATCCTCCCACCTCAGCCCCCTGAGTTGATGGTATGGGTGAGCCACTGCCTCTTTCTTCTTATTTTAAGTTTTTTTCCCCTATTATTTTAAATTGTCAACTTTTTTTTTTTTTTTGACAATTTGCTATGCTATGTATTTCATCTTGGCATCATCTCCAATACTTGAGGTATAAATTGTGTAGAGACTTTTAGAGAGTTCTAATTTGTTTTATGCATCTTTTGCAAATTTGACTCCATGAGAGTGAATTACTACGATGATTTGCATGTAAGTATTGTTCATGTAGGTAAAAACATTGAAACTTCCTTAATAAATGAAAAGATGCCTTTTTTTGTACATTTGATTTGCAAAAAGTAAAATTTCCCAAGATCTCAGCTCTTTGGGCAACTGCATATGTGGTGGTGACCCACTGAGGTTTTTGACTGATTTCTTCAAAAGATTTAGGTATTTGTCATGGTATTTCAGGATGACCACAATAATTCAGCTTGGTGCCCTCACTTACCAACCATAGTGATATGTTTACACATTCCCTTCTTTGACCTATTTATTTATGAATAATAAGGCTTGTCTGCTCATAACTGTGATACTCATGTGACTGTCATTAGTACACCTGAGTGTTGTAAAAATATGTATTGCCTATTTTATTGTTAAACTGGCCTATGAAGTGCTCTGTTGTATTTTTATGTTTCTCAAATAAATCCCCCTTTCAAAATGTAAATAAATGTTTTATTTTTTTCAGAATTATATTCTTGAGATTTTGATCTTTCTGGGTTGTGATTTTCAGGATTTTGGACTTTAGAGATTTTAGTCTTTTAGGATTTTTGGGATTACGGCATTTGGAATTGTCTTTTGAGATTATGATCAGCTCCCCCAGAATTTGAGGATACAACCTGACTAGAACCAGGCTAGTAAGATAAATCATCAACTGGGGGCCTTGACACTTGGCTTCTCTGATAGTGCTGGTTTTTCATTTGACCCTGGTTTGCATATTAATCCCAGAGACTTTAAACAAATGACTTACCTACAGAGTCCTCATAGTAAGCCCTGGTCAAAAGAAAAACAGAATAGAAAGCAAAAGAGAAAAGAGTCTTTATTCTTCTCCATTCATATAAGTTGTGCCTTCCTCTGGATATGTAGGTATACTAAAAATCATTGAATTATATACTTTAAATTGGTGAATTGTATGGTCTGTGAATTATATCTCATAAAGCTGTTATTTAAAAATTGTACACTTCCTAGTATAGAAGGTAGTACTAAGATATATGTGAAAGAAAATAAAAGCAATGAGATAATGACAGCCCCCCAAAAAAAAAAGTTTTTTCAGACTCAGCATGGTAGCTCACACCTGTAATCCCAGCACTTTGGGAGGCTGAGGTGGGAGGATTACTTGAGGTCAGGAGTTTGAACTAGTGAAACCCAACATGGTGAAACTCCGTCTCTACTAAAAACACAAAAGTTAGTTGTTGGGCCTGGTTGTGGGCACCTGTAGTCCCAGCTACTCAGGAGGCTGAGGCAGGAAAACCACTTGAACCCAGGAGGCGGAGGTTGCAGTGAGCTGGGATTGCACTACGGGACTCCAGCCTGGGCAACAGAGCAAGGGTCCATCTAAAAAATAAAAATGTTTTCTCATTTGGTCATATTCAAAAAGATTTCACATTTTTTCTTTCTAGAGCCTGCAGAGAAGGCCAGAGGGTTCATGAAATATTGGAAAATATTCATTAGTATACTTTCTGAATTCATAAAACATAGTAAAGAGCTTATGTATTCTTTGAAACGGTTGTTGATATGAAGGACGTGAAACAGTTACACCCATCTCCACAATTCTGTAGTTTGGGGAAATGGCAGCTGAAAAAGCAGGTATATATTTATTAATTCAACCAACCCTTCGGGGATGCTTTTTCTTTTTACTAATGTGTAGATGTGGAGATAAATAAGGTATGGTGTATGCCGTTCAGAAGTTCACAGCAAAGTAAAGAATGCAGGCATTTAAACAGTGTAACGTACAGGGAGACATGCTGTGTGGCTGACCTAGAAGACTATTTGCAAGAGAAAGTGGCAAACTCAAGTGAGAGAATTGCACCTAGACTTGAGGGTGAGATGATCTCCCACTTATCAAAGCACCAGGAAGACTAGTAGCTCACACTTCTATTGTACTTACTTTGCTTCACGTCTATTCAAGTTGCATACATATATTAACTCATTTAATCTTCCCTCTGACCCTATATAAGAATTGACCATTCAAATAAGCCCCATTTGTAGGGGAGAACTCTGAGACAGTAAGAAGTTAAGCCACTTGCTCATGGTCACATAAGCAGCAGTGGAGCCAGGATCTAGAAACCAGACAGCTCAGTTCCAAAGCATTTCTGCAATGCCCAGGAAAGGCACCAACCAGAGCAAGGCTTATTCCATCTGTTTCTTTCTGAGGTTTCTCCATGTTAAAGTTTCTCCATATTTTTATTTATTGCACTAATAGTATTATAATAACTACAACAAAGAAAACCTCAACTACAATCTCATTGCTCAACAAATCTCTGATTCTTTCCTTTCGGTTTGGTTATTCCTCTCCAGAGCCAATTCTTCCTTTCTTCCTCCTGTGTTGTCTAAAGACATCCCCTCAGAACCACTTTTCTTTTTTTTTTTTTTTTTTTTTTGCTGGCCTGTGCTGTCTCTTGAGATCCTTTACTTATGTCTCAGTACCTCCTTGAGCCTCTACGTTTGTAGTTACTGGGAAGTTAGATGCAATAGTCCATTTCAGGAGTCAGTGGGACTCCTCGCCCTGGAAGAACTACCACGACAGCAACCTCCTTGGGGAACTTCATCATTAGTGAGCAGAGAGCATGGTGTAGTAGTCATCCATTGATGCATAACAAATTACCCTCAAAACTTAGTGACTGAAAACAACAAACATGATCTCCAGGTTCCAGAGTGGCTTAGCTGGGTGTTTCTGGCTCAAGGTCTTTCAAGAGGTTGCAGTTAAGATGTTGATTGGGGCTTCATTGTCTGAAGGCTTAGCTAAGGTTGAAGGATCTGCTTTCAAGTTTACACATGTGGATGTTAGCAGATCTTCTTTTTTAGTCACATGGGCCTCTCCATACGGCTGCTCACTATATGGCAGCTAGCTTTCCCCAGAGTCAGTGACAGCAGAGAGAGAGAGAGGGAGAGAGAGACAGAGAGTGAGAGGGAGCACATCAACGTGTGCACAACCAAGATGGAAGCCCTAAACTAATCTTGGAAGTGACATACCCTCACTTCTCACAGCATTATACCAAACCTAGCATGACGTAGGAGGGGATTACACAAGGGTGTGAATACCAAGAGGCAGGGATCAGTGGGACATCTTAGAGACTGATTACCATACTCGGGCAACGTCTAGGGGTGAGAGGAGCAGCCACACTTCTATGTTTGCATCTTAATTTACATGAATGGCAGCCCCTGACATTTTGCAGTATACAAAATATACGATCATACATAGTGGTCCAGGTAGCAGTTCCTGAACAAGTGGGGAAGTCAGGGGAATTTGTCCTCAGTACGCTTCTATTCCCTGTTAGAACTTCATTTATTTGTTTATTTATGAAACAAACATTTTTTTTAAAAGCATCTGGTTGTATCTTTGTGTTGGTACTGAACTAGGTAGGTAATGGGGTTACAGTTCTAACGGAGTTTCAATTTTCCTACACCACTGTTGCCCTTAAGTATCCAAAACATTTGGGGTGACTACAGCCTCCCTCAAGCCAGACAGTACGCAACAGATCATTGTTTTCTATCCCCTTCTCTCAGGGCCCTAATCTTTGGAAAACCTGAGCTAATATGATGTTTCTTTCAAAGGGTATAATATAAATATGTAACAACCCCTGATAATTGGGTGCCTAACAAGAAAAGAAGTTGCCTAAACAAGCAGCAGAGCTCTACCAGTATAATGCTGCTGCTAAAATTCAGCACAGTTCGCCTGAGAGCGGTCTTTTCTATCACCCATCCATCCAGTCAAACTGGAAAACTAACTGTGGCTGTACTTACTCACGAAGTTGGCAGGAGCAACGTTTTAAGAAGGACCCTTCAAAAAACATTCCCATTTGCCAGTTTCAGGGGGAAAAATGTAGGCTCTAAATTAAAGCTCAGAAATAAAAAATGTAAGAAAGGAGTGAGTTCATGATGACAGACTGATGGACCAGAGCAGAAAATATAAGGAAGGTGAGCTATTTGTCTCGGAGACCAAGTGTGCGCCACAGAAGAGACAAATGGAGAAAATCAAATAAATATTTATGTTTGTAACACCAGACTCATGGTAAAGTGTCCTTAAGTTCAGACTCCAGAGTCAAACTGCTGATTTCAAGTCAGCTCTGCTCCTCACTAGCTACGTGATGTGGGTGAGTGACTTAATCCCTCTGTACCTCAGTATTCTTATCTGTACAGTGGGGCTGACTGCATAAAACCAACCTATATGGTGGTTGTGACCCAGTATAACTGAAGTGCTTAGCATGTTGTCTAGCATAAATTAAGAACACGGTAAGCACTAATTATTATTACTGAAGAAATCAGAACAATACCTACTATGTCATCAACTGAAAGAGACCAACTTCATTCACTCGATCATTATCTATTGAATATATACAGCACTGAACCCCAGACGACAAAATCCTTTTTCTCAAGGTGCTTTTATGTGGGAGGGCCGGGAGAGGGAGGAAAAAGAAAGCAGAAGGGGGAAACTAATAAATAAGTAAAAAAATGTATTATGTCAGGTGGTGATCATGGAGAAAAATAAAGCAGAGGATATGGATAGGAAGTTCTGGGGGAGGAGTGGGAGGAAAGAATGTTCTAGACAGAGGAAATAGCAAGTACACAGGTCTTGAGGCTGAGGAATGCTTGGTGTGTCTGTCCATAACTACAAGGCGGGTGTGGCTGGAAGGAGAGGAGGATGGAGTGAAATCGTACAGCTTGAGGTCAGAGGAATCCTGCCTGGGAATGGTGGGCAGATCATGCAGGGCATGTGTCCATATTCAGCACTTTGGCTGTTGCTGTATGATGGGAAGCCACTGGAATTTTTGAGAAGAGAAACATAATCTAATCTTTGTTTTTTAAGGACAGTCAGCTGTGTGTAGGTGTGGGGGAGGGAGGGGCGGAGAGTGGGAGGTAGACAGATCAGGTAGGACATAATTATTGAGAGATGATGGCTTAGACCAGGACACCAGCAGTGGGGAGGGGAGTGAGGAGTGGACATTTTCACTGTATATTTGTGAAAGCAGAGTCAACAGAATTTGCTGACGAATATGATGCTGAGTGTAAAGCAGAGAAGGTTCAGAGATAGGGAAGTTCTGAGGACAAGGATTTTTCTCTTTTATTCAATGTCATATACCTACCACCTAGACAGTGCCTGGCATCAATAAATGTTCCTTGAATAAATGAAAAGGGTAACTGATTTGTATTAAATCCATTTTGAACTTAGTAAATAGCAGTTAAAACATCCACAGTCAAACGAAGTACTGTAGCAACCATAATTTCAGCAATTAAGCAGTGAAAGGTCTTCCAATCCTTTCCTCCACAAAGATCGAAGTTAACTTTGCTGCATCGCTGGACACCCCGTTGCCAACGACCCAGCACTCCCTTGGTAAGTGAGGCTGAAGGTGGGGGTGGGAGAAATTTCGTGGAAGCTAAGTTTGCAAAGCAGGTACATTTTTTTTTTTTTAACGGTTATTTGGGGTGAGGAGTAAAACAGAACCTAATGTTCCCTCAGGCCACCTACAGCACTGCTACTGTTCCCATATCCTTCAACTGGGCATGAAGGCAGCTTCCCACTCACTCTGACAGTGGCGCACCCTGTACCCCCCACCTCTCTCTTTAATACCCCAGGGCTAAACGGCCCGAGGCTCCTCTCTACCGGCTGGTGTGCATTCTGGGCCAGGGCGAGCCAAAAGGCAAAAGGGCCTTCGTGCTGCACTGTCGGGTGAAGAGTCAGGCTTAGCCTGGACGAACTTTCCAGGCCAATGTGAAGTTTTCCTATCTTGGGTACATGCGGGCCCCACGCGTCTGCGAGTTGGGGTTAGTGTGTCAACAGGGTCAGTCCCGGTAGCTACTTTGCGAAAGCTTCGAGGCGAGCGTGAAGTCAAGGGCTGCGGTGGATGGGGGTGAAAGGCCTCCTCGCCCCACTGCCTGCACCGTCTTGGGGCAACCCCCAACCCCCAGCCGGCATTTCCCTTTAATGCGCGTGCCCGTCAAGGTCCTCGCGTCCCCTCCCCTCAAGCCACCCCGTCGGCCTCGGTTTCCCCCACTTCTCTCCCTCCTTGTCGTTCCTTCCCCGTGGGACGCCCCTCGCCCACCCCCGTCAGAGCCCGGCCTGCGCGCGGGACCCAGCTGTCACTTTACTTTTCCACGCCGCCTCCCCACCCCCTCTCCCGACCGGTGGGGCAGCCCGCCCGGGCGCGCGCCCGCCCCCGCCCCCTCGCGGCCGCGCGCCGGAGGAGGAGGGGCGGGGGAGGAGGTAGGCGCGCGGCGCCGCACGGCCGACGTGGGGCTCGCGCTCTCGCGGTCTCTCCCAGGCGGTGCGCGGGGACGCGCACTCGCGGGTGCGCGCGCGGACGGCCGGGCGGCGGCGGCTCCCGGAGGTGGTGGCTTCACTTTCCAGGACTCAGGGGCAGCCACAGCGACAGCCGCGGGCAGCAGCCTCAGGAGCCGGAGCTGGAACGGCCGGGGGCGGCGGCAGCGGCGGCGCTGAGGGTGAGTCCGGGCGGGCGCGAGCGCGGCGAGGACAGGCGTGGTCGGGTGCGTGGTGCGTGGGTCCGGCTTTCGGTGACTAGACGGTCCGCAGGGGACATCCCGTCCCTGGGGCCTCCCCAGTCTCCCTCCCCCTCGCGCGTTGGCAGCTCTCTCCCCGTGTTTCGGCTCGAGCCTGCGACCTGCACGGACACCCCCCCTCAGGTATTCGCTCGGGCCGCGCCGGTGCCTCCCCTCCTCGGGCGTCCTCTCTCTCGCTGGCGTCCTCCTCACTCCCCCGACCTCCCTTCCGCGCCGCAGGTCTCTGCTTACACCGCTCGTGTCCTAGTTCCCTCCTTCCTTGCTCCCCGGGCCCGGTTCCCTGCGCCCCCTCCCGCGAGGCTCCTGCCCCCGTTTCTCGCCCTTTCTACCCCTCCCCCTCCTTCCCATCCCCCCCTTCTGCCTCTCCTCTCCCTGTCCTCCTTCTACCCCCTTCCGTTCTCAGTTCCCCATCCTTCTCCACCCTTCCAGCGCCTGCCTTCTCCTAGCCGCATCCTGGAACTAAGTCTTTGCAAAAGTACAGGATAAATGTCACGGTGGAAAGTGCCCGGCTTGATCTTTTGCTATTTTCCCTAATTGCATAATTGCTGCACATGGTGTCTCTCCTGGCGAGTGCCGGGTCTGGCTCCTCCGCCGCCGCACCCCGGTGGCCCGCCCGGAGAAGACCTTGTGGGGTGTATTTGTGTGTGTCCTGGTGTGGGGTGTGTGTTGTATTGGTCTTTTGTGATGCCTAGCGCTTGTCACAGTTTGGAACCGAAGCCCATTTTTCTCTGGTCTCTTCTCTGCAGCCCCCACTGGCCTGGTTTGAAACTGGATTCCCTCTGTCCTCTCCCCCTTCCCCCCCACTCCACTTCTCCCCCTCTTTTCTCCTCTCTCTCTCATAATGTTTTGATCTTTTTGCCCTTTACAATTTCTAATGAAGATAAAGCGTGGCTTCTTGTGGCTTTTTTTTCCCACGACCAACCAGAAATGTCCAATCCATCTTCCCTTAAGGAAATTAAGGCCGCTTTAGAAAGACATCATCCTGTGCTCGGTGGCTGTTTAGACCTATTTGCATGTTTTCTAAGATTCATCGTTTTGTATTGTGTATTCTTGAGAGTCTACTCAAATATTTTCATTTAAAAGTACGAAAGGAAGTGCTAAGGTTTACCCTCAGATTATCTCGCGGTTCTAAAAGATTTTACGCTCTTCTTAGTTTTTAATCCCTGATTCTTTAAAAAGTATGTTTCTAGATATGTAATAATTCAGTCTGCACTTCGTGAATCTAAATATTTGCCTTTGCTACGGCAATTTCGATGCTCCTTGGCTCTTTCGAGTTCTGTATGTGGGCTGATGCTGAAGATAGAGTGTTTTCATATAATGCTATACCCCATTCTGTTTCCCCTGCAGCACCTTTTACCCCCAAATCAGGTGTTCCACTATTATTTTCTGCATAAATATCTTTGCAGTTAAATTTAAAGCTGAATATTGCTGTGTGCATATACTATATGTTTATTTTACATTTTAGAAAAGTTTAGAAACATGAGTAGGAAGACAGCAAGACCTATATGACAGAATTAAACGCTTTCCTGTTATAAAAGCTCAAATGAACCCTTGGTTTTGCAGTTTTATACTAGTAGATACTGTTATAAGGCTTACCTGCATAGTAGGCTGGATTTATGAAATGACTATAGTTGCCTTTATGTAGTCAGTAATATTTCAAGCCAAATCATTTCATTTTTATGGAACACGTGTTTATGGAACACGTGAGTTTCATTCACTGTATGTTGCTAATTTCCAGGACTGTAATTACAACATAGGGTACATAGCTAATACAAGCTTAGACAGTTTGTGTTGAAGAAGTAATAGAATGTAAGCCTCTTAACATAGTTTGAGGAAGGACTGCCTACTTTATGTTTAATAATTAAGTTTTACTTTGAGTTACGAAGCAAGCATATTAATTTATATATCTCAATATCTTTGAAACTATCATTGGAGAGTAGCTCTTTGTTTATAACCCTGGGATTTAAGTTTATCTTCCCTGTAGATTAGATAATGGGATCAGATTAACTGTTTAGGAATTAATTTTAAAATGCTAATTTAGAAGATAATGTTTAAAGAATTTTAATTCAGGAATTTTTATTCATTTGTACTTTAGAGAGACAAGACATCAATTTTACACTTATGACTAATTAAATTGATTTATAGACTACTTTTTCTTCATAAAAATTCATTGCACCTGAGTGGCACAATAATTTTTTTCTATACTTTTTCTGTAAGCAAGCATTCAAAAAACAAACCGAGGAGAAGCTCCTCTTATTGATATTTGAAAAAGAGATGTGAAAACTTTATTTCTGAAAGTTCCTATAGTGGTTATCAGTGGCCTCAGATGGATTTATCATTTGTAGGTTAACATTTGGATGAAATAGGTGTCTTAAGTCGAAAGTGGAAATAATTCTTTTCCTTAATGTGAAACTAGAAATTACGCCTCTATTGGGGAATTTCTAATAGTATTTTTATTAGTTCTCTAGTGAGACTAATTTTTACTTTAGTCTTCCTCTGATATTCAGCAGTAGTTTATGAAATTTGGGTTTCAGATTATGGTTCAGATGACATCATTGAGCAATCTTTTTAAGTAATTATATAACTCTGGCATTCGATAGTATGTGAATGCACATAAATAAGAATATTGAGAAGAATGTGTGGTTTTATAACGAATGTGATACACAACTGAAACTCTTGGCATAGTTTACTAAATCATAGTTTATTAAACTGAAGCTGCAGCCTCAGTATAGAGAATATTATTTCATTGAGGTTCCCGTATATTTATCATGGAACAGATTGCTCCTGTTTTAAAATGTATAAAATGATTTCTCACTCATTTCACATTTCTTAAGGTATCGCTGGCAGCATTTTGCTGTATCTGAGCACCTTTCCCTGAGGATTGTTCTCGTTTTCACTCTCATGCGTGCTGCCCTAACTGATATGCCATTATGTACATACTTAGAAGGTTTTAAACTTCTGATATATTTTAACTGAAAGAGGTAAGGTGAAAAAAAAATTAAATCCAAGAATGAGAATTTAGAGTAAAGTAAAAATGAAAAAAAGTAAGAAATATGTTATGACTTTCAGAGCTAGATGTGAAACATACTGATATAAAATTTCAGTATTCTATTAAGTGACTTTAGTGCTCATAAAAGATGTCACAGCTGTGGAGACTGGTGCTCTCCATTTACAGAATAGGTAGAAAAGTAGTCAGCTTTTCCATTAGTATGTTTCAGAGCTGTTGAGGCAGACCTGTTTTTGTGTGGCATGAGGAGCTGTTGGGGTTGAAGGGGTACTTGGTGGTGGTGTGTGTGGCGTGTCAGTGAAAGGAATCACTATTTTCTGTTGACTCTTTGCGGCTCTGTGCTTCGTGGTGCCACCATTCTTCTGCAGTGCTTTTTGGTTTGTCTTACAAAAATTTCAGTCTATTAAAGATCGCTGTTACAACATTGCTTTGGCTTGGAGCAGACTACAAGTTAAATCTTTAGTAATGATGAATTTTCATCAGTGTCAAATAGCTATCCATTTGGACTAAATTGTAGTAATTAAAAATTTTGCTTTATTTGAGGTATCTTTACCTATTCTTATTGATCATATCAGAAACAGTTTTATTTCAAGTCGTAATTTGAATAAGAATAATCAAAAGGATCCGTTTCAAAAGGAGTTTGTTCAGTGTACCTCTAATTTTTAAAGGTTTTTTTTTGTTGTTGTTAATGGTACTTGTTAAGTATAGGTATTTGTTTTTAAAGAGGTGTCTGAGAAGGTAGCTATACAGTGCTCAAAGTGATTATTAGGTGACAAAACTGTGGTGAGCACAAGACCTTTTAGAGTCTGGGCATGGGTTTTGTTGGTTCAGTTCTGGATTTGTCAGAACACTGTAAGCTAGTCAGCTCGTAAGGGATGTATTCATAGTCATCAAACTCAGAAATTGATTATGGTAGAATGACAGTTGAGAAGAGATACTCCTTTTCTCTTACTGGAATTGTTTGTGTCTCCTGTCTAGATTATAACAGCTACCTAAATATCAAGCTATTGAGGAAATTGAGTTGGTAATCAGAGCTGCTTGGGGAGCCTGAACTCAGAGCAAAGGGAATTTGAACGCCTTGAGGGATATTTTAGCCAGACTGTGGGGAAAAGAAAAAAAAAATTCTTCAGTGTCTCGCCATCTCTTGTGAAATATGGTTGCTTTAGTATATAGCTGAATCAGTGCTGATGCCGTCGTATGGTTCAATTTTTATTTAGAATCATGCAGTCATGCAGGCCTCTGTGTTCTTCTGTTATCACAAAGGTTACTTAAAACAATTTACTAGTTTGGAGAATTTTAACCTTAGCCCAGCCCTGAGGATGTATTGATGGAATAGGGATTTGAAAGAATCCTCCCATTTTTCTGTTCCCACAACTATTTGTACTAACCTTCGTTTTTGTACTTAGCAAGTTGGCTAGTCCAGGTTTTTCACAGTTGTGGGACCAAAGGGTTTAGCACAGCGCCTGGTAGAGAGTAGACCGTTAGTCATTTTTTTCTTATTTTTTGTAACAGCATTATTGATATGTGATTCACAGACTATAAAATTTACCGTTTAAAAATGTACAACTCTGTAGTTCTTAGAATATTTATTATTAGAATTGAGCAACATTATCATTATCTAATTTAAGAACATTTTTATCACCCCACAGGGAAGCATCCTACCCCTTAGCAGTCAGTCTTCACTGCTCTCCCCTCACTCCCTGGCAACCACTTACCCATTTTATTTTATTATTATTATTATTTTGTTTTGAGACAGGGTCTCTCTCTGTCACTCAGGCTGGAATGAAGTGGTATCAATCATATTTTTATTTTTTGTAGAGATCGAGTCCTGCTATGTTGCCCAGGCTGGTCCTGCCTGGGCTTCCCAAAACATTGGGATTTACAGGCGTGAGATTTACTACTGAATTTGATGTTTATGAATTTGCCTATTCTGGACATTTTATCTAAATAGTCAGCTTGTGGTCCTTTGTGGCTGGCTTCTTTCACTTACAGAATGTTTCAAGGTTCATCCATTTTGTAGCACGTAGACACTGTATTTCATTCTTTTTTATGGCTAACAGTACATTATGTGAATATACTACTACATTTTGTTTATCCATTCATTCGTTAGTGGATATTTGAGTTGTTTCCAGTTTTGGTTATTATGAATAATGTTGCTGTGAACGTTTCATGTATAAATTTTGTATGTTTTCGTTTTACAATACATTTTGAATGGATGAAGGAAAAGTTTTAGCAAGTCCCAAAGCTGCATTGTTTTGTAAATGACCAATTTAATCCGTTTTATATTGAGATTTACTTGTTTTACTTTGAGATTCATTCTCTGTGTTCTGGAGGTAGCTTACTGTAGTCTTCCTCACAGCTGAATAAATGTTTTTGATTCTTTAATCCAGGATCTAAAATGTCCACTGAGGCACAAAGAGTTGATGACAGTCCAAGCACTAGTGGAGGAAGTTCCGATGGAGATCAACGTGAAAGTGTTCAGCAAGAACCAGAAAGAGAACAAGTTCAGCCCAAGAAAAAGGAGGGAAAAATATCCAGCAAAACCGCTGCTAAATTGTCAACTAGTGCTAAAAGGTATCTCAGTTATTATAACCTTTTTATTTTTGGTATCAGTTTATCATCTTAAGTTCTATTTTTCTCTTGCATTTAATCATTTTTTCCGGGATTGTCAGCCATGAACTTCGTGGATTTTTCTTTCCCTTTCAAGATGATCTCTTTTACATGGTTTTAGCCATAGGGAACTTCAGTATTTAAAGTCAGTTAAATGGCATGGCAGATTCATAAAATACATTTCCATAGTGTGTTTGTGTGTTTGTGTATCATTAGGGAAGCATATACAGGGCGTGCATGTAAAGTTGCAGTGGTTTCATTTATGGTTACTTGACCATAAATATTTTTTTTCTGTTCCGTAACACAGAATAGAGATTAGGAATCTTTTGAAGTGGTTATTGAGTGAGTGATAGTTTATTTTCCACTACTCCCAGTTGGTAGAGTCAGAAATGCTGACATTAGCGACAAGTGCATCTTGGTTTCATTACATTAGTCAGTGGATCCATCTTGATACAGATTTTTCTCTTTCTCTGGAGAATAGATGGATCTGGAAAGTAGGTATTTGAATGGTCTTCTTTTGGTACATCAGTCTCTTAAAATGATTGGCATGTCAGTGGACTTAGAGGGAATCTGTTTTGATATTGTTACATTATAGAATATCTCTTGGAAAATAATTTGAAAGATAAAGTAGTGTCTTTCCTGATCCTGTGATTTTATGTTCTTGCTTTGTTTTCATATGTTTTATATTGCCCAAATAGGAAGTATAAATAAAAGCGATCTGTAACTTTTAGGCATAGTGGAATGCCTGAATGTTGAATTACAGCTTTATATGTTATTTAATGGTGTGGATTAAGGGGAACTCCTTTCTCAAAGATAAAAAACCATTATTATGTTCTAGTAGACCTTGTTTCCCTTTGGCTTAGTCAGTCTACAGGGTTGGAAAGAACCTTCTCAGGCCCCTTGGTGAGAGATGTTGGAGGATTGGTGAGTGGTTGTTCCAAGGTACTAGAGTATTCAGTTTCCCTTTCGTGGGGGTGTATTGCTGATCTCTGTTGAAGGAGCTGTTTGAAAGTCAGAGAGCCCTGAACTTTAAACTTTTAGACCTGTGTACTAGAACATGCTAGGGTGGGGAAGAGGTTTCAGTTTGTTTTGCCATCACACCGCAATTACAGGGGACTCAGCTGGCTGACCCTTCTGTTGCCAGACCACAACACAAATGACCTGCTTAGAGGTGACCTGGGAAATGGGGGGTGGGGTTAGGATGGATAAGAAAGGTGAGGAATAGAGAAAATGTGACATTTAGGTGAAAGAAGGAAGTCCATGTGGGTGGAAAGGAGATGTTCAGGTACAGATTGTAGTTCCATGTAGATGCGGAAAATCTAATTCAGTCCTCAGTGCCTGATTGGGTTGTTACAGGGCCTTTTCAGTTTGTCAGAAAAGGGCAAGGATTGGTTGGCCAGGTCCTTGGGGAATAGGGTTCTGCCGGGCCTGTGCTTTATTTTGTGATTGCTAGTTAGCAAAGTTACCTGTTGTGGTGAGGCTCTGCCTTTTCCCCTAACTGGGAGCACCACTATAATATACCTTAAAATCATATTTCTTGCATGATATGCCAAAGATCAAATTCTGCTTATGAAAGATGTACTGCTTTATGTGTGAACATGAGTTTTTCAAGTACATGGGTTATCTTTATTTTACTACACTATATGTAGAAAGTACAGATTATTCAAACCTAATGATAGATTTCATGAGGGAAAAATATGGAAGATGTTTTTCTGCTCTGTACATAGGAGATACAACCTAGTTTAGAGATAGTGTGTGTGCAGAGCACAGGACAGTGCCTGACTGGCAGTAAATAGTAAGTGGTTGTATTGCGTTGGTGAAAGTAAGAAGTCTCTTTTGAGTTGCTTCCTGGCTGAAAGAATCCCTCCGTTGGCAAATTCCTGTGA
This sequence comes from Theropithecus gelada, assembly GCF_003255815.1. NCBI lineage: Eukaryota > Metazoa > Chordata > Mammalia > Primates > Cercopithecidae > Theropithecus > Theropithecus gelada. The sequence continues at coordinate 169,797,992 of NC_037669.1, forward strand.
ATCTGTGATTTTCAAGTTGTGGTTCATGATCTTCCTCTAGAAAGGTCTTCATTTGGTTTTTGGGTGACACTGTATGAAGTGATGTAATTATTTACTATTTATTTTAAATATAAAAATGCGGCTTTGCTACTAATTTTTTAATTAAAAAAAAAAAAACTTATTTTCCCCTCTCTCTTCCTCCGACTCAGCTGATAGGGAAGTTGTTGGTTCTTTGCCATTTCTGCTTAACTTAGGAAAAAAATTGGGAATTATGAGAACAGAGGATCCCACATCTTTTCATTTCACTGTCATATCCACAGTACCTAGCAGAGTGCAGTCACAATATTTACTTACTGGTTACCTTGGAACCCTGAGCTTATTTTAGGGATTGGATTTTCCATGGATATTAGCATCTTAGTACTAGTGTGTTCAGAAGATTAAAAGTTAGAGGTAGTTTCAAAATAAATTTTATTTCACACTTTTTTGTTGATGATCATTTTTATTCAGATGAGAAGTCTTTCCCAAATAGTGTCATTTTATGAGAAAGAGTAGCATTGAAGAGCTTGAACTCTAGAGACAGGATCTACGTTTGAATCTAGGTTCTAGCATTTAGTAGCTATAGCTCTGTGGTCTTTTTTTTTTTTTCTTTTTCTTTCTTTCTTTCTTTTCTTTCTTTTTTCTTTTCTTTTTTTTTTTTTTGAGGCAGAGTCTTGCTCTGTCACCCAGGCTGGAGTGCAGTGGTATGATCTCCAACTCCTGGGCTCATTCAATCCTCCCACCTCAGCCTCCCAAGTAGCTGGGATTACACGTGTGTGTCACCACACCAGGCTAAATTTTTAATGTATTTTTTGTAGGGACAGGAGTCTCGCTGTGTTGCTCAGGCTGGCCTTGAACTCATGGTTGCAAGCGATCCTCCTGCCTTGGTCTCTCAAAGTGTTGGAATTACAGGCATGAGCCACTGTGCCTAGCCTCTGCGATCCTGATGTATAATTTAACAGCTCGGCCGGGCGCGGTGGCTCAAGCCTGTAATCCCAGCACTTTGGGAGGCCGAGACGGGCGGATCACAAGGTCAGGAGATCGAGACCATCCTGGCTAACACGGTGAAACCCCGTCTCTACTAAAAAAATACAAAAAAAAAAAACTAGCCGGGCGAGGTGGCGGGCGCCTGTAGTCCCAGCTACTGGGGAGGCTGAGGCAGGAGAATGGTGTAAACCCGGGAGGCGGAGCTTGCAGTGAGCTGAGATCCGGCCACTGCACTCCAGCCTAGGCGACAGAGCGAGACCCCGTCTCAAAAACAAACAAACAAACAAACAAAAAACAGCTCAAGCCTCAATTTCTTCTTTCGTAGAAGGAAGATGATAATGGTACGCTGTTCACAAAGTTCTCATGAGGACTAAATGTGATAAAGCGTTTATTCCGCACATAGTAAGCTCTCATAAACTGATGCTGTCACTAATAGACTTTATGGCAGTTAAAGTCTGCAGTGATATTTTCCAAGTCTGTTTGGTACAAACTTTGGAAAAATGAGGTATATATTAACCTTGGAGGCCTTAGTGCTGTTGTTAAACTAGAAATACTCAGATACCGTAATTAAATACTTTTTGTAGTGACTTAGGAAAGTGCTTGCACGTAGGTGCTTAGTTGTTATATGAAATGTACTATTAATAATTGCTGTAATGCAGTAATTATAGAATTAATAAGCTGATATAGAAATATGATTTGAAAAATCTCATTTGTGATATTACAGAATAGTGATATATAATACAGAAAACATTTAAGTGGGTATTTAAACAGTAGTAGAAATTAATTTCTGTCTCAGAGTTAAAGGAAAGATTACAGTTACATCTTACATGCATTTTTGCTTTTCTTTGGCAAGAGTTTGTTTCTTAAAAAATTGTCATGCTCTTATCACAGCCTGTTCTCTTGATATGTCTGTATCACTCTTGTTATATTTGCAAGTCTGTAGTTGGACTATATCTGCAGTGACAGATTTAGATTATTTTGATTAAATTGACTAGTCAGTTCAATAAAACATCTATTTTGAGATCTTCATTGAATTTATTCTGCTGCTTTAATGGGTTGATACATCTGTAAATGTGAATTTTAAATCATATTTATTCTAAATTAACTTTGTTCAGAGTAGACATGGTGATTTTATTTTTGGACACTCAATATGATACTGTTCGAGGTGTAGTTTTTGGTTTCAGACTCTAAATTTTTGTTAGGATGAAAAATTGATTCCACTGTATTCCAGTTTGAACTTTTATCTTATGGGCTCTTGTAAGTTTGTTTTCCACATGAGAATGAAATAGTACTTTTATAGATAATCTTTTGTAATTACTGTATTTTATTCATTCTAAATGCACTTTTTAAAACTTTTTAATGTTTCTGAAATTGGGACACATCTTAAAATTTATGTGCACAATTATTGATGGTGTGTCTTAAAATCAATGATCTTTTAGAATCATATGTATGTATATATACCACCATCCAGAATGAAACTCTAGACTTCTTATTTGCGATGGCAATGTGTTTTCTAAAGATTGCTTTGACATTTAAAAAATTTTAATTATTAGTTGCATGACACTTTCTTGAGAATAAGGTCATTTTGGAAGGTTTTTGCTAGGTGATTCAATTGATTAGAATAGAGGGTTTTTAGGTTGACTGAGGATTGTAGTCTGTAAGGGAATATAGAAAGTTATCTAGATGAGATGAAGGGTTTTAAAAAAATTCCTGCTAAGAAATTACTTTGCAAATCTACATATCCACACATTCATGTTCTACTTGGCTCTGAGTAAATTTTTGAATTTTTTTTAACCCAAGAAATGTATGTGTGTGTTTTAAACATGTTAGTACATATACACTGCTTCATTTTTCTGAACCCCTTTTCCAATATATTGATGTTAAAATGAGAGTTTCATATCCTCTCTGTTCTGTATAATTTTGGTACCATATTCTTCATTTAAGTCTGAATGAATCATGATTGTTATGATTCCCCTCCCCTGCTATTTTTTTAAAGCAAATAACAATCCCACACAGTACTCTTATTGTACTCTTATCATTCGTTCCTGGAACAGTTAAGGTATAAGGTAGAATAATATACATTGAAATTTAATTTGTCTATTGCTTGTGACTTGTCTCAGTAACAATAGGCAGTTGCTGACTTCTGTATCATACTAACCTAAGAGGTGACACTGCCTTATGGAAACTAGAAATTTAGGCAATTGTCCAGGTGATTTTTGTGTAAAATAATTTTGTCTTAAAAGTTCTGATGAGGGAAGTCTTTTTGTTTGACTTAGCAAGATAATAGTTCTCCATCTTTCACCTTACCAGTATAAAATAATTAGCCTTAGTTTTCCTTGTCTTTTAAATGGGAACTGATAAAACAGATACTTAGAGAATTCTGTAAGATTTACTGGATCACTTTTAATGGTAAAAGATCATCATGGGAAAGGTACATTGTAAGTGTGAATTATTGATACTTTTCATTTTTCCTCACCCTAAGAGACAGTGCCTGAAATAGGTACCTTCCTTATCCCCACTTGTCAAGGCTGAGAAACTTAATACATACCATGATCACAACTTTTGAGATAGAATTGAATTGCTGTCATTGAAAACAGCAGGACATCTTACAACCGTTTAAATAGCAATTCTTAGTATAATCTTTTCTGTCAAGAGAAATATAACCATTTTAGGTAACAGTGGCTCAAAATGTATTATAATATTATTGACTCACTGCTCAGACTTGTTGAATTCATCAGTAAATTGCTTTTTATATTGAATAATATAGACTTAGAATTATAGGGATCTGGAGTTCAACTTTTGTGTAGTACTATATGACAGCAAATTATGATGTATCAATTTTTTTTCTCTTAGAGACAGGGTCTTACTCTTGCCTAGGCTGGAGTATGTGGTATGATCACTGTGGCCTCAAATTCCTGGGCTCAAGTGATCCTCCTGCCTTGGCCTCCTGAGTAACTGGGACTATAAGCACACACCACTATGACCAACAGTTTCCCAAATTTTTTGTAGAGAAGGAGTCTCACTGTGTTGTGCAGGTTGGTCTCCAGTTTCTGGCCTCAAGTGATCCTTCTGCATCTGCCTCCCAAAGCCCAGGGATTACAGGCATAGCCACCAATGCTGAGCCTGGCCCAGGATTTATGAGTTTTTTGTTTTGTTTTTTTTAAATCTAAAGGGCAGTATAAATATAAAGCAAGATGTGTTGTTTGAAAATTGCAAAGAAGTTTTTTTATGTTAAAAATAGTTGTTTTTTTTTTTTTTGACAGCTTAAGCATGCTTTTTATAATGACTATTCCTTTGGTTCTCTTAGTTTAAAAACAATTTTTAAAAGTTCATGTTTCTGATAATAAACAGTACATAGATTTTTTTTAAATGGAAAGTAACAGTTTTTTTAATCCACCTCCTGCCCCTAATTCTCCCAGTTCCATTCCCTTGAAGCAGACTGTTTAGCTGTCTTTGGTCTTATTCCTTCTGTTGGTTTTCTGTACAACTCTAAATAATACACTTATTTCTCATTGAAGTGTTAATTGAAGTAATATCTTTTGGTTGCCTGCTCTGAAATATGAGGATTTAGTTTGCTTACCTATTCTTCCTTTCTTTTCCTTCCTCACAGTTAATGATAGTTAAAAATTTTTAAAAAGATTATTTGTTACCTTTATACTCTAAAAATATATATTTAAGCTTCTATTTCTTATTCCTACAAATAACATGTTTTTTATTCTCTACTTTGTAAATTGGGGATAATATCTTCTCCATCCACTTTTAACTGTTTTATATTAGCTACACTTAATTTTATATCTTCAAGGTTAATAACATTTACTTTTACAGTGCAACCAACAACCAATCTTCTATGCTTTGTCTGTAAGTAAAAGACCAATAAATTGTACATTTATTATAACTGTAAACATTAAATGCCAGACCAAACAGCATATTAGAATTAGATTAACTACAAGTCCAGTGTCATGATCTCCAGGCTTCTCAATGAGTGATAGCATTTAGGCAAAATAGATCAAATCTTTCTCTCCCCACCTCACTCCCAATGTCTGATACTTAATTAAAGTTATTTTACATTTTAGTTTGCTTCATATTTCATCTGTGACTTATGCAGTTTTTTTTTTCCTTCTGGGATTTCTGATTACTTCCCCCTATGTCCCCTTTTGTAGTCTATTTTATCTGTATACACTCTTTAGCCCCCCTCTTGCCTGTCTCAGCCTGTTTGATTTACACCCATTTGTTTTGTCTTGCAGAAATATATTGAAATTTCTCACTCATTGGTGACCACCACCCTTCTCTTTGCTGTTTATTCCTTTTTGCATTTTCTGCATTTCCCTTTCCCACCTAGTGGGGTCCTGAATGAGTGAGAGGTAAAAGTGTGTGTGCCTAGTTTGCCATCTTTAACCTGGACTTAGCCATTTAGTTTTGAAGTGTCTGTTGTATATTTTGTATGAAATCCATAAAATGTGTTCTCCTGTATCAAATCTTTGAGACTGTTGTCATTGAAATATGGGCAATATGTACTTGTATGCATATAAATATATCACAGAACCCATATTAGAAGGAAGTTATAGTGTGTTGAAAGAGATCACAGAGTTTATTCTAGTTAACCTCTATTTTACAGGACAGAAAACTGAGGCACAGGGAGAGAAAGCAAGCATGTATGAGCAGTGTTCTTGCCCAGGGACTCAATTTAATGGCCTAGCAGAATTACAATGCAATTTTCTTTGACTTTGAATTTCTTAGCCGTCCTCTGATTCATAATGCCTCACCAACCTTGAATCACACGGTTTAGAAAAGTGAAAATTGTACCAGTAGCATGCAGTTCCTTTGGGAAGTTGATACCAGTTCTGTTGGAGGGGTCCCATTTATTCTAGTAGTTTGTTGTCTTGAAAAAGAAGTAGAATGAAATTGCTTGAGTGTAAATATTTTTGCTCAGATTCTTTTGTTTTTTAAAGATACTTTAATCAGTTATTATCCATATACTGTCACAATAATTACCAGACAACAGGCATCCAACTGTTAATAACCCCATATTTAAAAACCAAGGCAAAGGAGAAGAAACGGTTTTGAGAATATTTTGGTATTTGATTTAGCAAAGCCTACATTTAATAAGGTATGAATGATAGTTAAGGGATTGCTAAGTATAGTCTTAGAAAACAGTGGCGCGCTTTCAGCCTTTTTATACGTACATAGGATGTTAGATGCAGTTAAAAATAAAAGTAGAATGTAACACATGAGGATAGGTAGAGCAGGCTTAAAAATTTTTTTTTGGCGTGAAGCTCATGAAATGACATTAATTGCTTATGTAATATTAGGATCGTTCTAGCAGATGAAATAGTGTTAAACGTCAAAGTCCCAACTTGCTCCAAATTAGAGGCTCCAGGAAGGAATACCATATGCGTCTTGATGGCAGTTTCAGGTGTTGGAATGAGATCCTGAATCTTTTCTTCACCATTTGATTCTGTCAAGTCAGGATGCTTGAATTTAACTTAATATCAGCTTTCCATCCTGTATGGGAATGCTCTAATACAAAACAGAAGTTAGAATGACCCATGAATGGTGTGGCAGAAATTTCCAGCTTTAGAAATTTTAATTAGCGCTGTCAGTGGTTCAGTGAAGTCATAGTGTTCCTTCCACAGGTTGCATGTACTGATAGTATCATCCTTTAGATGCATCCTCAAAACCCTGGCGGAAATTGCTACTTTATTGTTGGGTGTGATGCTTTATACAGTATGAGTATTTCAAACTAATATACCAAAGGGAAGTATTATTAAAACATAACGTTTTAATGAAATAAATTGTTAAGAGTGAAGATATTTTTAACATAATGTTCTTTGTCTTTATTTTAAAGAATTCAGAAGGAACTTGCAGAAATTACATTGGACCCTCCTCCCAACTGTAGGTAAGTACTTACGGTTTTTTATTTACTTGTATCTTTTGCAGAAGGTACATTTGAACTGTTGGTTTTATATGCGTTGTAATGTGGTTAATTAGTAAACACATCATTGTTGTTTGAACTTAAGTGACTGTGGAAGACAGTGGTTTTTGTCATCTCTGTGCAGAAATGGAATGTTCAGCAAGTATGTTTGTAGTGGTAGAACGGAGTTGCCAAAAGTAGTGTAATGCAATAACAATAAGACAATGAAATTATGGGGTAACAAATACAATTACCTTTTAGTGGAAGAGGTGTTAGGGCCTTAAGTGGTTTTTTAATGATAGAATAATAGTGTGGCTAAAATATTTGCTATGTTGTAATTTTTGTTATCTTGTTGGAATTTGATTTTTAAAAGTGCAGACACATTAAATAGTGTTTCTTCATGGTTTACGTTATTATGGTCATTGGTTGTGACTAGGTAAGATTGGGTGATTTGAGGCAGTGATGTTAAGTGTAAAACTGTCTCTCACTTTATGATCATGACCCCGAATTTTCTGGTCAGTGTTTACTTTAGGAAAGAAAAGTGCTTACCTGGAAATGGTTAATGTTATAGAGATACATGGACAAAGAGGAGAAAAATAACCACTTACCTTAAGCTGCTGCCTTGGGTCTGAAGCAGTGGTTAGAAGATCACTGTTTGATTATTTTTAAGACACTTATTTCTATTTTGAGATGAGGTCAGCATTGGAACCAGGCCAACCTGGAGTTTTTCTGGTTTAAAATGATAATCTTATGCATTGAAGGTGGAAGGGCAGATTAAATAAAAATCTTCCCCACATTGAATGCAGGTAGAATTTATTGCTTGGTATGATATCTGACTTCACTGATCTTACTTTTATGTAAAAACAAATATAACAATGGTGAGAATTAATGAAAGTGAAAATTTTGCATATGGCTATATTGATAGTTGGCTAGTTAACAGCTATTTTGTGTAGGAAAAATTCTAATAGAACTTACTTTGTGGTGAATCTAATATGGTTCTTTAAGTGAATTATGTACAGTTTATAAACTTACAGTAATAATATTCAAAGAATGTTTCACTGAAATAGAACAAATATGTCTTTGTTAGGTAAAACTGTTTAACGTAAGACTTTTTGTCACTCTTACGACCGTATTACATCAAAGCTGTTTCAGATGGCAGATGATTGTTTAGCTTTTGGTGGTCAATGGTTATAAGTGGATTGATTTGTGGAAAAACTCTAGTTTGAATTAAACCTAACATCCTTTGTTTCTTAGGATATTTGTTTTAATGGTCTGAATCTTTAAAAAAATAAACCATGTTATTAATATATTACATGTATTATTTTTGTAACCTTTTTTATGAACAATTGAACTGATAAATAAGTGAACTTAATTTATTCACTTCTTTGCTTAAATTTTGACAACCCCAATCATTGGTAAAATGAGCAACTTTGTTTTAGTAAGTTTGTTTAAGACTCATTTTTAATAAATGAAATCCATATACAGTATCACGTGATGTAGACTGCAATTTTGCTATTAGATGACTGAGAAAAGGAACTATATAAAGATTATTGTTTAAATAAACTAAAATAATTGAACCATAGTTCTGTTAAAGGTAAAAAACGTTTAACTATAGTGTCATCTGAAATTTGGAGGTTTACTTTGTCTTTGAGCCTTAGTTAATGATACCATTACGAGTTCATATGTAAGCTCTTCATAAATAGAGCAAAATGTTTATTACAGGTTTTAATTTTTAAAAATTAGAAGTAACTAAAGATACCTACTTTAGTTAATTTTCTGACTTGGGAATTTGCAGGGAAATTCTCACTTGTGGGCTGAGGATTGGATAGCTGATAAGTTTGCTTTAGAAGCTAGGTCTGCAGTACAGTGGCTTTGGTTCCTTTTATTGATTCTAAAACAGTTGCTTCGACTGGGTCAGGCAGAGAGAAAGGTTATTTACCTTCGTGTGGCACTCCCTTTGGCAAGCAAAGGATCCTCTGTGCTGTAGCTGATTGATAAGTGTTGATTAACTAGTTTTACATTTTCTGTGTGCTTGTGTTACTTAATATGGATGTTTGGTGTGCCTATTAAGTGCATCACTGTGGTCTTTGGATTGTTTGGTGTCAAATATTTGATTGTGGTTTGTAGTTAATCTGCCCATCTGTGTTTCAATGAAAATGTGGTTACCATCTTCAGAAAGAGGTTAGATCATAGTGTTAGTTTGGCTTATTTTTGGTTAAAGTTAACAGTGCTTTTGTGGTTGATTTTTACAAGTTCTGCACTGCCTGCATTGGCCTAATGACTGTAATGGATTAATTTATCAAAATAGTGCAAATTAAAGTTACCTGCCTAACAGAAGTCAGAGTCCTTTACTTAATCAGTTAAGTCATATCTCATTTCAGAAGAAAGCATCCCCTTACTCTACTCCCTTTGTGGATTACCTCTCCTATCACACAAGCCTCTCAAAACCCTGCCTTTTGGTTCCCTGGGTAGTTGTTAGTCTGCTATCACATGTAAAGATTATATGTGAGGGAACATCTGTGGGTTTTACCTGTTTAGTCAGAGAGTGGAGAATGATTTTTTCTATTGGTTGTCTGGGTAGGGGTGGATGGGTGTCACATTCCATTTAGAGTGTGGTTTATCCTATTTTCGGGAACCTTAACAGACTGGATACAACCCAATACTGTGTGTATGTCAGGTTAGATGGAACCTCTGAAAGTTGGTACATCTCTTATGTGATATCTAGTTAAGCTTCTTTTGGAATCATGTTAAAGGAACTGAATGTGTTTAAGCGTTGTGCAAATCTGTTAAAGAAGTTGAGAATATCAAGTCACCCCAAATCACAGCATTCAGTGTAGATAAAGTTTATGTAAGGCATTTTTTAGAGAAAGTTATTCTAATATAGTATTGGTTAATTTTTTTTCAGGTTTTGAAAAAACATATTATTTTAAAGAACATGCACAAATGATTTAATAGATTGAATTATTTCATATAGGAAATATTTGCCTCTACATATTTCAGTTTTTTTCTCACTTTATTGTTGTCTTTGAAGTAAAAATGCAGTAAGATAGTTTTATTTTTGAAGTTGGGTTAAATATGTCATTCTTTTTAAAAACGTTACAGTTTAATGGGTAAATATTTTAAACAAATTTATAGCTAAGAAAAAATTTCTGCTCATAAAAATCATACAGTCTGTAGGGCCATAGGCATAGAAAATTGCACATCATTTGAGTGAAATTTGGTCTATGCTTATTTTCTGTAAGTAGTGGAATGTATTTTTCTTGGCCTTAACTTTCATGTTGGATAACATAACTGACCCATGACATTTGCAAGGGCTCTATCCTGAGGCCTTCACAGATCCATTGATCCGTAAATGTTTTCATACTACTGCTGAGTTAGAGTTGCTGGGTGGTTGGTTAGAATTGCTTGCTACCTTGGTGTCTTGCATACCAGCTTAGATGGATAGAGTGGGTCAAATTGTTGCTCTGTCCTTGCAGACCTCTAACGGGTAGATTCACTGCCCCTTGTAAATGACTATAGGTTGTGACTTTCACAGTTTTTCACAAATTGTTAAAAGCAACATCTTAGATCTGTGCATGTCAGTGTGTTCATTTATACTTCCTCGGTGCTAGTGGAGAACTGGCAGCTAGTGGGCCAGAAAATCTCCAGATTAAAATTAAAATTAAAATTGTCGTCATCCAAAGGGTAACTTGTTCCCCCGTATCACAGAGAAGCTAACTTGTTCAAATGCTATTATGATCTGCTACTGCTAAAGTTTGTATTAGGTTTATGAGCAGGGGAATGACAGAGAATCCTCATTACTTTTTGGAAGAAAAGACTAAGGTAGAATGAAATGATTTATTTGGAATTTGATTTTTGGTCTAGTAATTGAACAAGTAAAAGGAGGAAGTAAACCAAAAAGGAGGATGTGGTTATACTGGCAGTTTACACTTTATTTCTGTGTGTTTCAAGGATCTGCTCGTGGAACACTGGCGCTGCTTTTTATTTGATAACAGCTTTATTGAAGACATAAAGTGTAAAATTCACTTATACTTTTAGGTTTTTAGTATACTCACAGAGTTTTGTAATCATCACAGTCAATTTTGCAATATTTTGAAAACTCCCCAAAAATAATCCATGCCTTTTAGCAGTCACTCCTTCCCCATTTTCCCCCAACTCCTTCACCATCAGCCTTCGGTAGCAATTAGTCTACTTTCTCTTTCTATGGATTTGCCTTATCTAGACATTTTGTATAAATGAAATCATATGTGCTTTTTGTGTCTGGCTTTTTTTATTTTTTATTTTTTTTACACAAAGTTTAATATTTTCAAGGTTCATCGATGTTGCTGCATGCATTAGTACTTCTTTATTTTTTCCTAAGATGGACTTTTGCTCTTGTCGCCCAGGCTTGAGTGCAATGGCACAATCTCGTTTCACTGCAACCTCCGCCTCCTGGGTTCAAGCGATTATCCTGCCTCAGCTTCCTGAGTAGCTGGGATTACCACCACACCCGGCTAATTTTTTTATTTTTAGTAGAGACGGGGTTTCACCACGTTGGCCAGGCTGGTCTCGAACTTGATTACCCTAGTACTTCTTTTTAAAAAATATTTTTAATTGAGGTAAAATATACCTACGTGATTTACCATCTTTACCATTTTTAGTGTAAAGTTCAGTGAATATACATTTATATATTTATATTATTTTTTTCCCCTTCATCCCCCCACTCCCCTTCCTGGCCTCTGGTAATTACCAGTTTATTCTCTATTTTTGAGATCTACATTTTTAGCTCTCATGTAAGAGTGAGAACATGTGACATTTGTCATTCTCTGCTTGGCTTGTTTCACTTAGCCTTTGTGGTTTCATCCATATTGCTGCACATGACAGGATTTCATTCTTTTTTATGGTTGAATTAAATATTCCATTGTTTGTATATACCACAGTTTCTTCATTCATCTGTTAATGGGCACTTAGGTTGGTTCCATATTTTGGCTATTGTGAATGGTACTTGGGTAAACATGGAGTTGCAGATATCTCTTTGATACATTAATCTCCTTTCTTTTTGAGGTATACTGATATGGTTTGGCAGTGTCCCCACACAAATCTCATTTTGAAATGTAGCTCCCATAATTCCCACGTGTTGTGGGACTGATGGGAGATAATTGAATCATGGAGGCGGTATCCCCCATACTGTTCTCGTGGTAATGAGTGAGTCTCACGAAAGCTGATGGTTTTATAAGGGGATACCCCTTTTACTTGGCTCTCATTCTTCTCTTGTCTGCCATCATGTGATACATACCTTTCACCATCACCATAATTGTGAGGCATCTCAAGCCAGGTGGAACTGTGAGTCCATTAAACTTCTTTCTTTTGTAAATTGCCCAGGCTCAGGTATGTCTTTATTGTTAGTGTGAAAATGGGACTAATACATATACCCAGTATAGGAATTGCTGGATCATATGGAAGTTCTGTTTTTCGTTTTTTGAGTAACCTCTGTACTATTCTCCATAGTGGCTGTACTAATTTACATCCCAACAACAATGTACGAGCATTCCCCTTCCTCCACGTCCTTGCCAGCATCTGCTATTGCTTGTCTGTTTGATCTAAGCTATTTTAACTGCAGTGAGATAATACTGCATTGTAGCAGTGTTGAACATTTTTTAATGTATGCTTTGGCCATTTGTGGATCGGTCTTCTTTTGAGAAATGTCTGTTTACATCTTTTGCCCCCCGCTTTTTTTTTTTTTTTTTTTGAGTTTTGTCTCTCTGTCGCCCAGGCTGGAGTGCAGCGGCGTGATCTCAGCTCACTGCAACCTCTGCCTTCTGGGTTCAAGTGATTCTCCTGCTTCAGCCTCCTGTGTAGCTGGGACTACAGGCACATGCCACCACGCTTGGCTGATTTTTTTTTCTTTTATTTTGAGATGGAGTCCCACTGTGTCACCCAGGCTGGAGTGCAATGGCGTATTCTTGGCTCACTGCAACCGCCGCCTCCCAGGTTCAAGTGATTCTCCTGCCTCAGCCTCCTGAATAACTGGGATTACAGGCGCGTACCACCACACTTGGCTAATTTTTGTATTCTGAGTAGAGAAGGGGTTTCACCATGTTGGCCAGGCTGGTCTCGAACTCCTGACCTCAGGTGATCCTGCCTCGGCCTCCCAAAGTGCTGGTATTACAAGACATGAGCTACTGCACTTGGCCCTTTTGCCTATTTTAAATTGGATTTTATATATATATATATTTGTTGTCAAGTTGTTTGAACTCTTTACATATTCTGGTTATTAATCCCTTGTTCCTTGTCAGATAGATAGTTTGCAAATATTTTCTCCCATTCCGCGTGTTGTCTCTTCATTTTGTTGATTGTTTCCTTTACTGTGCATAAGCTTTTTAGGTTGATGTAATCCCAATTGTCTATTTTTGCTTTGGTTGCCTGTGCTTTTGAGATCTTACACAAGAAGTCTTTGCCCAGACCATTGTGCTGTAGTGTTTCAGGTCTTAGATTCAAATCTTTAATCCATTTTGGTTTGATTTTTTTGTGTGTGGTGAGAGATAGGGGTGTAGTTTCATTCTTCATATATAGGTATCCAGTTTTTCCAAAACCATTTATTGAAAAGACTCTCCTTTTCCCATTGCATGTTCTTGATGCCTTTGTCAAAGATGAGGTAGCTGTAAATGCATGGATTTATACCTGGGTTCTCTCATCTGTTTCATTGATCCATGTGTCTGTTTTTATGCCACTACCATGCTGTTTTTATTCCTATAGCTTTGTGATAAATTTTGAAATCAGGTAATGTAATGCCTCCAGCTTCATTCTTTTTGCTCAGGATTGCTTTGGCTATATGTAGTCTTGTGGTTCCATGTAAATTTTAGGAAATTTTTTTCTTTCTTTTTTTTTTTTTACTATTTATATGAAGAATGTTATTGGTATTTTGATAAGGATTGTGCTGAATCTGTAAATTGCTTTGGGTAGTCTTGTCATTTTAAAAATATTATTATAGTTCTTCCAATCCATGAATATGGAATACCTTTCCCTTTTTTTGGTGTCCTATTTATTTCATCAGTTTTATAGTTTTCTTTATATGAATCTTTCATTTCTTTGGTTAGATTGATTCCTAGGCATTTTATAATTTTTGTAGCTGTTGTAAATAGGATTGCTTTCTTGATTTTTTTTTTTTCAGGTTATTTGCTGTTGGCATATATAAATGCCACTGATTTTTGTGTGTTGATTTTGCATTCTACAACTTTCCTGAATTTCTTGACAGTTCTAACAGTGTATTTTTGGTAGAGCCTTTAGGTTTTGACATCATGTAATCTGGGAACAAGGCTAATTTGGCTTTATCCTTTACAGTTTGGATGCCCTTTATTTCTTTTATCTTGCCTAATTGCTCTGGCCTTTATTCCTGCTTGTTACCAAATAAACTTGCATTTTAATGGATATACCACATTCTATTTTTCTACTCATCAATTGATGGATATTTCTATTGTTTCCACTTTTGCTACTATGAATAATGCTTTTATGAATGTTTATGTACAGGTTTTTGGGTAGACATTTGTTTTCATTTCTCTTTGGTGTGTACCTAGGAGTGGAAATGCTGGGTTATATAGTAAGTCTGTGTTTCCTGCCAGCAGTGTTTGAAGGCCCAATTTTTCTCCACAAGCTTGGCAGCACTTGTTGTTACCCCTTTTTTTTTTTTTTGATAGCTATCCTAGTAGGTATGAAGTGGTATTTTGTTGTGGTATTGATTTACATTATTCTGATGGATGATGGATGAACATCTTTTCATGTGCTTATTGTCCATTTGTATGTCTTCTTTGGAGAAATGTTTGTTCAAATCCTGCTGTATTTTTTAATGTCTTTTTGTTGAATTGTAAGAGTTTTTAAAAAATATGTTTTGGATATAAGTCCTGTACATCAGGTATATGATTTGCAAATATCTTCCTCCAGTCTGTGGATTTTTTTTTTTTTTTTTACTTTCTTGATAGTGACCTTTGAAACATAGAAGTTTTTGCTTTTTATGAAGTCTAAATATCTGTTTTTTCTTTTGTTCTTTGTGCATTTGGTGTCATATCTTAGAAATCATTGCTTAATCCAAGGCCACGAATATTTATGTCTGTATTTTTTCCTAAGAATTTTACAGTTTTAGTTTTTACATTTTGGTTTTGATCCTTTCTCAGTTAATTTTTGTATGTGGTATGAGATTAGGATCCAATTTCATTCCTTTTGGCTCGTGTAGACCCAGTGTCCCAGCATCACTTGTTGAAAAGACTATTTTTCACATTGAATTATCTTGATACCCTTGTTGGAAATCAGTGGATCATAAATGTGAAAATTCATTGCCGAACTCTCAATTTGGTTCCATTGGTCTGTATGTGTCTTCTTATGCCAGTAGCATACTGTCTTGATTACTATAGCTTTACTGAGTTTTGAATCAGAAAGTGTAAGTCTTCCAACTGGTTTACTTTTTTCATTGTCTTAAATCATTAGGTAAGGCATTCCCAGCGGAAATGGGAAGAGGCTGTGACTGGACATAAACTGTGTCATCTTACTAATCATGGGAGCCATTTTATAGAGGAAAGTGTGGGTTTTTTTTTGGTGGTAGTGGTTGTTTTTTTGAGACAGAGTCTTGCTCTGTTGCCCAGACTGGAATGCAGTGGCACCATCTTGGCCCACTGTAACCTCCACCTTCCAGGTTGAAGCAATTATCCTGCCTCAGCCTCCTGAGTACCTGGGACTACAGGCGTACGCCACCATGCCTGGCTAATTTTGTATTTTCAGTAGAGATGGGTTTCATCATGTTGGCCAGACTGGTCTCGAACTCCTGATCCCAAGTGATCCGCCCTCCTTGGCCTCCTAAAGTGCTGGGTTTACAGGTGTGAGCCACTGCGCCCAGCCGAGAAGTGTATTTTCCACATCATAGTAACTAAAATGGTATGTAGGGAAAGTGTGTGTGGGGGAGTATTTTTTGAAATTATAGAATAGGAAGGTTTTGAGACAGAAGTTGGGAACAGTGTCTATATGTGTGATCTCTACAAGGAACAACCAGTGCAAAATCTAATTATTGTCACTGTTTTTCTTCTCTGGTTATTGTAATATTTGTACAGCAGTTTTTAACTCTTGAAGGATTTCTGTATGTGATGTCATTTAGTCTTTTCAACCAGTCTCTAAAACTCCTGAGATTAAGTAACTTGTTCAAGGTTGCCTCAGCCTCCGAAAGTGTTGGAATTACAGGTGTGAGCCACTGCGCCCAGCTGGGAAAACATCTTTAAGGAAGGATGTGGACTTGGCTTTGAAGAATGGGTGGGATTTGGAAAAGTAAAAGGAAATGGGGATTGGCTTTAGGTAAGAGAATGAACTGGAGCAGAAATGTAAAAGGGGAGAATTTAGTATAGTTATTCTTGGGACAGTGAGTTTAACAGGTTGGCCCTCCTTCCCATGTAGGAGGTAAGATTTATTAGGACTTTCTAGGAAGGGTGTTAAAATTACCAGTTGCTATAGTTTGAGGTATAAATACTGAGTAAAAGAGAATGAAATTGAAGTTTTGATTTAAAAAAATCATGTCGTAGAAATTAATTTGTAATATGGAGTAGAGAAAGATATAAAGAGTTTGGGGATCCAGTAAGAAAAGTGTTGCATGAATACAGGTTCAAGGTATATAAGACCTGGTGATGTGATACTAGGAAGACCAAAAAAAAAAAAAAAAGGGCAGTGGAAACGGGAGACAGTTTTGGACTGGCCCACCTTGTTGATGCTGTGGTTTTGAGAAACAAAGTTAATGATGTCAAGGATGACTTTAAAGAGTGTAATATTTGTAGACTAGAATGGTGATACTATTGGCAGAAACAGATTTGTCTCTATTTACGGCCTCTACAGATCTTAAAATTGATAATACATCCCTCTTTGTTTAGTTTGGCTGCCTGGAAACTCATAGCCTTATTTGCTCCTCAGTGTTAGTAATTAATTGCATTTTGTATGGAAACCTCAACTCTCTGGTTGTATTTTGTTTTTCTACCCTTTTCCCTCTTGTATATCCATATCTTCATTTGTACTTTAATACTGCATACATTTTTGTAAGCCAGCTCAGAGTCTTTTGGAGGGAGGCATATTGTTGGTAAACGTACAATATGAATAACTGAAAGTTTATGTGAATGTGTATTTGTTAGCAAAATGCTGGCGTAGTTTTTAAGAGGAGTCATTAACATGATAAAATTTAAATATACATTGAGGACCTATGTTATTTATTTAGGGTACTGAATTATTTGTATCCATCCCTTCTTCCTTTATCTAAAACAGGTAATGAGGAATATTTTTAATTCAATCCTGTGAGTTCTTGACTCAGTTGCTACGGTGTTGACTAGTTTTGGATAGACTTTTTGAAGACAAAAAAACTTTAAATGACATTGGAAATGCGTGTACTAAATGACTAGAACAGTTAACAAGAATGGAGTAGCCCCTGCAGGTAGGATAGCTGCAGAGTTGGAGTATGTGTACTGTGTGAGAGAGAGAGCATGGTCTTGCCTTATGTTCCATTGGCAGTTCAAAATTTCAAGTTTCAAGCTTGTTTATGTTCTCATTTCTGTACTTTCTTTTATAATTTTTAAAATGAGCTCCTTCATTACTGCCAAGAGTATACTTTCTTTTTGCCTTTACCTTGAGGCTGACTTTTCACCTGAGGTACAACCAGCATAGAACTTTAAAAAGCTGGCTGCTTGTTATTTCAAATGGGGAACTTTATGTATAATTGTTTGCTGTCATGTACCTGTACTTCAAAACTGTATTAAGGGAAGACATAACTGTCTCAATAAAATCACCACCAGAAAAGTTCTTTGCTTTGTTATTTCAAAATGTTATTGTTTTAAGTCTGCCTTTAATCATAGTTTTAAAAATATTTATTTGCTAATAAAAGAAAATGTTGAATGGTAAAGTGAGTTTAGTGTCCATTACTTCTGGTCTTTTAATTTTTTTTTGAATTCTTTACTGCTTTAAGAACAATAAAATAATGTGCCTGAAAAGTATATGATAAATGATCACACTGGGACTGTATTTTATAATAGCAACAGAACATTTTATTATTTAGTTTGCCCAGCTTTATAACTAGTTATTATTTCAGATTTATTACCTAAGCACTTTAGAGATAGGAAGGAAGTGTCATATTACTCTCCAACATGTAATATTTTAATTCCCATACCCCTTTTATCTTTTAAGATATCCTGAAACTGTATTCTTTCATGTATCCAAATTTTTTTACAGTGATTATTATGCTCATTGATCTAAAATTAATCACCTAAGCTGTATTGCAAAGAAATAAAATTTTTTAGTGTGTTTTAAGACAGTGTAAAATTTGATTTTTGCATTTTTGTTGTCAGTTTGCTTTTTGGGCTATGTTTCTAAATAAATGTTCGTTTAGAACTGTGAAACAGAATGTCTACATACTTTAGGGACCTAATGAGATGCCTTTAAATGTATATCTCAATCCATATTTGTGTAGAAGCAGCACTTTCTTCTGAAACGTTTAATAGAATCAGGCAAAGCCATAAGCTAAAATTCATTTTCTACTTCAGTACACAGCAGATAGACTCTCTCCACACACTTTTACCTGTTTGGAAGATGAGGTCTAGTAATAATTTGAAATGACCAAAAGGAGAGGCAGAACTCTTACACCAGAGCCAAGATTTCTGCCTCAGTATCTGCCATTTCCTCCACCTTGAATCCAGCATCACCCTCCCAGCATCCCACTACTGTCACTTCTCCTGATGCTTCAGATTACAACTCTTTTACCCGTTTCATCCACTCTGGCAAGAGCTCTTTCTTTAATCCCTCCATTTCAGGTAGCATTCAGTTCAATATATCTGTGAATTAGTAAATACAATTAATTATAGTAGGGAGCTAACACTATTGAATGTTTCCAGTATTTGAAGCAGTCTACTAAATGCTTTACCAGCATTATCTCATGTAATCTTTATGACTATCTTTGAGGTAGATAGTAGTTTATTAATTATTTATTTTAAGGTTTTTATTTTCATAGGTTTTTGGGGAACAGGTGGTATTTGGTTACATGAGTAGATTCTTTAGTGGTGATTTGTGAGATTTTGGTGCACCCATCTCCTGAACAGTATACACTGAACCCAGTTTGAAGTCTTTTATCCCTCACCCCCTTCCTGCCCTTTCCCCCTGAGTCCCCAAAGTCTATTGTGTCATTCTTACACTTTTGCATTGAGGTGGATAGTAGTTCTATACAGCATTTTATAGATGGGAAGACAGGCTTAGAAGGGTTAAGTAAGTAACTTGCTGAAAGTCACATAGCAAATAAATGGCAGAACTAGGATTTCAACCTTGTTTCTGACTTCAGAGCTGAAGTGTTTTGAGGTCTTGCTTTTCTGTTTCCATTTGCAAAATAGATTTAGGTGAACTGCTGTAGAACAGCACTGTCCCAGTAGGACTTTCTGTTATGATGGACCTGTTCTTTATCTGCCTTGTCCAGTACAGTGGCCACTAGCCATATGTGGACATCGAGTATTTGAGAGGTGAGTAGTGCAATGAAATAACTGATTTTTAATTTAGATTTTAATTTTAAATATTTAGATACCAATATGTGACTTGAGGCTACTGTATTGGACAGCATAAATCTAGAAAAATAACTTCTTAAGCTTAAACTTACAAGTATATGCTCAAACTTATGCTTGTATTGGGTAAGAGTAAACTACGAGGTCATTTTGATGGTGCTTGTAGTTTTGTATTTATACTTTGCATGTGTATAAATACATACATACTTAACTACATACTACATAACTACTTGTAGTATATGTTTATTTGTCTCCCCCCTGCTATCCACCATTATATTCTAAGGACTCTTAAATATTGTGGGAGACAATTTAAGTAAAATACCTTTGTCAGTACTATTAGTTGGTTAGATATTTATTTTAAATTTCTGAACAAAATGAAAGCAATATTGCAAATGATTGTTTTTAATATAGACTTTGAGGCTACTGAAACTGGGAAGTTTATGGTTCAGCAGTGTCTGCAGCCCAGAGAGAGAGAAATAGGACTTCCCCAAGGATGTGGAGTTTAAAGGCAAAACCAGAACTAGTATTCAGTCCTCATAGTTCAATGTGTTGCTTATTTCACTGATAGAATGTGGATGCATTTTATAAACTTAGAGAATTTAGAAAGCTCATAAATAAGGAAAATTGGGAGTTCTTATCCATGATCATGAGGTACATTAGAAAAGAGCTGACTGGGTGCAGTGGCTCATGCCTGTAATCCCAGCACTTTGGGAGGCCGAGGCGGGTGGATCATTTGAGGTCAGCAGTTTGAGACCAGCCTGACGAATATGGTGAAACCCCATCTCTACTAAAAATACAAAAAATTAGCCTGGCGTGGTGTCAGGTGCCTGTAATCCCAGCTGCTTGGGAGGCTAAGGCAGGAGAATCGCTTGAACCTGGGAGGCAGAGGTTGCAGTGAGCTGAGATTGCACCATTGCACTCCAGCCTGGGCAACAAGAGCTAAATTCCCTCTCAAAGAAAAGAAAAGAAAAAAAAAACAAAAGTTGGAGTTATTTTTTCCTGGAGAGTTGAGGGGTCATGACAGCAGTGTTGAACTGTTTTCAGAGCCTTAACATTCTTTATTAAGCTTATTCTGTGTGATTTTGGGGAATATAACTAGCGCTGCTATGTTAAAGTTAGAGGGAAACCATTTTTTTTTTTGCTTGATAAAAGGCTTCATCTTCAGCCAGGGCTATCTAGAGAAATAATGGGAGACATCAGTACATAATGAGAGCTCCACCTTTAGAGGAACTGAAAATGAATTTATTTGCTTATTTCAGAGAAATTTTCAGTTATTAGATGGGTGCTGGTAGTACTAGAATTTTATTTCCCGGATGCTGGACCCTAAACAAACGAAGCAGGTTTTTATCCGCTTTTGTCCCCTTCTCCCATAGATTGTGACTCATTTTTCCTCTCTTTGCCCTCTTGAAACCAGTGGTAAGTAATTTATATACTTTATTGGCTTGCTTAAAGCAGCTTGTTTACTTGCTATCAGTTCCACATCTTGGTTGGTTAGTGATGCTTTTATTTCCTTCTTTCCTCAAAACTTAGATTTGTAGGAAGAAGAGGCTATAGGAAGAACATGAATAAATTAATCTGGTTTGAGGATAGGGATTGTGTGTGTGGGAAAATAAACCACAAACTCAGGACACTTTTAAAATTTTTCTCATTAAACAACAGTCAACACAGAAGACTTCTGTAACCAAATGTTTGGGGGTTTCTCTTCACACACCAAGCAAGCAGTCAGTTCTTGAAATCATCAAGCAATTGATTCAGTGTCCACCAATTCAATTCTGACACTCTTTACCTGGAGATAGACTCAGAAACTACAGATTGAGGGCTTAGTCCCAAAAGAGTGTATCCTCCTTCCTACCAGTCGCAAATCCAGGCCTCTTGGAACGTCTGACTGACTTGCTTCAAATTAAGGTTCCCACAAATCCCGTCTTTGGGTTTGTTTGATTTACTAGAGTGCCTCACAGAACTCAGGGAACCATGTTTACCAGTATATTACAAAGGATATTTTAAAGGGTACAAGTAAACAGCCGGATGAAAATGTATATAGGGTGAGGTCTAGAAGGATCCTGAGCACAGGAGCTTCTCTCCCCATGGAAGTGGAGTATGCTACCCTCCTGGCACCTGGATGAGTTCTTGTTCGCCTTTACGTCAGCCTCCATGCGTTCAGCTGTCTGGAAGCCCTGCTGACCCTGTCCCTATTGGACCTCTTATGGAGACCTTATTACTTAGGCACGATTGATTAAATCATTGGCCAGTGGCTGTGAACTTAAGCTTCAGTCCCCTCTCCAGCCTGGAAGTTGAAGGGTAGGGCTAAACCCTCTAATCATGCTTTGGTCTTTCTTCTGGTAACCAGCCTGTATCCTGAAGCTGCCTAAGAACTGCCAGCGAGCCATCAGTCTTGGCATACAAAAAAACATCACTTTGTACATCCCAAGGATTTTAGGAATTATATGCCAGGAAAACAGGGTTGAAGAACAAATAGTATTTCAAAATACCCATCAGTTTGCTAGGTCTCAGATCATTGCATGTTGTTTCATAAATACTGTTTACCTGAGATAATCAAGAAATAACAATATTACTGTTAATCAAATGTTAACATACATTGAGTTCATCATCTAATGTAAATCTTTTGACTATTCATTTGGTTAGTATATACCCCTTCAAGTTTATCAAACCATGTAACAAACTGTTTATAATCCTCCTGATTTCCCCCTCTTCCCTTTGGTACTGGAAAAAATAATACTTGCCTCCTCAAAAATTGAATAAATGTCAGTGAAGAAAAGTTATGGTTTATTTGGGATGTGTTTTCCTTCCCACGTGTAAATGTTGCATGAGCCAAGAAATCTTAGGATTAAAAGAGAAGTCAAAGTTTTTAAAAGGTTTTAAATGATAGAATACACTGAAGAAATCATCTTTGCTCTTTGCACATATGTTGTTTCATTTATAGTCGATTAAGAGACACTTATTTAAAAACTTTGTCCAGTCCTACGAAAAGATGACCATCGTGTCTATAGGCAAATGCACAATTTTGTGGCACAGTTTATTACAGTAGAATGATTTGAGACCAGTATGCAAGTGGTGAACTGGAGGAAGGTGACAGATTCAGCTGCAAGTGCTGAAGGGAAGTCTTTGCCTGAAGATAGGGCAGTTTCCTAAGAGTGGCACAGCTCGTTGCTTTAAGCATGAACATTTCAGTGTCAGGCTCAAGTTAGCAGGCAAGTGGAGCCCTGCATTTGCAGTCTTTGGATTCTAGGTGGCTGGTTAGTTGGTGAGTAAGGGTGTCTGTAGGGGTGCAGTGGAATGAGGGAGTTGGCAATAGCCTGAGCCTGTAGGGGCAAGGTGAGATGGTTTAGAAAATGTGAGAAAGTAGGACTGTAAGAGTTTGAGAATCAGGCTCTCTTGCCTAAGGTGGGGCAAGATTGGACAGGAATAGTATCAGTCTTTTATTTTTAGCTTAAGGTAAAATATTTGCATTCTTATCAAAGCCGTTGTACATCACTTCAGTAAATGCTCTGTAATAGCACGGTTCATAAATGATATTAAACAGTGTTATGGTCCTACTTTGCAAGCCCCTGAGATTTGAAGTGGGTGGAATAGAACAGATAAATTTGCATTTTAAGAGGGGAGTGAACAAAGGAATTCAATTTACTGTTTTGTTGTGTTAATGTAAAACCCTTTGGAAATTTTTAGAGTTTATATAATAGATACTTTGTTTTTTGGATGATATCCTAAACATTGGAACAAAACCTTATGTATTTTACTCTAAATTTGAGTGGTTATAAGGCACTTCCGGGACTACCCACGTGGCTTGGATGATCTCCAAGTGGCTTTGGTTATTAATGTTATAATAACAAAAGAACCTCATTATAAGCTTTGCCTAAAAGGTAAACTTGACCCCAAAGAGAACATTGGAGGTAGCCTCCAATATTTAAGTAGCAAACTTACTCAGTTCTTGATGATCTGCATTACTGGGAAATTAAGAGTTTACTATGTAGTATAAGGTGAAAATAATGTAGTATTTAAAAAACTACATATTCATGGGATATGAATCACAGATGGCATTCTGAATATATTATAATGGACAAAGTATTTAAAACAATACTAAATTCAGGGTTTAAGTAGCCTCTATCAAATGTGTAAATATAAGTGATATAAAATATTTAGTAAATATATATCAAAATTATCAAATGTCAGTTATCCTAAATTGATTTTTTTCCTTCTTCAAATTATGATTTGGCCAGGTATATCTTAATTTTGAAGTCAGGGGAAAAGCTGTTAAACAGATCTTACGATTTTTGAGCTTACTTGGGTGTGGGTTGGTGAATTGGTTGCTGACAAAATCTCTGTACAGAGAAATAGTGTTGCACATGGTTTCTGTGTCATCATTCTCCGTGCCCTTTTTTTTCTTCCTTTCTTTTTTTATTCTCCAGTTTGCCATCATTTTGAGAAGTGAGGTGTTTGGAGTGGGACATGTCCAAACTGAGTGCAGCTTTGTGGTCAGCCAGCTGGGGACTCCTGACTGGACTTTAGAGATCTGGGTAAATTTTGGTTGAGCAAAATTTGTTTTCTGTGTGGAGGGTAGTTTTCTGTGTGGAGGGTAGTCAGAGATTGATGTTCAGTTGGACACATACATTCAAATTCACTCATTGACCTTCAGCTCCTCCATGATCAGCCCCATGAGCTGAGAATCCAGCCAGGAGTTTTGATTTAGAAAATAGAGCCTGCATTTTAGTGAGCACACTTTTCTAGGTAAGAGTTTAGGTAGGCTTAAATAGATATTTACATGTTGACAACATTGACTTTATAAGTTAGATACAGTGAGGGGTGGTTAGGATTGATGCTCCATAGTCTTTTTGGAGGCTTGGGAAAGAGGTAGTGGGCAGTCTCTTGCTGTACTAATCTCTAATGGCTTAGAATAAGTGTCTCTTTCTAAGTGTTTATTAGAATTAGGCTTGAATTAGGGTTGGATACATTTTATCATGTTGTTAAGGGGTAAGAATTTGTCACAGGGTTAAGAATAGTCTCCATGTTTGATAAAGCAGCTAGTCAGAAATTAATAGGGAAATCCATGGATAGGTTCAAAATGGTATTGGGGGCCTGGGAAATAGCAGATACAATTATATTCTTGAAAGAATGTCAGGTGCTGATGTGTTCAGAAAATATCTCCTACTAGGTTAAGAGAAATGAGATAAGCTAAGATACATTTTGAGGTTAACATTCATTTAACATTAAATATCTTCTGAGGGCCAAAATGTGATCAGCACTTGCTGTATACTGGGGGTGTAATTACGAACAAGATGGACGGCATCTCCAGCCTTGGCAGAGCTTAGGTTTTACCTGTGAAGACAGACTGGAACTTGTTTAAAAACAAAACAAAACAGAAAAATTGCCTTACTGGGGAAGTGAACAGACGTAATAATTGCTATGAAGAAAACAAGGGATGAATTTTAGTGTGGGGTTCTACTTTTATTTTGGGTTGAGAAAGCTTTTCTAAGGAGGTGACATCTTCATTGAGAACAAAAAGGTGTTAGGTACCTAAGGTGTGGAGGACCATTAGTGTTACAAATCGCATGTGCTGAAGCTCGAAAGCAGGTAGCTCTGATGTTTAGGGAGCTAACTGGAAGAAGTCTGGTGTGGCTGGATTGAAGGGAGTGGGGAGTGGGCAGGGGAATGCTGTTGTACAAGATGAGGCGGCAGAATGAGGTTGTGGTCAAATCAGGCAGAGTTTAGCTTTTATTAAGAGCCGTCTGGCTGCTAGATTGGAGGTGGATAAAAGAGTAGATGCTGACAGTCATCAGGTGATCGAGGATGGTGTTCTAGATTATGGTAGTAGCAGTGGAAATGGGAAGAGGGTAATTTGAAGTATGTTTTTTGAAGGCAGGTGGACAGGATTTGCTGATGCGTAAATGGCAGAGTTAGGGGGAATGTTAGAACAGAGAAAGAAATCATGGGGTTGGGTTTGAGTCTGTTGGGGAAATGGTAGTGCTTGTTTTGAGATGGGGAAGATTTCTGGGGGGTAAGTGGTTTGATGGACAGGATCAAGAGTTTTGTTATGGATATGTTAATTCTGAAATGTCTGTGAGACATCCAAATGGAGATGTCAAGTAGGCAGTTGAACATGAGTTTGGAGCTCAGTGGAGATATATCCTTTCTCCACTGGAAATATCAATTTGAATTGTCATCATAGAAATATTTAAATGTGTGGGAAATGATGAATTTGTGTGTGGAAAAAATATAGACAGACAGTAATACTCAAAACCAAGCCCTCATAATGTTCAGAAATGGGTGAACTAGCAGCTAGCAGAGGAGTCCTAAGGAGTTTGCCATCTAGGGGTTAGGAGGAAAACCAGGAGAGAGGTTTCCATGATGCTGAGAGAAAAAGAGAGTCCCCAGTTCTTAGTGAGTCCATCTAAAATTAATTATTAATGAAATTTTCAAGTGAATATAAAAGTAGAATAAAATTGTAATTACTTTCTTCACCAGGAAAGTAATAAGTAAATAAAGACTATTTAGTGGCATTGAGGTTTCAAGAGTAATTTCTTTAGTAATATTGCAAGATTATCTATATTACCTATGCAGCCAGACTCCATATTTGGGCTCAGGAGGGAAGGCTTTCCCTTAGAGAAGCAGAGTTCTGTTCGTCTGAATGTTGCCCAGTCAGGCTTTGGGACTTTTGAGGACTCTTAGGTCCTTTTTTTTTTTTTTTGCCTATGGACTGAACACAGCTGGTTCAGTGTGTATCATTATTTATTGTCTTCCTCTTAATATAGATTATTTCTCACAGGAGAAGAAGTTGTTGCTGGTAGCATGTCAGTTTACATGCATCTGGCTCCCATCTCTTGGAACACGCAATTAAGTGTGGTCAACATATATCTTCTTCATTTTCGCCGTTGAGAAAGCTGTCAGGAATCTTACATCTGGAGAACAGGAAAGACTACCCTCAAAGCCAGTGTTGGCCTAAGTGTGCTCTTAAACATTTCCTATGGATGTGTGCACTACGCCTCTCTCTCTATCTCTGTCGTGACTTCTGCCTGTGTCCTGTGGGTGCAAAGGCCAAATAGTAGTAGCAGAGATGGGAAACCTTCTCCTACACATGTGCACCAGCATGGTCCTTTGTCTCTTTCATTTGTTCTTCAAGGCTTCACTCAAATATTTCTTCCATTCTGTAATTTTCTCTTCCCAGTGCACCCATGGGACTTGTTACGTTGAGTTAGAGGCAGTATTACACAGTGGTTTCTTTTGGAGATACTGGCTAGACTACATATACATAACCTCTTGGTTAGTTACATATCTTCTCAGTGCCTCAGTTCCTTCATCTGTAAAACCACCTGGGGTTGTGTGAGAATGATATGAGTTAATATATGTAAAGCACTCAGAGTAGTGCCTGGCATATAAGAGCTCAAACATTGTTAATTGTTGATGCTGCTGTTGTTATTTATAAAGCTTGCATGCATTTCCTTTCTTCATTTGTTTTGGGAATGGTGAAGGCATATAATGTATTATTCATTATCTTTTTAATATGAATGTTTCATGTAATAGACAAATATTTTTTTTTTTTTTGAGACGGAGTTTCGCTGTGTCTCCCAGGCTGGAGTGCAGTGGCGTGATCTCCTCACTGCAAGCTCCGCCTCCCAGGTTCACGCCATTCTCCCGCCTCAGCCTCCCAAGTAGCTGAGACTACAGGCGCCCACCACCACGCCCGGCTAGTTTTTTGTATTTTTAGTAGAGACGGGGTTTCACCATGTTAGCCAGGATAGTCTCGATCTCCTGACCTCGTGATCCACCCGCCTC
Organism: Theropithecus gelada; assembly: GCF_003255815.1. Lineage (NCBI taxonomy): Eukaryota > Metazoa > Chordata > Mammalia > Primates > Cercopithecidae > Theropithecus > Theropithecus gelada. Next base: position 169,825,223 of record NC_037669.1, read on the forward strand.
GGCCTCCCAAAGTGCTGGGATTACAGGCTTGAGCCACCGCGCCCGGCCATATTAGACAAATATTTTTAAGTAGTTACTAAGGCAGATAACTTCTGCATGTCTTAGTTTTCTCTAAAAAGGTAAGCATACAGGTAAGTGTCTTATTACTTGTGTATGACCCTAGATTGCTTGGTTGTCAGTATCTCTTAATAAAGATTTTCCCTTTCATCTGTTTGTAGAAGCCTCATCAGCTGGACTGGTATTAGTAAAAGGAAGATGATTAGAAAATTCACTTGGAGATCACGTGGACTCTTTTATTATTAAATTAAATCATTCGTTTTCCGTGTATACAACATATTAATTGGGGTTGTGTTTATTGGTGAAAACATTTTTTTCTTAAAATGAAATCTTTAATTTTTTACATTAATTATACTCAGTATGAGGCACTTTTGCTTCATTCTTAACAGGTAGGCAAATTGTAGAGGTCTTACGTCTTTGCTGGGCCTGCCACCATCAATAGTTTAGGAGAATAATAGCTTTTGAAATGTATAAGGCCTTACTTAAACCAAAAAATATCCTTTATAATGCAGTTACTAACAGGGTCTTAATTCATTTGTTAATATTTCTTCAGAACTTGGCTTAAATTTTGTTTTAAGGTCTTATACAAATTCTTGAGGGAAAATTTTTTAAGTTAAAACAATTTTTTTTAGTGTTTTCCAGTTTAGTTTGTCTTTTTTGGTGATGCAGCTCAACAACCATAAATACATTCGGGACTCACAGATTGACATTTTAATCATTCCATCCACAAGTACTCAGAGCTGTGGGGATGTGGAATAAATATGAGATATGGTCTCTTGACTTTAGTTTATAATCTTTATTGTTGAAAAAAGCCCGATTCCTTTGAAATAATCAGAGAAAAATATTGGAAAGCATATAGAAGGAAGTGTTGTATAGCAGTGAGATAATTCATTTAGTAGTCTTGTTCATTTATTCACTAAAAGCCTACTGAGCACTTTCATCTCCTTAGTATCAAAACCTCTGAGTTTTAGCACAAGAGCCGCCACTGTGAAATTGATAAGTACCTTTCCTTTACCAGATTTACTCCACCTACCTCATAGGATCATACATGATCATGTATATGAAAGCTTCTAGAACACTAAAGCATTGTGCAAATGTAAAGAGTTATAAAATGTTACATTGTTTGGGAGAGGCCATGCCTATGGTAGCAGTTAAAAGGAACAAAACTGTGGGAGCTGAAATAGTTAGGGTGGGTGGAATTTTCCTCTTAGAAACCATCATCAGTAAAGGCTGTTTTTTAAAAGCTAGTATATAGGATTAATAAAGTACAGGTTGAGTATCTCTTACCTGAGATGCTTGGGACCAAAAGCCTTTTTGATTTCAGAATTTGAATTTTGAAATATTTGCATTTTCATAATGAGCTATCTGCAGGATGTGGCCTAAGTCTAAACATGAAATCCATTTATGTTTCTTACACACCTTATACACATAGCCTGAAGGTAGTTTTATTTTTCCCATGGGGACACTGAATAAACTGTGTATTGTGTGCCTGTGATTTGACTGGGACCTGCCACATGGGGTAAAGTGTGAAATTTCTCACTTATGGTGTCATGTCAGTGCTGAAAGTTTTTGATTTTGGAGCATTTCAGATTTCAGCTTTTTGGATTAGGAATGTTCAACCTGTAGCCAGAGAAAGAAGATAGTTTTCCGTAAGATGGAAAATTTATCTAATCATGCCTTTTTGGAAGATGCATGAATTTGTTGAATAACTGAAATGTATACCTTCAGGTTCCCAAATTTAATTTATCTGAGATAAAATTTGTTTCTGAATAGTGGTATATTTCTCTCTCCTTCAAAACATAGTATGAGTTTAACATTTTCTTATTAGTTTAGGACCTCATTCTCAACCTCAGTTATGATACCGTAATATAGTGATCAGTTATGGAACTACTAAGTTATCGAGGTAATAGGACTCTTGTCTCACGCCTTAAGAAGGACCTCAGGCTGTCCATTTAAAAAAAAAAATTGAGATATAATTTAAATACCATACAATTCACCCTTTTAAAGTATGCAATTCAGTAGTTTCTAGTGTACTCAAAACGTTTTGCAACTGTCACCGTCATTACTTCCAGAACATTTTCATCATCCCAGAAAGGAACCCCACATCCATTAGCATTCTCCATTCTCCCCTCCCCCCAGCCTCTGGCAACCACGAATCGACTTTCTGTCTCTATGGATTTGTCTATTCTGGGCATTTCATATAAATGGAATCATACAAGGTGTGGCCTTTTGTGTCTGACTTCTTTCAGTTAACATAATTAAAGCATTTAGTTTTATAATAAAAAATGCTAGGCGAATAATTGGGTGGAGGTTGGGAGTTTTAAGAGATTCCATTAAAGAAGAAAGGTGAAATAAGGGGGAGAGATGAGATCAGATGAAGTTCAGATTTAGCAAACATTGAGTATCTTATTATATAAGCCAGGCACTGTGCTAAGTCTGTTGGGTGATAAAGCAGAAGAGATTCTGAAAGATATGCTGTTTTTCCATCCTTTGCTTGATGATTTGGACTTTGAGTAGAAAGGACAGTTGTGTCCTCTTGATGTACAGAATTACAGAATGAATGCTTTGAAAAGGAGTAGGAAAGCAGATCAGTCAACTTTTGCCTAGTATGATTTATTCCTCTTTTAAAGTGTAATTTCTGTTTCTACCTAGTTTCAAATAATTTTTGAGGCACGTAGGGCTCTGCCACATGATGCGAGCCTTGTCCTGGGATATAACTTTTTTATGGCTGATAAAGGGCCTGGTTGAAGTTTGGAACTATTATAGACTGGGAGAATAGACATCTCAATAATTTCCCTTTATACCTTATTGCTTAATATTTAAGGTTAGGACAATTGGGTAAACATTCACCATTCAAATTTTATTAGCTGGTAACTATCCTTTCTCATTTATTCCAGAGAATAAGGACAGTCCTTCCTTTCACCCAATTTTACTTGTTTTTCTAAATTTTATTTCTTTAGCTTAGCATTGCTTACAGGGCTTTATTAAGTTTTGTTTCATATTGTTCTGGAGCTTTACTAGTGGATTACCCAATGAAATTTTTTTTTCCTATATGGTAAATTGTTTAAACACTTACCAAATAAACAGCTAACTTGGGTAATACTTTATGACAGTGTGTAGCTGCATGGCAGTGTGCTTACATTTACTATCGATACTCAGTTCTGGTTTTATCATATTATTCTTAATAAATAGTAATGATCAAGTTATTTGATTTAGGGAGAAAATCTGCCATGAAGTATCTTTGTGTCTGTGGCACACAGCCACACTATTTATGCTATTATGAACCTGCAAAGCTCACTGTATCTGCAGTGAAAGCTACAGATGAAATCTGATAGGATCTCTTGGCATTTTCACTTCTACGATTATACATTGAATATAGGGATGAATTAAGCCCTTTGTATTGTTGAGCTGTGGTTAAGATTACTGGATAGCTTAAGTATTTTCTCTTTTTGCCCACATTCGCTTTTTAACTTGGGTCAAAATTATTAATCCATTAGAGTGTATGCAGTAAGTTTTTTTCTTTTGTAGTGTTGTGACCTTTAATGATGGAGCATTTCATAGATGTGCTAAGTGAAGGTTAATAACTGTGAAAATTTAATATATTGATTAGTTATATATTAACACTTAAGGTTTAATTTTATTATTTAAATTTTGTTTTTCTTTGGCTGTCTGTAAAATCTTCTCATTTAAAATTTACCTTTTATGGATAACTGTTTACTCATTGACCCACATGAATATTTAATAGACACTTCAACAAGTCCAAAACAACTTCTGCTTCCCCCTCCCAAATCTGCTTCAGCCACAGTCTTTTTCATTTCAATTAATAGCAAATCTGTCTTTCCATTTAGGAGTCATTGATTCCTTTTTCTCTCTCACTCTACATTCATTCTGTCATCAAATCCTTTTTGTCCTACCTTCAAAATAAATCCAGCGTCTAATCACTTCTCACTTTCTCCATTGTTACTATTATGGTCCAAGCCATCTTCATATCTTACTTGAGTTATTGCCCTCCCAACAGGTCTCCCTTCTTCCATCCTTGCTTCTATATAGTATATTCTTAATATGACAGCCAGAATGATCTTTTAAACATGAAAGTGAGATCATATTACTCCTTCTATTCCCATTATAATGGCCTTTGAAAGTGATCAGGGCCCCCTTTATCTCTCTGACCTTATTGCTTATTCTCTTGATCACTCTGCTGCCACTACACTGGCCTCTTCCCTATCCCTCAAATGTGCCAGACATGCTTCTACCTTAGGGTCTCTGCACTGGCTATTTCCTCAAATGTCATCTCGGTGAGGCTAACCCTGATCACCCTACCTCAACACACCCAATTATTTTTACTCTGCTTTTTCTTTCCATAGGAGTTAACACCTCCTAACGTTTACTTCTGTCAATTTCTTATTATTAACTGTGTTGTATATTCTCTCCCATTAGAATGTGAGTATCTGAAAGACACTGATAGTTTGAAGAGTGCCTAGAGCATAGTAAATGTTCAATAAATTGCACTTCATTGACATTTATTGGGAACATAACATTATTAGCACTCCTCAGAAGCCTGCCATATCTTCCCTATCATTTATACCTCTCCCCAAGCCTAATGTTCTTGTTTTTTGTTTTAATATAGAGACAGAGTCTTACTCTCACCCAGGCTGGAGCTCAGTGGCATGATTATAGCTCACTGCAACCTGTATCTTCTGGGCTCAAGCTGTCCTGCTGCCTCAGCCTCTCAAGTAGCTGAGACTACAGGATTGGGCTACCACACCTAGCTCAATTTTTATTTTTATTTTTTTGTAGAGATGGAGTCTTGCTTTGTTGCCCAGGCTGGTCTTGAAACTCATAGCCTCCTGCCTTGACCTCCCAAATGGTCCTCCCGCCTTGGCCTCCCAAAGCTCTGGGATTACAGGCATGAGCCATCAAGCCTGGCCAAGTCTGATGGTTTTTAAAGTTGTCTTTAGTATGATTGGGTATGATTCTCATACAAATAAAGGTCTGCTGTATAGTAGTAGTCTGTTGCACAGAACTTTGTTCTTCAGGTGAGGTGTGAGTCACATCCTTTTATCTTGTGTGTGTGTGTTTTTTTTCCCCTAGTATAGTCATGAGCAGCCCACAGAGCCAAAATACACATTGAAACAGAAAGACTATTTGTTAAATTTATGGAAATATGTTTTAAATTGTTTCTACAATCTTCTTTTGCTTCTTAGAATACAAATGTCACAGGAATAAAAGCTTTCACCATTTTACCAGAATCTTTATGATCATTTTATTCTATTGACAGTATGGAGCACTTTGCAGATGGATATCAGGTTAATTGTTATGTTGAAAAGTGAAGTAGTACATTCTACTAACAGTCTTTCTGCTGAGAAAAATCTAATTATTGCCATTAAGGTGGCATTAGGTTAGTAAATTGGGTAAATAAACAGTTAAAATCCCCAGATTTCTTGTAACATGCCATAACTGCTTTGCTTGAAAATAGTTATCGGCCAGGCGCAGTGGCTCATGCCTGTAATTCCTTCAATTTGGGAGGCTGAGGTGGGAGGATCACCTGAGGTCAGGAGTTCGAGACCAGCCTGGCCAACATGGCGAAACCCTGTTTCTACTAAAAGTACAAAAATTAGGTGGGTGTGGTGGCTCATGCCTGTGATCCCAGTTACTTGGGAGGCTGAGGCAAGAGAATTGCTTGAACCTGGGAGGCGGAGTTTGCACTGCACCCCAGCCTGGACGACAGAGCGAGACTCTGTCTCGAAAAAAAGAAAAGAAAACAGAAATATAAAGATGATCAAGTAACTATTGAAGTGAAAAGAAACTGCAAAGAAAATCTCCAAAAGACTCCATCCTAGTTTTTTTGTTGAGCACTATTCTTCACCTGCTGCACTACAGCCAGCAATATGGACAAACAATGCTACTACTACTATCATTATTTGTTGAGTGCTTATTAAGTGTCAGGTCTCATGCCTCATCTTTTATGCTCCCACCAGTTCTGTAATGGCAGGTAATACCATTTTGTTTTTCTAAATACTTTCAATCTCTGAGCCTCAGTGTTCCCCTCAGACCTCAGATCCTGGGCCTTTTACCCTACATTTTATGGCCCGCTTCCTTTTCTGCTTCTTCCTGATTATTTTGTTTTGTTTTTTTTTGTTTTTTTTTTTTTTGAGACGGAGTCTCACTCTGTTGCCCAGGCTGGAGTGCTGTGGCCGGATCTCAGCTCACTGCAAGCTCCGCCTCCCGGGTTCCCGCCATTCTCCTGTCTCAGCCTCCCGAGCAGCTGGGACTACAGGCGCCCGCCACCTCGCCCGGCTAGTTTTTTGTATTTTTTAGTAGAGACGGGGTTTCACCGTGTTAGCCAGGGTGGTCTCGATCTCCTGACCTCGTGATCCACCCATCTCGGCCTCCCAAAGTGCTGGGATTACAGGCTTGAGCCACCGCGCCCGGCCGATTATTTTGTTTTGTATTTGATGTTCTTAATCTTCTCTAAATTACAACATATATTCATTTTAGATTAATGGCTTTAAGAAAATCATTTATTGTTAAGAATAGTACAGCTTTATGGCTCAGCAAAAAATAATTCTGCCGTTCAGCCATAATCATTTTGGCAAGTTTACAGCCTTTTTCTCAAGCATTGGTTAGGCTACTTGAACTTCTGAATACTTTTGTGGTTTGTTAACAATCTGAAATCACTTGTCTATGAATAGTATTTCTTTTTTTTTTTTTTTTTTGGCCTTAAAGTTTTAATAATGAAATTTTTCTATGTAGTCCTCTGTAAAATATTTAAGTATAGTAGGAAGCAGCAGAGTTTGTTCCACCTAATGTCAATTTAGAGAATATTTTACCTTTTATATTAAAATTATGATGCCTCAGGATCTTTTTTTTACCTGTGTGTTTATTCATTTTCACACTCTGTGTTTTAGTTGCCACTGCATATCAGTGGCACAGTCATGATGATTTTTCCCTCGTCCAATCATGAAGGTTTTAAAAAAATACCTGTATAGTTTTTAGTCTCTTATTATGATATCAATTAAGGGTGATTTTACAGGAAGAATATCAATTAAGGGTGATTTTATAGGAAGAAAAATATACCCTGCATTTCATTTGGAGAAAAAAAGAATAATAAACTATTAAATGAGGAAATTTAGAAAAATTTTAGATTTAAAAAGGAACATACTTAGACACTTTTAAGCTGAATATGCCTTATGTGAGAATTTTAACCAGGAAAGACTAAATGATCTTTTATAATTATGTTGTCACCATATGTTTGCAGATTCATATTTGCATACATTATTTGTATATAAAGATAGATTAGTGTCTAGCTTTGTGTGCATTCCATTTTGTAATACACATTCTTTTAGCAGGTTATGTATGTCTTCATGCAGTTGACTTTTCTGTATTTGTGTTCTTTAGCCTCCTTAATGAAGATTTTTACAGTCAAAGTGGAAGAGGGCCAACTTTTTATTGTTAGTGCAGCAGCATAATTAACTATACAAGATTTGTTTATTATAGCTGAGTACTAGAACAATGCTTCAAAGAGGAAAATGTACAGAGAAGATTAGTAAATAACATAGCAATGTGTGAGGCTGGCCAATTGTAATAAGGCCTTTATTGGGTGGTTCTTGAATTTGTAAGCACATGCTTACATTTTTCAGATAATAGGAATGAAAATGTGTAATTTAAATGGCTATTTCTATTGCATTGTTATAGGAAAATAATGGAAACTTTGCTTGGATAAATGATTATATTGGAGAAATGTTTTGTATACTTTGGTTCTGAAATACTTTGAGCTCTTTTATACAAATGAATAGTGTTAGGTAAGACTCAACTTCAAGGTACAAATTTTATTAGTGCTGAATCAGATCTGAAGAACAATGATAAATTGCAATGATTTATTTAATTATAGAATAAAAATTTGCAATTGAGTTAATACCATGCAGCTGATTTAGAGCTTTGTTCATCCCACATTTTCTGGGAAGGTCCTGATTTCAGATACTTCTCGGTTTCATCTTGCATAAATACATTTAGAAATGAGAATATCCTTTGGGCTTATTATGGTCTAGTAAATGTCGTTAACCAATATTTTAGGCACTGTGGAGACACAAAAAAGATGAGATAGTGGAATGTTGTTGAGATTGTAGCCATTTACATAAAAATGGGAGGATCATAAAGAAAAAACTCTAGAACACTTACTGTCTGATAAAAGAGGGTATATAATTGATAAGTTTTATACTGTTTGAAAGAAGATGCAAAGAAAATGTTGAGTTCTCATGTGTGGTATACATTATACTGAATATTGTCATATTCTCATTTATTTAAATTTCACATCACCCTCATTTTATAATTGAGGTGACTGAATCTCAGAGAGTTTACATTGTTGAAGGTCACACAAAGCCAAAATTGAAATCCTAATGGTAAATCTTTAAATGAATGAAAACCCTTAAAGGATGTAATTTTTTCAAATTGACTGAATTGACACAAAGTATTGGTTATCTTTATTTAAATACTACAACTAAACTTAATAAAATATCACAGGCTTTATTTAGTTCTTAAATTTATTCAGGTAATAAGGGACCTTTGATATCCATAGTAATAGCATGAATAATTGAAGGCATTAGAGTAATAAGCCAATTTTGTTTAGTAATAATATATTAGAGTAGAATTTTACAGTTTTAAAGGGCACCTTCATATCTGTTGTCTTAGCACCTTAAACCTTTTATGAGGTCTACCAAATAATTGGTTTTGTTCCCTCTTGACCTTTGTGAAATGAAGAAAAACCATGCCTCTCTGAGTTCATAAACTGTGTTTTGCATATTTACACACATACATCTTTTATCTTCCCACCAATTATTTGACCTGAGGTTGAACACTTAAAGGATAAGTAGGTGGATAAAAGGATAAGTAAAATAACATATTTAAAAAGGAGAAACAGGAGACTTCAGTTGAATAGCTACCCGTAAGTTGTTGACAATAATCAATGTTTATATTTATTGGCATCCAGCCGACAAATATGTAAGAGCTAGTCTTGTTCTGTCACCCAAGCTGGCATGCAGTGGTGTATCATGGCTCACTGAAGCCTCCACATCCTGGGCTCAGGTGATCCTTCCACCTCAGCCTCCCCAAGTAGTTGGGACTACAGGTGCCCACCACTATGCCTGGCTAATTTCTTTTTTTTTTTTTTTTTGTATTTTCAGTAGAGATGGGGTTTCACTGTGTTGGCCAGGATGGTCTCGATCTCCTGACCTCGTGATCCGCCTGCCTTGGCCTCCCAAAGTGCTGGAATTACAGGCGTGAGCCACCGCGCCCGGCCATGCCTGGCTAATTTTTAAAATTTTTTTTGTAGAGATGGGGGCCTTTCCATGTCGACCAAGTTGTTCTTAAATTCCTGGGCTCAAACAGTCCTCCTGCCTCAGTCTCCCAGAGTGCTGGGATTATAGCCACTGCACCTGACCAATAAATATATTTTGAGTTTCGAGTAGTACCTGTTTGTTATTGGTTAAAAATGAAACATTTTATAAGTCTTGTGTTCTATTCAAAACCACACTGGCATATGTGTGTCTTCCCCAAGAATTATGACAAAGCATGTGGATCATTGCCTGGCATGTAGTAGGTATTCGGTCATTTATTAATTAAAAACCACAATATAGACTTTCTGGACTTAAAAAAAAATAGTGATGGAGTCATGTGGCCAGGCTGGTTTCCTGAGCTCAAGGGATCCTCTTGCCTCAGCCTCCCTAGTAGCTTGGGCTAGTGTGTGCTAATATGCTCAGCTAATTTAAAAACCTTTTTTATTGTAGAGACAGCATCTTGTTATGTTGCCCACGCTGGTCTTGAACTCCTAGACCCAAGCAGTCCTCCTGCCTCAGTTCCCAAAGTGCTTTTCTGGGCTTTTTACTCTTTTTTCATTCTTTTCAGAAAGTCAGTTCCTGAATAACAAAAAAAGTAAAAGAATTTATTCTCTTTTTATTCTAATTTTTAAATTCATTAATGCTCAAATATTAACATAAAACTAGGTTGGTTTCATATTTCTCTGGTACTAATATTGTTGTATTTTTTATTATCTGATATTTAAATCAGAAAATAACCTAGTTACATATTATTTAGTCTCTGAGTGTATTTTTTTTTTTGAGACGGAGTCTCGCTCCGTCGCCAGGCTGGAGTGCAATGGTGTGATCTCGGCTCACCACAACCTCTGCCCCCCGAGTTCAAGCGATTCTCCTGCCTCAGCCTCCTGAGTAGCTGGGATTACAGGTGCCCACCACCACGCCTGGCTAATTTTTGTCTTTTCAGTAGAGATGGGGTTTCTCCAGGTTGGTCAGGCTGGTCTCGAACTCCCAACCTCAGGTGATCTGCCCGCCTCAGCCTCCGAAAGTGCTGGGATTACAGGAGTGAGATATTATTTTTTAAGTAGGGGTATTTGGACCTAAACAGGCAGAATTCTTCAACAAAGTGACAAAAGGCATTTCTTTGACAATAGCCTGAATTTGGAGGCTTATTTGCAAAGGCACTTTCCACTGCCACTCTGCCCCAGAAATTGCTTATAAAATAATTCTGACATTTACTCCTTCTCCTCCCCTCCCCCTTTTATTAAAGAGACTAGCTTCTACAAAGTCATTTGCAGATTCATTTGTGGTTTTCCATTTTGATTCAGATAGCAACTTTAAAGACTCTGAGTTATAAAAGTCTTTAGATTTTGCAGTTTAAAAGAACGATAATATTACCATGTAAAAATTCTGATTAGCGTAAAGCTTTAGGAAGTCCATTGCGTATACCAAGCCAAGTGCATTTTTGTCTCTAATTCCCAATTCTAATAAATTTCGTCCTCGTTTTTCACTGTTGCAAAAGTATAGATCATGATACCTATCTTTTTTGTAGCTGAGTACATTTTTTCTTCCATCAGAAAAAGCAATTAGTGTCCTGATGTACCTCAGCTTCACACATTTCTGTAGATGATTTGATGAGGTGGTTGTCTTCACGACAGACATCTGATTGTTTTTGAATGTGAGAACGCTCGTTAGACAACATGGCCAGAATTAACCCACATCCTCACTGGTGTTCCACTCCTTCCCATATGTAGGAAAGGAATTTCTCTGTCATTTCCCTGAGACTGCACCTTAATTCTCTACTATAATCCTTGACTGAAGGAAGAGTTAGGGGATCAGGCGAAATTTTTAAATTGTTCCAGAAAAATCTGAGTTCTGCTAGCTAAGTGGAATGTTGAGAATTTAGAACATTCAGCACAATAAAATATAAACATTAAATTTGTATGGCATTAGAACCACCTTTAGAATTTTTAGTGGAAGCATTAGATCACATGCATTTCACTTTTGTTAATTTCTGTAAATTCAACTATGTATAGTCTTCTTTACAAAAAGGAGAGAACATACTTATTTAAGAGTGCAAGTGAGAGTCATTCAGCCATTCCTTTTATTCTGATCAGTGAATGTGTGTCCCTGAGAGATCGAAGAAGTCCTTTTAGTTCTTGATTGCATTTCATAGTGTGAATAGCTCCTTTCCCTGACAGTGATTTTTAGTCTTTCCTAAACTTAGTCAGCTACTTCATCTGTTATTCAGCTGAATGAATGGTGAGTGATCTGCAGTGCTGGAGGAACACTGGCTGTTTTGGCCTTATTGAAGAATACTTGACCGACTGATTTAAGAGCTGTTCAAAAGTAATTTCGAGTATGCAATTTTTGCCCTTTGCAACTACCTTAGGACCTTATTCTGGCTGGCTGCGGTGGCTCATGCCTATAATTTCAGCACTTCGGGAGGCTGACGTGGGAGGATTGCTTGAGCCCAGGAGTTTGAGACTAGCCTGGGCAACACACCTCGTCTCTCCAAAAAATACAAAAATTAGCTGGGCGTGGTGGCACACACCTGTAGTCCCAGCTACTTGGGAGGTTGAGGTAGGAGGATTCCTTTGAGCCTGGTAGGCGGAAGTTTCAGTGAGCCGAGATTGCACCAGCACACCCCAGCCTGGGCAACAGAGGAAGACCCTGTCTCAAAAAAAAAAAAAAAAAAAAAAAAGAACCTAATTCTGGAGTAAGATATGACTTTACCATAATATGTGAATTGAAGATTAACAAGGTCAGCAGAGCTGAAGCCAAGTGAACGCATTTGAGAACAAATGACTAAAAAATACTGGATCTATAGTAAGATATGTGTAGAAAAAGAACTCCTTAAGCAATTTTCATTAAAAGCTGCTTCTTATGTTTTCCAGACACTAAAAATTTTGGTCGCTGGGAACAAGTGGGAAGCAAGAGATTGATTCAGGATAAACGTAGTTAAATTAGCCAAGATTGGGGATTCCAGTGACCTTGAAAATAAATGTGTAGATTAATTAAAATTCAGGTTATTTTAATTTGATGGCTAAAATAAAATATGTGTATTAACTCAGAATTTTAAGAACATGTATTCTTGAATGATTGCAGAGTAGCTGGTAAGTTATATGCCAGACATTGATCTAAGTGGTTTGCCTGTCTTACCCCTTTAATCTAGAAGGGTAGATAGATGCTATTCCGGGAGCTTTATAGGTGCTAGTTCGCAGTCACTCTGAGTAAGGACTATTGTTACCACAATCTTGCAGGTGAGAAACTGCAATATGGTCACAATTAGAAACTTGCCAAAGTCACAGCGATGAGCCATGATTCGGATCAAACCACCTGGCTCCATTTCCTGTACTATTAACCCATCTTCTATGCTGGTCTTTAATTATCTTTTACATTATTATTGTCTCATCTGTAAAGGTTCAACTACTCCAGTTCCTTGAAGTGGCTGCTTTGAGGATTCTGAGACCAGGTCTCTACTTGGCAAAATTTTTCTGATTTTGTATCAGAGGTTGTTTTATAAACATGAGATTGGGAAAATGGTGGCATGAACTCACTTCTAACTTCATATCAAACTAGATCACCAGAAAACTATTTAGTCTTATATTTTAGTATTGTTTCCTCATATTTTGTCAGTTTTTGTTAGGTGCATTTTTATGAAGAATATTTCTGCATCTCCTATGAAATTGTTGAATGCATTGTTTCTTATGATATTCCGTTCCCTTTATAAGAATTAACGTGATAAATTATTCAAGAATTTAGTTTCAGAGAAAAGTTTCTTTCCTTATGATATGGCATAGTTCCTTCTGTCAGTCATTGAGAATTATATATCCTGTTGAGTTTTTCTGTTTGCTTTGGCTGCAAGAAAGCTTGGAGTTATATATCACTTCAATTATAGTAACTTTATTAGCCTAGGCTTCTGATATGGGTGGGTAATTTCTCCTCCATTTCTCTTTGGCAGGAGTATTTATTTATTAGAGACAGAGTCGCACTCTATCACCCAGGCTGGCATGCAGCAGCACAATTATAGCTCACTGCAACCTTGAATTCCTGGACTCAAGTGATCCTCCTGCCTCAGCCTCCCAGGTAGCTGGGACTACGGGTGCATGCCATTATGCTTCTAATTAAAAAAAGATTATTTGTAAAGACAGGGTCTTGCTACATTGCCTAGGCTGGTCTCAAACTCCTGGACTCAGTCCTCCCACCTCTACCTCCCAAAGTGCTGGGATTACTGTGCCTCGCCTATGACAGGAGCTTTTAATTCATTGTGTGTGTATCAGCTTTAGGGAGTTGATGAACCCTTCTGAAATGATAGGTGAACTTGCTTGTGTGCAAGCTTGTGTGGGAGTCTGGGGGAGCATCCTTAGCTTTTCTCAGATTTTCAGTGACCTCCTTCCAATATCTCCCTCAAAAAGATGAAGAACCATTATTCTCTGGGTTGACTTTTCATTTTATGTTATAATGATCTAATTGTGTATCTCTTATTGTAAGCCTCTGATAGTCTCTTTCGTGATAGTTGGGCTGTTAATCATACACTTACATTCGAATCATCATCCTGTTTCTCAGTTGTCAGAAAGTTAAAGAGCAGCCTGTCTGTAATTTTAATAACACACAGTCTTGGAAACCTACCAAAGTCGTTGACATGTTCATGCAAACCATGTACCTACTATGTTTGTCTTCTATGAAAGGAGCCTGTCTCTCTTAAATTACCTTAAATAAGTAATAGTAAATTATTTGTTAAGTGATTCGTTATTAGCTTATATTTAGAATTAACATATTCAAACCGTAAGACATGTATGCAAACAATATTCCCATATAATTTTTCTTTGTTTTTTAGGTAAGTAGAAAAGGTTATGAAATTATAATAATCTCTCTGGACTTTTTATGTATTAGGAGATCCAACTCTTCCAAAAAACGTGGATAGGGTAAGGTTACCAGCAATTATTTACCATACGCATACGTTTATAGGCAAATACTATGCCATTAGAGGAAAATAAAGCCAGTGCTGCTAACCTCATCGCTCAGATTAATTTCCACAGCTGTCATTTTAACAGTGTTATAGGTCTTCAAATGAAAATTATATTAACAGGTATTCCATATAAATGTGCTGTAATCCAAGGGGGCACATGTATTACATTTTTGATTGTAGTAAGTTTTTTGGCCTAATTGACTATTTCTCTGCAACAAAAAATTAAACTGAAAAAGTGTAATAAGGCTATATGCTCTTTACTAGGTGATATCTTGGTGGTTTAAATTTACAAGTTGTGTGTACATACATATTTTCCTGTTGAAGACTTGATGACTGACTGAAAATGTACCAGGGTGTCATCACCATAAAAGTTGTTGCATCTACGAATTATACAGCAGTGTATATGATGGTGTGAGTTATAATAAACTATTCATTTTTTTTTGCTGCATAGTTTTAGGACGCTGTAACAGTGATCTTGAGGACTATGACCTAGAAAAATGAATAACACGATCATTCAGCTTACGATTCTTCACACTATGTATATGAAAAAGAATTTGTTTGATTTAACTATAGACATTAAAATTGATTTGCCAGTAAAACAAAACAAGATTTAAAAAAAAATTTTTTTTTAAATTTTTTGAGACGGAGTTTCGCACTGTCGCCTAGGCTGGAGTGCAGTAGCACAATCTCAGCTCACTGCAACCTCTGCCTCCTTGGTTCAAGCAATTCTCCTGCCTCAGCCTCCTCAGTAGCTAGGATTACAGGCACGTGCTGCCAAGTCCAGCTGATTTTTGTATTTTTAGTAGAGACAGGGTTTCACCGTGTTGCCCAGTCTGGTCTTGAACTGCTGATCTCAGGTGATCCACCCACCTCGGTCTCCCAAAATGCTAGGATTACAGGCTGAGCCACCACACTTGACCACCAGATTTTCTTAAACCATATTATTTATATCCCCGCAGTAGAAAGAACACATCAAAGCTGAAGCATTGCCTTGTCATTCATTATGGAGTGTATTTTACTTTCATATCTAAATTGATTAATCAGCTTGTAAAGAGACTAGTAAGATTCCAATAATGGCTACTGTTTTCTAAATTTTATCTTTTAATAAAGAATATGTAAGAAGCATTTATTGAATGCTTAGCATGTGAAAGGTACTGAAATAGGTTCTTTGGGGGCATGCAGAGATGACATGTTCCTTATCTGTGGTTTAAGGTTTAAATATAAAAGTAAATAAAGCTAGGAGAAAACAGATTTGGAGGCTGACTTCTAGAAATGTTAGGAGAAATTATAAAGAAAATAATCGGTTTGAGTAGATAAAATTACAAACTGAAATGCTTTCAAAAAGTATGTGTTTGGTGAAGAGGGAGGAAAAGATACTCCACTAAAAGCAAATAACAAACTGGAAAAATGTATTCACGGTGAGACAGGCAGAGGATGACAAGCCAGTGAAAATACCTGTGATGACTGTGATAGTTAAATTAAATGGGCATAGTATACAAACCGTTCACAAAGGAGGAAATATGGTTAGTAAACAGGCATGTGCGATATGTTCAGGCTTGTTAGTAATCTAGGAAATAAGACTTAAAACAAGGAATTGTACATAGTGCTGCTGAAACCACTACCATTTCTAGTGGACTGTGAAAGGTATAATTCTAAATTGAAAGCACATTGGCGCTATGCTTCAGTAGCAACAAAAATGTTAGTTCATAATCTTTAATTCACTAATTTCATATAAGGGGCTTTTATGGAAAATGATCAAAAATATGGACTTATTACCTGTAACAATGAAAATATGGAAGTGAACAATATTATGTGAAGAGAAATAGCTGAGTAAATTAGAGTTAGTCCATTCATTGGATGGTTATATATCCAATAAAAATAAATGGGCAAGGAATATAGTAATATGAAAAGATGCATATAAAAAGGACTAGATTATATGTAAATTGTGATTATAAGTTTATAAAGTATTAATATGAAAAAATCCCCAGAAAAGAAGATAATTTATAATCCTTGTGCTACAGTAATGAAGTTACAGGTGATCTCTCTTCTGACCTCTCTCAAATAGGGTATATTAATTTTTAAATTTGTGATTTTAAGAAAATTTAGTTCTAGCTCTCAAGGAACTACCAGTCTAGTAGGATAGAGCTACAATAAAAAGAAATGTGCTATTGACATGAAAGAGACATAACCACATGTTCTGAGAATACCCTCAAATATAGTTTTGTATTTTATGGAGTGCTTATAAAGTCTCCAGGCTTGTATAGATGGTGGTGGGAATGAATTAAGATGAATAACTGGGTCCTTGCTCCAAGAGACCTCTGCTTTAGTTGAAGAGATTCATTTTTGCATCTAATTAGACCCTGATACCAATCACACTTTATTAAATATGCCAACTGATGCTTACATCAAGAATGACTTGAAAACATGGGGAAGAGGTAATTTTGACCAAGGGATGCTGGGTTAATCCTGGGTTTAGGGAACATCTGGTTGCCCAGCTTCTGGAAGTGTACATAGGTATTTGTGGGGCAGTAATAGGAGAGTCCAGTAGCCAGTGTTTAAGAAGCTGGTCCAGGCTAGTTTGTGCAACTCCTTAGGAATACAGAGATGAGAAAGCCTGTGTTCTCAAGGGACATGTTGACCAGTGTGGGAGCTAATAATTAACTAAAAATCCAGTATATTGGCTTAAATTTGTATGTTAAGGTATATCTCTGGCTTCATTGAAATTCCTATTTACAAAATTCTCATTCAAGATATTGCGTTGTTCTGATGGAAATTATAGGATACTGTGGGATTATCTGGAAAGGGATTGGGGGTGTTTGATCCTGGCTGGGGAGGAGTAGCCAAGAAGGAATTGCTGTGGGAGGCCACAGTGAGCTGGGTTTTGAAAGGTAGAAATTAGAAGAGAGAATGGATGTGAGGGGAAGAGGAAGCTGGAAAGGCAGGGTGTGGTCAGATAATTCTTAAGGTTGTTGTATAATCTTAAAGGAATTTACGAAATCGGCTTCTTTAAGGCTTTTTTTTTCCCTTACATCTCATGATACATTAGTAAGCGTATGGCCATGTTTAGAAGAAAGTAATGAAAAGGGTAAGCCAGTGCTGCGTAAGTGGTTTCTGATGGCGTATAACCTGGCCATCTTAAGTGGTTTCTGATGGCATATAACCTGGCCATCTTAGGAACAGTTTGTTGAGAAATTGCTGAGGTCAGTTTAAGGAGTAACTTCTTTTTTTTTTGAGACAGGGCCTCACTATGTTGCCCAGGTTGGAGTGCAGTGGCGTGATCACAGCTCACTGTAATCTCCTCCCATGCTCAAGCGACCCTCCCACGTCAGCCTCCCAAGTAGATGGGACTACAGGTGCACACCACTGTGCCCCACTATGTTTTGTAGTTTGTGTGTGTGTGTGTGTGTATTTTGTTTTTTGTTTTTTTTTGGTAGAGACAGGGTTTTGCCATATTGCGCAGGCTGGTCTCGAACTCCTCAGCTCAAGCGATCTGTCTGCCTTAGCCTCCCAAAGTGCTGGGATTACAGGTGTGAGCCACGATGCCAGGCCAAGGAGTAATATTTATTTGACTGTTTTATTAACATCAGGCACTTAAAATAACACATCATAGAAGAGAAGTAAAAGATAATAAGGTTTACTATTTATTAATGATTTGCTATGTCAACAGAGAGCAAAAATTTAGGGATTTAGTGAGACAGCTCGAAGGGAATTGAGAAATAAAGTTGTAGAGTCAAAGTAGAGAGCAAAAGAGCATTTCTAGATAATTGACACTGATATAGGTGGGAAGTGATTGATCAGTCTAAGCTCTCTCTTTTTTCTATTTTACAGAAGTATGAGGTTCTGTTACTCCTGTTAACTTCAATGAAGTCTTTCCCATAAATTTTTACAAAACTCTGCCTGTAAAAATAAATACAAGCCTGTAATCCCAGCACTTTGGGAGGCCGAGACGGGCGGATCACGAGGTCAGGAGATCGAGACCATCCTGGCTAACACGGTGAAACCCCGTCTCTACTAAAAAATACAAAAAAACTAGCCGGGCGAGGTGGTGGGCGCCTGTAGTCCCAGCTACTCGGGAGGCTGAGGCAGGAGAATGGCGTAAACCCGGGAGGCGGAGCTTGCAGTGAGCTGAGATCCGGTCACTGCACTCCAGCCTGGGCGACAGAGCGAGACTCCGTCTCAAAAAAAAAAAAAAAATAAAATAAAATAAAATAAATAAATAAATACAAGACAGCTTCTGAGAGTATTTATTAGTAAACTTGCTTTCCCAAAACAGCTTTTGAGGTTAGTTCTGGAGACGACACTGTGCTGCCCATCACAGACCACTGTAAAGAGATCATTCTGTTTTCCTGCTCTTTAGAATAAAGCTGGCATATGAGTCGCAACCACCTAATTTTTCTTTTGTTCTTAATTTCTGATTACAGAGTTCTTTTTAGGATACACCTGCTTTTTAGTGCATTATGGGAAAGACTTCACTGAAGTTAATAGGATTGTATTTATAATCTCATCATGATATTTCTAATTAAAATGATTATTTTAGCCATTTGTATGTCTAAGTAAAATATTGTTACTGCCTTGTCATATTTGAATTCTTGGGAATTTATAGAACTGTTTTTATTAGCTTTTTAAAGGATATTCCATAACAAAATATATGTGTGTGTGTATTTTCATTATATAAACTAAAACTTTTGTGTTGTAATTTTTGACAAAAACTATAGCTTCAAACTATATTCTTTGAGCACTATGATTTTTAATTAAGAACATTAAAGTTCTTAGTTATAAATTTTAAAAAGCAATAAAAGTGTGATTTGTTGAGGTTATGGTTAATTTCTTTGAAAGCAATTAATAAAATCCCTTTGAAAGTAGGATTTATATAGTTTAATAATTCATAAGACTAAGGTCAGTAGCATGCTGTATTTTCTGAGTTCTTTCTACATTTTAACACAGTGCGTTACATTTTGATTTTTAATCTTTCACATAGGAGCTTTATCTACTTATCTCTAAGGCCTGCATGTGTCCTTGCTCACACACACACACATATAAAATCACTTTGTCCTTATTGCTGTCCATTCCATTTTTTTCTCCCTGAGGTTGCCAGAAAGGCCTCTGGTCTAACTTGAGTAATATGCAGTCTGTTTCAGTTCTTCCTACCCTGCCTGCATGTTTTGATGGAACACCAGGCGCTTACATAAGAGTAGAAACCTATTTATTTAGGTGGTGCGAACCACGAAGGAACTGGCACCAACATATTCATTTCTCCCCTTTGCTACTTCAGGTCTCGGGAAGAGTATGCTTTTATGGACCATGTATTCCTTTCCTCTGGATGGATGTAGCTTGTGGGAGAAGCTGTTGTAATAACTTCTTCTGAACCACAGCTCCTCTGTGTGGGTCTTCATCTTTCAGGAGACTCCAAACCTGAACTGTAATGGTTTCATGTTATCACCTAAATGGAATGGATGTAATGACACCCAGAGCACATGGCTCAGGCTAAGATCTTTCTTGGTAATCTTTCCGTATCCAGCTTTTCGTCAGAGCAGGACTAGCCCTTCACTGGTTCTTTGACTCCAGGACTGTAAAACCAGGAACTGAACTTTTCTTCTTATATTTCTGCTTCTGCCTAAGGGCCAATTTCATAAGTGGAGGTCTGCAACAAAATAGATGTACTTAAGCAAGATAAAGCTCCATTGCTTTATCTTGCTTAAGAAAGACAGGTTTAATATATAAGGAATTTCTTCTGGCTGTTTCCCGCCGCCCCCCGCCCCCCGCTTTTTTTTTTTTTAAGACGTTAGAGTCTCATTATGTGGCCTAGACTGGACTGTAATTCCTAGGCTCAAGTGATCCTCCCACCTCAGCCTCCCTAGTCGCAGGGACTACCGCCGCAGACCACCATGGCTGGTTTTACTTTTTTTTTTGTGGTTCATGGTACATTTGAAACCAAAACATACCCAATATCTAGTCATATTAAAATTACTTTTATCTCTCTCTCTCTTAATTTGGAGAAAATAGTATTTTGTGGGAAAATTTATCGTGTTTAGGCTGGCATTTGCTTTACTCTCGCAATCCTATAGGATTAGAAAATTAGAATTTTATGAAATATCCTATACTTGGTGTAATTCCTTATGTTCTGTATTTTTGCTTTTCTTTCATTTAGATCTCTTTCATCTATTCAGTTACTGTCATTAAAACATTATCTTCCTAGGAGAAGTGATTATTGGAAATGGATTAAAAAAAGGTTAATGAGAAGAGATCACAGTACCTATGTAACTTTGTGATTGGTTCTGTAAAGTATGAATGAGTTATACTAATAATGGAGGTTAAGCCTAGCATAGGAATGGGACTGGAATGCTAGCAGGATGGAATGGCAACTAAATATGCAAGATGAGACCATGTTACTGAGCACACTGAAGATCAGATCAAGAATTTACATTGGATTAGAGAGGCAAAACAGTCAGTTCCTCACAAGGGGAGCAAAGATAGTGACTAGTAGATATTTTTGGCAGGACAAAAAGGGAGAGAGATGTCACCAGCAGTTGAAAGTAGAATAAGAGAAAGGATGAGTCACAGTATTGGAAATAATTTTGGTGAAGGTCCTGTTAATAGTGATAGTAAAAAGAAGAAAAACAATTTAAACATGTTCGTATCAACTGACTTTATAGTATGGCCTGTTGAAAAAACTCACCTAACCTACTGATTTCAAATGCATTGATTTTAAGTACTTTGTCTTTGTATATCAGTTTTGTTAATCACAACAATAGTAAAATGAGCTATCTACCCAAAATTTAGATTATTATGTTGATTATAACAAACATCTTTCTTTTGGTAATGAGCTTATAAAAATGAATCTAACCCCAGGAAAGGAGAAGGTATTTGTCACAGTGTTTTGACTTGTACAAAATAAGACTTTTTCTGAAACACAGAAATCCTTGACAGTTTATTTCTTTAAGATAACCAATTTTATACAGGTGAAATCTTTAAAAAATAAACATTGTAGTGGAAAAGAAGTCACAGTTCACTTTAGAGTATGGAAAAGTGTGGAACAGGGGCATAAATATTACCAACCAGCACTTCTGTGGGCAGTCTTCCCACATCCAGTGAGGCCCCCTAAATCACTGTCTACTTCCTTGTGTGTGTGTGTGCATTTGTGCACATGCATGCATACATGTATTCATGGCCATGAACTAGGAGTTATCCCAAGTGTAGCTGTGCTCGTTAAATCTTATATTAAAGTTATCTTTTAGGCATGGTTTGGCAAGAGGTTAGGTTTTTTTCCCTTTTCTGTAAATATTTAGTGAAAGCACTTCATTGTTTGCTACTGAATTTTTTTCTTATTTTTAAAAAAGTGTTGTTTGAAAACCTCACATGATGGCTTGCATCTGTAATTCCAGCTACTTAAGAGATTGAGGCAGGAGGATCACTATGGCACACGTATACCTTTGTAACAAACCTACGTGTTCTGCACATGTATCCTGGAACTTAAAAAAAAAAAAAAAGTCTTGACTCAAATGTTGTAATTTTTCTTGGAGTGAAATTTAGGGATCAAACGCTGTATTACATGTGTGAATATAACATATAGAAAAATTACCTTATATCATATATACCCTGTGGAAATTGTTTGGATGATTCAGCATATTGGAAGAGATTGATGGGGTCCTAACCATGAAAAATTTCAGTGTAAGATTTTGGGGTAAAAGGACCCTCGAGAGTTTTCCCAATTCTGAAACAAAAGTAAAATTCACCAGTTTTGCCTATTAACTTTTCTCTGCTTTATAGTGTCAATAAGAGGTGTGGATGGAAATAGCACCTCTTATTGATCAGTAGACTGCAAAATCCTACTTAAGTTCGTTAAGTATAATACTTGTCTGGAATTATCTTTTCTCACAAAAGTAAATTTTTTTAATTAAAATGTTGTTATTCCTTTTATGTGATTTAAAATAGAGTTTAATCTGACATCCCTGGTTTATCTTTTTGATTCATCACAATGAAGTCCTAGATGTGTATATAACATTGTTGGGTTAAAAATTACTGATTTGTCTTTGAAAGCATCTGAAAAGGAAATTTCTAATAGGTTTTTTTTGACACATTATAAATAAGCCTAATGGATATGTTATGCAATTTAAAAACAATATTGTCTAATCCATTTATTATATGTGTTTATAATGCTACATATTTTTTAATTTAAAAGCAGCTGTAAATTATCAGCCCGTGCCAAATTGTACTTGAATTATTTTCAGTCTGCCAATAATATTTCATTCTGTACTTTTAATTAAAAGACTATCTATGAAAACCCAGAAAATATGAAATGTAGGATGTGGAAATGATACAGTTCTTTAAACCAATTATGTGTAAAAATTCACTCTTTTGAAAAAGCAAGACAGTATCTCGTGATATTGTCCCTGTAATCTAATTTCTATAATTTAATGGAACTTATGATCTGTACGTGGTTTATTCCTGTAATCCCAGCACTTTGGGAGGTCGAGGTGGGAGGATTGCTTGAGTTCAGGAGTTCAAGACCAGCCT
Organism: Theropithecus gelada; assembly: GCF_003255815.1. Lineage (NCBI taxonomy): Eukaryota > Metazoa > Chordata > Mammalia > Primates > Cercopithecidae > Theropithecus > Theropithecus gelada. The sequence continues at coordinate 169,848,074 of NC_037669.1, forward strand.
AGGCAGCATAGTAAAATCCCATCTCTACAAAAAGAAAGAAGTTAGCGAGCGTGATGGTGCATGCCTGTAGTCCCAGCTACTTCGGAGACTGAGCCTGGGAGGTCGAGGCTGCGATGAGCTGTGATTGCACCTTGGCAGTCCACCTGGGCAGCAGAGTGAAACCCTGTCTTGGGTGGGGGTTGGAGGGAGGCAGTAATGGGGCTGGGTGTGATAGTGACTCATGCCTGTAATCCGAGCACTTTGAGAGGCTGAGGTGGGTGGATCGTTTGAGATCAGTATGGGCAACATGGCAAAACCCTGTCTCTAAAAAAATACAAAAATTATCTGGGCGTGGTGTCATGTGCCTGTAGTCCCAGCTACCTGGGAAGATGATGTGGGAGGATCGCTTGAGCCCAGGAGGCTGAGGTTGCAATAAGCCGAGATTGTGCCACTGCACTTCAGCCTGGGTGACCACAGAGCAAGAACCTGTCTCAAAAAAAAAAAAAAAAAAAGAAAGAAAGAAAGGTAATGGAACTGAGTATTTGGTAAGCAATGTAACAGTGTGGTAGAATTTTTTTTTTTTTTTTTTTTAAAGCTTAGGAATTACATCTGAAAGTCTTTTAAAAAGTGTAATATTCTAGTAAGAAATTCAGGGTCATTTGTAATGCATTGGTACCAGAAAAAGTTTTTATTTTCCTTTTCTCATTTCTCCCTCCAGCTTTATTGGGGTATAACTGACAAATAAAATTGTGTATATTTAAGGTGTATGACATGGTGATTTGATACATGTTTATATTGTGAACATGTGAAACTTACCATGTGAAACTTATATTGTGAAACTTACCATGATCAAGTTAGCTAACACATGGATCACCTTACATAGTTACCAATTTTTTTATGTTTCTGTGTGAGAGAGAGAACATTAGGATGTACTCTCTTAGCAAATTCCAGGTATACAGTATAGTATTATTAGCTATAGTTATCATTGCTGTACATTAGATTTCCAGAAATTATTCATCTTGTACCTGAAGGTTGGTGCACTTTAACTGACATCCCTGCATTTCCCCTACCTTCAGCTCTGGCAACCACCATTCTACTTGTTGCTTTTATCAGCTCAGCTGTTTTAGATTTCATTCATAAGTGAAATCATTTACAGTGTTTGTTTTTCTCTTTCTCACTTCACTTAGCATAATGCCCTTCAGAATCATCCAATGTGTAGCAAATGGCAGGATTTCCTTCCTTTTTTAAATGGGTGAATAATATTCCATTGTATTTATATATATACACACTTAATTTTCTTTATTCATTTATAGGTCTGTGGACACTTAGGTTGTTTCCATATCTTGGCTGTTGTGAATAATGCTGCAGTTAACATGGAGTGCAGTTATCTCTTTGATATTCTGATTTCCATTCCTTTGGATATATACCCAGAAGTAGCATTGCTAAAACAATGTTCTAGTTTTAATTTTTTGAGGAGCCTCCATACTGGTTTCCTTAGTGGCTCTACCAGTTTACATTCCCCACAAGAATTGCACGGGGCACCCTTTTCTCCACATCCTCACCAATACTTTTCTCTTGTCGTTTTCATAATGGCCATCCGATATCTCATTATGGTTTGGATTTTAAGTTCCCTGATGATAGTGATGTTAAACATCTTTTCATGTACCTGTTGGCCATTTGTATGTCTTTTTTTGGAAAAATGTGTATTCAGGTCTCTTACCAATTTTTAAAATTTTAGAAACAAGAGTCGTGGTCTTTTTCTCAGGCTGGAGTGAAGTGGCATGATCATAGCCCATTGCAGCCAACTCCTGGGCTTAAGCAATTACCTCGCCTCAGCCTCCCAAACAGTTAGGACTACAGGTGTATGCCACCACACCCAGCTAATTAAAAAATGTTTTTTTGTGGAGATGCAGTCTCATTATGTTGCCCAGGCTGGTCTCAAACTTCTGGCTTCATGCAATCCTCCGCCTGGGCTCCCAGAGCACTGGGATTGTAGGCATGAGCCACCATGTCCAGTGTAGGCCATTTTAAAATCAAATTATGTGGGGTTTTTTTGGTATTGAGTTATATAAGCTTCTTATATATTTTGGGTATTAACCCCTTATTAGATACATGGTTTGTAGATGTTTTCTCCCATTCCATAGATTGTCTTTTCATTTCATTGATTGGTTCCTTTGTTATGCAGGTTTTTAGTTTCATGTAGTTTTGTTTATTTTCACTTTTGTTGCACATGCTTTTGGTGTCACATCCAAAAATATCATTGTCAAGAAAAATGTCAAGGAGGTTTTTCCATATGTTTTCTTCTAGGAGTTTTATGGTTTCAGGGTACAATGTTGAAGCCTTACTGTGGTCTTGAATTTTTGTCTTTAGCTTCAGAAGGCAAAAAGCTCTTCTGGAATTGTGCCAGATTGTTTTCTGAGCGTACAGAGGGAAATTGCTTACTACTGATGAGGAAAAGCAGGCAGAAGTTGCTGTTACAGAACAGAGATGGAGAGAAGGAACTCTTAGCTGAGAGGGAGAGCATCAGGTGATACAGCAATACATATTAACTCTGTACTTAATACACTGACTACTTGAGCCATTCTGACTGCTCAACGGAATTTTGACGCATACTTGAGTTAGGTAAGCAAAGAACTATAGGTTTCTTTTATTTATTTAAATCTTTTATACAGATATTTGTAAAATCTGATGTTTATGTGTGTGAGCCATTTGTAAAGATACTGTATTTAACTACTTATATGAAGATCTTTTGTGTGTTTCAGTTGAACTGTAAAAGTCATTAGGTGAGTTAACTTGAATAGAATTTCTGAAGAGCATCTGCCCATAATATTGATTTTGACTTTGACGTAATTGATACTTAGCTGTTCCGACAGTGACAGGCTAACAGAATCAGTCCCTTATTGCTTGAGTCACTTTTTGGAACATGATAATAGCATCATGTCACCATAGTGGAAGATGCTCATCTTTATTTATTTATTTTTATAGTGGGTGAGGGCCTTTCATTGAAGAGCTACAATGATTTGATGTTTAAAAAAGAGGGTGGTTTGAACATAGCCCTGCTTAATTTTAAGGAGTGCATTTGCTTATTAAAAGACCATTTCTGTCATTTTGATTTTCATAGTATTTTGGCAAAGGCTTAAAAAGAGCATTAAAAGTCCTGACTTTATAATATTTTTATAGAGCTTGGTTCATAGATGGCGTATATCTTTAAACATCCTAGAATTCTTAGCCTGTTTATTATTTTAAAATTTTAGTGAAACTGCATAGGTCATTTGTATCTTAGAATAGATAAAAGCCTCCCTATTTTTCTTACAAGCTTCTAGATGAGACAACTCAGACTAAGTTTTTTTGTACTTCATTTCATTCTACAGAGTATTCATGGTGACTAATAACAGTTAACATTTATTGAGTGCTTACTATGAATCGGGCACATGATCTTACATAATTCTTAGATTAATCATATGATGTAGGTACTACAGTTACCTATGTTTTGCTGTCGAGAAAATGGTGGAAGAGTTAAGTAACTTACCAAAATTTAACATTCTGGGAGACGGAGGTAGACTGCAAACCTAGGAAGTCTTACCTTTGCTCCCTAATCTCTACAGAAGGAAATGCAAATTAGAGTAAGTGTCCCAGCCGGAAGAGAAAGAACATTTTCACTGTTCATGTCTTTAGGTTACACAGCTATTATAGCTGGATCGTGACTTTGACTGAATTTTCTATGGCAAAAAAAAGGAAAAGAAAAAAAAAAAAGGTGGGGAGGACAAAAGTGTTAGAATAGCAAACATAAATCCTATTTCTTAGGAATTCTCAAAATCCCTGTGTGAGCTACAAAAGGAGTCTCTGGGAGATTTGGGATGATTTTTTCAACATCATTCCTATATCATGTGACTGTGAGTTTTTAATAGGACTGCCTCTTTTGATCCCACAAAGAAATTTTAGAATATAATGCCAAAGCATCATTTGGTAAGAATTCTGTGAGAGATCGTGATGATGTGGCCCAAGTATGCTTGGTTTGGTGTGATTCATACATAAAATCCAGATAACTTAGGAGAGTGAAATGGATGGCCTGCACATTTGCCAGTCAGTCCTTGGTTTTGGATATACTTCAGAAATCAAATGAGCAGATAATATAGTTAAGATCTTTGCTTTGAAATTGAAAACAAGGAACATTGTAGTAATTGTATTCGTATTATTAAGCTTGCAACTGAATGGGTAATTATTTCCAGGCTAGGGATTGTCTTACAAGCCAAGTGGGTCAATTTTTCAGTTCTGTGAAATGCAGCATAGAGATGCCAGGTTAGATATAGACTGAAAAGTGTTCACAACATTTCAAGATAAATCTTGTGTATTTTAGTAGTAATAGCATCAGTGAAGTGTTGCAGAATTGTGAGTGCAAGGTGAGAAAGCAGCAAACCTCTCTGTGTAGAAATGTCTTTGTAGAAGCAAATTGTAAAGGGAAGAAGGAAAGGACCAGAGGTGGGAGGAGGATTTTTGTTTAAGAAATTGAAGAGGCTTGAGACTGATTATATGCTACGAAGAAGGAACGAATGGAGAGGGAAGAATTGAAGATTTAAAAAGCAGTGATGATTGATGCTGCAAGGTGAGTGTGGTTGGACTTGGAGGGGATGGAATTCAGATCATTGAAGGTGGCAAATGGATCATCTCTACTGAGAAGTTAGGGTGTCTTTCTCACTTCAGTTCCCTCACCCTCCCCATGTGGTAATGAGGTTTAGCTTAGAAAAGGTGGCTGAAGTTAGGATGTGAATGAAGCCTGTGTAACCAGACTGGAGAGTTTACTGGGACCAGAAAGCAGCAGTTCTATCCTGAACTCTAAATAAGGCCTGCTGAAGGGGGACTAGGGGTAAAAGATGGAGTAAGCTAGAGGACAACAGAGAAACCTTGAATTTTAGTGAAAATAAAATGAATCCCCTTTTGCCATTTCTCCTCCAGTGGATGATTTTACTCTTACACATGGTAGCCTCACTGCCTCAGAGCTTCCTCATCCAAGAATGCATGTGGTTGAGGCTGCAGGGAACCATTGGTAAGGGTTTGTCTCTCTCACATAGGAAGCTTGTTTTAGGTGGGCAGTGCATTTGAAACCCACCTAGAGTTGGCATGTAGTGTTAAAAGCTAAAGTCCGAAGGCTTTTGGGGCCCTATTGCTCTTGAGGACACATTGAAATGAAGAAATGTAGAGGGCACTCAGAGACTGGACTATATTTATTAGCTGGAAAGGATCACAGCCTGCTAGGAAATCAGTTCTTACCTTCCAAAAGGACAGGATTTGAGGCTGGAAGTTGGGGTAAGAGAAAGAGAGCAGAGAGGAAAAATTTGTTACTGTCATGCAAAAGGCCATTTAAGAGAATCTCAACTACTCTGAGCACCAAAGAGCAGCTTTTAGTAGATATTTGAGTTGGAGCTAGGAGCAGCAGCATCAGCAACATCAACAGCTGAAATAGCTTGTGCAGGACACTGGGGCCCTTCATGGGCAGAGAGCAGAAAGGCCATGACAATGGAAGCAGTAATAGAAATCATACAGGAAGGAAAATAATGTGCAGCTTAATGTGGTGAGATGCCCGGTAGAAAAAGGGGAAAAATGTTTATTCTGTTTATAAATGAGTAACATGTTTCTCAGCCGTAGCAGCCCCAGGGGCTAAGAATCAAGAAATAGGGATCAAAACAATACCAGGAACTCGAAATTATTTGAAAATCTTGGTTTAGAGTCTCTTCTGCATAACTGTGCTGACTCCAGAAATGCCTTGTCCTGGTGCAGGTCCAGAGTAGCTCATGCATTTCCTGTCTGGCTACTACTCCAGCAGCGATGAGCCAGGCAGGTTCCTACCTCTGGGTCCTTGACTCTGTGGTCAAGACTCCTTTCCTTTTTTTTTTTTTTTTTTTTTTTTTAACCTCTCCAGTGGATGAATTTGCTCCTTTTGTGTAGTGGGCTCTCCCTGTCACAAGGTGTTCCTCATCTAAGGTGAGGGTCAGGAATGCTCGTTTCCTGATGCTGCTCTTAGTCTACTGTTCTGTGGTAGAATTGCCTTTGGGTGCCATGCATGTGCTGAGCTGGTGTATTTTGTGCATAAAGGGCTTGACTGATCTTGTCTTTTGCCGTTCCTGCACTCCTGTGTATGACAGCCCCATGGGCCTGGCTTATTCTGTACCTGAGGTGGGAACCTGGAACCAAGGCTTGGAGTTAGGGGAAATACTCATTCTGGCTCACAAATAAACCCTGTGGCTGAGGCTTTACCTGCTTCACTGCAGGGCTGGTTCTCTTCTCCTTCTCCCCAAGTGATTCTGGTATTCTGGCCCTGAGGAACTATGGAGTACATACAGAGAAGCAGACAGGGTAGGTTCTGATACAGGTACCAACTGAGTGTGTCGGTCTCTGAAGCTTTCAGTCTTTTAAGAAGGAAATGGTTTGACTGAATGGATTATTACTGGCATCTGATATTTCTAGCTTCCTGTGTGAGAAAGTGCTCTGTCAGGTCTGATTTGTGTGGATTTTTATTACTAGTTACAATGTTTAACAGTTTCAGGAATTCATTTAACACATTCTCTTAGGTGTGCAGTTGTTTCTGTCAGGCAAATCTAATGTTTAATTACAACTCTCAGATTAAGAATGGTAATTGTCTAACATTTATGAAATCCTGCTGACAACTAAGTTTATACTCCATTTGTTAACAGACTGTCCCTGATTGGATCTATTTGCATCTCTTCTAACATGTGAGTGACTTGGAAGGAACAGACTTCATCTTACTTCTATTCATTTCTCTATTTACCATGACTAACATACACTAGGCACCCAAAAAGTTAAGATGATAGCTGTAATGAAGACACATGGACCTTGAGTTTCAGAAACTTGTATTCTAATGGACCTTCAAAAGATGGCAAGTGTGAGTGTATTGTAGTGTGTATGTGTGGGAGGGAATTTTGAAGTGAGAGTATGGGATGATGTATTAGTTATAGTTCTCCAGAGAAAGTCTGTCTGCCTGCCTCTCTCTCTCTCTCTCTCTCTCTCTATATATATATATGTATATGTATATCTCAGAGAGAAAGAGAGATTGATTGTAAGGAATTGGCTCGTGCAATTATGGAGGCCAAGTCCCAAGATATGGAGACAGCAAGTTGGAGACTCAGGAGAGCTGTGGTGTAGTAGTTTCTGTCCAAGTCCAGAGGCCTGAGAATCAGGAGAGCCAATAGTGTAAGTTCCAGTCTGAAAGCTGGCAGGCCCTAGACCAAGAAGAGCCCAAGTTTCAGTTTGAGTCCCAAAGCAGGAAAAGACTGATATTCCATCTCAAGCAGTCAGACAGAAGCAGTCAGACAGGTCTTGTGGCAGTGTGAGCCTTTTAGTTCTCTTCAGGCCATCAACTGATTGGATAAGGGCCACTCATATTAGGGAGGGCAATTTGCTTCCAGTTCAGCTGTTTATCTCATCAAAAAACACCCTCACAGACACACTTGGAATAATGTTTGACCAAATGTCTGAGCACCTTGTGCCGCAGTCAAGTTGACACATAAAATTAATTATAACAGATGGTTCATACTTCTAAAACAATTTTATGTAGTAAGAAGCAATACAGTAAATTCTCACATAAGTTGTTGATAGTTTCTTTGAAACTCTAACTTTAAGAGAAATGATGTACATCAAGTCCTTGAATGACATAGTTATAACACTGATGAGAAAAAAAAATTGGTTTCATTATATATGGTTTTACTTAAAGTCACAGTTTCCCGGAACCTATCAGTGACATTACTGTATAATACTTTTAAAGCATCATGAAATAACTGAATAAGAACTTGTAAATTGCTGAATTATGAATCATTCTCCTGGTTTCCAGTTTATTTTTATTAGAAGTTGACATGGTACATGCTGTTTAAAATATGACCCAGGCTGGTTCAAATGCAATGTGGTGTTTACAACTAACTGATCATAACCAGTTACAGATTTCTTTATTCCTTCTCTACTCCCACTGCTTCACTCAACTAGCCATATATGTATGTATGTGTGTGTGTATATATATATATGTAATAAAATATGATCCAGATGTTAACAGACTTGACTTTTCTTACTGACTGAATCATTATTGTGCAGAAACCCTTTGATACAATGAAAAAAAAAATGCTGTTGATATAAGAAGGGAGTCAAAGATAATAGGACTGTACTGTTGATTAAAAAATTATTTTTAAAGCACAGTGGCTATGAATTACTGTGCTGTTGTATTTGTCTCTATATGTGGTGCTGATTTCTGATCTTGGATCATGTTTAAAACCAGTGGCAGTCTGTAAGTGCCAACAGTTATTATCTTTTGATACCCTTTTAAGTTATGAAACTCATATTGTTGAAGAAATACCTGGATGCATTAAGAAAATGGTTTTTTTTCTCTTTCTTTCTCTTCTTCCTCTTCTCTCTCCCTTTCCTGACCCCTTTCCTTTCCTGAAAGGTCTTTCTGTTGTATGAACAGAGCGACAAGTCCCTCTCTGTTGCCCAGGCTGGAGTACAGTGGCAAGGTCACGGTTCACTGCATCCTGGCTCAGTAGATCCTCCTGTCTCTGTCTCCCAAGTACCTGGGACTATAAGGCATGCCGCATCATGCCTGGCTAATTTTTTTTGTATTTTTTATAGAGATGGAGTTTATCCATGTTGCCCAGGCTGGTCTTGAACTTCTGGGCTAAAGTGAGCTTCCTGCCTCAGAGGCACCTCCCAAATTGCTGGGATTACAGGTATGAGCCATTGTGCCCAGCCTAAGAAAATGATTTTCAGTGACTGTATTCCTTCATATGTGTGTTCCATAATTTAATCCTAGAATTCTTTGCTCTTTAAAATAATGATATACTGAATATTATTTATAAATATTCTGGGTAGCTCTCATTATTTCTTTACAGCAAATGCTGTGTAGGTAATAAATGGAGTGATGTCAAATAGTATCCATTTTTTTGAAGAGTTTTAATAAATATTGCCTAATTGCCCTTATTTATTCACTCATATAAAATCAATAATAATTACAGCTAACTTGTTTTGAGTGCTGGTCAGGACCTGAGCTGTATGTGGACTATTCAATGTAATCCTCAAAATAACTTTTTGAGGAAGTTGTTATTAATGTGCCTATCAGGAAATATCTGAGTGCCTACTGTGTGTAAAGCATTGTGTTAGGCAGGGGGACTGCAGTAATCAACAACCAACCATTGTTGATGCCCACATTCTAGAGGAAAGACTGAGGGTTAACATTTACTGTCAATTAATTTAATTGCGATTGTGGGAAAGGCTATGAAAGAGAAATTTGAGGTGCTCTGAAAAGTATATCACACAGGGTAAGAGAAGCGGTGGTAAGAGAGAAATTTTCTTCTTATAAACATCTCGGTAGCCCAGGTGGGGTAGCCAAGGTAAAAGGACATGTTTTAGGCACAGCATGTGTGAAGGCCTTGAGGTGACTAAAAGGTGGGCATGTCCTGGAAACTGAAACAGACCAATTGTGACTGGAATCCTGAGGTGTCTGCAGTAGATTGACTCGAGATAAGGCTGGGCCTAGATCAAATCCTACATTGTCTTTCTGGCCACCTTAAGGATTTAGTCCTTCCTAAGAGCAAAGGGAAGCCTCTGAAGTGTTTTTAGGGAGGACCTGTAAGATAATTTATATTTTGAAAAGAATGCCTTACTTGCTTTGTGGACAGTGGGTTTGTAAAGTATGAAATTTTCTATTGCTCTATAGTTTCAGCAATCTTATTCTCAGTTTTATAGGTAGAGTGCTTAAAATTTTTAATTAAAAAGAGACAAAACTTAAAAAGAAATCCATAATCATAGGCTGGAGGGAGAGTTGCAAGAGGTGGCTTGGGAGAAGGAAAGAATCATTAGAAACTTAGAAGTCAGAGAGCGCCCACCTTTTTTTTCTTTGTCACAATGTTCGGAAAACTTAAGTTTGTATTTGAAATAGAATATATGTTGCCCAGCAGATCGTGATTCATTAAAAAGTTGAATTTGAGCTTCAATCTGTTATGATAATGCTTGCCTCCATCTTATCTGATTTCTAGAGACCACATCTGAGAGGATGTCACTTAAGGGCTTTAACTGAATGATACCAGGGGCTTTGCAGATTGATAAGGCATGGTGTAGGGGAGAAAAGTAGAGATAAGTCTATTTAAAAAAAATTTCTATGTCTTTTTATCTGGCTTGTGATGCCAGTGAAAGTAAGGTATCTATCTGGCATATGCACAGGTTGGTTGTCGGAGAGCCTTCATGATTTTCCATTATTCATTTCCTTTAGACAGCTCCTTTGGTAACTTAGGTACATCCTACCTTCCCCCACTGAGACACGATCAGTAAACTACTTAGAATTATAGTTTTATGGAAAAAACACACTTCATTTATTCTAATTTTTTATTTTAAATTTTAGTTTTAAGAAACAAACCTTTTAAAGTTGAATACTAGAAAACTAAAATTGTGCTGCTCTTGAAACATTTTTGGCCGAAAAATTCTAATATATAAACTAAGGAGGGGTTAATTTAGCATAGAACTCCCTTTCATTTACCTTCTTTGAATGCTTCCATGTCTTCAGAAGGGAAAAAAGCTAGAACATTTGTAAAATGTTAATATGTTTTATAATGCTTTCTACCTGCTAAAATGTATGAATCTTAGAGTGAGATCCTGATGCAGACTTGTGTGTTCAAGTGATCATGCTATTTTTTCCTTTATACTTAGAATTAAGCTTGAGTGTGGCAAATTTATAAAATCACAAGTAGAGGGTGGATTGTGTTTTGGAGTCTTTAATAATTATTTTCTATTTTATAAAAAAAGAAATAGAAAGTTATTCAAGATATCTCAGGATACTATTTTACATTGTGAACATTTGTACTTTTGTGAAATTTTATTTTTACTTCTAATGTTGATTTTGAGACTATTATATAAACAAGGATTGGCAAAGACAAAGTTGCAATTTTTAATAGTATTAATATTTTAACAGAATAATTTTTGTGCCTGCTTAAGGAAGAGGAAAAATGTTTTTTTAAATTTTTCTCTCATTCTTTAAAAACAAAAACACACAAAAAATTTGAGCTAACGTAAGCAATTTCAGTATTCTAGGAAAACAAAGGCTTTCATGTACATGCTTCTGATAGTAGACGGTGTGACCATATCATGTATGCGTTCTTAATAATGTCTGACATTATCAGATTGATTAACTCAGCATGGTGCCTAATCAGATTTAACTATGGTTGGCAGCTGTACACTAGAAGAATAGTAATACAGTGGGAGAATAAAATCAGTTTTTTAAGAAGCTGCATTAAATACTAAACTAAAAAACGTATCAGAAGTGTTCATTATTTCACAGTGACATAAAACTATGGTATTCACACAGTGACTTTCTTAAATCCATGCTGGCTTGTATTTTCCAAGATCGGCTACTGCCAGATGCTAGACATGCTGATAATACGATTTTCATTTGATAATTTGATGGTGTAGGTTTCAGGCAGTTAGGATTTCCTGCAGGCTTCAAGGGTCAACGTTTGTATCTACATGTTGTGTTTATTGTGTAAACCTCATAGACTGTTTAAGAACTAGAGCCAAAACCACTGCTTACTTTTTCTGGGATCGACTTAGGTATTTCTCCAAGAAATAGGTCATTGCAAAGTAATCATTTCTCCCTTTGTTTTTTAAAAAATGTAATCATGAAAAGTTAATAAATGATAAGTAAGAAAGAGTCCTAAATTAGGGGGCTATAATTTATAATTTATAAATTAATTCTTCTATAGAAGAATTAATTTTAATTCTTCTATTGACTGTAACCTGGGCCTTAGGATTTAATTAGATTCATTCACTAAGTGTTTAGTGAATGCTTTCTATGTGAGGGGGCTCTAAGGCTCTAAGGCTATGTTGGTGACCAAACAGTAAAGATATTGGTGCCATTGAAAGCACTTTTTGATGTGCTGAGAATCCTTATTGAGGATAACAGTCAATAATTAATTACATAAGCTTTGAGGACTAATTTCCAGACTAGTGAGAAATAAGCATGACAAAAACAGTCTCACTTGTGTTGTAAAAATTATTTGCACGATATTTTTCTCTTCTTGGGCGTGATACCCATTTTAGTCAGTGTTCTAAAGCTATTAAGCTAATAAAACTCAAGTGAATAGTCAGATATCCAGTCAGCTTTTATGATTTGAGATTAAAGTAACAAAAACAGCCGATAAATGAGTGGAAAGGGTATGCAAACAGTATGGATCAATGGTTACCTTCTGGGAAAAGAAAAACTGCTTTTCAGAGAACAATTTTCTAAATCAACACGTATCAAAGTATACTTAGATTCCTTGCATATTAACACATAATTAAGTTATGTATATATGAAAAACAATATTAAGTTTTTCGTATTGCTTAAGATTTCTAATTTAATTAAGTACACCGTCATCTATGACTGGTTTACTTAATCCAGAAAATTAAGAAATATATTTAATTCAGGAAAAAGAAACAATTGCTGCTGTTTTATGGTATGTTAGCCCCTAACAGGTCTTCATTGTAAGACAATATACTTTCTAAAGGTTTGGTAAGTGCTTGAAGTTTTGAAATTAGATAACTTTCTTTAAACTCTAATCTTGCATAAGAGTAAAAATATTACAGACTCCAGAAGAGTTACTTTGAGGAGTTTTAAGTGCCAGCAAAGAGGTGCTTATAATAAGCATATCTATTTAACTATCATTGTAGCTTTATTTTAATGTATAATATATCTGGGATATATTGTGGGTCCACAGAAGTGTTTGTCGAATTGAATTAAATGTGTGCTTCCTAAATGTAGCTTTCAAAAGGTATTGAGCAATCATGTAACTACATTAAATTATAAACTAATGAAATGATCAGTATTAATTAATGAAATTTGAAACCAATTTAGAATATTAAAAATAATTTATTCATGGTAGAATTCAGCAATACATTTTGCATTAGCACATTATGAAAACCTAAATTGCCAAACCCCGTTAGTAAAAAACCAGCCATAGCAAATTATTAGATGTGATTTATGACTTGTTGATAGTATTAGGATAACAGTCACATGTTCATTTTCCAGTTTTTTGAATAATTTGATAATTTTAAAAGGATACTAAATTATCACTTCTTTAATGTTATTAGAATTTACGTTCATTTTACTGATCGGGTCTTGAGTCGTCGTGTAATGTTTTAAAGGTAAAAAGTTGGGTAGAATAATCTTACCATGTAACTTACTTTTTGTTGTTTTAATAAACATGGTTTTAAAACAGTTGTCACTGTTTGTAATTGTACCATTCATTAATTTTCAGGTAATAAATGGACAGATTTGGCTTAGTAGTTGAGGTGTGATTTCAGGGAATGCTTGCTTACCTGGCTTTCTTCAGTCTGTTAAAAAATGAACGTGAGATCTACCGGAGGAAGGAGAAAGGAAAATACCTTTATTTTCCAAGTTAACCATCTGCAGTTTTGGGAAACTTAGCTTCTGGGGAAACTGAAAGCACACGCTGGGCTGAAAGGAGGGAAATAGCAGCATTTGAACCTTCCAGGGTCTGTCTTACATATTCATCAGATTTGGGGAATATCTGTGAATGTTTACAGGGAAAGTCAAGTGCATGTCCAGATATAACATTAATATACATTCCATATTCACTTTGGGGTGGGGTTTTAACATTAAAACGAGGAGGAATTTGGCTCTTTACATCAGAAGGTGAACTATAAGACACAAAGATGTTTTATGTGCCATCTCTGTAAGCCAGCTGGAACCAGCTTAGGGTCTATAGCTGCTTATCAGGAGAGAACATTTGTAAAGCTGGTATCTTGTCTAATCAGTGCTGTTGGCTGGACCCCCAAGGTGGGGGTGCTCTGTTAGCTAGTGTCATGTGGTCCACCAGAGTCAGTTGGACAGTGTTTTCCTAGAATGAACTTCTGCTTAACTGCAGGAAGAAAACCTTATGTCAGTGAACAAACCTTGTGGTAGTTAGCAGTGTAGGCACACATGACCAAACTCTTTTCCCTGCTCTGGCTACTTAATTTCCTCTGAGGGTCTCATCTTAGCCACAGAGCCCATCCTGTCTGTCATCTGGGGGTACATTGTTGACAAGTACCTTTGTTACCATTCACCAATGCTTAAGATCAAGTAATCGTAGACATTGTCTCTCATTCACCTATTAGAAGGCCATAAATGCAAATAAGCATGGGAGAGAAAACACATTTGACTTATTACCACATTAAGGTTCAAATTACTGATACCACATTCTTTTTTGAGGAAGCTTTTATAGAGAAGAAACACCATGGGTTAGGATGGGACTTGTAGCAAAGGTAGACTATGGGTACCAAAGATAAATAACCTATAATAACCTATTTTGGGAAGTGTTTTTATTAACCCTTTTATTTGTGACTCTTTTTTGGTATTCAGAATTGCACCCCTTAGTGTAATTTGTTAATGGTGAGAGTTTTAAGAGTACTAATATTCTTTGGGAAACAAATGTTGTGCATATGGCATCATCTTTCTTCCTCCTACAGAGAAGTGATGACATGGATCAGGATCACTCTGGTGCCACTTTGGGAAGTTTTGAGGGATTATGAATGGTACTAGAGGTGGGCACACAATCTCTTTGGTCCTTCTTTGTTCACATTTTGCCTTCTTTTTTCCCAGCTGTGGCTGGCAGTTGACAGTGTCGGGGTTGCCCTTTACTTGGGAAACCTGTTGACCCAACAGCAACCCTGATGACCCAGCTGTCTTATTCACTCAGAAATGGTGCTTCTTTTGGTGGCATTTGCTATACTTGTCCTAGTAACAGTGCTTGTCACAAAACCCAATGCTTGGGCTCAGTAAACATTTATTGAATAAAGGAATGAGTACTGGAGACTAGCCTCTATGTTTCTTTTTTTTTTTTGAGACGAGTCTCGCTCTGCCGCCCAGGCTGGAGGTGCAGTGGCGCGATCTCAGCTCACTGCAAACTCCGCCTCCCGGGTTCACGCCATTCTCCTGCCTCAGCCTCCTGAGTAGCTGGTACTATAGGCACCCACCACCACACCCGGCTAATTTTTTGTGTTTTTTTAGTAGAGACGGGTTTTCACCGTGTTAGCCAGGATGGTCTCGATCTCCTGACCTCGTGATCCGCCCACCTCAGCCTCCCAAAGTGCTGGGATTACAGGTGTGAGCTACCACGCCCAGCCGCCTCACTGTTTCTTACTCACTTCTGTTTTTATTGATTCTGCTTTTTTCCATGAATGTTGCCTTCTCTCGTGTTTTACATTCAGAATTTTCTTAGAGAATATCTTAGTTTGGGCTGCTATAACTGAATAAGTCTGGGTGGCTTAAACAACATTTATTTCTCACAACTCTGGAGACTGGGAAGTTCAAGATCAAAGTGCTGGCAGACCTGGTGTCTGGTGAGAGCACTGTTCTTGGTTTGCAGACAGCAGTCTTATTGTATCCTCACTTGCTGGAGAAAGAAAGACCTTGTGTCTCTTCTTCTTTTATAATGGCATTAATCCCATCATGAGGGACCCACCTTCATGACCTAATCTGATCTAACCCCAGTTACTTCCAAATGGCCTCACCTCCGAATTCTGTAACACTGGGGATTTGAGTTGCAATAGATGAATTTTAAGGAGACAAATATTCAGTCAATAGCAGAGGTTACACTTACATTGGTGAGGAAGAATTTTTAAAGATTTCATGTTTGTTTTAGATATAACTACTTAAAATACATGGGAATGTTTCTATAATATAAAAAAATGCAATTGTAGTTCCATATTCATAAAGCTAAACACTTTATAAAGAAATAACATGGCTGAGCGCTGTGGCTTATGCCTGTAATACCAGCACTTTGAGAGGCTGAGACGAAGGATTGCTTGAAGCCAGAAGTTCGAGACCAGCCTGGGCAGGAAAGCAAGAACTTGTCTCTACAAAAAATAAAATAAATTAGTTGGGCCCAGTGGCGTGTGCCTGTAGTTCCAACTATTCTGGGAGGCTGAGGTGGGAGGATTGCCTGAGCCCAGGAGTTCTAGGCTGCAGTGAGCTGTGATGGCGCCACTGCACTCCAACCTGGGTGACAGAGCAAGATCCTGTCTGTTTAAGAAAGAAGGAGAAGGAGGAGACATGTGTTTTTCTTAAGCTTTCTTTAATTTGGCTTTATGTTAAGAATAAATAACCAATAAATAATCTTATAAATAGAAAATGCTATTTCGGAGAATTTCTTTAGCAATAATATTATAAATCTATTACACCTCTTAGAAATATGAAATACAAAATAGTTTGAATTATTGTTATTGAAGAGGATGTGTACCAGATTTCCAGGAGTAGGTTTATTGTTTGTTTATGAAATAAAACATCAACTGCCATTTATTATTCTTTGTGCCACAAAGAGTTTTGAATGCAATTTCAATCTAGTCCTCAAAATCATCCTAAAAGATTGGAGGATTATGTAAGTTTTGCAAATGAAACTTGACTTTTGAATTTTGGTCACTTACTCTCAAAGCCTTATAACCAGCAAGGGGCAAGGGCTGAGACTTGAACTCCTCTCCATCTTATTCCAAAACCCAGCCTTTTCCTCTCTCCTGTATTAAATTCCCATTCATTTATATGGATGGCCATATTGCAGTGAATACAATTAGAAAATAATATCAGTATTGGAGCCTCTGGGAAATTTTGTTTTGCTACATTGCATTTATGAGCTTTCATCCAGGTCCTTCTGTATTCCCTGTATAGTTGGCCCTGGGAGAATGTTTATTATTAATATAATGAATACCTATAGCCATTCCTTTAATGACACAGTCTTACCTGCTAATAAAATTGTGTATCAGTTTTATCTTATTATGCATGATTTTCCTTGCCGTTCTCTCAGCAGATTATGATTTTTAATAAAAGCAAAGCACACACACAAATTCTTGTGTTGGTAGCTGATAATAGGACCTTTTAGGAGGCAATACTCCAGCAAGTTTGAATTCACTTTATCTGAGTTGAAAATAAAATTGCTTTGTATGTTTTAGAGTAATACTACAGTTGATTGTCCCATGCCTTGTATTCTGCAGTTTGAAGTTTAGAGTTTTTCGTCTTTCAGAATACAAATTCTATTTTGATATGCCAACAAAATGATTTAAAAACTAAATCGAAGTTTAAAAAAATACTGTCAGTATATTGTCAAAACTAGAGAATATGAAGTAAACTTGGTTCAACTTTTTATACTAGATACATGTTACATAGATACATGTACATTCTTTTATAGAAGCCAGAGCAAAAATACCCACAGTGAATTAATTTGGTAATGAACTAGGTTAATTTGTAGAGAAAAAGCTCGGGTTAAGGTGAGATTTGGAGGTATAGGATATAATAGTAACGTAAACGTATCAAAACATGCAGAACATGGATAGCACTAACATTCGTTAAAAAAATCAGATTGAGTGATAATATAACGATAACTTTAGGAAATTGATAGAAACTAAACTTGAGCCCCAGTGACTCCAGAGATAGTCTTTAAACTGTTCAGGACAACTAGAACAGGTTGGTTTTGTGATTAAAACCCTTATCTAAGGAGAAATTGATAAATGCCACCTTCCTGCACTTGCTCCTTTAAGTTCCAGTTAGTAGGTGATGTCCCAAAGTGCCCTGAAGGCAACCAGTAAAAAACTATTTTTTTTCTCTAGAAAATTTGGAACTTGGTGACTCTGCAGATGAAATTCAGGCTCTGAAAAGTGCTCACTTGCTCTCAAAGTTTATAACGAGCAGGGAGGGAAGACTTGAAGTGTGAATCCACTTACGTATTACTTTAAAACTCATGCTGTTTCCTCTGTATTGTGTGAGATAAAAACAAATGCCATATCATACATGTATGCAAGCTTTTAGAAATTTAGATCAGTGGTTCTCTGACCAAGCACAGTGGTTCACGCCTGTAATCTCAGCACTTTGGGAGGCTGAGGTGGAATCGCTTGAGCTCAGGAGTTCGAGCCTGGGCAACATAGTGAGGCCCCATCTCTATAGAGAATTTAAAAATTAGCTGGGCATGGTGGCACATGCTTATAGTCTCAGCAGATGGGTGCCACCACACCCAGCTAATAATTTTTTGAGGTGGAGGATCACTTGAGCCCAGGAAATAAGGATGCAGTGAGTCTTGATCACACCACTGCCATACAGCCTGGGTGACAGAGCAAGACCCTGTCTCAAAACAAAAAAAACAAAGCGTTCTCAAAAATGTGCTCTCCAGAGGTCACTTGGGAGTTTCTTAGAAATGCAGATTACCAGGCTCCGTTTCACACCCACTGACAAAGAAACTCTGGGGTGGGGCCAGCAGTGTTTAAAAGGCCCTGTCCTTGATTCTGATATGTGCACAAGTTTGAGAACCACTGAGTTAGATACTTTTGCAGTCTGAAAAAGAATGTGGATAAGAGGGCCTCTGAACAATGTAGTTATTTTCCTACATAGAACAATTTGTCCATGTTAGGAATAAACCCATTTTGTAACTGATTATAGTTTAGGTGCAGTCTAACTTAATATTTTAACTTCAATTCCAATCTCCTTTAGGGATTTTTTTTTTTTAACTACTAACTTTGGTCAAAATTTGACTTGTCTATATATTAAAAAAACTATAATCTATAATATTTCTATTTCTAGATTAGCCATGTTGAGGGAAATAAAATTTGGGTAAATATTGCATAATATTTATATTATTAAAGAATGAGACAATTTTTTACCTTAAAGAGAAGGCACAGTATTTAATTTTAATAAATTATATGTGATTTTAAAAAATGTAAACAATCTCTTTTTGGCCTTATTTGAGCTCATAAAATATTTGGACAGTTATGAGAGTTTGCTACAATAGTGTAAGGTGATCTTATTCTTTCCCAATGTTCTGACTAATTGTTGGTAAAGAATCTTTCTTTGGGGAGCACTCCCCAAGGCAGCTTGGAAGTGTGTCCTGGGCTGCAGTTATCATTATCATTATGATGATTATTTTTTGAAAAACAATCTTTGAACTGACTGGTTACTTGATGATATTAAGGATTAATATATGTCTGTGTGAGAGGGAGGGGGGATGATACTTTGGGGATGTTTAATAGGGGGAGTATTTGTCTTAAAGAACATTCTCATTTATAAATTTTGTTTTTGTGGGTACATAGTAGGTGATAATTATATATATATTTAGGCATACAACATATAAGATGTAGGTATACAATATATAATAATCACATTAGAGTAAATACAGTATCTATCACTTGAAGCATTTATCCTTTGTGTTTCAAGTAATCCAGTTGTACTCTTTGAGGTATTTTTTAAATTTACAATTATTACTGACTGTAGCCATCCTATTGTTCTATCACATACTAGAGCTTATTCATTTTTTTTTTTCATTTTTCTATAGCTTCTTGTTGGAAAAATCTTATTTTATATATATATTAAAAAAATATATTTACCTGTTAACCATCTCCACTCCCCCGCCATGCCTCCCACTACTCTTCCTAGCTTCTCGTAACCGTCTTTCTACACTCTGTCTCTATGAATTCAGTTGTTTAATTTTTAGCTCCCACAAATAAGTGAGAACAGACAAAAGTTTGTCTTTCTTTGCCTCATTTATTTCTCTTAACATAATGACTTTGAGTTCTATCCATGTTGTTGCAAATGACTGGATCTCATTCTTTTTTTATGGCTGAATATTATTCCATTGTGTATGTGTCCATTTTCTTTATCCTCTTGTCTACTGATGGACACTTAGGTTGCCTCCTAATCTTTGCTATTGTGAATAGTGCTGCAATAAACGTGGGAATGCAGATACCTCTTTGATAAATTGATTCCTTTCTTTTGGGTATACTTAGCAGTGGGATTTTTGGATCATATGGTAGCCCAATTTTTAGTTTTTTGAGCAACCTCCAAACTGTTCTGCATAGTGGTTGTACTAATTTATGTTCCCACCAGCAGTGTACAAAGGGTTTTCTTTTCTCAGCATCCCCCTCAGCGTTTGTTATTGCCTGTCTTTGGATAAAAGCCATTTAAACTGGAGTGAAATGATAACTCTGTTGTCATTTTGATTTGAATTTTGCTGGTATTCGGTGATGTTGAGCACTCTTTCATATGGCTGTTTGCCATTTGTATGTCTAGAGACATCTATTCAGATCTTTTATCCCCCACCCTACTTTTCTTTTTGAGACATAGTCTTGCTTTGTCACCTAGGCAAGTGTGCAGTGACTCTCACTGCAACCTCTGCCTTTTGGGTTCAAGTGATTCTGTTTCTCAGTCACTCGAATAGCTAGGAGGATTACAGACACCCACCACCACGTCTAGCTAATTTTTGTATTTTTAGTCAAGAGGGGTTTTACCATGTAGGCCCGGCTGGTCTCAGACTCTTGACCTCAAGTGATCTGCCCACCTCAGCCTCCCAAAGTGCTGGGATTACAGGCATGAGCCACTGTGGATGGCCCTTTTGCCCATTTTAAAATTAGATGATTAAGCTTTTTTTTTTTTTTTTTTAATAGAATTGTTTTAGTTCCTTATATATTCTGTTATATATATACCTTGTAGAGTGGATAGTTTGCAGATACAATCTCCCATTCTGTGGGTTGTCTCTTCATTTGTTGACTGTTTCCTTTTTGGTGTAGAAGCTTTATTATTTGATGTGATTCCATTTGCCCATTTTTGCTTTAGTTTCCTGTGCTTTCTGGGTATTACTCAGGAAATCTTTGCTCAGTCCAGTGTCCTGGGGAATTTCCCCAGTGTTTTATTTTTCATAGTATAATAGTTTCATTTTGATTTGATTTTTGTGTATGGTGAGAGATAGGGGTCTAGTTTCATTCTTCTCTGTATGGATATCCCGTTTTTCCTAGGACTATTTATTGAAGAGACTGTCCTTTCTTCAGTGTATGTTATTGGCACCTTTGTCAAAAATTAATTCACTGTAGATGTACAATTTGTTTCTGGATTTTCTATTCTGTTTCATTGGTCTGTGTGTCTGTTTTTGATACCAGTTCCGTGGTGTTTCGGTTACTAGAGCTCTGTAGTATAATTTGAAGTCAGGTAATATGATTTCTTCAGTTTTGTTCTTTTTGCTTAGATAGCTTTTTCTATTCGGGGTCTTTTGTGGTTCCATACACATTTTAGGATTACTTTTTCTATTTCTGTGGAGAATGTCATTGGTATTTTGATAGAGAATGCATTTAATCTGTAGATTGCCTTGGGTAGTATGGACATTTACCAGTATTGGTTCTTCCAATCCTTGAACGTGGAGCATGTTTTTTTTGTGTGTGTCCTTTTCAGTTTATTTCACCAGTGTTTTATAGTTTTCATTGTAGAGAGCTTTGACTTCTTTGATTAAGCTAATTCATAGGTATTTAATTTTATCTGTTGCTATTGTAAATAGAATTACACTTTTATTTTCTTTTTCAGATTGTTTGTTGTTGGCATATGGAAATGCTTTTATAGTGGTGAAAGTGGGTATCCTTGTTATGTTTCAGATCTTAAGAGTAAAGTCTTTCAGTTTTTCCCCATTCAGTACGATACTAACTGTGGGTCTGTCATATATAGCTTTTATTATGTTGAGGTGTATTCCTTCTGTACCCAGTTTTTTAATGGTTTTTATCATGAAAGGATGTTGAATTTTATCAAATCCTTTTTTGGCAATGATCATGTGGTTTTTGTCCTTCATTCTGTCGGTATTATGTATCACACTGATTGATTTGGATATATTGAACCATCCTTGCATCCCTGGGATAAATTCCACTTGGCCATGATAAATCATCTTTTAAAATGTGTTGGTGAATTTGATTCACTCGTATTTTGTTGAGGATCTTTGCATTAGTGATCATTAAGGATACTGGCCTGTAGTTTGCATTTTTTGGTGTGTCTTTGGTTTGACATCAGGGTGATAATGGCCTCATGGAATGAATTGGGACGTATTCCCTTCTCTTCTGTTTTTTGAAATAGTTTGAGTAGGTTTGATAGTAATTCTTTAAATGTTTGATAAAATTTGGCATTGAAGCCGTCAGGTTCTGGGGTTTTCTTTGCTGGGAGACTTTTTATTATGGATTTGATGTCATTACTTGTTACTGGTCTGTTCAGGTTTTGGATTTCTTCATGGTTCAATTTTGGTAAGTTGTATGTGTCTAGGAAATCATCTGTTTCTTCTAGGTTTTCAGATGTATTGGCATATCGTTGCTCATAGTGCTGCTAGGAATCCTTTGGATTTCTGCCGTGTTGATTGTAATGTCTCTTTTTTTACATCTCTGATTTTATTTATTTGGGTGTTCTCTCTTTTTTTCTTAGTTCATCTGGCTAAAGACTTGTCAATTTTCTTTCTCTTTCCTAAAATCACTGTTTTGTTGCTCTCGTATTTTCTTTGTTTTGATTTTATTTATTTCTGCTCTGATCTTTGTAATTTCTTTTCTTCTACTGACTTTGGGTTTGGTTTATACTTGCTTTTCTGGTTCTTTAAAATGTATCATTAGGTTGTTTGTTTGAAGTTTTTCTTTTTTGATGCAGGCACTTGGAAGTATAAACTTCTCTCTTAGTACTGCTTTTGCTATATCCTATAGGTTTTGCTATGTTGTGTTTCCATTATCATTTGTTCCAAGAAGTTTTTCAGTTTCCTTCTTAATTTCTTCATTGACCCACTGGTTATTCAAGAGCATATGGTTTAATTTGCATACGTTTGTATAGTTTTAAAAATTCTTCTCATTATTGAGCTCTAGTTTTATTCCATTCTGGCTAGAAAAGATACTTGACATTATTTCAGTTTTTAAAAATGTTTTGAGACTTGTTTTGTGGCCTAACATATAGTCTATCCTTGAGAATGATTCATGTGCTGAGGAGAAAAATGTGTGTTCTGCAGTTGTGGTACAAAATGTTCTGTAAATATCTATTAGATCCATTTTGTCTACAGTACAGATTAAGTCTGATTTTTTCTTTGTTGACTTTCTGTCTAGATGATCTGTCCAGTGCTGAAACTGGGATGTTGAACTCTCCAGCTATTATTGTATTGAGATCTATCTTTCTCTTTAGCTCAACAATATTTGATGTATATATCTGGGTGCTCCAGTTTTGGGTGCACATATATTTATGTTATATCCTCTTGCTGAATTGACCCTTTTATCATTATATTATGACCTTCATTGTCTCTTTATAGTTTTTGTCTTGAAATCTATTTTGTCTGTATAGCTGCTCATGCTTTTTAGCTGGTATTCTTTGTACACATATCTTACAGTGTAAAAAAAAAAAAAAACTTTTCTGAGCAAAAGCAATTTGACACTTCATAACATCTAGAAATATTTTTTTAATATGTATGAGTAGGAAGTAGCATACAAAAGCAAATTGCTGTGCTGTCCCTCCCCCAAGAATAGACATTCTCTCTTCATTCTCCACATGGCTGCTGCTGGGGCATGGGGGAGGGGGGGCATTGGCAGTTCAAGACTGTCCTACCCTCTTCAGTGTCTCTTTTAGCAATGTGAAGTTAAAAACCAGGTACTGTTACCACTCACCTGATGTTTAATTCTCATGAAGATGCTTTTTTGTGTAGATGTTTGTCAAATGTGATGTTCCCACAGGGAGGACAATTGGTGGAAGCTTCTATCTGGCCAGCTTGCTCCTCCTCATTTGTAAATATTTCAGTAGGTACCTGTGATTTGCTTTGAAATACAGTAATTGGAGAAAGGGTAATGAGAGTTAACAGATAGGGCTGAAGTGGAAACATGGTCAATGTTGAGTTGATTATTGTTGAATCTGAATGAAGGGTTTATAAAAGTCTGTTATGCTTTTCTTTCTAAGGTTATGCTTGAAATCTTTTATACTTTAAAGTTGAGAAAACCAACAATGATACCAGCTCAGTACAGTCCTCACATAATGATGGTTTGTTACTTTAGCTGGCATTCTTTGCACACATACCTTATAATGTAAAGAGAAAACTTTTCTAAGCAAAAGCAATTTGACACTTTACAACTTCTGGATACAGTTTTTCAAATGTGATGGATGAATAGGAAGTAACAAAAGCAGATGATGAGGAAATACCGTTTAGATAAGATGTCACTTTAAAATACTATATACTGTGTTACCGTAAGTAGAATGCATTTCTAGATCCTTACTACATTTAAAACATCTTTTCTGATTATTTTTGTGTTTCTGCTTTTTATACTTTTAGGTATACACATTAGCTGAGTACTAGGAATTTTAAATGCATGCTATTTAGTTTTAAACGTTCAAGTACTTAGTTGAACTAAAGTTATGAAATTGTAAAGAAATGATGTCTACCAGTGACATTACATTAAAGCTTTTCATAATTGAATTGTGGTAAGTTTTCTTTTAAATTTCTACTGTAGGAACAGAATGGTTCTATAGAAGTTACTTTTCTTACTGTGATATAATTAAAAAATATGACCATACTTTTGCATAAAGAATTGATAGACTTTTACGGTGCATGTATGCATGCAAAATTGACTAGAGGACTCATTTAAAACATTTCTAAGGGGAAATTTGAGTTCACACAAGGGTGAATATATTTAAAGCCAGTTTATATTTTAAACTGCTCAATAATGTGGTTTTGAAAAGTGACTTTTTAGAGTATGTATGTATATGTCTACACATACACACGCAAATTGTGTGTTTACCCTGCTAAGCAGTGAGATTGGTAACTGTGAGGTAACAGCTGCTGTATCTTGTTACCTTGTTAGTTCAGTAAAGCAAGTGAGGGGGCACTTTATTCGTTTATGGGCCCTTCTTGAAGCTAGTGACGCTCGTTTATGGGCCATTCTTGAAGCTAGTGACGCTACAGAGAGTCCAAGGCTTGCTCTCTCTACTAGTCTAGATCACTGTTTCTGAGACTGTAATGTATGTATAAATCACCTGGAGGTCTTGTTAAAAGTGTAGACCTTGTTTCAGTAGATCTGGGATGGGGCCTAAGATTCTAACAAGCTCTTAGGTGATACCAACGTAGGTTTGAGGACCCCTCTTTTTTAAAATTTTTATTTTTTTCAACTAGGGGCTTGCTTTGTTGCCTAGGCCGGTCTCCAACTCTTGCGTTCAAGTAATCCTCCCACTTCAGCTTCCTGAGTAACTGGCATTATGGGAGCATGTACCCAGTTAAGGACCAGCTCTTTGAATAGCAAAGGACAAGTTTATCATAGTTGTGATTTAGAATTTAAAACCTTAGATAAACTATGGTTATAGGTAATATATTTATACTAACTTTAAAATATATCAAATTTTATTATCATTATTTTTTTGGATTTAAAAAATGTTTGTGGCCAGGCATAGTATCTCTTATCTATAATCCCAGCAGTTTTTGGGAGGCCAAGGTGGGAGGATCGCTTCAGTCCAGGAGTTCCAAATCAGCCTGGGCAACATAGGAGGACTGTGTGTCTGAAAAAAAAAAAAAAAAAAATTAGGCATGGTGGCATGTACTTGTAGTCTCAGCTACTTGGGAGGCTGAGGTGGGAAGGTCACTTGAGCCTAGGAGTTTGAGCCTGCAGTCAGCTATGAACAACGCACTGTACTCCAGCGTGGGAGACAGAGCAAAACCCTGTCCTAAAAAAAAAAAAAAAAAGTTAGCCTAGGGCTGCTTCTAGCCTATAGAATATCTTTTGCTGACTAGATGCAGATTCTCCTTGGGGTAGATGCATAGCTAGGCCAGATAAGGGACTTTTCCTAGGTAGAACCATGCACAAAAAGTGGTTGAATTTCATACCTTACTCTCTGGCTGCAAGCTTTTGTGCAGTATACAAACTCACAAATTACTAGTTGATCCTACCTTTGTTTAACATTTGGGCACAAAGATGTAGAAGAGTAGGAAAAAACATTTAAAACTATTATAGTGATAATCAACTGCTTAAAAGTTATATAAACAAAACAAGAAATCTTTACCTGTCTTTTTCATATGTTGTAATAATAAGGTTTTGTTCACAATTTTAACGTTATTTTAAAAATTAATATTGCATTTGTTACTCAGTAGGTTTAATAAAATACAGAGACCATATACAAGCAACACACTGCTGACTATGTTAATTTAGAAAATAACCACCTTCACAGATTTAGCAATCTAGGGCAGTGGTTCCCAAATTTGTGGTATTAGGCAAAATGAGAAAAATAAAACAGTATAATCAGGTTTTTGTATTTATTAATTCATTCGGTTTAAGGAGCTTTTTTTTTTCCCCCGCCGAGGCAGGATCGCTCTGTTGCCCAGGCTGGAGTGCAGTGGCACAATCTTGGCTCACTGCAACCTCCGTCTCCCGGATTCAAGTGATTCTCTCATCTCAGCTTTCTGAGTAGCTGGAATTACAGATGTGTGCCACCATGCCCAGCTAATTTTTGTGTTTTTAGTAGGGATGGGGTTTTGCCATGTTGTCCAGGCTGCTCAAACTCCTGGGCTCAAGCAGTCTTCTTGTGTCAGTCTCCCAAAGTTCTGAGATTACAGGTTTGAGCCACCGCGTCCAGCTTAAGGGATAACTCTTTATTCATTATTTTTGGTGTTAAAGTATCGTCTTCAAAACAGTATTGGTAGTATATGAGAGGTATATTTGTTATGTACCTTTGTGCAGACATACATGCCCATGCTACTTTTATTCCTGACCTTATTATTATTTTTTTTTCAGAGGAAGAAGTTATTAAGAAATTAGTTTGTGGGCCATGCTTGAAGCTAGTGACCCTACATAGGGCCCAAGGCTTACTGTCTCTACTAGCCTAGATTACTGTACCTCTCGGAGCCCCACTCACTTGTCTCCTAGGTGCCTCTTAAATAGTTACCAACAATTTTCAGTACTTCATTAAAATTCACCTCCTCCTGGGAGCCCTCCAGCCTTTGGAATAACCTCCTGCTAGCTAGAGTAGCCTAGTGGTGAAAAGTTTGAACTAGACAGCCTTGGCTCTGCCACTTAATGCCTGTGTGGCCATTACATATCTTTTACAAGGTTACATAACCTATTTGTGCCTCTTTTTGTTCACAATTAAAATTGGGGTAATTGGCTGGGCTCAGTGGCTCACTCCTGTAATCCCAGCACTTTGGGAGGCTGAGGTGGGGGGATCACCTGGGGTCAGGGGTTTGAGACCAGCCTGACCAACATGGTGAAACCCCATCTCTACTAAAAATGCAAAATTAGCCAGGTGTGGTGGCACATGCCTGTAATCCCAGCTACTTGAGAGGCTGAGGCAGGAGAATCGCTTGAACCTGGAAGGTGGAGGTTACAGTGAGCCAAGATTGTACCATTGCACTCCAGCCTGGGCAACAAGAGTGAAACTCCATCTCAAAAAAAAAAAAAAAAAAAAAAAAATCAGGATAATTTTATGTCCTTTTTGTGATGGTTGTGATTATTAAATATTTGGCACAGTGCCAGTCACATAATAAGCACTCAGCTGCTTCATCAGTATCATCCTAACTTCAGTTGTTGTGTGGAAAGCAATAGATTAAACTAAGTAAAAACTTATATCCCCACCCCAATTCTGTTTCAGTCTCTCTGTGTTTGGTGAGCTTCCCAGGTGATTCTTACAGTTAATACATTTAAGAACCATTACCCTAAAGGTCCTTTCATCGTGAACTTCATCTAGGACTTGCCAGAGCCACTAACATGAAGGAGTTGAGATCAAATTCATTTTGTGTAACACTATATCTCAAATGCCTAATATTGTGTCTGGCATATAGTAGACGTTCAGTAAATAGTTGTTTAATGTGTGTAGCCCAACTTCATAGTTTTATGAGTAGCTGGAATTATAGGTAACACTTAAAAAAAATGAGAGCAAACGTTGGTTCTAGGTATGTTACAGAGACCTTAATGGGGAATTCACTGAATTATAAGAATTAATTATCTATGATTATTCTCCCTGTAGCTTATTAGAAAAAGATTGAATGAGCTATTATTAAAATCATAATATGTGTCTTTCCTCTAGAGTAAGACTGGTAACTGTCATAGCAGGCTCTTCTCCATTTATTTTGGCTTTAGAAACATCTTTATTTTATTTAAAAGTAAGGTAGGAGATATACTTTCATTTTTCTTATTCTCTGGCGTGAACTTTGTTTTTTAAATTCAGCTTTAGCCAGGTGCATTGGTGTGCATCAGTATTCCCAGCTTTTTGGGAGGCTGAGTCGAGAGGATTCCTTGAGCCCAGGAGTTTAAGTCCAACCTGTGCAGCATAGTGAGCTCCCTGTCTCTTTAAAATAAATGCAATACATTCAACTTTAAAAGTCATACAGTACTGTTTCTTTTGAATTGAGAAATAGTTCTTAGGCAATGAGGATGCTCCTAGCTATAAAGAAACATGTTTTGTTTACTTTGAATAATTTATTAGGACACTGAATAAAAATGCTAAGAAACTAATAATTCCACAAGAATAATTGTGTGGTTATCTGATTTCTGAGTGAAGCATTTTCAACTCGATAATTCTAGAAGAAAATATTTAAATAACTTTGGCAGAACTTTAACATATTCATAAGAGATAGATAAAAAGCAATTCTCAACTAGCCATAATAATAAATCAGTATCTGTGGTTAAACTACAAAAAACACTAATATTTATTATATGCTTTTTCCTAATGTAACTTGTATATATGGTCAGTTAGTTTTATAAGAGGAGGTTATTTGACATTAGTTTTCTTGCTGGGAAATCCTGATTTCCAGTTGGTGTGATGTTTTACCTTCCTTGATTACAGTCTTATTCTACCAGAAATGAAAAGATAATCAAGAAGTGGCTCATCTATTTCCATTTATCTTGATCATCTATGTAATAAGTGCAGCATTTAGATTATTTGTTGTATCTTTTTATTTTATCATTATTTGTTCTAAAGATAGTCTGTTCAGATTTGTTATGATCAAAAATATAATGAGGCAGGTAATTATTGTCTTCATCCATAAAATTACTTTCTAAAGCCAATCATTCTGCTTAATAGAGGTTCTTCATTGATTTTTAGCTACCTGAAACTGAGTCTAAAACCACTTCTCTCTACTTCCTCTTCTCTTTTTCATTTAAACATATGTAAATTTTGCAGTTAAAAATCATAAACCTATTTACATTTAATGTTAATCTCTTCTTTCTTTTGTTGTTATTGCTATTTTCCATCTCTAGTCCTTTTCAAAACAGTAGAATGGGTAGTATAGATGAGCTGAGATTGCTTTTTAAAAGGTTGGCAGTGGCATCTTCGTGCTAAATTGTAGTGTCCATTCTTGCCCTCTGAAACCATCTCCCTTGATTTTTGTAGCATTGCACTTTTCTCCACTGCTCTCTGATCCTTGCTTTTTTTGTTGTTGTTTTTTTATTTTATTTTTATTTTTTGGCTGTCTTTGCTGGTTTCTTTTCATGCCTCAAAGTATTTTCTAAAACTAAGGCCTTAATCCTCTGTTCCGGTGTGTTTTAGGGTTGCAGCTTCCTCTGAAGAGGGCTGCAAGTGACATAAAGGAATGAATGGTCCAGGTAGGTACACAGTTCATAGAACAGATCTCTGTCCAACGGGGACAACACCACTGTTTGAGTTCAACTTACCATCATGTGGGGAAAAAAATGTTTAATGTGATCAGATCTTCTAGTGAGCCAAGATAAGTGTGGGAAGTCCAGATTTTTATGTGAAATATCTCAGATTTCGAATATCAGCGGCTAGTGGAAGTTTGGGAATACCTACACGAGAGGGGGTTTGGAGCAGTATTCTGGTTGGAACAGGGTTTATGTAGCTTGTACATTGCACAGCCTTTGGGTTTGTTGTTTACATTGTAATATGCACCACTTGCACTACTATTGAGTCTAGGGATTGCCCTAAAG
Organism: Theropithecus gelada; assembly: GCF_003255815.1. Taxonomy (NCBI): domain Eukaryota; kingdom Metazoa; phylum Chordata; class Mammalia; order Primates; family Cercopithecidae; genus Theropithecus; species Theropithecus gelada. Next base: position 169,877,738 of record NC_037669.1, read on the forward strand.
CTGGATTTTCATAGCAAGTGCACATTTTGTAATTTGTATATATATTGTTGGGGAGTGCCCTGAAGGGAAAGGTTGATGGAGGGATGCCACCCTTTCCTGCCACAATGGTTAGAAACTAATTATTTTTTAAACATTGAAGTCTAAATAAACATAACTATAGGTCTCTAGTATGTGGCCTCTGCTCCGAATCTTGGAGAGCTTATGTATTCTCATAGCTTCAAACATTTCTAAATAGAAGATAGAGAACTAAATTCTGGTTCCCTTTCAATAAATTTTTAGCTGGTGACTTGGACAAAATCACAATTCTTTGATCCTTAGTAGGCTGATATGTGAATTGGAGACAGTTCTGTTTCCAATTCAGCTCAGGGAGCTTTCTAGTTCTAAAACTCATGATTTTATTATTTTAAATCTCTATTTCTTAACTGGCCTCACACTAGTTTGCATATTACATTTCCAGTCAAAAAAAATTTCACTCTTTTAGTGTTTCTTTGCTTAATTCATCTTTCTTCCCAATGTAGTTCGTTTCTTAGTTTCTTTGTCTTTAATCATTTTCCTGATAATTCAGACCTGTGAAAAATTGTTGACACATGTCCATTCATCCTCCTGGCCCTTTTATTTCTCCTTATCAATATAGCTCATATCTTTCTAATTTCCTCCATTCCAAGAGTTCTTGAGGCTTGCGATCTCCATGACTACTTTAGGTTTCTCTGTCCCCCAGTCTGCGATGTCCCTTCCAGCCATATCCAGTCTATTTTAAACAAAACTCTGACCACTCTACTTCTATTTTCAAAAGCCCCAGTGGTTCTTACTTCCTGCCTGCAAAGTATGTTTCTTTTTCAGATTTTCAGAGACTATATAATACTTCCCTTACCCTATCCAACCATATTTCCCACTATGAAATAGTTATTACTACAAGTTAGGAAGGTATCTTATTACCAGTTACGCCTTTTGACTTTATTTATTGCAATTTCCTCACCACTAAAATAGCTTCATTTTGTTATTCCTTTGGCAAAAATACCACACATTCTTAACAGCTGAGTTGCCATACTTTCCAGGAATCTTCTCTGGTGACCTGAGCACACACCAACTTCTCCTTTCTTTGAATTTCTGTTACATCTAATGAGTGCTGAATAGCTTATCATCTGAAATCCTAGATGCTTCTAGAGCTGGAAAGTAGTAGAGATCAGCTAATCATCTGTGCGTTTTGTAAATGATAGAACATTTGTGATTTGCCCTCAATCATATTAGTTAACAGCAGAACCTAAATTAGATCTGTCAGTTAATTTCCCATATACAACTTGCCTGAGGTAGCATGAAAACAGCCTTAGAAAATACTTGAACTAATGAGTGTGGTTGTATTTTAATATAATGTTATCAAAAACAGACTGCAGTCCTGCTTTGGTGTGTGGGCTATAGACTGCTGATCCCTGTTCTAGAGTAGTGACTAACAACTGTCTCTGCTAATTTTTCTCTTTTGTGTTGGTTTTAAATCAATGAAACACATAAACCAGTGGTTCCCAGTCCCCAGGACACACACCTGTGGAGCCTGGTGGCACAGCAGGAGGTGAGTAGCAGGTGAGCCAGTGAAGCTTCCTGTGTGTTTACAGCTGCCCCCATTGCTGGCATTACTGCCTGAGCTCTGCCTCCTGTCGCATCAGCGATGACATTGGATTCTCATAGGACCGCAAACCTTACTGTAAACTGTGCCTGTGAGGGATCTAGGTTGCTTGCTCCTTATAAGAATCTAATGCCTGATGATCCGTCACTCTCTCCCGTCACCCCCAGATGGGGACCATCTAGTTGCAGGAAAACGAACTCAGGGCTCCCACTGATTCTACATTATGGTGAGTTGTATAATTATTTCATATATTACAATGTAATAATAATAGAAATAAAGTGCACAGTAAATGTAATGAGCTTGAATCATCCGGAAACCACTCCCCTCAACCCCGGTCTTTGGAAAAATTGTCTTCCACTAAACCAGTCTCTGGTGCCAAAAAGTTTGGGGACTGCTGAAATAACAAAAACCCTCACTACTGCTTTTATTTAGAAGCATCGTCAGACAAGGAAGGAAGTACAATTTATTTTTATTGTCAGATACAAATTTTCCATGTTTATTTCAGCTTTAGAAGTCATACGATAATGTTTGAATTGAGAAACATTGCTCTTAGGTAATAAGAATGCATTTAAGTATAATCTATAAAATAGACACATGTTATGCTTGAGTGAGGGATGCATTTTTAGTGACAAGTATAACACTTGAAATCTAAAGAATTATTGTTTTTCTATACTCCGTACTTGGAATGAAACAAAGGTTTACAGCAAGTTACTACAAGAGATAGAAATAGAACTAGGGAACAATTTGTTTCATCTACTCAAGTCTGTTGAAGTATAATAATTAACTCCCGACCATTCTTGGCCTTTAAAGTTCTCAGGGCTCTCTTCATAGGAATTATACTGTTAACCCTGCTCTCCTGGGCCAATTCCAACCATTGTCATTATATTCTTAGTCTTACCTGAATTCTCCCCATAGAGTGTAATTATCTGAGCTGGATTCTTCCCAGGGCACTGGGCTTTAGCACAGCTACTGCTTTCCGTATCTTTAGTCCTTGACTGTTGGATAATTTCATTTCTGCTCTTGAACAGTTAGCTACTATCCTGCATGAAGAATTGGCATTTTATGTTGAGTAGTGTACATTTGATTTCACTGTTTACCTTGTATAAGATTAAAACTAACCTTGGCAGGCCACTTTTGACCTTGGGCAGGTCAAAGATGTAAGTGTGGTGAAATTATAGCAGAAGGGGTAAATATTTTCAAATAAAGATCATGGAATCAAAAACATAGAGACCTTTTAAGTTTTCATGTCAAAAACCACTGTTTTATTCCACACTATTAAAATTAACAGTTAAGTTTTTTTCATCTCCAGACTTATACTCTTAAAAATTACTGGATTATATCTGTATTTGTTGTGTTAGAACTTAGAACAGATTTACTATACTTTTTAAATTAATCTGTTTAAAATATTACTAAACTCATGTTAATGTATATATATTATGAAAAATATATTTTAAAAAATCTTGAAAATAGTGGCCTTGTTTTACAGTTTTGCCAATCTCTTTAATGTCTGACTTAATAGACCACAGCTGTTTCTAGAATGTCTTGTGATGTATTGTTTTACTTGAAGTGTGTGAAGAATATCCTCACACATAGTATGTAATTGGAAAAAAATGTTTTAATAGCTTTTTCAGATAATTGTGGATATTTTTCCTTGATAATACACCAAAAGTTAACAAGTGGTAATTTCTGTAGGTTAATTGCTATGTGGAATCTGAAATCATATCAGTGAGCTTTTCATTGTTTTCATTCTGTGTTACATTGAAATCCACCAGCCTGCTGTAATACCGGGTATGCATACATTTATTCATTTATTCATTGGAGAGTGTGTGTGTGTGTATTTAACTTCTGTTTTTTTCCTTGCACTTTGAGTGAATCTTACCCATGAATGATTTTGTAATATCAAGTATTGGTCATTTGGAAATTACTGGCTCTCTGAATTATGCAGACTTTCCAAGTGTTGATACATTTCATTATATGATATCAAAAAGTATCATTTTTAAGTAACACCACTGATCTTAAAAAAATCTTCAAGTCTTTATTGGTGGCAGATACAAGTTTTCCAAAATTCTGGTTTTTGTTTGAAAGGTCAAATTTTATCATTGGTGACAAGTACTGTCATTTTTTCCTGTGGGAAAGGCTTGTTCGGGCATTATTTTCAGAAAGTATCAGCCGAATAAGCCTGGTTTGTCAATCATTGTTTCAATTAAAAATGGCATTCCAAAACAGCTAATTCAGCTTTCAGCTTTAACAGGTGTGCAAATGCTTTCCTTCGAGACAGCCATCATATTTAGGTATGCAGTAGAAATACTTTATGCATGCTCAAAGGATAGTATTTAATACAATTAGTAATTTTTGCTGCTTTATCAAGAACAAGTGAAGCTGAATTTTTATTTCTTTTTTAACTGCAGTTAGTACAGTTTAGAGACATTGCGGTGATTCGAAATAAGGCACCAGGAGTTTTACCTGCCATTTGCATCAACAGTATAAATGTCCGCTCAGTGAAAATGGTGAATGAGGTCTTAGTTTTATTATGAAAATAGTTTTGACTTCGTTGACTCCCTGAAATGGTCTCTGGGATGCTCACAGGGAGGTCCGTGTGCCACACTTGAAAATTATAGTTACAAGCCTTGCAGAGGACAGTGTTTATTTATTTTTTTTTTTGAGACGGAGTCTTGCTCTGTTACCCAGGCTGGAGTGCAGTGGCCGGATCTCAGCTCACTGCAAGCTCCGCCTCCCAGGTTTACGCCATTCTCCGGCCTCAGCCTCCCGAGTAGCTGGGACTACAGGCGCCCGCCACCTCGCCCGGCTAGTTTTTTGTATTTCTTAATAGAGACGGGGTTTCACCATGTTAGCCAGGATAGTCTCGATCTCCTGACCTCGTGATCCGCCCGTCTCGGCCTCCCAAAGTGCTGGGATTACAGGCTTGAGCCACCGCGCCCGGCCGAGGACAGTGTTTAATGTTCCCCTTTTCTTACAGTTATTAAAATGTAATAATCATTCTTTTTATTTTTTACAGACAGGGTCTCACTCTGTCACCCAGGCTGGCGTATAGTGGCATAATCACAGCTTACTGCAGCCTGGAGCTCCTGGGCTCAAGCTCTCCTCTTGCTTTAGCTTCCCAAAGTGCTGAGATTACAGGTGTGAGCCACAGTACCCAGACCATAACAGTCCTTTTGTTTTATTTCATTTACTTTGGTATTCTCTGAGACTATTGTTCTGAAACTTTGCTCATTTTTCTAGGTCTTTATCCTCAGTTTTATTATTTTGTTCAAGGGCTGACATGACTATATTAATAATTAGATGAGCCTTACAAGTTAAGTGGTAGATAAAAAAGGAAGAGACTGAAAAAGTGTTTAAGAAAACATGTACTAGAAACCTATGTGGCCACTGAAATATTTAAAAAAACTAATTGAAGTTAACTTTTCATTTTTTAACAGTGATTGAAAATCACCTGCTTTGTCTGCCCAAATCATTCTAAGTCTATTCTGTTATTTGAGGAAGTCATTTGACTGTCTATCTCTCAGTTCTCTGACTAGCGGATATTGCTATAAATTTGGTATGTATGTCCAGAAATTGAAGTAGGCCTCCGTGGAAAGAAATACAATTCTTTACTGAAACTCTCTAACAATAGTTTATTTGTGGCTTGGATCTAAAGACAAATATTAGCCAATCTAGTCTATATCCCCTTCCCCATGCATTCATTGTGTTTGTAGAAATGGTATATGTCTAAGTATCAAACCAATTGTATTTATCAAAGACAAAAATATTCTGGTTCAAATTATAGATAACAATAAGATTCCAATCAAAATAAAGAGGTAAATAAATATCTGGTCATGATCGTTTTGTTTATACTGCAGATGTCGATATTGCTTAGTGGCACTGATTTATGATTTGTGGTCACACATGTACCCACTGTCTCTACTTCACTGCTCCTGGTTGGCTTTCTTATAGTACATTCTTCCATGTGGAATGGCAAGTAAATGAACCAGTTGATACCTGCAGAGCAAGAACCACCATTCAACTATTGACACTGATTTTAGAACCTTGCTCAGCTGATGGGTGCATGATATGGAGAAGTTTTATTTGACTGTCTTTCAAATAATCCAGACAGACCTGTTAACTCATTTTTAGATTTTCTTTAAACCAGATGCTATCATTAAACATTAATTCAGCAAGAGATTAAGCAAATCTCAACTGATGATTTATGGAAAATTGATACATTTTCTCAGTATGTTCATAGGAATTCTCTTGTTTAATAATTTAAAGATATTATAGACTTTATAATACAAAAAAGCAACAGACAAGCTGATATTTTTGGTACCATATTATTTATAATTCAAAGAAATGTAAAGAGTGTGCTCCTTGGAGATGTTTTGGATGGAAATGGTGCCCACATTTGATGACTTTCTGCCTCCCTTTCCATTTTGTCTTTCTATCTGTCTTTTTTTTTTTAAAAAAAAATACTGTTGCAGTTTCATAGCTGTGAATGTCTTCTCTTTCTGAGGGTATTAATTAATTTTTCCTCCCTCTGTGTAGTCTTTCTTCAAGCTGCTTTTTTCTGACTCTTTGAGGTCTAGTAATCTTTGGTTGGTTGAGTGTATTTAATTATGGACCAGGTTACTTGAATCTCCTAAGGCATTATTACTTATTTATATACTTTCCAACTTCCAAAGTTTATTGCTTTTACCTCTTCTCCCTGTACCTCCATAATGATGTATTTATGCCGTTTTAGAAATTTTGCTGTATCATTTAAATAGGACTTTGGAAGGTAGCAGATGTCAGTGTGTGTTTTGTTCTCATCTTTTCTTGAAATAATTTGCTTATTTGAATGAAAGCATCTAGACAGTAGTTATTGAAACCATGAGTTAAGTTCAGCAAGTACTAAAGTCAATATGATAGCTTAAGAAAATGTTTTAGCAGTTATATTTTTATATTGATATAGATCCCATTAAACAGTCATATGGATTCAGGAGTGTTAGTTATGAATTATCGCATGTATATTTAAATTAAAATATTATAGGGTTTTAAAATTAAATTATGAATTATTTAAGAATAAGCCCATTTTTATTTACTTAATGAGTTAGGTAGTTTTGATTAGGTAAATGTAAATAGAAGTGAACATCTTAATGCCTACAGCGTAAGCAGTAATTCACAATTTGTAAAGATTTATAGGAGGACAAAATCAGTTTGATTTTGAATATGCTTAAATTTTGCATGCTTATACATTTCTCCCAACTTACCAAGTGGCACTTTCTAGCGAAACAGGTTTCAAGAATCGTAGCCTTACATGTTTACCAACTCCTCCCAAATACTGTAGTAATAAGTGGCTTTGGCTTGAATAGTGGAATGTCCACAAGTGTTCGAATCAGCTATATCTGGCTTTAGATCTTAGCTCCATTACCTTTTAACCATGTCTAAGAAGGACAAAATGCAAAATTTTACTAATACCCTTACTTTGAAATTATTGTCAGGATTAAGTGAGATGAAATATGTGTAGTAACTAGAGCAATGTCAGACATTCAGATATTAGTTTCCTTCTCTTATAAGCCCCTATGTAGTTTTTATTTCTTCAGGATGATAGACATGAGTTCTCCCATTATTTTCTCATTGCCTGTGCTTTATTCATATTACCATGATTATCTTTCAATGTGAAGAATCCATTACATACTGTAGTGAATTAACAATAAAATTCAAGATGAATTTACACAAAAAGGAGGATATTATTTTTACACGAATAAACATTAAGGTAATGAAAACAGTTTTGCTGTCATTGGTAATCATTATAAAATTGTTTACCGTGTCTTGTAATTTTAAAAGTTTAGTTTTTGTCATTTAAAGATAGGTATTCTTATTAGACACTTGACATCTGTTAGTCTCAAAATTTGCTATGATTTGGATCGCTCACCAGATTAGCTGAGTGTATTATTAGTCAGGGTTCTCCAGAGGAACAGAACCAATAAGACGTATATACAAAAGAGAATGTATTAGGGAGAATTGGTTCATGCTATTACCTAGTGAAGCCCCGCCATAGGCCATCTGCAAGCTGGAGAATGATAGAAGCCAGTAACATGGCTCTATCTAAGTCTGGAAGCCTCAAAACTGGGTAAGCTGACAGTGCAGCTCTCTCAGTCTGAGGCTGAAGACCTGAAAGCCCCCAAGAGGCTGCTGGTGCAAGTCCCACAGTCCGAAGGCTGAAGAACCTAGAGTCTGATGTCCAAGCACAAGTAGAGGAAAAGATGTACTGTTCCAGAAGAGAGAGAGAGGAAGTAAAAAGAAGAGCAAGCAAACTGAATATCCTCCTTCTGTCTGCTTTCTGTGCGCACAGCCAGTTGGCATGGGCAACTGTTCTACTTCCTGGCCACTTTGTTCTAGACCCTGCCCACTTTGAGGGCAGGTCTTCCTCTCTCGGTCCACTGACTCACAGGGGTGCCTTGTCTCGAACTCCAGGCCTCAACTGGAGTTGTCGTCTTCTCTGGAAACATCCTCACAGACACTCCCAGAAACAGTACTTCAGCAGCCATCTAAACATCCCTCAGTCCAGTCAAGTTTACACCTAATATTAACCATAACACTGAGGGTAATGAACATAGTTCACATAACATAGTTATAATAGCTTAGGTGCTAGATATTTCAAATACCTCATTCATTCATTGGCAACTACATCATCAGCTGGGGCTGGGGCTATAATGGTGAAGAAATGTGTCTTTCTTCAGTTATTTATTGCAGCATAACAAATTACTCCAAAGTGTATTGACCTAAACCTTTATTATCTCATAGTTTTGTTTGGTAGGAATTCAGGCACAGGCTGTTCTGGCTTGGGGGTCTCATGAGGTTGTTACCAAGATGTCTCCTGATGTCTTTCACATTGTATACTGTATGTCAGAGCATCGTGTGCATCTTGAATATATATATAATTTTCATCAGTATTACCTCAAAGCTGGGGGAAAAAGATGTCTGCTTAGTAGAGTCTTTAGTCATTTGAAGGCTTGACTGGGGCTGGAGGAACTATTTTCAAGTTAGCTCAGTCATGTACCTGCCAAGTTGATGCTGGTTGTTGGCAGGAGGTCTCATTTCTTCCCTGTATAGATCTCTCCACAGGTTACTCGGCTGCCCTCGTGACGTGGTGGTTGGCTTCCACCAGAGCAAACAGTCTAGAGGAAGGTGGAGGAAGATGGAGGGGAAGAGAAAAGGAAAGGAGGAGGGGGAGTCACAAAAGCTATCTAAAAAGAATACTCTAAAAAGTCACATAGCGTCATTTCTGTCACATTCTTTTTATCAGAAGGAAATCACTAAGGCCCATGTTCAACAGACCGAGATTAGACTCTGCTTTTTGAAGGGAGAGATATCGAAGAATTCATGGATATATTTAAAAATCACCACAATATAACACCTTTCCTTTCCAGATACTAAGTTTCACAGGTAACTTGAGACTACAGTTACATTGGTAACTATTATTGTCTAACACTGAATTAGAGTTACCAATTAAATACCAAAATGCAATGAGAAAGTGATATAAAAGCATTATGTACAAAAGGCATGCTTTTTTTTTTTTAAACAAGAATGCTGCTAATTTGGGGTATTTTTGAGTTGGATGTCTTACCGTCTTTTCAAATTCAGAAGATTTATAATCAGACTCACTAAACACATCCCCAAACCCTCTAATTTCTTGTTTGTTATTGTTACATGTTGAGACTGAAGTAGAGAGGGAAAAGATATTACCAGGTTTACTGCAGTGTGGAAAAGCTATTGGAGAAGAATGGGGAATGAAAAGGAAAGAGACGAGATTCTTTGGACAAGGCAGAGGAAGAAGTTGAAGGATTCAAGTTGAAGGATAACCTTGAGCCGGGCATTGTGGCTTGTACCTGTAATGTCAAGGACTTGGGAGATTGAGGCAGGAGGATCAGTTGAGCCCTGGAGTTCAAGACCAGCCTGGGCAATAAAACAAGGCACCTCTGTCTCTATAAAAGTACATGCATACATGCATACTCATACACATAAAAGAACATCAGTCGATGCATGAGTGTGAAAGCAGAGCTGTGTGAAACATCAGTAAGGATAAGATAATAAGGTTGTCATTATTCCTAGACTATGTAGCATGATTCTTAATAGGAGAGAGTGTAGCTGTCTACTGTAAGTGGTTAATAAGATATGAAGAACCATTAGTGTAATCAGAGAGATTTGGGTTGCCAGTGGCTCCTTGTACAACCTTGGTCAGTTGCTTGCATTCTCTGTACTTTAGTTTCTTAATCTGGGGAAAAAAATGAATTGAACTAAATCATTTCCAGTGCTAATATGGTATGCCTTTGGAAAAGAACTTAGATATAGTTGAAACAATTAGAATTTATCTAGTTTTTAGTTTGTATTTATTTAAATTTTTTTTTTAATCGTGGGTACATAGTAGATGTATATATTTATGGGATACAGGAGATATTTTGACACAGGCCTACACTGTATAGTAATCACATCAGGGTAAATGTGGTATCCATCCCTTCAAGCATTTATCCTTTGTGTTACAAACAGTCCAGTTATACTCCTTGATACGCTTTGGATCTGTGTCTCCACCGAATCTCATGTTGAATTGTAATCCCCAGTGTTGGAGGTGGGGCCTGGTGGGAGGCGATGGGATCATGGGGAGTGGTTTCTCGTGAATGGTTTAGTACCATGATAGTGAGTACTATCTCGTGAATGGTTTAGTCCTCATGATAGTGAGTGGGTTCTTGCCAGATCTGGTTGTTTAAAAGTATGTAGCATCTCCCTCCTGTCTTGCTCCTACCATGTGAGATGCCTGCTGCCTCTTTGCCTTCTGCCATGATTGGAAGCTTCCTGAGGCCTCCCCAAAAGAAGCAGCTGCTATGCTCCCTGTACAGCCTGCAGAACCGTGAGCTAATTAAACCGCTTTTCTTTATAAATTACCCAGCCTCGACTATTTCTTTATAGCAATGTGAGAACAGACTAATACATGAGATATTTTGATACAGGTATACAATGCATAATAATCATATAAGGGTAAATGTATTCATTCCCACAAGCATTTAGATTTGTGTTACAAGCAATCCAGTTATACTCCTTTCGTTATTTTTACATGTGCAATTAAATTATTATTGACTATAACCCACCCTGATTGCTATAAAATACTAGATTTTTAAATTTTTTAATCCATTAACCATCCCCACGTTTCCCCATTTGTCCCCTACCCTTCCCAGCCTCTGGTAACCATCCTTCTGCATTCTCTCTCCCTGAGTTCATTTGTTTTGTTGATCTTTTGTATTGTTTCTTTTGTTTTGATTTCATTTATTTCTGCTCTGATCTTTATAATTTCTTCTAAATTTGGGCTTGGTTTGCTCTTGCTTTCATAGTTAAGATGCATCCTTGGGTTGCTTATTTGAGTTTTTTGTTTTTTTCTTTTTTGACGTAGGCAAAAAAAGTACTGCTCTTGCTATATCCCATAGGTTTTGCTGTGTTGTGTTTTCATTATCATTTGTTTCAAGAAAGTTTTCAACTTTGTTCTTAATTTCTTCATTGACCCACTGGTCATTCAGGAGTATATTGTTTGATTTCCATGTGTTTATATAGTTTTAAAAATTCCACATTACTGATTTCTAGTTTTACTCCATCGTCATCAGAGGAGATACCTGATATTATTTCTTTGTTGGTGGGAAATGTTTCGAGAATTGTTTTTTGGCGTTACATATGTTCTATCCTTGGGAATGATTCATGTGCTGAGGAGTACACAGCGTATTCTGCAGCCGTTGGGTGAAATGTTCTGTAGATATCTAGTAGATCCATTTGGCCTATAGTGCAGATTAAGTCTGATATTTCTTTGTTGATTTTCTGTCTGGATGATCTGTTACATCATCTTGCTGAATTGACCCTTTTATTGTTATATAGTGACCTTCTTTGTTTTTTCTTACAGTTTTTGTCTTGAAATCTATTTTGTCTGATTATAGCTACTCCAGCTGTTTTTTGGTTTCCATTTGCATGGAATATTTTTTTCTATCCTTTTATTTTCAGTCTCTGTGTGTCTTTGTAGGTAAAGTATGTTTCTTGTAGGCAATGGATCATTGGGTCTTGTTTTTTGTTTTTTGTTTTTTGTTTTTTTGACGGAGTCTCGCTCTGTCGCCACGCTGGAGTGCAGTGGTGCAATCTCAGCTTACCGCAACCTCCACCTCCCGGGTTCAAGTGATTCTCCTGCCTCAGCCTCCTGAGTAGCTGGGACTACAGGCACATACCACTACGCCCAGCTAATTTTTGTATTTTTAGTAGAGTCGGGATTTCACCATGTTGGCCAGGATGGTCTCCATCTCTTGACCTTGTGATCCACCCACCTTGGCCTCCCAAAGTACTGGGATTACAGGTATGAGCCACTGTGCCCAGCCTGTCTTGTTTTTTTAATCCTTGCATCCACTCTGTGTCTCTTGATTGGAGAGTTTAGTCCATTTACATTCAGTGTTGTTACTGATAAGTAAGGATTTGCTCCTGCCATTTCGTTACTTGTTTTCTAGTTGTTTTGTGGTCTTCTCTTCCTTCTTTCCTGCCTTCCTGCTTTCCTTTTAGTGAAGGCAATTTTCTCTGGTGATATGTTTTAATTTCTTGCTGTTAATTTTTTGTGTATCTGTGGTATGTTTTCTGATTTGAGGTTACCATGAGGCTTGTAAATAATGTAACCATTAAACTGGTGACAGCTTAACGCTGAGATTGCATAAACAAACAAGCAAAAAGAAAACTAATAACTCTAACTTGGTCTCCCTGCTTTTTAACTTTTAGTTGTTTTTACTTCTATCTTATTGTACTGTCTATGCCTTGAAAAGTTGCTGTAGTTACTCTTTTTTTTTCTTTTGATACGGGATATTACTTTGTCACCCAGGCTGGAGTGCAGTGGCACAATTACAGCTCACTGTGGCCTTGATTTCCTGGTTTCAAGTGATCCTCCCACCTCAGCCTCCTGAGTAGCTGGGACCAAAGGTGCACACCACCATGCCTGGCTAATTTTTATATTTTTTTGTAGGTACGTGATTTCATCATGTTGTCCAGGCTGGTCTCACACTCCTGGGCTCAGGTGATCCTCTCACCTCCACCTCCTAAAGTGTTGGGATTACAGGTGTGAGCCACTGTGGCCAGCCGTAGTTATTTTTTTTGTTGGGTTCGTGTTTTTATCTTTCTACTAAAGACATGAGTAGTTACACCACAATTGGTGTTATAATATTCTTTGTTTTTCTGTATACTTACTATTACCAGTGAGTTTTGTATCTTCAGATCATTTCTTCTTGCTCATTAATACCCCTTTCTTTCAGATTAAAGAATTCCTTTAGCATTTGTTGTAGGACAGGTCTGGTGTTGATGAAATTCCCCAGCTTTTGTTTGGGAAAGTCTTTATTTCTTCTTCATGTTTGAAGGATATTTTAACCAGATACGCTTTTCTGGGTAGAAGTTTTTTTCCTTCAGCACTTTAAATATGTCATGCCACTCTATGCTGGTCTGTGAAACTTCCACTGAAAAGTCTTCTGCCAGATGTAGTGGAGCTCCATTGTATGTGACTTGTTTGTTTTCTCTCACTCTTTTTAGGGTCCTTTATTCTTGACCTTTGGGAGTTTGATTATTACAAGCCTTGAGGTGGTCTTCTTTGGATCAAATCTGCTTGGTGTTCTATAAACTTCTTGTACTTGAATATTGATAGTCTTTTTCTCTAGGCTTGGGAAGTTCTTTGTTATTAGCCCTTTGAATAAGCTTTTTACCTCTACCTGTCTCTCTTTATGGGCAGTAGTTCTTAGGTTTGCCCTTTTAAGGCTATTTTCTCGATCTTGTGTTAGAAAATTTTGGTGCAGCTGAGCTTGCATCAAAACCACAAGACAAAGTTCTTCCCACTCTTCCCCTCCCCTTCCCCAGGCAGAGGAGTTTGTCCCCATTCCATTACCACCACAGGCCCACAGGCCCACGGGGAGTACTGCTAGGCTACCTTTGATGTTCATGCTGATTTTCTAGGTGTGCCTCTTTTTTTTTTTTTTTTTTTTGTCATTTGTCTCCTCTAACTGAAAATTTTCAAATAGCCTGTGTTCAGGCTCACTAAATCTTGCTTTTGCTTGGTGAATTCTATTATGAGACTGATACATTCTTCAGTATGTCAGTTGTTTTTTCAACTACAGAATTTCTGCTGGATGCTTTTTAATTATTTCAGTCTCTTTGATGTATCTGATAGGATTCTGAATTCCTTCTGTATTATCTTGAGTTTATTCAAAACAGCACTTTTAAATTCTTTTGTATGAATCATTATGTAACTCTGCGTCTCCAAGATTGGTCTCTGGTACCTCATTTAGTTCATTTGGTAAGGTCATGTTTTTCTGGATGGTCTTAGTGCTTGTGGATGCTCATTGGTTTCTGGGCATTGAAGAGTTAAGTATTTATTGCAGTTTTTGCAGTCTTTGGTTGTTTTTAACCGTCATTTATGGGAAGGCTTTCCAGGTGTTTGTTGGAACTTGAGTGTTGTCATCTCATAGTCCCTGCAACTGTATTTCCATTAGAGGGTACCACCTAAGCTCAGTAATGCTGTGTGATTCTTGCAGACGTGTGGAGGTACCATCTTGGTGGTCTTTGTTAAGATCTGAAGGAATTCTCTGGATTACCTGGCAGAGACTCTTGTTCTCTTCTTTTACTTTCTCCCAAACAAATGGAGCACATTTTGTCTGTGCTGAGCTACCCTGGAGCTGGTGGAGAGGTGACACAAGCATCCTTGTGGCTGCCACCACTGGAAATGCACTGGCTCAGACCTAAAGCCAGCGCAGCACTGAGTCTTATCCTGGGTCCCCTTTAACTACTGACTGGCCACTGCTTGTGTTTGCTCAAGGTCCTATAGCTTTATGGTCGGCAGTTGGCAAAACCAGCCAGGCTTCCGGGTGATGCCTTCCCTTAGGTCCTGTATGGGTCTCTGGACATCTGTGGATGCCATCCAAGAGCTAAGGCTTGGAGGTGGAAACCTTAAAAATTTACCTGGTTCTCTGTGCTACTGCACCTGAGCTGCCAGCAAACCTACAAGGCAAACCACAAGACAAAGTCCTTCCCACTCTTCCCTCCCTTACCCCAGGCAGAGGAGTCTTTCCCTGGTCCATTGTCACCACAGGCCCACAGGGAGTGCTGCTAGGCTACCTCCAGTGTTCACCTATGGCCAAGGGCTCTTCACTCCGCTTGTGGTGAATGCTGCCACACCTGAGATTTCCCCTGTAGGGCAGTGGTCTCCCCTCTGCCCCAGGAAAGGTCCAGAAATGCTGTCCAAGAGCCAAGGCCTAGAATTGGGTACCTTAAGAGCCCACGTGGTGCTCTTCCCCATTGTGGACAGGCACAAGACAAAATACCCTTACTCTTTCTTCTACTTTGCTCAGGCAGAAGGAGTCTCTCCCATAGCCACCACAGCTGGGCATGTGCTGGGCCATACCTAATGCCAGCACGTCTCAGAGTCTCACTCAAGGCCCACGGCATGTACTACCTTGGCTACTTCTGCTGATGGTTTAGGGCCTAAGCACTCTCTAAGTCAGCAGGTGATGAATCCTGTCAGGACTGGGTCCTTCTCTTCAAGGCAGTGGGTTCACTTCTGGCCCAGGGTATGTCTACAAATGTCATCCAGGGAACTAGGGCCTGGAATGGGGACCTCAGGACTCTCTCTGGTGCCCTATCCTCCTGTGCCTGAGCTGGTATCCAAGGTATAAGTCAAAGTCCTCTTTACTGTTTCCTTTCCTCTCCTCAAGAAGAAGGAAGGGGCCACTTTTGTTGCTGTGAGCTACGCTGCCTGGAGTTGGGTAAGCATGATGCATACACTCACTCACTTAGCCTCCACAGCTGATGTGTCACTAAGTCATGTGCCCCCCCCCCAAGTCTGCTGGCTCTGAGCCCAGCACGGCACTAGGACTTGCCTTGGAATTGTTGTCCTTGTGGCCTAGACAGTGTTTCAAGTTAATTTAGAACCCCATAATCACGTTAGCCTGTGGGGGTGGAGCTTGTGAAAGTTCCAGGCTGCTGGTATGGGCAATTCCCCTGTGGCTAGTGCTGGTCTCAGTGCCCATTTCATGGGCATCACCTGAGTTCTGCCCAACTTTGCCTTTTTCTGTGACAGGGCATCAGTGAGTTCCAATGCAAAGCACACAGTTGGTGTGCTTTCTGTCCCCCAAGTGCACAGATTCTCTCTCCGCACCATGCAGTCTCTGCTGGTGGATGGGTAGGTGTATTAGTCTGTTTTCACACTGCTGATAACAACATACCCGAGACCGGAAAAAGGGTTAATGAGACTTACAGTTCCACATGGCTGGGAAGCCTCACAATCAATGGTGGAAGGCAAGGAGGAGTAAGTCACATCTTAACATGGATGGCAGCAGGCAGAGAGAGCTTGTGCAGGGAAACTCCTCATTGTAAAACCATCAGATCTCATGAGACTTATTCACTATCATGAGAAAACACGAGAAAGACCTGCCCCGATGACTCAATTACCTCGTACTGGGTCCCTCCCACTACACATGGGAATTCAAGAAGAGAGTTGGGTGGGGACACAGCCAAACTGTGTCAGGAGGGGTGATGTCTGCAATTGAAGACCTTCTTTCCTACCCTTTTCAGTGCCTCTTTCAGCAAAATGAAGGTAAAACCAGGTACCATGATCACTCACCTGATTTTTAGTTCTTACAAAGATGCTTTTTTGTGTAGTTAGTTGTTAAATTTGGTGTTCCTGTAGGGAGGACAATCAGCCTGGAGGCTTCTATTTGGCCATCTTGTTCTGACTCCCTCTTATCTAGGTTTTAAAAAACAAGTTTCCTCCCTACTTTTTGATTCTAATAGATAATTCCAAGCTTCTCTAGTGTGTTTAATGGTTTTTTTTAAAAGTATTTATTTATGACAGGGGTTTTAAAAAATTTTATTTATGAATGAATGAATGACAGGGTCTTACTCTGTCACCCAGGCTGGAGTGCAGTGGTGTGATTACAGCTTACTGCAGCCTCAGCCTCCCAGACTCAAGTGATTCTTCCACCTCAGCCTCCTGAGTAGCTGGGACTACCAGCAACACAGCTAACCTTTCATTAAATGAAAGCCAGTAGCAAATCAGATTATACAATAAGCACTAAAGTTGCTATTTAATCAATTTATATTTTAAGAAATATATTCATCAATAGGTTATAACTTGAAAGTGTTTATTAGAGAAACAATGTATTAGTCCATTTTCACGCTACTGATAAAGACATACCCAAGACTGGGTAATTTATAAAGAAAAAGAGGTTTAATGAACTCAGCAGTTCCACATGGCTGGGGAAACCTCACAATCATGGCAGACGGCAAAAGACACGTCTTACATGGCAGCAGGCAAGGGAGAAGATGAGAGCCAAGTGAAAGGGGAAACCCCTTATAAAAACATCAGATCTGGTGAGACTTATTCACTCCCACGAGAACAGTATGGGGGTAACTGCCCCCATGATTCAGGTACCTCCCACCAGGTCCCTTCCACAACATGTGGGAATTATGGGAGTTAGCATTCAAGATGAAATTTGGGTGGGGACACAGCCAAGCCATATCAAACACTTCCCAACATTTACAGGCAAGAAAGAGTTAAAATTGGAAATGTATCTGTGTACATAACAATCTGCCTATACATTGTCTTATAAATTAATTTCTCTTTACGTAATTTTGAGTATTATTTTAAGATTATATCTTTTCCAGTGTTCCTGTTGTCAAAAAATGTTTTCATGAGAAAGGAGAATGTTGGGTGTTTGAGAAGCCAGTGCACATTAAATTGAGAGGAATTAAGAGTCTTTTACTTTTACTTTTACTTTATAGGCAGTAAAGTATTTACAAACCATGACTGCTTATTTAAAACTGTAAGCCAAATTTGTATTGTAATTAATCCAAATTGATCATGTTAAGTGAAATTGGTTGAAATCTGGTTTTATAAACTTTTTGATTTTATAAAATAGAAAGGAATTGTGTTTATTTATTTATTAATTTATCCATTACTCTCTTGCTGATGATCTCTTTAGTCTGACATGGACCTGACTGTTCTTCTAAAACTTAACATTCTTAGTGAGAACAGTTATAGATGAACAAAATCTCCTTTAATGTTTTAACTTCTACCTCTCTGAAAATGTTGTGTGTGTTAGCTTCAGTAATACACTGTTTTGTTTTCATTTTATAGTTTATATAGTGTTGATCGTGTGTCAGACACTATGCTGATTTCTTTTATTTGTAGTAACAAATTTAATTCTTACAACAATCCTGTGATCAAAAGCTATCCTTCTCAACCAGGCGTGGTGGCTCACGCCTGTAATCCTGGCATTTTGGTAGGCTGAGGTTGGCGGATCATTTGAGGTCAGGAGTTTGAGACCAGCCTGACCAGCACTGTGAAACCCCATCTCTACTAAAAATACAAAAAAATTAGCTGGATGTGGTGGTGCGGGCCTATAGTCCCAGCTACTTGGGAGACTGAGTCAGGAGACTTGCTTGAACCCGGGAGGCGGAGGTTGCAGTGAGTGGAGATCGCACCACTGCACTCCAGTCTGGGCAACAGAGCAAGAGTCTATGTCAAAAAAACAAACAAACAAGAAAAACAAAAAAAACAACTATCCTCTTGTTTACAGATTGTTCTTCTCCGGCAGCAAGGCTGATAACTGGGTCATGGAACATTGCTGAGATCCCTAAGATCTGGCTGGCTTTGGTAGTTTTTGCCCAGTGGTGGGCTCAGAGAGTAGTTTTCTTTCAAGAAGGAGACTTGTCACACACCCACTGCAGCCACCGTATGTGAAAGTCATCTTCCCAGGGGAAAGCCAGGCTTGGCTTGAGTGATTACAGTGCCCAGTGTAAGGGTACCCGTGTAGAAAGCTGGGGGTTGTCATAGCCATCTTTCTCCCCTTGGTTTCTCACATTCCGTGGCAAGTACTACTGTTCTTTCAACTGTTCTTCAACAGTGTTTCACTTTATTAGTCCCTTCTTCCTGTGTCCATTGAAGGAGTTCAAGTTGTTATCTCAACTGAATGTGCTTAAGCAGTAGCCCCTGCTCTTCATTCCTCTTATGTATTACTCCACTCTAATTCTTTGCAAAAAGGCTTGAATAGCCTTTTTCTTTCTTAGTAATGACTTTATTAAGATATAATTCACATGCCATACAATTCATTCAAATTGAACAATTCAGTTGGTATGTGCACAGAGATGTGCAACCCTCATTCCAGAAAGAAATCCTGTATTTTTTCATAGCAGTCATTCTCATTCCTCTATACTTCCAGCCCTAGGCATCTGCTAATCTACTTTGCCTCTATAGATTTGTCTGTTCTGGACATTTCATATAAAAATAGAATCATCTTTTAGTTAACATAATGTCTTAAAGGTTCACTGTACAGAAAGGTTACATGTTCGGCCTTGGTTCAGCCAAGGGCTTGTAGCACAGAACATCCCTCTGGTTGTTCCTCAGAAGGTGTGGCCTTGGACGTGTGTATAGTCTGGACTACTAGGAATTATTGTGGCTTTAGCTGGACTCTTTGATTAATCCATCCCCACATCCCCAATCTCTCGTTAAGCTTTTGACTAGTCTGTGTCTATTGGTATACTCAGCTGTTAGTCTCCACTAATTCGTAACAGTATTAGTTTCCTAGGGCTACTGTAACAAATTACAATGATCTGGGTGGCTTAAAACAGCAGAAGTTAGTGCCTCACAGTTCTGAGAACTGGAAGTCTAAAATCAAGTTGTCTGCAGGGCCATTCTCCTTCTGAAACTTTTAGGAAAGAATCTTACCTACCTGGCCTGGTGTTTGCCAGCAACCATTGGCCATTCCTTGGCTTGTATCTGCATCGCTTCAACCTCTGCCTTTGTATTTACGCAGCGTTTCTTCTCATGTGTCTGTGTCTTTACGTGGTGCTCACCTCTATATGTGTATGCCCAAATTTTCCTCCTCTTACAGGGATATCAGTCACACTGGATTAGGGTCCACTCTGATTAATTTACAGATTTGGGAGGGGGGTTAGGACTTCAGCTTTTTTGGGAGGGGCGGGCACAGTTCAGTCCGTAAAGAGCTTGTTCTTCACCAGCTGTGCCACTTGGATCCCTGCAGAGCAGGACCTGTGTGTATACATGTTTGTGAAGACAATAGAAACAGATGTTGCCATCCAACACACTGGATCTAGTAGGGGGAGTCAGAAGTGGCAAAACAGGCATTGCCTGGCTGCCACTACTACCTGCTTGGTACAGGTCTTCTGTAGCATGGAGCTTTGGGAAGCAGTATCTGTTGATGTTCACCAGCTGCTAAATCTGCCAGGAATAGCTCTTCTGCTCCAGGGATCTACAGGAGATGAGAGCTGCTACTCAACTGATGAGCCCACTAGAGTAGCTCTTCCGTAACACAGAGTTGTGGGGAATGGGGGTAGTCTCTATCTCGAATGCCATGGCTTCCCACTATTATTACTGAATTTCGGATGATTTTGTTGAATGAATGTTTTACAATTTGTTGTAAGCCCTCTGATCAATCTCTAGAGACTGAATTATTGTCTTTGCTAATTTTTGCTAGTTTAATAAGTGTTGGAGAAGAGAAGAGATTCCTCCAAGCTCTTTATACTCCTATTCTAGAAGTCTAACCCCTTGAATAGTTTTTAAAAGCACCACTTTCCAGTGTAGCGATTGGGATGACATATAATTATTCAGGTAATTTATGCCGTAAGATAATGATTCACATTAGTGTCAGTGTTATTTTTCAACATACTCAACTGTTGTAAAGTTCTTTTTTTTGTTGTTGTTGTTTTTTTTTTGAGACGAAGTCTCGCTCTGTCGCCCAGGCTGGAGTGCAGTGGCTGTTGTAAAGTTTTATAATCCTTTGTCATAAAGATAGAAATTATTTTAAAGTTTAATAGCCTGCTTTTTGTACCTATACACAAAACATAGAAGAAAAAAAGTGGTTAGAGAAGAATGTTAATAACCTTTCATTCAATGAGTGAAATTGTTCTTGAAATATTTAGTAAGTTATATAACCAAAGTCTTCCTTTAGCTGGAAGCTGGAATTTTTCATAGTGAACTTAATAGTGCATCTCTTTCATGGGTATTTATTTGATGTAAATGTCACCATCTGGGCTGCAAATTTTCTCTTATTCAGTTAGTTGAAAGGGTCAGTAGGATACCTTTAAAACTTTAAAAAACTCTAAATATATTTAGCGCCTGCACTTAATGATTTGTATCTAAGCTGAGTTCAAGATGTCTAAAACTGGAAGCTATGAGAAATTTCTGTTTTTTCCTCCCACTCTAACATACTGCTTTTCAGACAGAATCCCCACGTGACTTCATTAATGATGAGGAATAATCACAAAGTATTTTAAAAATTATTTCCTGTAAAACTTTGTAGTCTATATCTTATTTTATAAGATGGTAACTCTCTCTGTATATGTTCATTTATTTTAATAATGCTTTTATTATTTTACAGATGGTTTGAACCTTATATTTTGTTTAGTCCATCCTCATCATTTTGATGAAGTAATTGAGTCCAGAGAGTATGTACCTTTGTAAGCTTTACAGTCTAAGGTTACATATATAACTCTAAAGGCAAAAACAAAAACCATAACACTCCCGAAAATCCCTGAAGCAGTGTGTAGTATTTTTTCAGAAAGCTTTCATAAATACAATGTATTTTCTCTGTAATTTAATATTATCATTATTTTGTCTAGCATTAATTTGGTATCTATAACAAATAATTGATTTTAGCCTTAACTTAGCTGTAGAGTCCTAAGGATTATATATTTATATTTTTTCTATTAGACAAGCATTTTCTTGTCTCCTTTCATAACATATGTGGTTCAGTAAAACATAAAATAACTTGTCAATAGTATTAATATAAATATGTAAAATCTTATCTATACATGTCACTTAATTTTTTGAATCCATGAATTAGGAATTATCTACATTTGTTAGGTTTAAACAAGTAATTATTTGCTTTGTTTTGTGCTGTACTATTGCTAAAGAAACTGTCTATATGTTGTTATATTTGATCCTCACAACCACCTTATGAAGGTAGATTGGACAGCTTTTATTATTTCTGTTTTATTGATGAAGAATCAGGTTTGGTGTTTAAGTAAATTGCGTACATTTTAGGACTTTAATAATTTGCTCCTGTAGTTACCCATTTATTTTTATGTCACTGGTTAGTCATGGTAGTACTTACTGTCTTGTTTCTTCCAGGGAATACGAAAAAGTCTTGATGATTTTTATTCTAGACAATGTAAGAAGATCAACTTGGGTCATTTGGCATGACCCCAGGGCTAACTGAGGTGTAAGCAATACAAGGTGAGCGTCCCAAATTCGAAAATTCAAAACACTTTGTGATTCAGACCTTTTTCACCACCAACATAACACTGAAAGGAAATGCTCATTCAGTTCTCAATTGGATTTTTGGATTTTGGATGCCCACTAGGTAGGTGTAATGCACATATTTCAAAACCTGAAAAAATAAAATGTCCAAAACTCTCCAGGGGTTAAGCATTTCAGATAAGGGCTATTCAACTAGTGTAAGTTAAACTTCTGTGAATGCGGGGATTCCTTTTTTCCCTTTCAGCAAACTCCTGTCCTTATTTTAGTTTTAGTTCAATGTCACCTTCTCTGTGAAGGCTGCCGTTTTTCACAGGATACAGAAATCTCTTATTCCCCAGTGCTTTCTCATAGCACTTTTCTACTTGCCTCACTTAGTACAAGTATTATTTGTTCATGCCATGATTGATTATTGAGCTCCTTGAAGGCGAAAGTTGTGATATACCTCTTCACTTCTCCATGGCCTTGAATTAACCATAGTGGAGCTCAGTAAATGTTTTTAAAGTAAATGGATGAATAAATGGTACATACTTGATATGTGTCTGTAAACTGTATAAGCCAAACATTGTGTACTCCCTGTTTCTGGAATAACTGTGCAACGCTAAAAATTTGTTTGCTATATGATGTTTGCTGGGTTTTGTTGCATAAATATTGTGAAATCTTCAGTTGGTGCTTAGCCAGTTTATTACTGTTCCACTTCATCACTTATGATTATTTGGGACCTGGATGAAGTAATTTCATTGTAAATGTTGTATTAGTTGAATCTGTGATTTTATAAAATACAAATTATTCAGGAAATTAAATTTCTTATAAAATCAAGTTTGTCGCTTGAACTCTGTCATATTTGTCTAAATTTGTTTAAAAATAAAAATCCTAGCTAAACTCTTGCCTATCCCAGAAATGAATTTAAGAAGGACCATATTCCTTATGAATTATGAAGGGAATTTAAAAGGGAAGCATCCAGGAAGGTGTAATTCGTGTCTGGTAAACTGGCTGTTGTATTTTCTCTGCTTTTCTTCTCTTTCTTTTACCAGCTACCTGTAGACCATTTCCCTGTTTATTAGCTGCAGTACCAGAAGGTGGAATAGGAAATGAAGTTCACATCCTTCAGTTTTGTTATTTGTTAACTGATTTCTTAAATTTCAGGTGTGAAGAACTATAAAAAAGTTAGGTTGTTTGTGCTGCATCCTTATTATTTTTTGCATCCTGTTATCACAGACAGTGATGACTTATGTATAATTGAGTAAAGCTGCAGGAAAGAAAAGCGGTTAGGAAATGCCTCTTCAGGTTTTCGAGATCTTTTCACACCTCTCTTGGAGAAAAGAATTAAAAACAAAAACCAAAAAACAAAAACCTAAATGGATTCTGATTGTTTTCTTTATCTGTGGTATTTTGTTTTGTTAAATTGTGTGTTATATAATGAATAGTGGAATTGGGTTCAGTTGTGAATTACAGGAAGTGACACACATGATAAAGATTGTGGTTTTATGTCTGTTCAACAAACCACAGTGGAACTGAAATGAAACTATAAATATTTTAACTACACCAATTGCTTTCTGCCACCAACCAGGACTAGTCCTAATGAAAACTAGATATGCTGATACGAAGTTATTGAGAAGCAGTACAGAATATAGGTCCTTATGTAGCATCAGGAAACTGTAGCAGTTTTGAATCTTCTAGGCATACATTAATTTTGATCAGCAAGAAACAATTATTAGGTTATCTTACTCTTTTAAGAATTGAAGTAGCCACAATAAAGCTATCCTGTATTTTTTTTTTTTCCCCTTGGGGATAAGGATTTAGATTTAATAATAAAATGTGTTTTATATAGTAAATATTCATGAAACAATTAAAAAGCAAATAAAAACATTCAATTCGTGTACTCTTTTCACAATTTACGTACTAATCGGTTGCTAGGCTGGAAGAGAGATATATTCCCACATTATTCATTTACCAGGAGTGTACCATACTTTCAGAAGCTTTTTCTTTACTAGTGATGACTCTTAAGATTTTACTGTTAGGATTTGAACCCTTGTAGGTCCTTTAGTATACAGGAAACATTAGGATATATTTAATGGGATATTATAAGTAATTTCCATTCTTATCTTTTCTTGAGTTTTAAAGTCTAAACCCATACTTACTCAGTCTTTGTCCAATAGTCAGAGTGTTTACACTTTGCTAAGTAGTTGTGAAAGTCCTCTCCAATGTATTTGTTTCATTTTTCAGCATGTAAGGCTTGACTGCTTGACTCTTAGTTTGTGTAAGAGAATGTGCTACTGTGAGAAATATAATAATGAATATCTAACCCCTCCATATCACTGACCTTCAGTCTAGTAGAGGAGAGAAAGTTATAAAAGTAACTAGGGATCCCTTCTATCCTAACCTCTCTTATCCTGGCATAATTATTAATATCACCCCTTTTCACTTTAGAATGTTCTGATTTGAGTGATGAGTGATATAGTCACACTGTGAGTAATGAGGGGAAAGAACAAATATTTTAACCTGATACTTTTTCTGAATTCATGTTCACGTGGTAGAGGATACCATTTGATTCTTGGAGACTCCCAAATATAATTTTCTGTCTCATTTTGACTTCTTATAGATACATGCTTTGTAATCTTTTATTTCTTTTTTATACATTTTTGAGATGTAGTCTCACTTTCTCGCCCAGGGTGGAGTGCAGTGGCGCGATCTTGGCTCACTGAAACCTCCACTTCCGGGGTTCAAGTGATTCTCTTGCCTCAGCCTCCCGAATACCTGGGTTTGCAGGCACTTGCCGCCAAGCCTGGCTATTTTGTGTTTTTAGTAGAGATGCTGCTTCACCATTTTGGCCAGACTGGTCTCGAACTACTGACCTCAGGTTATCCTCCTGCCTCGGCCTCCCAAAGTGCTGGGATTATAGGCATGAGCCACCGCGCCCAGCTGACTGTAATCTTTTAAAAAGGAAGAGAAGGGTACCAATTATCTGGCTTTTCAAAAGTTTTCAAAAAATTTTTGAGTTTTTGTGATTAACCCTTTGAGCAGCTGCTGCGATTTTTATGTTCTTAAATTGGTTAGATTAAGAGAAACATTTAAGATATGTCTGTCCGTTGCCTTTTTCTAAATAATTTATTATTAATGTCACATATTCTATAAAAAAGGAGTATGAGGTTGTATGTAGTTTTGACTTGAGATTTTCCAGAAGTCTTTTAATGGCACATAAAGGTTCTTTTATTTTATTTTAAATACTTTAAGTTCTAGGGTACATGTGTACAACGTGCAGGTTTGTTACATATGTATACATGTCCCATGTTGGTGTGCTGCACCCACTAACTCGTCATTTACATTAGGTATATCTCCTAATGCTATCCCTCCGCCCCTCCCCCCACCTCACGACAGGCCCCGGTGTGTGATGTTTCCCACCCTGTGTCCAAGCGTTCACATTGTTCAGTTCCCACCTATGAGTGAGAACATGCAGTGTTTGGTTTTCTTTTCTTGCGATAATTTGCTCAGAATGATGGTTTCCAGCTGTATCCATATCCCTACAAAGGATATGAACTCACCCTTTTTTATGGCTGCATAGTATTCCATGGTGTATATGTGCCACATTTTCTTAATCCAGTCTGTCACTGATGGACATTTGGGTTGGTTCCAAGTCTTTGCTATTGTGAATAGTGCCGCAGTAAACATACGTGTGCATGTATCTTTATAGCAGCATGATTTATAATCCTTTAGGTATATCCCCAGTAATGGCATGGCTGGGTCAAATGGTATTTCTAGTTCTAGATCCTTGAGGAATCACCACACCGTCTTCCACAATGGTTGAACTAGTTTACAGTCCCACCAGCAGTGTAAAAGTGTTCCGATTTTTCCACATCCTCTCCAGCACCTGTTGTTTCCTGACTTTTTAATGATTGCCATTCTAACTGGTGTGAGATGGTATCTCATTGTGGTTTTAATTTGCATTTCTCTGATGGTAATGGCACATAAAGTTTAATCTGCAATACAGAATCTGATATACCACGCCTTTCCTCTCACCATCATCTACTCCATTTTACTAACGTGAAACTCCTTAAGCAGCCTTTTAACTAGGAGAAATATTTGTATAAGCCAATACAGAAAGATTATTTGTTGCACTTATAGGCAGGTTTGTTTGTGGCTGCAGTTAGTATTAGACTGTCACTTAGGATGTTATTCTGGTATTGCTTTTTCTCATTCTTTCAGTGAAGATATGTGACTCATTCTCTTTTTTCCTTTTGCAAAGCAAAGGCTCGACAAAATTTTATAGATGGGTGAAATGTTTTACAGGTCTGAAAAAAGTGTTGTAAACCTGCTCATGAGGTTCAGACTAAACTTCTGTGCATAAATTAGGAATTGGTGTTGTCTAGGAGTTTGTGAAGATGAAGTTTTTCGGGGTTCTGATTTCATGAAGTGTCATTCTAGATTTCTGTCAATCTCAATTATAGTATGATAGAGGTATGCTGATTTCTTGCTTAACAATAATTATGTAGTATTGCAATAAGTAGTATACAATAAGAACTTATGTCCTTATTGTACATATTGTATGTAGTGTACAATAAGTATACTTATGTTGTCTTAGTACCATAAACATAGAGCAGTGGTCATGATATATACTGAGGAAATCAAATGTTTTCTTTTTTTGTGATCTAATAGGAAAACTGATGCAACATTTCTGGATTATTTGCAACAATAAAAATGAAAAGAAATATGAGACATGCAGTAATCTCGACAAGCAAATTTCCTAATTTGCAAAATAAAAAGTTGTATTAGATGATCTCTAAAAAGAACCTTCTATATCTGTGTCATCTTTGAATCTGTAAAATACAGTTGGTCCCTGACTTACGATGGTTAGATTTAAATTTTTTTGACTTTGCAATGGTGCAAAAGTGATAAACATTCAGTAGAAAATGCACTTCAGTGTGGTATTCAGTGAATTACAGGAAATGTTCAACATGTTATTTAAAATAAGCTTCGTGTTAGATTTTGCCATATTTTGCCCAACTGAAGGCTAATGTAAGTGTTCAAGCATGTTTAAGATAGGCTAGGGTAAAGCTGTGATGTTTTAGTAGGTTAGGTATGTAAATGCATTTTTGACTTTGGATATTTTCAGTTTACGGTGGGTTTATTGGGATGTAATACCATTGTAAGTTGAGTTGCATCTGTAGATTCATTTAGCTAAAAATGCCTTAATCTCTCTCTCTCTCTCTCTCTGTCTCTCTTTCTTTCTTTCTTTTTTTTTTTTTTTTGAGATGGAGTCTTGCTCTGTCGCCCAGGCTGAGTGCAGTGGTGCGATCTCGGCTCACTGCAACCTCCGCCTCCTAGATTCAGGGGATTCTCCTGCCTCAGCGCCCTAAGTAGCTGGGATTGCAGGTGCCTGCTACCATGCCCGGCTGATTTTTATATTTTTTGTAGAGATGGTTTCACCAGGTTGGCCAAGCTGGTCTCGAACTCCTGACCTCAAATGATCTGCCCACCGCGGTCTCCCAAAAGTGCTGGGATTACAGGCATGAGCCACCGCTCCTGGCCTAAAATGCCTTAATCTTGATAGTCTTTTTGGACATGCACTATTTAAATTGAGTACAATACTCATACTTATGCCCTTGCCCCCTTCTCCCTGGATCTTATTTGCTAAAGTAGACATTGATTTCTCTTGAGAATGTAATAAAATTTTTTATGAACATTTTAATGTTTAGTGAAAAGGTGAGAATTCTCAGACATGAATTTTTATATTTGATAATAGGAAACTCTAGTTATAGGGGAAAGTCAGTATTTTGAAAAGGCAAACCAAATAGGCAAATATTTATGGAGTTTCTAACACAAGCAAGGCTCCCTGTGCCAGAATGGGCATCAGAAAATGTCCATTGAGTGAACATTCAATAAATTTTGTCAGTTGCTGTAGGGGATAAAATTGCATATAATTTTCACTTTATAGTTTGTTTTGAATGTGCTGGAAACAGTTAAAAGTAAATGCATGTTTTTATTTTGCCAAAGTATCAAGACAGAATAGTAGGCAGACAATTGGTATTTAGACAGGCAAAAGGGCAGATTCTCTGCCAAATGGTTGTAAATGAATTGACGCAAGAAATTTAAATATTAAGCTTTGATGAGAGATTGTTAAATTTTCTCAATATTATTGTTTCTATTGGTATGCAAGCTAATTAGATACAACAAATAATTGGAGCCGGTGGCTCAGACTGGCTTGCCACCATTGGCACACACACTGGAGGGTGGCACAGTTGTCCTTATTGTTGGCCAGGAAGTCTTCAATCAAGGCTTAACTGTAATCTTATCTGCAAATTCCTCCTGGTCTTCTCTGGAGAACGTTGCCTTACATGTGTCTCTGGAAACAAGGAATTTCCCAGGAAATCCTCACCATCTTTACTGTCTGTGATATTAGTACAATTTGTACTCTGCCCTTTTAAAATATTTTAGTAATCTTAAAACTTGACCACTCTGGAAGAATGGAGAAGTTCCGTATTTGGCAAGAATAAAAAGTATTACAAAGCATCCTGCTGCTGCATTAAGTGGTAGTTTAAACAAAGCTGCTGATCTTAATCTTAATTGTGCATTTAAAAAAACTGGAATCTTGTTAAAAATTTATATTTCTGTGATGCTACCCCATACATTTTAATACAGTAGGCATGGGATAAAACAAACACTCGAGAAGCTAGCCTTTCCTCAGCTTTCCTAGAATGGAGACTGCCTCCCAAAATATTCAGAAGTCAGAAATGATTTTAAAACTAAAGTGTTTATGAACAAATTTAAATAAATTTGGTCTGTAAATATGTACTTCAGAGCTGAACTTGGTACCCTCTTTTCACAGCTCTAAATGTGATACTTTCAATTACATGAACTCATTAGTCTCTATTAGCATACTTCCAGACATTAGAAATAAGACTTTGAAAGAGCTCTTCTCTTATTTTATTGTATGGAAGTAAACATTGAAAATCCTTACAAAAATAAATTTAGTCTACATTGCTGGCAGGATACATTTATTCTATAGGAGGTAGGTGACAGCTGTTTTTAAAACTTTGACACGCAAGTACAAGAAAGATTAGAATCCTGTGGTCCACATTATATATTGAATAGCACACGAATTACAAGGAGGAATGATTTGGGTGTCCCCTCATTGAGTCACTTGAATTTGGATAAGGCAGAGTGCTTTCCCTGGAGGTGTATGGAGAGAATTCAAATGACCCCTTCATTGTCCAGCAGCTTTATGCATCAAGATTGGACTAGAAAAATTGTGGGATGAATGAATTTAGGATTCTAACTTGTGGGATGAGTGAATTTTAGGATTCTAAAATGCTCCAAGCTTTTCAGTTCTTTCTGTTTGCATAGTTGCATTGTAAGAACAGATTGAATTACTATCCTGTGCTCAGAAAACACATTTGTGGTTAGTTTTGTCCAAAGAGCATATTTATTCTTCCGTAATAAAAGTATATGGGTATTTATTGTTATTAGTATTTATTGTTATTAAAAAATATTAGAATGAAACTGTTAAGCTACTTAATTATTTCTAATTATCTTTTATGATTCTGTAATACCTAGGTAGTTTATGCATATAATTAATATATTAGTTGACTACTCTTGCTTTTTTCTTTGTTTAAAAAAGTAATGTTTGCATGGAATATATTTTTCTGTTCATTTTCTTTCAACCTATTTATGTATTACTTTGGATTTTAAAAGTAAATCAAAGCCAAGTTCACATCTTAAATGTTCTCATGAAGTTCTTTTGAATTTTTTCCATTAATGTCGGAATACATGTTTGGGTAAGTGGCACAAGCACTTTTAAAATGTAGAAAATGGAATATTGGTACAAAGTAGAGTAGAAACAGAGCTTTATTCAATAAGTCAGTCTTTAAGTTATTAAACAGATATTTAGGCCGGGCGCGGTGGCTCAAGCCTGTAATCCCAGCACTTTGGGAGGCCGAGGCGGGCGGATCACGAGGTCAGGAGATCGAGACCATCCTGGCTAACATGGTGAAACCCCGTCTCTACTAAAAATACAAAAAACTAGCCGGGCGTGGTAGTCCCAGCTACTCGGAGGCTGAGGCAGGAGAATGGCCTGAACCTGGGAGGCGGAGCTTGCAGTGAGCCGAGATCGCGCCACTGCACTCCAGCCTGGGTGACACAGCGCGAGACTCCGTCTCAAAAAAAAAAAAAAAACAGATATTTGTTCAATACCTGATAGGTGCCAGGTTTAGGTGCATTGTTTAGGTGCCAGAGAAATAGTAATGAACTAAACACAGAAAACAAAATACTGCCGACCTGGAGTTTACATTGTAGTGGAGGAAGAAGAAAATGAACAAATAAACTATATCATATGTCAAAATGTAATAAATACTTTGGAGCAAAGTCAAGCTGGGAAGAGAGCAGAGTAAATAGCTATCAATGGATGGGGCCGTAGAGGGGGTAAGGTGATTTCACGTAGGGTGATCAGAGAAGACCTCTCTGATAAAGTGACATGAAGACCATAAGATGGTGAGGAGGAGACAAGGTGTGCTGATTTGTCTGGTTGAAGAGTGTCTGAGGTAGAAAAGGGCATGCTGACATGTTGGAGGGACCAATGGGAGATTAGTGTGACTGGAGAAGAGTGAGCCATGGAAAGAGTGGGAGGAGATGAGAGAGAGGAAGCAGGGAATTGAGCCGTGATGAATCCAGTAGGATATGGTCAAGACTTTGGTTTATGTGAGATAAGAAATCACTAAGCGTTTTGAACAGAGTGGTCACATGATTTAGCTTACATTTCAAAAGGAACATTTGGTCATTTGTGTATACTTGTCTAGTTGCTTAGTGAACGACAGCAGGAAGACAAGAATTTAATGCAACTAATTTTTAAATCTTTTTTAAAAGATGAAGTTGGACTAGCTAATTTCACATGGCCTTTTTACTTCTAAAGCCCTATGCTTCTTTACCTTAATATGGATCTGAAGTAATTGATTTAAAAAATTTTAAAGTATGTAAAGGAATATTGTGGAATAATTATTTGTATTAATGCTATTGCTGTATATTCAATGCTATATTATATTTATATCTTTCCACTTTTTTTTTTTTTCTTGAGATGGGGTGTCGGTCACCCAGGCAAGAGTACAGAGAGGCGTGATCTTGGATCACTGCAGCCTTGACCTCCTGGGCATCGATCCTCCTACCTCATCCTGCTGAGTAGCTGGGACTACAAGTGTGTGCCATTATGCCTGGCTAATTTTTGTATTTTTAGTAGAGACGGGGCTTCATGATGTTGCCCAGGGTGGTTTTGAACTCCTGGGCTCAAGCAATCCACCTGCCTCGACCCCTACAAGCATGAGCCATTGCACCTGGCCATCTTGCTACTTCTGAAAAACAAA
This sequence comes from Theropithecus gelada, assembly GCF_003255815.1. Lineage (NCBI taxonomy): Eukaryota > Metazoa > Chordata > Mammalia > Primates > Cercopithecidae > Theropithecus > Theropithecus gelada. The sequence continues at coordinate 169,908,999 of NC_037669.1, forward strand.
AGCATACATGGCAGTTATTAAAATAAAGATAAATCACTGGGAAAAAAACATTTAAAAGCATGTGATTTTAAATTTTAAAAGCTGCATGTAATAAGATTTTGAAGAAAGAAAAGTTAATAGGATTTATGTAACGAAAGAAAATAGTTGTGACAGAAAACTGGGCTAAGGAAATTGGTGCATTTGAACACAAATTTTAGCTTTGAGTTTCCTGGCAGCCAGTGTGTGTGTGTGTGTGTGTGTGTGTGTGTGTTTGCAGCTGTGGATATCTAGGAAATTTATCAGGTGATGTTTTTGTTTGAGAAAAGGAGTAGTATTTAGTTACCTAGGAAATCACTTCTAGGTGCCAACCAAATGTATTTCACTAAGACTTGAAATCATTTTGATAATTTAAAAGAAACCCAGCACTTTGTAAGACTCCCTTGACACTTTAAAAAGTGATGACAGGTGTGCATAGCTGTTAGCCCTGGAAAATATAGCTATACATTTCGTTTTACAGGTGATAAAAGCCTGTATTTTGAAGCAGAGATTTGTGAAAATTACTATGAAAAGTATGACATTGGTGATGCATTACCACCCCCCCCCCATCTGCAGGTCCCACTGGTACCTCTATATTGGTTCTGTTCTTTAATAGATCATAATTTTAGCCTTAATCTGTAATACCTAACACCCGGAAGGCTCTCTGAGACTAGTGGTTTTCGAACTGTGTTCCAGGGGATCATGGAGGCATATCAAATGCAGAGAGTCCTGAGCTTCTAGAGTTTTGAAGAAAGGATTCTTTTTCAATTTAAATATTTCTTAAATTTCATACTCAGTGTTCATCAAATATGATATTTATCTGTGTCTCTTTGGAAGGCTATAAAAGCTGAGGGAATAAGGACATTTGAGTGACTAGCCTTGGTTATTTTTTTCTTTAAGAGAAACATGAGAGTTATTAGGACTAAAAGATATTTTGATGTTTCATATCAGCAACAGGGAGGGAGAACCTCAGGCAGGTTTTCCTCCCCACCTCCTAAACCTTTTGTATTCCTAAGAGATAGGTTTTCTGGCACAAAATTGCCCACCATGCCTGTTTGACTCAGTTTTTTTCACCTGTAAGAGAAAAAATTAAGACCCTACAAAGCTTCCCTAGCCTTCCTTTGTTTCGATTAGAAAAGAGTGATGAATGACAGTGTTAAAATAATTTGACAGTATTTATAATCCTGTGTATTATGATTGTTAGTAGTAATAGTAGGAGCAGTAGTATCTCGTAGTAGTTCGCAGTTTAGAAAATATTTGTTTCTGAGTATTAAATAACATGTATATATCTGAGAGATATATGTGATACATGTCTGAACATATTTATGAGAGATATATTAGTCATCACCTCCACATGACATGAATACAATCAAGCTTTGTAAAGGTTAGGTAACTAGCCTAAGATAACAGACTAGTAAATACTAGAATCTGAGACTCAAGTTCAGATCATAGAACTTCACATCTCATGTTCTCTCAGTTGTCTTATTGTTAAATTAAAAGTTTCAGTTGTTGATGCATTTTGTCCTCGCAGAAAGATCAACATTAATTTGATTCTTTGTATTATTTAGAAAAGAAACAGTTTCTATCCTTATCCAAAACCTACTTAAATTGAAATATGCACTCTCATATCTAGTAATAAGACATATTTTATTAGATTGGTGCAAAAGCCATTGTGGTTTTTGCCATTAAAAGTAATGACAAAACCTAGTAGTAATAAAATAGTCTGTTCTGATTTTTCTTTTAAAAAGAGGTTTAAAGGTTTCCTCATCTACTTCATTCTAGTAAAACTTACTAGTACTTTGGGGTTGATTACTTTTATTGTATTTTTTTTTCTCTTTTTTGAGATTATGAGAAGGCTTTCAAGAAATCTCTTTGTCTTTGTCTTCTAAGCCCTCGAGATCTTTTTCTCCATCACTATTGATGGGGCACAGCCGTTGGTGTGTAAACATCCTACAACTGCATGTCGGTGGTACCTACTCATAGGAAAAGATTTTAGTGTACAAAAAGGCGGCCAGTATATTTCTATTTCACCATTTTTTAATGACCAGAAATTCCAAAATAAAACATAGTAAGTGAAGAAATTATAACTATAATTTCCAAGTTTATTTTAAATAATCTAGAATGACTTTTGGATAAAAAGGATATGTTTTGAATAACAATGCAAACAAGACTTTAATAGCAAAGATTCAGTAAGCTGTATTAGTATATTTTGGTACTGATGAAAGATCAAATGTATTATGTTTTTCTTTTTGCTTAGGTGATACTTTTCATGCCTCCAGTACAGACCTTCTAATGTATTTTTCTGGGCAGGAGCACGTTCAGCCACAGGCTCTGGAAAAAGGCAATTAGCTATGTGATTCAGGTTGATCTTATATTGATCAGCTATTGATATGTGAATTATCCAGAATAGCTATCTGCTCTGTTTGAAATTCAGCTATTTTTTTTCTTGGTCTGTAAAGATCTTTACATTTACGATGCAATTAGCATTTCCATTTTGTGAAAATTTGAGAGAAAAGAAACTTTTGGGCCTTAAAAGCTCTGGCAAGTATCACATTAAATATGCACATAGATGAGCACCATGCCTAAATAAAATGGTTTATTTTCCAGTTATGTAGATTGCCGGGCATCTTAATTCTTCTTTTGCTGTGCTTTCAAATGTGTTATTTTGTGGCTCTCAAATATATTTCCTTAAATATTTGGTGACTCCTTGGAGTTAGAAGAGAAAGGAATTTTACCGTCATTTTATTAGTGCCCGTCAATTCTGATGGGGGTAAAAATTGTAGAAGCTGATACAGTAAAGATGAAGAAAAAATAGAAATTTGGGGAGACTGACCCTGGATTTCATTGGCCTAGTTCATTTCTGCCCTTCCTTTCTGTAGATTTAAATAAAGACAAATACTTATTTTGACCAAATCACAGACATATTAGGCATTTTTGGGGGTAGATTGCGGAAGTAAAATAAACTATAATATTTCTTGGGTTTGCTTATTTCTTGTAGCAGTGTCTATATTAATGCATCTTGAATTTTATGCGATGTAATTACTGTTTAGTGAAATTTTAAAAAGTTTTTTAAGAGACAGGGTCTTACTCTGTCACTTAGGTTGTTGTGCAGTGGCACAATCATGGCTCACTCACCGCAGCTGGGGACTCATGGTCTCAAGTGATCCTCTCACCTCAGCCTCCTGAGTAGCTGGGGCAACAGGCATATGCCACCCCACCTGGTTAATTTTAAAATTTTTGTAGAGATGAGGTCTCACTGTGTTGTTCAGGCTGGTCTTGAACTCTTGAGCTCAAGTGATTCTCCTACCTTGGCCTCCCAAAGTGCTGGGATTACAGGTGTGAGCCACCAGGTCCAGCCTTAATGAATAATTTTTTAAAATTGAAAAGTCAAAAAAATTATTATGAATAAGGTAAAAGGTATACAGTTTGACTTAGCTCTTTGCTCAAAAAACTGATAACGTAATAGGTAGTGTAAGCCTCCCCAGTGCCTCAAAATACCAGATACTGTGTTCATCATTCTCTCAAACATGAGTGGTGAAAGTAAGCTTATTTCATTTTCTTATGATACCAGCTGTGCTCTTGACGAAGACTGTCTTATTTTCACTTACTAGTAAAAGTGAAAGAGGAACATTGTTTTAACATTTCAAAAATAAGAATTAATGTTTAATTATTGTTGATTTGAAATAATCAGTTTACTAATATGTTGGTTCAGGTTTCCTGAGATGCAAGAAAATAATAATTGTACCTGACTGGGGGGAAAAGGAAGGAATGAAAAGGGGAAGAGAGGAGAAACCAGTTGCAATGAATTATAGTCCTTATTGTGTTACTTTATGAGAAATAAAATGGGCTTTGGTTTCTAAAAAATTACTGTATCTGCAATAATAAAAGTCATAATCTGTCCCAGATTTCCTATAGGCAAATTATTTTAGTGGGAAAGTACATTTAAAGGCCCATTTATTTCTTCAGTCACATGATAGTAAAAGTTTTGTCAGAAGGTCTGCTGAACTGAGAATACAGAATCAATGGCAGTGACAAAACATCTAAAAATTTCCATCACCATCTCTTTTAAACATACTGGTCCTTGCATTAGTCCTTAAGCCAACATAAATGATCTTTAATGTAAAATTGCAACAAGTACATAAAGCAGGCTAACCTAGATATTGGGTATCTCAAAGCAGTTGGATTTAACGTAAGTGATGGTTAACAAAATCCAATACTGTAATGAACTTTTGAGAAAAGAATAGTTGAGTATGCTTTTTAATTGTGTGTTTGTAGTTTTGGCTTTTTTTTATTATTATTTTGGCCATAAGCTCATTATGTTAATCTTTTTTTTTTTTTTTTTTTTTTTGAGACAGTCTCGCTGTGTCGCCCAGGCTGGAGTGCAGTGGCGTGATCTTGGCTCACTGCAAGCTCTGCCTTCCAGGTTCACGCCATTCTCCTGCCTCAGCATCCTGAGTAGCTGGGACTACAGGCACCCACCCCCGCTTGTGGCTAATTTTTTGTATTTTTAGTAGAGATGGGGTTTCACCGTGTTAGCCAGGATGGTCTCGATCTCCTGACCTCGTGATCTGCCTGCCTCAGCCTCCCAAAATGTTGGGCTTACAGGCGTGAGCCACCGTGCCTGGCCATGTTAATCAGTTTTAACAGTGTTTCTCCATTTGCTGGATAAGAATTTGTCTGATTGGCTGGGTGCGGTGGCACATGCCTGTAATCCCAGCACTTTGGGAGACTGAGGCAGGTGGATCAGTTGAGCTCAGGAGTTTGAGATCAGTCTGGGCAACGTGATGAAGCCCCATATCTACAAAAAATACAAAATCAGCCAGCGTGTTGGCACATGCCTGTAGTCTCAGCTACTTGGGAGGCTGAGGTGAGAGGATCACTTGAGCCTGGGAAGCAGAGATTGCAGTGAGCCAAGATCATACCGCTGCACTCCAGCCTGGGCAACAGAGTGAGATCCTGTCTCAAAAAAAAAAAAAAATCAGCTAATTACTACTTTATAGTTATATTTCCAACATTAGCTAGGCAGTATAATGCAGCAGAAAGGATCCAGAAGTCTTCACATCCATAGAAATTGTAGAAAGTGTAGTTTCTGTGTATTGCAGGTAGTTGTCAGTCACTGTATCTAGCTAATTTTCAATAATATCTTTTGGTTCATTTATTCATTTAGGCATTCGTTCAGTACTAATTCGTCCCTCTTTGTGTGCTGTATTCTGTGTCGAGCACTGGGAATGTAACAGTGTGCAATACAAAGTCCTTGCCTTTAGGGAATTTATAATCTAGTTGGGAAGGTCTACTTGATGAATTGCAGATGAGTTTAGCACAAATTGTCATTGAGAGATGCTGCATGCTTTAGGATGATTTCACGTAGGAGTCTAACCCAGACTGGGAGTTAAGGGGCAACTTTACTGAGGAATAATATTTAAGTGAAGACTTGAATGATGTATAGGAGTTAGCAGGACTAAGGCGGGGATGTAAGGAGAAGGAGTACCTATAGTTTAGTGGGAACAGTATGTGTAAGAACATACTGTTCTTACAGTGTGAAAGAAGAATTAAAAAGGTTAATATAGATGGATTGTAGAGAATATTGAGTGATTTGAAGCTAGAAAGATTGGTAGGAGTTAGATCATGCAGTGTTTTAGGCTATGCTGAAGATTTTAGACTTTATCTGACATATAGAGAAAGCCATCAAAATGAGTAAAAGTGGATTGATTAGTTTGTTTAAAGGCTAAGCCCCTGGAGATTGGAGGGGAGCAAAATTGGATGTGCGGAGATGACCAAAGGCTCTGGTGGCAACTTGATTGAAAGATGTGGTATCTTTGGGGAGAAAAGTGGGCAGTCTGAGAGCTGCTTGGGAAGTATAATAAACAAGACTTGCAACCATGAGAAAAGATTACTTAAGATTTCTTCCTGGTGTTGCTATCACCAAAATGGGTAAAACTGGACGTATTTGTTGGTACACTCCCAGTGGTTGTATTTGTGCATGTGGGTGGCATGTCATTTGTGCATTTTACGATCAAAATGTGCAGTCTAACTGGCTCATTAAAAACTTGACAAAATGTAGGTGAGTTAGCAATTCTGAAACAACTTTATGTGTAGTTTAAGCAACTAAATATGTGGTGGATATTAAGAGTTAATTTTTTTAATATCAGAAAAAAAGAGCTAGAAATAAGGTAAAGGGGAATCTCTAATGAACCTTGGATTGGAGTTTGAGATATCAGTATGAATGAATGGAGACAGAGAAAGAGAAGGTTGTATATATGTGTATGTATACATGTATACATTATATATTTCTTTCTTCTGTTCATGAGAGGGCCTAGAAGCAATGACATCATAGCTCCAGTCAATACACCTAGTACCAGATCTTGGGTTCAAGTGCCAGGCACCAGTAAAAGGAACCAGGGCTTCTTGGAAAAACTGAATTGGGGACTGGGACTGGGAAAGTACAGGATGAAAGTGACAAAATGTTCAAAAAGTGATGGGAGCATGTCAAAAGAATGTATGAGCCAATGCTAAGGAGCTCCCCGTGGCCAAATTAGGGACACTTTGAGCACTATAGTAATGAGCCATAACCCATAAAATAAAAAGAAGTATCCAGTTATAATTAAATAAATACAAAGGGGAGAAGGGAACACACTTTCTTGCCATGGAATTTCAATTAATAAATGAAGAGTCATTGATACAGGAAACCACCATTTGAGAAACACTACAGTAATAATTGTTATAGGTGAGAACAGTTAGTGGACAATGTAAGACGGTTATAAACAGGATATTTACAGTCACAAAAAGAGAGCTTACTAAAAGGTACTTACTATAATTATAAAGGAATCATAGTAACCTTGCAGTGGAGAAAGTGGACATCTTCTTAACCAAGTAATCAAAGTAGACATACCAATAATGAGACATGGATATCATGTACTTTCTAATATGATGTACTGAGAAGGACACAACATTACTTTTGTGGTATTCTTAACAAAAATGCATATCCTGAATTTAATCGTAGAAAACGTCAAACCCAAATTGAGGGCCATGCTACAAATCAATTGACTAGATTTTTAGAAAGTGTCAAGATTATGGAATATGAACTAAGCAACTGTGCCAGATTAAAGGAAACTAAAGAGATCTGATAACTAAATGCAGTGTGGTATTCTGGATCAAACACTAGACTAGAAGGAAGATATTAGTAGGACAATTAACAAAATTTGAATAAAGTTTGTAGATCAGTTAATAGAATATTATCAGTATTAGTTTCCTGATTTTGATAATTGGACTGTGGTTATATGTTAACATTTGGGAAAGCTGGGTAAAAGGAATATGGGATTTCTTTGTGAAATGCTTTGTAAAGTCTGAAATTATTTCAAAATTAAGAATTAAAAAATTACAGAAACCTAGAGACCCTAGTTAAATGCTTTATTTAATGAAGGGGAGAGGAGATGATATGGTGGGGTTGGTTTTATTAAATTTGACTTTATAATTATGTGTTATGTTTTAATTATGATTCCTATTTACCTCACTTGAGGATTTTTTTTTTTTTCAATCTTCCCATTCTCTTCTTAAACATTATCTTGGGAACAGGTGTATTTTTATTGTGTTAGCAGCATGTGTCTTTAAAATATTTTCTTAAAATACAGTAATTGAGCTCCTAGAAATGGTTTCACTTTAACCTGATTTAAAATAATCAAAGAAGTCAAAGTGATTAATTTTATGTTTGTTTTAGTTTATTTTTAATTGTCAGGAATAACTGGAAATACTGAAATATTTAGAGAAAAAGAGGATGAAAAGAGGGAAAACATTTAAAATCTTTAAATATTTGGATAATACGGTGAATTTTCAGTTGTTAACTCCCATTTAATACATGGGTAAGCCGAAGCATAGAAGCTTAACTGTTTTGCCAGGACTGCATAGTTAACCTATATTGGAGGTGACATTTTAACTTGTGTCTGTGTGTCAGGCTTCAGATTTTCCCGCAATACTGTAATGAATAAAGAATGTATATATTCTACTGAATTTTAAAGAGCCATTGCTCTTTAAAATTTTTTCTTTTTGCCTGTTTGATAATCATGTTTTCAGAATGCACAGTTTTTAACATTTATTTACATTAAATTTTTAGCTAAAATACAGAGTATTTATAAATTGGTTATGGACAAGTGAGGAAAAATAATTTGCATCTACTATGCAGTATATTTTTTTCTTCTTGTGAAGCAAGTGCCTGTCATGCTCCTAAAAATATAAATATGAAATCTGAACAGTTGATGATTATAAGAATAATTACAGGTTGCCATTATGAAGCACACAATCACACCTAATCCTTTAAATAAATGTGCTTAACTACACTAAAATACATGTTTTAAAATGTTAAGCAGAGACATTCTAAAAAGACACATGGAAACCATTTAATTTTTTTAAAGAAAAAGCTGCTGAGTGGGTCCATAGTGGGAATTGTTTTAAAACAAGAAAAAAGAAATCTTTAGCCCTGGAAACCCTTCTTGGGCTGCATGAGAGTTAAATTTCCTGATGTAGCCTGTAAGTCAGTCAGAACAGGGAAGGCTGAATGCTGGGAGCGATAGGTATGTTTATTAACTCCGAAATACTGAAAGTCAGAAACATGTGAAAAGGATGGTCATGTTAAGTAGAATCTTTAGGGTGGATATATAAACCATTTCTTTGCCTTCTATTCAGGCAATGCACTTTCACCCTTCTATTGTGTTTCCTCGTTTCCTACCCTTTCTTTTCGTACTCCCCCCACCAGGAGTGAGGCACCAACACCAATGGGAGAGTTTTAGCTTCCTTAGAAAATCTAATGCTTATATAAGTGGGCACATCAAATGATCTTTGCCACAAAAATGATGAATGTTTCTTTTGAAATGCAAACCGTGGTTTCAAGAAGGTTATGCTCACAAAGTCAGGAGCCTTGCATTGAAAGGGTGTAGGTCTTGCTAATAGCGTAAAATTCTGTTTTTTCACTCAACTGCAGCATTAAATATTGGAGGTAAGACTACAGACCTAGACATCAGACTGAGAAGCAACAAATTATCTTACTGGTGGTGGTGTTCCTTATAGTAATAATGATGAACTTTTATAGAGCACTTCCTGTGTGCCAGACAGGAACCCATTAACTCATTTCATCTTTACAGTCGTTTAAGTACTCATCTTATCCACATTGTGTGGATGAAGAAACTGAAGTATAATTAGATAAATTTACCCAAAGCCACACTATTGAGATTCTACTTGAGGGCATTGTAGGTCTCATTTTGGACGTATGAACCCTGGTAGTTATAAATACAGTATATGTTTTTCTAGTTGTGTCTTCACCTAGAATCTTCAAGACCACAAGCTAAAGGTTTGAGTGTAGGTAAGCTTAGGTATGGGGTCTGCAGTTAAGCATCTTACCCAGCTGACAGCTGTGAGCAGAAATTAAAGGTAGCATTTTAAAACTGTGTCTCCCACAGCTACTCTTACCTACATAAGCTGTATTCTAAATCATAATCATTTCCCCTCTTTTCTTTCACTTCCTTCTTCTCATTCTTTTTCTTTTCTAAAAATACTTCAGTAATTTTAATCTTGTAGTAATTGATCAAACTATTTGCTTGCAAAAGTATCTGGCCAATTTTTTCTTTGTGAAAAGTAAACAGCAGTCAGCTAGCTGTGTATCAGTTTATCTTAGTTCTCAAAAGGAATCAATGAGAAGATGTAAACAATTATGACAAAACCAAGACCCAAACCACAAAAGACTTTAAGTAATTATGTGTATATAATTCCATATAACAAAGCTAATAAGTGATAGTCGGGAAGTAAAAGAGAACAAACATTTGTTGATTTCTTGCCCAAGCATTAAGTGTTTACAAAATGTATTGTTTACAATGGAGACTTTGAAATTTCAAATTTGTTTAGATTAGTTGGAGGAGGGAGGAAAGTATTGACAGAAACACTATTTATTTCTGTCTAGCTTTAAAAAGGGGATTTAAGCATTATGGGGGTACTTTGATTTAGTTTTTGTTTTGTTTCGAGTTTTTTGGAGACAGGGTCTTGTTCTCTTGCCCAGGCTTGAGTTCTGTGGCACAATCATGGTTCACTGCAGCCTCAACCCCTTGGGCCCAAGTGATCCTCCCACCCTAGCCTCCCAAGTAGCTGGGACTCTTGGCACACGTTACTATGCCTCACTATTTTTTAAATTTTTTGTGTAGGTGGGGTTTCGCCATGTTGCCCAGGACCTTAGTTTATTTGATTGCATAGTTTATTTAGCACAGGAGGGGATATGATAGGAGAGCTCTTCCTTCCACAGATAAAAATGTTCTCTTCCTTGCTTATAGACATTTCACTTTAGTCTCTATGAGATTGTGTGAATTTTTCTGTGGTCGTAGGCTAAATTTTAACACTACATAAACTATGTTTCTGGTTATAGAATGCAGATGCATTCTACAGTGCACCAATGTATTTGTTTATAGTTGGTGTTATTATTTATTATTTATTCATATGTGTATATTTAAACATTCCTGACTTGGTTCCTGACACCAAGAATACATATATTTTCTTGGAAATACTATGGAATATAAATGAATATTAACGTCACACTGTGTTGATCAGGGGAATTTGATAGAAAAGAAGGGGAAACTTTTCTTAATAAGTCCTAAAGCCAAGAATAAATTTTTATATATTTTTTTCTGCTTCGTAACTGTGGAAAATTATTGCAACCAAACTGTTGAAACCATTTTTAAAGTTAAAAGAATTGTTGTTTTAGGACAGATTTTTAAGAGAATACTTTATTTTGGGGTGGGGGGGTCTTTTGCCATTATTGTTGCTGTGCTGGAGGAATGGTGCTTATGCTTTTGGTAGCATAGCTAGTGGTCTGACATGAAAAACGCTTAAAACTTACCGTATATTGGGTCTTTAACTGTTATTTTATGTTAAAATCTTACTTATTAGTGTATATATATATGTGAATACATACATATGCAAACTGCATTTTCTCATTTTTAAATTATCTTAAGATACATGAAGGATTTAACATGTTCATGACACATTGTGACATGGAAATGTACTTAGGACTTAATCTAAATTGAAAAAAAAAAGCAAGATGCAGGACTGAATTTGTAATATATTCAATTTAAAAAATTTCTGGCCAGGCGCAGTGTCTCACACCTGTAATCCCAATACTTTGGGAGGCTGAGGCAGGTGGATCACCTGAGGTGAGGAGTTCAAGACCAGCCTGGCCAACATGGTGAAGCCTCATCTTTATTAAAAATACAAAAAGTAGCTGGGTGTGGTGGCACACACCTGTAGTCCCATCTACTCAGGAGGCTGAGGCAGGAGAATCGCTTGAACCTGGGAGGCAGAGGTTGCAGTGAGCCGAGATCGCACCACTGCACTCCAGCCTCAGTGACAGACACTCCATCTAAAAAGAGAAAAAAAGTTCTGAAGTGAACATGTGTGTATTACTTTTAAAGTAAACTTTTGTGAAGTATGTGACATGCTCCTCAGGTGAACACATCTGTGTAACCGGTGCCAGATTTAAAAAAAGAACATTGCCAGTGTTCTTTCCAAGGAGACCTCCTGCCTCCTTCACTTAGCCACTGTTTGGGCTTCTCACACCATTGATAAGTTTTGACTGTTTTGAGACTGTACATAAATGGAATTACACAGTACTGCTTTCCTGTGTCTGGTTTCTTCTGCACATTGTTTGAGATTCGTACATATTTTATGTGATTGTGGTTTATTATTATTGCTGTGTAATATTCCATTGTGTGATTATATCATAATTCATTCTATGTTTATGGGTAGTTCTCAGTTTGGACTTAAATCATTTGTTACTTTTATCTTTAAAAATGGATTTTAAAAACCAGAAATATCACCTAAATCTAGTTTTCAAGTGAACTTTCTTTAAATTTGCAGATGCAGTATGCTAATTAGTCTGCAAATTTGCTACTTTGATTTTTCTTTCAGTCCTGATTTATCAGGAGTCTACAGATTTGGGGATGTCTGATCATGTTATTATGTTCAACCTGTTTTTCTTCAAGCAGGAGTACTTTGGTTTATCTTGTTAAGAGATTTTCATTCCCTCATACTGGGGTCTTAGTCAGTTTACAATAGAGACAGCCAGTTTACTCCTCTCTTTCCAGCCTCCGACTCTTGAAACCTTCCAAGAAACATATCCAGAGGTCACATACTGGGCAACTGAAGGCTCATGTGAAAAAGCCTTAGAGTCACAAAAACCTTGCACCTCAGTCATTAATGTAATTTGGGGCAAGTTTTATGTAGCACACTAATGCCTTAGAATATTTTTTTTTTCAGTTTTAATGTGATATAATTACTTCCACTCCCCTTCCCACATCCCAGTCTCTCTGAGTTGCTCCCTAAAGGATGCTGCTGCAAGAAATGAGTGAATGAATGAAGATATTGAGAATTAAAGTACCGCTGTTAATGAGAGCGTGGGTGGTATGGTTTGGATTGCTTGAGGCCAGGAGATTGAAACTAGCCTGGGCAACATAGTGAGACAAACCTTTTCTTAAAACAAAACAAAACAAAAAACATACACACACACACACACACACACACACTAAGTGAGGTGGTGTGTGCTTGTGGTCCTAGCTACTTAGAAGGCTGAAATGGGAGGATTGTGCCCAGGTGACAGAGCGAGACCCAGTCTCTATTAAAAAAAATTTAAATATAGCACATAAATGATCAATAAATGGTTGATGAATGAATTAATGAGAAAAGATTTTTTTTTTGGAAAAAAAGTTTTATGAGGAGAGAAAACATTGCATATGTAAGACGTTATCTTGAATTCTATTGTGGACTCTCCCTCAAGTGTGAAGCCTTGAATGATGGAAATATCCTCATGAGATTCTGAAAGAAGAGGAAACAAATTTTGCCCTTAAATAGGTGTCAGTATAGCTGCACTCATTTGCATATTTCTAGTTCTGCCTCTGACTGGAGATCAATTGTGATGACTTTGAATTTGTAGACCATCTGCCTGACAGTGCACTTAAAATTGCAACTGATCTTTATAAGCTGAGTATAACTTATTGTAACAAACAGCAAATTAAGTGAGTATACACTGGAGAGAGTTAGGTTCATACCTCCTTGATGACTGTGAGTTATTCTTTATTTGGACACCTGGTATTAAACTCTTATTGGTTATTAATATTTGGGACAGGTTAATGAAGACAATATTTTACAGAATTTAGCAGTTCTCAATATAACAGATTGAATACAACAACTTTTTGTGTGTTTATAATTTTGTTACTTACTATTTACCATAGGTGGTTTGAAATATACATGGCAAAACATTCTTTAGAGCTTTGATTGCAATAATTATCATATAACCAGCACATCTTAAGCATTATATAGTTAAGAAGGGACTTGAATTTTATCTTAACACAATAGCATTGACAACCTACTCACAAAATTAGTAGTCATGAGAGAAAATAGGTATAGGAAGAGTAAGTCACTGAAATTGAGAAAATTAAAATTATAGACATTAAATTACAGACAATAAAAATTATAAAAGCACTAAATAGATAAACGGATTTTTAAATATCATGTTAAGCATTTAAATTGCCTTTACAAAATATTCTTCACAGTCCTTGGAGAAATTGCTGCTGTATGTGTGATTAATATGTAAACAACATTTTGATTGTTAAAATATTTTTTTCATTCCTTTCAAATTTGTATTTAAGGTTAGCGGCGCCTCAAGCACTGCCTGAGTAGGAAAGTGATAAACTGACACCACACTGTGGAGGAGGAAGAAAAACATCTCATCCACAGCAGACAGCAGGAGCTAATGGTTTTCACCTGTTGCTGATCTGATTGCTCATGGTGCTATAATGTAATCAGTTCTGTGTGATTCATTTGTTTTTCTGTTGGAATGCATTGTATTCCCTTCTTACTTTTCAGCCCCAGTACTTCTGATTTTTGCCTTTCTTAAAAGGCAATTTCTAATATTGTGTTTCTTTTAAAGCCAATAAGTAATTGTGAAAGACAAACTCAGAGCCTGTTGAATTTCAACAAAAGTTAAGTATTTTGTAGGACGTATAACAAGAGTGTTCTTTAATTAAAATACTGAGTCATAAGAAAATTTCTCCAACATTTGGTAAATGGCCTTAGTTGAATCGTTGATATCCTAAAATAGTAAAAAATTAGTACCTTTTATCTCTAGCCTACTGGGTACAGATTTTGCTTTCAGATACTATCATCACATCATCACACACAGGTTGAAAAGGACACTTTCTCACCTGTCAAGGCATGACTTTCAGTGAAATGTATTTAGCTGTCAGAGGTCTGCAAGCAGTCCATCAGTTGAGACATGATGCTGTTTTGACTGATATTGGTGACATTTTAAAAGCTACACAAAAATTCATAATTATAGAGATGTTCAGTGTTTCACTAAAGATTGTGTAATGCATTGCGTATTAATTAATAAGATGTTCTCTTATGAATACTGTCCCTAAAATGTACTTAATGTTACTTTCCATTAACATGCATAAAGTTTTAACCATTTATTCGTGCCATTAGAAAAACAGACCTTTCCTTTCTTTTCGATATGTGCCTTTTACTTTTTTACTCATTGTAGAATCATGAGCAAACATGGAAAAACACACTTTGTTAATTCTTTGTGTTGTTTTTGAAAACTTCGTTCATATATGAAAACTTCTAATTTACCTTGCTTTGTGAAGGAGAAGACTCGGTTACCTATGAGCCCTGTTTTGAGTAATGTATTACTATTAGTATTACAGTACAAAAGATTTATAATCAGAATCCCCTTTCCCTTGAAGTGGAATTATTGTCTATGACCATTAGTACTTAGGGTGATATACTATCTTAAATGCTATCCTGTGCCTTTCCGTTTTTGTCATGCTACTTCCTTCGCTTTACATCCCTGCCCACCTCCACTTTCTGCTGTTAAGAATAGTCCATAGGCTAAAGCTTATTGCTAGGGTTACCACCTAGAACAGGGAGGCTTAACTGAATTAGAAAGTAGATTTTTTTCTTTTTCGAAGCTCAGATAGACAATAGCCAGACATTCAAGTGGTTAAAGGATTTTCTAAGAACTTCCAAAGCTGGGTTTTTACCTAACAAAAAACATATTTGAAGGATTATTTTATATCATAATCATAGTAAGAAGAATAATTCTACGCACCATTGACTGGTCAGTCTATCCCTTTTAGGTTTGGGGAATTGAGGTACATAGATTCAGAGTGGGTGAGGCTAGGGTAAGAATGATACCTGGGCCCTGAGGAAGGAATAAGTTCCCTTTACCTTAGAGGTGCAACAGAATAGAACTTTCAGAAAAACCAAAGAGTAATCCCTAAAATTGCAGGCTGTTGCTAGGGTTTCTCTGGGTATAGCCTGCAAAACCCACAGACCTTTTGGAAAGTCTTGTTTGGAACAAAGTGCCATCTCTGTCATAGCACAGTAGTAATGGATAAAGGATGAAGTACAAAGCCAAAGGGCAGTTTTTACAGGGTTCTGCACACTCCAGGGTAATGCAGAGAAAGCAACCAAGAGTTTTGACTATCCCCTGACCCCCCGTCCCCACCCCCCCCCCCCCCCCCCGCAAGAGCTGACAGTACTGAGTGGGCTGCAAGACTGAAATTGGCTTGGTTTCAAGAGGGAGGAGGAGGCAGCTGTATGCAGATTTCTTGTGAACAGAGAGATTGGGCATCTCTGCAACTACTGGCACAGCTTGCATACTGACCAAGTGGATGCAGTGAAAACAAAACCTGATGCTGAGAAGTGAAGCTCATGAAAGGCCATCCTGGAAGGACAGTAAAAGAAGTCATGCTTCCTCTTATACCGAAATGTCAACTTGGTAAGATGGTAGGAGGAGATAACCGTAGGGAGGAGTAGACATTTTTATGGACTAAATAGCCAAAAGAAAGTGTTTTAAATGAGAAGATACTGAGATGCCTTTTTAAATGGCAAGGTTGATTTTTTCCTGTGATGATTTGAAATAGCGACTTGTAACTAGAAAGAAATCAGTTTAGAAAATAGTTACTTTTTTTGTTTATTTGTTTCATGCCCTGGATTGTGGCTGACCAGTTTATACCTACTGTGCTGGAAAAGTTTAAATTATAAATTACTGTCACAATCTCCATAGATACTAAAATCTCTGATCTATAAAACCTGTATTGCATGAGCAATACTGCCATTCCTCCTTTTTCTATAGCAGTTGTTAAAGGAGAAAAAATATCATGCTACGATTCACGTGTGTTTACTGACCTTATAAAGCAGTATATGCAGTTTGTACATACCTCTCTCTAAATGCATTGAGGAAAATTATATCTCTTATGTAAATCATCTAAGACTTTCTGAATGTTGTTAGATCCTGCCATTTCTTATTTTGTTTTACACAGGAGGCTGCCAGCTATCAACTGACTGAATTGATTACTTCATTAAAGCTAGAAATACAGATCTGATGAGTTTTGCAATTAATTGTATAGAAAGCTGGGCTTCGAAAAGAAGGGGATGCACTGAGTAGCAGAGAAGACCTGATGCTCAGTTAAACCTAAACTGCTACTGGTGCAGCAAGTCAGACAAGTAGTCTGGCCCCTACTCAGGGCCAGGGGAAAGCAGCAAGTCAGAAACCAGTAAGAGAGTCAGGGAACATTATGGTATATACCCATTGAATTTAGATGATCAAGAGTTTGAGCCAGACAGTAAGCTATAGGGCTACAGGGGAAGAAAGAGTCACAGGTAACAAATCTTTGCTGTGAAATAGAAATATTTCATGCTATTTCAGAAACTATTCCCAGAGTTGAGCAGAATAAATCTGCAGTTAGGCAGTGTTAGGTAAGTGAAAGAATCATGTAAGGTTAGGACTAAGGCTTCATCCTGATGTCAGCCTATGGTGGTACATTCTGACACTAACTGCAGACAAATTTCTCACCTTCATATGTTTTCTGAAAACGTATTCCGAATTTACTTTTGTTAATTATCTCATCTCCTCTTATACCCAAGTGCATTCCTTGACTCAACTTCTCATCTTTGTTTTATGTATCCCTAAAAAGTTTACTCCTCATCAGTGTCCTTTACAGAATAAAATTTTTGCCTGAGAGTATTCTCTTTTAGAAAAGCTTCTCATATCAGTTCCGAGTAGTTTTAGGTAGAAGCACAGAAACACTAAATCTCTGTTGTCAAGGATAAGCTAAATTATGCTGCATAGCAAACAACATCAGAATTTCAGTTATTTAACACAAGTCTCCAACCCCTGGTGCCAGTTCATGGACAGTCTTCTGAAAAACTGGTCCCTGGTGCCAGAAAGGTTGAGGACTGCTGATTTAACCCATCAAAAGTTTATTTCTCCTCACACAGATACACTGTGTAACTGGGTGATTCTCGGGGGTGAGTGACTTCATCTTGGTAGTTTAGCAGTCCAGGCTGCTTTGATCTTGGGGCACCATGATTGCTATGGCAGGGAGGGAGATTCTGTAGAAAGTCTCACACTGGCAATTAAATGCTTTGACCTGGCTCAAGTATCATTGTCCAGAAATAGTTTCATGGTCTTACTTAACTGCAGAGAGTGAGGAAATACAACCCTTGCATGGGCCAGAAGGAATGGGATATCAGAATGGATGAATACTAAGTCACTAGCAGTGTATTATTTGGGCAGTGTAAGGTTTTTGTGGTGATTATTGATTTCTGAGAAGCAAGAAGTTATAATGGTTTTTGTTACCCTAAGTGCTTTTTTTTTTATCTACTCATTGTCTGATAACCTTTAAAATATTTCCTAAAGGGCAGGTTATTTACTGAATTTTGAGGGTGCCGGTGCCTGAAGATAAGTGTATATGTTTGAGTGTGTATATGTGTATATGCATACACATAAATGAGATTATAAGCACATCCAAAGAAAATATTTAAGTATTTGATTCTTTTTCAGTTCTTATAGCATAACAGGCAGATTTACGATTTTTTTTTAATAATCCTACTGTCTTAAAATGGTATGTGGAATTATATTCCAAAGAGGATTTGAAGACTAGGGGGGCATAGCCTTCCCATTAAATTCATTAATTCTCTGTGAGAGCTCTATATCAGCAACTACTGTTTCTTTTTTTTTTTTTTTTTTTTTTTTTTGAGACGGAGTCTTGCTCTGCCGCCCAGGCTGGAGTACAGTGGCCGGATCTCAGCTCACTGCAAGCTCCGCCTCCCGGGTTCACGCCATTCTCCTGCCTCAGCCTCCCGAGTAGCTGGGACTACAGGCGCCCGCCACCTCGCCCGGCTAGTTTT